>NC_065920.1:74885793-75598188 GCF_024586455.1 Bactrocera neohumeralis | reverse complement strand
TCGCGATGACCAGCTTTCAAATCCGCGTCAATTACGAGCAACGATACGAACAAAAATGACATTGCCGAAGACATTTTACATCGTATTCGCTAAGAATTGGAAATGGGTAAATTCCGGTTGATACTTCCGGTGGTTTGATATCAATTCCATCTTCCCTTTACCAATTCACCAAAGATGAACTCATCACGAATATTCGGACATTGGACAAATTATCGTAACTACAATTCCTTAAGTGCACGCGCAATGTTAGCTGCCAAAAATACTGATGTTGTTGACTTAAACTGGAAGATTCAAATTCAAATTCCGGGAGACTTGCGCTCATACAAATTGATCGATCGTGGAGTTTCTAAATTCTTTGAATAGGCTTGGTATGCCACCGCATCATTTGCGTCTCAAAGTTGGATCTGTCGTTATTATGTTCCACAATCTTCAAGCGCCGAAACTGTGTAATGGAACCTGACTGATTGTGACGCAGCTATCGAATACAAAGGGGCAGAATGCTTGATTCTACGAATTCCTCTGAGTTCTAACGGTTTGCCATTTCAGTTCAAAAACGTATTCAGTTTCCAGTGAGAATTGCATTTGAGACACAAGGATAGTCGCATAGTGTATGGTATTTGGAAAAGCTTTGTTTTTCACTCGGCCAGATATACATGGCCTGCTCACGAGTTGGAAAACTATACTCTATACACCGGAACAGAAACCAAAAAATGTTGTTTATCAAGCTTCGATACATTGAAAAAAAAGTGAAATGATAAATTCAATTTTTTCATTTCTAAACACATAATTTCACGCAGGACAACGGCTGAGGGGTTAGCTAGTATATATATATATATTGAGATATCAATATCCTCTTCTTCCAAAAAGAATGCAAACTCATTGATCAAAATCAAGTTTGTTTACGAATTTTCGGTGTTTTCGCTTTCTTTTTTTTTAGTTGGCATCAGTTGTATTTGGTGATCGCAGAAATAAACTACTACAAAGAGATTATGTGGAACAACCAATATGGATGCAAGACGCGACAGGGCAGGCAAAGTACAAGTGACAGAAATCGACAATCATCCAACAGACCCAATTATTGCACATAAATAAATGAAATTGTCTTTAATTGTCATTATTTCATATTTCCGATTTAACAAACTTATTTATTACCGAATATTTTAAAATGAAAAATTCGTATTATTTGTGCTAAAAAGAGTCATTGTAGTTATTGCGGAAATTAATATACAAAGGAGAGTGGTTCGATATGTACATAACCTCACCACTCAATAGCACGGATAACGCCACTTGTGTATGCACAACAGTTGGCTAGGTAGGAGAATGCGATATTCACGATGGCCAACGCGCAATGGTCAAAGGCGCTCCTTTTCGTACTCTCAAAAGCAGCTTAAAATCCACGAAGATGTGGCATGTGATCCTCTTCTAATAATGTTTAAGATTTGACAGATGGAATATCTCATCAATTGTTGGTTTTCCAGACCTAAAGTCACACTGATAAGGTCCTTTCACACAATACCCTCAATGAAACTTATATATGAAGTTAAAAAGTTTTATCACACGGTAGTTGGTGCAGTTTGTGGGGTCTCCTGTTTGTGGATTGGAGCAGAACGCACCTAAATTCCAATAGTTGGCATGCGCACGTCCGACCATATTGCGCTACAAAGAAGGTTGCAAAGCTCTTGCGAGTTCTTCGCCGCCATGTTTGAATAGCTCGGCCGGCAATCCATCGGCCCCGCCGCTTTGTTGTCATTAGACGAGTAATTGTTTTCACTGCCATTCAGCAGACTGGTGAAGTGTTCCATCCATTTTTGTATGCACTGGGTATCAGTTACTAGATCACTCTCTTACCTCTGGGAGGTTCTACAAAGTGTGTTCCGGACTTAAAAAAAACAGAACAAATGGTTTTTTCGGCAAAATCAATTTATTTTATTCTAAAAAGTCTCCTTCGTCTTCAATACAGCTTTTTGCACGGTCCAAAGGCATGTCGAACGAGTGTTTGTGCCTTGTTACCGGTATGGCTGTCATCAGTATGCAGAAGCCTTTAAATAGCCTCTATGTCTGCATAACGCTTTCCTTTCTGAGCTAATGAGTTTTCCGAAAAGGAAGAATTCGCACGGTGCTATATATGGTTAAAATGTGAAATAATCGGTTAATGATGTCCTTCGAATTTTGGATTCTGAGAAATTTTTGGTCGTCAGTCAATTTGTGTGAACAACCCGTGCACACACCTTTCGTAAGCCCAATTGTTCCGTCAAAACACGAGAAATCGATGTTTTGAAGATGTTCCATTCCATTTCCAAGAATTTCAATAAGATTGCGGCTGATTTTTGATGAATTCACGCACAGTTTCGATGGAATTTCCGGTGATCAAGGATTTTGATTGGCACACATGTTGATCGTCATTTATGTCCTCACGACCACTTTGAAAACTTTGAAACCACTCGTGCACTCTGCTACGGGATAGGCAATTATTGAAGCGTTTCGGTAAAAGTTTTAGCAATTTTGAAACAAAATTGAATCTTGGCACTACGTTCGAAGCTCATTTTCGCACCGATAACACAAACATACTGACAATAACTTACTTCTCACTGGGCAATCAATAAACATAGTAGATTCTAACGCACCAGTCGATATATAGATGGCGCTACTAGGCGTTTCAAAAAGTCCTGTTTACTTTGAAAGCACTCAGGCAAGAGTATGCTCCGGGTTCCTGAAACCTTTAGATTAGCATTTAGGCATTATAAAAATTTGTTCATTAGTTTCTGAGATAATATCCGAATGAAATTTAATGCTTAGACCTACATATACATGTATATTCTTCAGGAAACAAAATTTCTTAATTAATTATTCCAATTGCTGGCACAAAATGATTTTGTAATAGTGCTTGTAAACGAAAGCCCTATCAAAACACCCGAAAAAGAACGCCCCCAATATTTGTGAAACTAAACATTATTAGATTTTCCATTTAGGGCATGTTAATTCAAATTACAAACCTTAGCATGAAATGCTAATATTGAACTGAATTTAGAAAACGATATAAAATGCTAAATTAAATGTCAAAAAAACGTCAGTGCTGCTTTTTATATCACGCCAATGAAAGCTTTAGGCGACTAACTGATGGCGCAGAGACATGCAATAATGTGGCTTGTAGGCCTGCTTGTCGTACAGGTTAGGATGTAATATGAAAAAAAAATGTATATGAAGTAATTGCAATAACGTTTTTTTGCCTTTTTATAGATTGTGGTATGTCAACAACCAACTATAACCAAGTCCGATGGGAAAATCATGTTAAATTTGGAATATGTTAACCAACCAGTTCTGCGATTTAACCCAATATATACGACTACATTTAAACCAATCTTCTCCAATAGTAGCAGAACCAGAACCAACCCTGCAACCAGAACCAACACCAGAAACCACAATCATAAACAGAAGCAATACCCAGAACCGGAACTACAAACAGAAGCAACACCAGAACCACAACCACAACCAGAGTCAACTCCAGAACCAGAGCCAACACCAAAACGAAAGCCAAACCCAAAACCAGAACCAGAATCACAAACAGAAGAAATAACAACCGACACACTATACAAACTATTACAGTTTTTCACAAATTTTGTGTAATTGATGCCAAAAGACCCTCAATTATAAGTGTAACAAACACATCAGATCCAAATGGGTCCCACTTTCAGAATTAAGATTGTACAATGAAATTTTGAAATATACTATAATAAACCATGATTTTTTTAAATTTCAAATATACTAGACTACGGATGGGAGCTTGTATGAATGAACTTTAATTTTATTCCATGTTTCAATAAAATCGTTGTTCAGTTCAAAAACTATATGTTATAGTGGTACGATAATGACAATTTGAATAAAGAAGCAGCTTCGTAAGGAAGACTGGTCGTGTCTGCTTATATACCCACTGACGGATATGGATAAATCGTCTAAGCTCGTTACACTAATCATTTATACGCAAACTTTATACCCTCCGGCTTAATATACAAGTGCCTGTTTGGGGTATGAAACCCAGTCTGACATACAAGGCCGTTACACGGTTACAAAATACACAATCTGAAAGGAAATTGTGAATAATGAGGCAGAAATGGTTGTTGTGCTTGATCATAGCCATGGTGGCTAGTCAAGTAGATAAGTTATTCCCTTGAAATATAAATTTATACGTTTTTCTTATTCCAGTTAGTAGCTGTCTTCCTGTGACTACAATGGCTTACGTCAGATACCGAAATACTTCAATACAATAGAGATGATGGCCCAAAACGTAATAACCCACGTAATAGACCACGACAACATGATTTTATATGAGCACCGAATGACACCCCTTAAAACGATTTAGAAGTATTAGAGCCTCACGAAGTTGAATGATGACCCAACGGCCTACAAGTTATCGGCGAATAATAAGTAAATGTAGGTCCAAGGTTTCTGGCAATGCAAAGCTTCCAAATAAATTTGACTAGTATTTCTACGAGTTCAAACTTAAATTTGTTTCCAATGAAAAAAATGGTTGCAATTAGTTACATTTACATACTTATCCCGTCATCAATACTGTAAACATATAAATAATTAAAAGCAGACAAGGATCTTGATTGTTCCCACAAGAGTCGGGTCTACACAACACGAATGGACCCGGAGTTTTTCCGGCCCAGCCACTTAGATTTCTCCAAATTATATTAGAGCTGTTTTCTGCCGTTACAACAACAACAAGAATCGTCATATACTTTATAGTTAATTCAACTGTATTTAATGTCCAATTACTATGCACCGTGTTCAGTCTTACTTTTAACCTTTATAAAACATTAGCAAAAAAAATAATAATTTTATTTTTCAAAAATTAAAAGTAGTCAGGCATACAAAAAATCGCTACGAAGATCAATCTTAAAAAACGTAATGATCCTAAAATAACCTGGAGAATGTTAAACCTTTATATATACTATGTACATAATATCCAGTTAGATTTCCAGAGTTCTGATTGCTGATTGCGACCTATCTTTTCCACTCTTTTCGTACCTTCAAATATGGTATTATGTTGTCGAAATATATTAATTTTTAAGACTTAAATCCTCAGGTCAGTCAAAAATCGTATAATCTGAATACTAATTCGAAGTGAGAAAGTGACTTCTTTGCATTAAAGGGTTAAAATTGTCATTAACTGTCATGAAAAATTTTAATTTCTACGGTTTCATATAACGCTTTCAACGCTTTTATAAGGAAAATATAAAATGCCAAATAAGTGACTTATTTGTCAGTATCAGTTCAACACTCTTTCACAACAATTAGACAGTTAGGAAATATATGGTACAATCTGAAACGAAATTGTGAATAATGAGGCAGAAATGGATGTTGTTTTTAATCGTAGCCATCGTGGCTATTCAGGTGGATAAGTTGTTTATTTAAAATTTATATTTATAAGATTTTCTTATTCCAGTTAGTATCTGCACAATTTCCCGGTGTTCCCGGTGGCTATAGTGCCTTAGGACTGAATATGAAATATGTGAATCAACCAGTGATAGATTTTACTGCACTACAGCAAATGGGCATAATTCCTGCAGAAGATTTTCAAGTAGCACCAAATGATGATCCACAAAAAAATGCTCCACAAAGTGATGACCCACAAAATGATGATCCACAAAATGATTTCCTGATCTACACGTAAATATCGGCAAGAAAGAAAAGTTTGCGAAGTAAATTTTTATTGAAATGCCAAATAAACTTATTGACCAATTTAAAATAAAATTTGTTGTTAAGTGAAATGGAGCCTAAGAGAAGCAGAAAGAAAATGAATATAATAATTGTCTTTAGAGCTGTGATCCGCTGAATAAATATATTATTTATTGAACTTAGACTTAGATTATCTTCACGGAGATAATCTCTTTGGTATATAAAATCAGATTAACAAATTATCTTAATAGAAATTTCTTAACAACGATCCAAATGTAAAGTTGATGTCCTCAAAAATAGTACCTCCACTATATATAATGAAGGCAATTTTCAAGGTTATACATTATGGAATGCACAAAATTTTAAATATTGAAACTATGAAATGTAATTAAGAACTTTACAAAGTGTATCAAAAAGTTAGGGAATGGCAAAAATGCGACAGTACGTAATAGCACTACTTGAGGTCTCGCGAGCTACACAGGTTAGTGAAAAGCGGTAATTACTTCCATTGAAAATTTAAGGGTGTCTGTTTCATATTTCATTTAATAGCTACGTATTTGGGAATATCCTTGCTTCAATCACGCTAAGTAAATCAACAAACTATTTCATTAACGTCTGCGTCCTCAAAGCTCTACCAAAATCACATTCCACAAAAGCAACAGCAGAAGTAAGAAAAGGTATCAAACACGATTAGCAAAAATAATGCATGAACAATCAGAATCAAATGGAAAAACTCTCAAACATTTTAACTCTCGCATTTAATATTTTCAATGCAAAAGTTTTATCTATCAAATCAAAAATCATAAGCAAATAAGTACGTTATATTCTTCAAGAACTCTTAATTTTGCTGTCATCAGGGTGTTAAGAAAATATTAAATACTTTTAAACCGAAATGGTGGTCACGACGACGCCCATTTTTCAATTTTTAAAAAAACTGGCAGCTTCCTGTCATTTCTTCCGTAAAAATCCAACTGGAAATTGCAAAATCAAAGTAGAAAATTTCCATTTTTAAAGTAGCTTGAAGAACTAACAACGAGACATGTAAAAAACTTAGTAGGGGGGGGCCACGCCCAAAAAAAAAACACTGAGTGTGATCTTATTTGCTTAAATGTCAGGAAACATTTACGCCTGAAGCACTATGCTCGGGTGTAATATCAAAAACAACAATTGTCAAAAATAGCGACATATGACAAAGAATCAATTAAACATGCCGAACCAGATTGGCAAACATCTAATATTTCAAAACCTGAAAAAACAATCACGTATATAAAATAGTTAGTTAGTTAAAAAATACAATCAAAATACAGATTTGCCAGAAATTGTGACATCTAGCAAAGAATACGCAACATACCGCAAAATCCAGATCGAAAGGCTCTTGATATTGCAAAATCTTTTAAACCGAAATGCCTAAACAACCCGATTTGGTTCGAAAATTCTCTTCACATTCTTCAGTTACAATGGAACAAAAAAAAGAAATCTGGAAAAGAACCCGTTAAGCATATCGTGATAGCTCCAAAATGTCTGAAACCCAAATTCTAAGGATCAAAAAAACATTTGAACAAGCAGACATATGACAAATTTCAAACACAACTGAACAGCAAAATCTAGATACAAAAACTATGGATAAATTAAAAATTAAATTAAANCTAGAACANTATCTAGAACGAAGNAGATATAAATGAAAGTACTTTTAAGTAATTAAGTACAATTGTTCTATTTTCCAAACGAAAGATAAAGTTTGTCCGAAAAGAAATAGGACTGAATCGGAAGGTATTCTCTGGAAAAGCCTTGAGAATGGAACAAAAAAAGTCATGCTGATTGCAAAGTCACTAAAAATGTAATTCTAAGGAGAAGGGGATGAACAAGCAGAATTTCCTAAATGGCGTGTGCCACTCGGAAGACTGCCTCTTTGTCTCTAGAACAATATCATACTCAAAGATCCATGACTCATCACCTGTGATTACGTTATTAAAAATTGGGGATCACTTTCACACATGTTCAAATTTTCTTGGCACACTTCCACTCGCAGCAATTTCTGGTCGTTAATGAGCGCTTTTGGGACCATCTTTGCGCCAACTTGGTGCATGTTCAAGCGCTCCGTCACAATGTCATGAACCACAGATTTTGATAAATTTAACATCTGGGCAATTAAAGAAATACTTAGTCGACGGTCTGAGTTCAAAACTTTGCGCACTGAGTCACATTGTCGGTGTTTGTCGAAGTCGCAGGTCTCCCAGTACGGTCTTCATCAGCAACCTCTTACCGGCCCCCCGAAAAGACCTGGTGCCACCGAAACACAGCACTTCTTGCTAAAGCAACATCTGGGTTTGATCATATCAAACGTCTCAGTAGCAGATTTACCGTGTTTCACACAGAATTTAATCGCGTACCTCTGCTCTAACGAACGCTGCATTTTCGGCTTGCACCACTCACAAAAACCCGTCGCTTTGACTTTCCAAGTGCTTGTTTGTTAGCTAGGAACGCCCTCTACCGAAGTACAGGCGGTAGGAAATCAGTCCTATTAGTTTCCGGACAAACCCTGTATATCCCAAGGGATTGGCATATGAAGTTCGTGAAATGTTAAGACTTCTTATCTGTATACTATATCAACCAAAACAAATTACTTTTTTCCAGTTTACTTGTCATTCTATATACTAATGCATATGTATGATTGATTTAATTTTAAAATTTACCATAAATTTTATAATTAACTTTATTTTTATTCTTAAAATTTATAAATATGTATATTTTGCAAAAATTCAATGCAACATGCAACGCAACTATTCATTATGTGTTACAAAAGAAACGAAGAATACTCTAATGTTTGGACAACACCAATTATGGGTTTTTTTAGTAGTAGTAGTCTCGCTGGCCTTGCAGGTATTGTAGAAAAAAATATTTTTACTGAAAATTTTAAAAACTCGATCTTGTTTTACAGTGTACCGCGAAACCAACATTAGCTGAAACTAATAAATTCCTGATCACTTTAGGGAATGATCAGTATGAAGATGGTACAATATTAGAGACACTAGTGTTGGAGCCACGACCGCCAACTCAAGACGATACTAAATTAAAGATAAAATTTATACCAATATCACTTCTACACAAGCTACAACCATCACCGCTCTACATGCATCAAAAAATAGAAGGAGACGTGACTCAAGCTAGCATAGCGATTCCGTTGCAAGAAGTACAATTAGAAGACGAACCGAACCTTGAAACATCTGGAAACTACGGAATATTAATCCAACAAGACGAAGATCCAAAATCAAGATCACAAAACATTCACATAATACGAATGCCAAAATCGGAATTGGGAAAACATCTGGTACACGGACTTACACCACTAAAAGGTCAACAACCATTTTTTCAACTACAAACAAAACAACAAGGTCCAGAGGGAGCACCAGGATTAACTATATATTTGTGGTAAAAAGGGTATGATATAAGTTTTTCAAAAAAAAGTGCCAATGTAAAATTTAACACGACACGAACTACTTGAAATGCAAATGTACGCTTCACAAATACAAAAATTTGTTTTTTATCGGTGGTTTCTTCGAAGATTGTACCGTTACTTTAAGCTATATCCTATATTTCTTTGATATTAGCAGTTTCTACAAAATATCGGTGTGTTGAGAAGAAAAGAACGTTTTTAAAATTCCGATATTTAAAAAACTGACAGTCTAGTTGGCATACCATGTTGCTCAATAAGATTTGGCTCTATCACCATGATATAAAATCTAAACAAGAGGCTAAAGAGTGGTGTGAACCTGATTGTTCGATTTCAAAACGAGTTCGTGTCCGGAAATCGGGCAAGATTTTTTTTGGGATGCGAGAGGAATTTTCTAAAAAGTTCGAATTGTTGGAGCATCCACCGTATTCACCAGATTTTGCCTCCAGCGACTTCCATTCGTTTCCAGAACTCCAAAAATTTATGCGTGGCAAGTGTTTTTCGTCAAATGAAGAGGTAATAACGGCTGATGAAGCGTATTTTGCCAACCTTCCGGTTTCTCACTTCAGGGATGCGATCCACGGGTTGGAGGTTCGTTGGAGCAAGTGTATTAATGTTCAGGGAGATTATACTGAATAATAAGGTGTATTTTGAATCATAAAACAATATTTTTTCTTATCAAGCGAAAAACTTATTGAACAACCTGCTAGTACCGTTAAGTTATATTTCCATCAAAGCTTTCCAAGTAAGTCTTCCTGTTAAACTTTTCTTATTTAATTTTTATTTTAATTACAGAGAAAAATATCTTGAATTGTTCTAATTTCTGTCTTCCACATTGTAAATATTTACAATAATGACGAAATTTTAGCTGTGAAACTGATACTGCGGAATTCATGGAAAGAAACCCCGGAAAATACAATGTTATCACAGATCGTCAATTAAAAAGAACACACTTTTGAATAATTAATAACGGCGACAATGCAGTCCTCCTAAATGAATTTGAATGATATAAAACGCTAGATGAGCAGCGCAAGAAGCTCAGTATCAGTCAGTGTGTCTTCACAATTCACACATCACAATTCACAGCAGAATACCGCAAGTGAGAAAAGATTGGAAATGTTGGCGCAAAGATTATTCGTTGTAATGATAGGCTTGCTTGTAACGGAGGTTTGTATATAATATGTGGTTTTACTGAGCAAATAATCTTTTTGCTCCTTTCAGTTAGCGGCAGCGCATCCCCTGTGGTCATTTAGTCCTTTGTTTGTCTCGGCGGAAGATGAGGGAATTGTAAGGGACATTAAGTATGCGGATCAGTTGCACTCTTCGGAGGAAGTGACAACTAAAACGGGTGACAATTTATGCGCTACAATTAGTTTGACTAACACACCACCAAATATTTTGGAAAAGGCTTATAGAATATTCGCTGAAGTTTTGGTGCGCGACTCAAGGACAGTCAGTTCAACCAAATTGAGAGAAGTAAAAGCGATGTACGAGTATACGGACAAAGAAACGACCATCGCCCATTTCTTTCCTATGCGAAGAAATTTGGATAAAGTCAATATCACGAGGGAAGGCAAAGCAATGTACAATGCTATAAGAGAAATAGCCGCCAATACCTCAAATTCCAATAAGATCGAAAGCGAACCGGCTTGGTTGGATCAAATGATTGTAGGCGTCGTCTGTAGTGTGCTAAGAGCTCAAGAACAGGGAGTTGCAGATAATTTGGTTGATCAGATCACATTCGAAAAAGAAATTAGCGAGCACTTCGATGTGTTTACGCGATTTTGGCTGGATTACCCGAAATCTAAGAGAGCACAGTATAAAAGCTACACCACAAGTGCACCAATAAGGCAAAAGAAACAAGCAAATGAAGAGATTTCATGTGTAATTCCAGCATTTGAGATTGCCGTAACATCAGCCATTACCGCCTACCGCGCATTTGCTGAGATTCTCGTACGTGATTCGGCAATAGTCGTTGAAAGCAAATTGAAAGCGAATCCCGTGAATAGAAAAGAAAAAATCGAATTGTCTGTAATGTTGATAAATATTGAAAGCTACGAGATTTCTAATGGAACTATGCAAGGAAAACTTATGCACCAGAAGCTGCGAAGAATCAATCAAGAAATGGATGAAGAAATGGATGACGAAGACTCAACCTGGCTAAGGGATATTGTCGATACGATTTTTTGTCTTGCACAAAAAGTGCACACAGAAACTGATTTCAAGTTGTTAGTTGGCAATACCACAATGACAGACGCAATTAAAGAACACTTTGATGTCTTTAAACAATTTTGGCTGAATTAGAGAGCTTCGATACTTGTCTTATGGTATAGCGTGGAATAATGATTTCCGAGCAGCTAAATTATGATGTGCTTTTGCGGTTATGCTGTTGTGGTACAAAAATAAGTTATTTATTTATTTTTTTGTGCAAACTTATTGATATATTTTAAATTTAGAGCAAACAAATAATGTTTGTGTTTGTAAGTAATTATTTATTTCATCAATAAATTATGTTTTAATCAGAAATATTGGAATCCCTTATACATACATTTTTAATTTTGCCCGCTCATTTGTTTTGCTGAGTAACTTGATGACTCTGTTTTCTAATTTGAAATATATAAGACAAATATTTAACAAAATATGCAATGAAAAATCGCATTCTATACTCCGCTACAGATACTATATATAGTCACCTAAAATACAAAATAATGTATCATCAAAAAATTCAAGATTGAGTTTTTTATTGATTACTATACACCACACCATATTACATATGTGTCAAAAATTTTAAGCGTCTGCGATCAGAAATACCCAAATTATACTGAAAATTAAAAAAAAAACGTATCATCAAGTGTTTGATTTCGGCAGCTCATTTTTTCGTGTCGCCGAATAGGGAAGATCGCGGACGAACAATTTTCCGCTTTATTGTCGCACATGTTCACTGTGTGAAGAACGTACATACGTAAAATGGATTTGTATGTCGTGTATGGCGAACCGATTTCATACAGATCGAACGCACATGTGTGTCGTATATGGCTTCTATTAATGGCTGCAACCTCGGCCTTTAAGACACCGCAATAGGCAGGAAGTCTGAAAGTGGAGTTGTTAGAGAGCTTCCCACCATCCGTGATGCCCCTCTCCTCCAACGGCTTATGTGAGTAGAGAAGGAGCCGCCAGAGTTCGGTTTAGCGACTCTATGATCCAAGTGATCCGATATGAAATCAAGGTGAGTGAAGATTTCCGAGTGTTTAGGCCGGTGATATTTTAGTAATTCACCAGCCTAATCTTTTGCACCCGTAAATTTAAACGATAACCAAGAAGAAATGGCAAAATCTGCAGGACCTAAAAGCTTTGATTATAGCAGACTGTCATTACTTTTATGATAATACTTGTATATCATTTGAATATTCATTTAATTTTTTGGCTTGAAATATTTTAATTTTTTTAGTACTTATGTACACTTTAATAATAAACATGATTATGAAGTATGAAAAACTGGAAATGTATTGTATTTAAAATTAAAAAAAATATATATTAATATTAAGATTTTAAATTTTCATACAAATTAAGATTGATCATACGTTATTTTGTTTCAGAATTGAAAATACGTAAGACACTTCTATAAAATTTGCTCTATATTTTATTAAGTTTTCATCTAAAATATTAACATGAAACCATAATTCAGATTTCAAAATTTTTGTTTCACTATCTGAAGTAGTTTTCTTTTTATACGGTTTTTTGCTTCCCCTGTAAACCTACGAAAATTTTACGTTATTTTGCATTCCAGGTGACGATATGGTATATTAAGATGTATATATATCTAAGCATGACGAAAAGCATTAAAAAAATCGGAAAATTAAAACTTTAACTCCAATTTTTAGTGAGACATTTTAAGCTATAGAATGTTATGCAATTCTACGAAACAAATGCGAAAAATATAAAAGGTTGGTTATGAGAGAACTTAAGTGCCTGCCAGCGGGTCATTACAATTCAGAACAAAAGTAAGAAATGGTCGAGATGTTGGGGCTCAAACAAATACTCGCTCTGGTGACAGGCTGCTTTGTATTTCAGGTATTTAATGGTTACCAACAGTCTACATAATTTTTTTGTCAAACCAAATCTTTCAATTTTTAGTTGGCAGCAACACAAGCCATATTTTCATTAAAACCATTAATTCTGGATTGGTGGAAAACATCTTCACAGAAAGTAATCTACATCAACCAACCAACTTTATCTGCATGAATATATGTATACATATAGTGCCAGATATTGTCTTTTAGTAGAGTAAACTTTTTGAAAAGTTGAAGTGTTTTGTTGGCACGCAAGTATAGTAAAAACTAGATAATATACATACAGTGAGTGCCACTCAAAATGGCCCACCTGTGAGAAGTTAACAAAACGTGTTATAAACACTAGAGCTTAGTTTTTTCTTTTTTTTTATTTTTCTTAACTTTTAGACAATAGCCAACAAAAAAAAACTTAAAAATATTCATTGATAAAATAATACTTTCAATATTTACGCAAAACAAGAAATTCATATCGAATTACATATATGAGCCAAATGAAATGGCCCACTTATTTAAATTTAAGAAAATACACAAAAATATAATTAAATAAATATAAATTAGTACCGATTTTGTGGGAAAACCTCTTTGATTGATAACTGATTTTAACCTCATGAATAGATTCCACAAGATCTTTTTTTGTGTAGTCGGGAGGTATTTTTAACCACTCTTCCATTAGCAGTCTTGAGATCATTTTGATTTGATATTCCGATTAAGAATGCCATAAGTTAAGATTCTTGGGGGTGTTTTTAAGACTTTAGGGCAAAATCATTCTCTCACGATATGGGCCGAATGCTTCGGATCATTGTCTTGATACAAGTGCAACCCAGTTTATTTGCACTTTGCTTTAGATTTTCTCGCAAAATTTGTAAATACTGGAATTTGTCCATATTCCCTTCCACGAAGCAAAAATTTCCAACTCCTGCAGCCGAACAAGCACCCCCCACCATCACATGTCCACCCCCATGTTTCAATGTAGGTCGAAGATGGATCCAGCTCTTCATTCGGTCTTCGCCATACGTTTACTCTCCCGTCTGATCCAAATAAGTTAAATTTAGATTCGTCCACAAATATTGGACCACAATACAAGTCCATGTGACCGCAATATGCTCGCGGCGTATATGAAGTTTCTTCGTTTAACAGTTGTTTTTATGGGCTTACTTACGAAAAGAAGAAAAAACCTGAATTTCGGTTGCACCGAAACTAACTATAATACCCTGAGGTGCATTACTCATAGCATAAAGGGGTATATAAATAGAAGATCAAAGTCTTGATTTTAATTGGTCAGTTTGCATGGCAGCTATATGCTATAGCAGTCCGTTCCAAACAGTTTCTTCGGAAATTGATTGTTGTCATAAGTAATATTTCTTGTCAAATGTTGTGAAGACATCTTGAGTTGAATCGGTCAGTTTGTATGGTTGCTATATGCTGTAGATAACACATTGTATAAACACTTTCTTTGAAAATCATAGTGATGCCTTGAGGTAAAATTTCGTGAAGATATTGAAGTTTGCATTAGTTTTTACAAATGAGCAGTTTCTTGGTGAGAGGACGTGTGCAAAAATTTCAGTTCGGTATGTCGGAAGCTGAGGAAGCAGTTCATGTATATAAAGACGGACATGACTAAATCGATTCAGTACATCACCCATAATTTTTATACATATATATAGGATCACCAAAGATTTTCTGGGAGTATTACAAAAATCATCGCAAACTTAATATACCTTGTTCTGGGTATAAATATACTGCCGTATTCTTTTAAAATATTGGAAGTGTAATAATTGTCGTTGAAAACTTTTTAAGAAATGTTTTACATGAGAAGTCCGTAAGATGCTTCCGAGATAATAAGTAAGAGCCTTCCACAATAATCCCATCTAACTTCAGTCATTTCGGACTTAGCCTTACCTTAGAGCTTATTTATAACTACGATAAACTTAGTAGCGGGATATCGCTGGCTGATTGAGTAAATATAAGAACTAAGTGTTAATTTTTTGACAGGATAAGATTTCGGAAGATCGTCGATTTACTACGATTGATGACGAGCTATGTGCACAATGGGTGCCGCATTCGCATTCGCTAACAATGGAACAAAAATACATTCGAATGCAACTTTCACAGCAAAATTTTTTTTGGGATGCGAAAGGAATTTTCTAAAAAGTTCGAATTGTTGGAGCCTCCACCGTATTCATCAGATTTGGAACATAGCGAATTCCATTTGTTTCCAGAACTCCAAATATATAATATATCGGTGTTAAGCGTTTTTCATCAAATGAAGAGGTAATGACGGCCGATAAAGCGTATTTGTAGACCTTCCGGATCCTCACCTCAGGGATGGTATCCACAGATTGGAGGATCGTTGGAGCAAGTGTATTAATGTTCAAGGAGATTATACTGAATAATAAGGTGAATGAATTTTGAATCATAAAATTATATTTTTCTTATCAATCGCACAACTTATTGAACAACCTGCTAGTACCGTTAAGTTATATTTCCATCAAAGCTTTCCAAGTAAGTCTTCCTGTTAAGCTTTTCTTAACCAATTTTTATTCTAATTACAGAGAAAAATATCTTGAATTGTTCTAATTTCTGTCTTCCACATTGTAAATATTTACAATAATGACGAAATTTTAGCTGTGAAACTGATACTGCGGTATTCGTGGAAAGAAACCCCGGAAAATACAATGTTATCACAGATCGTCAATTAAGAAGAACACACTTTTGAATAATTAATAACGGCGAGAATGCAGTCCTCCTAAATGAATTTGAATGATATAAAACGCTAATTGAGCAGCGCAAGAAGCTCAGTATCAGTCAGTGTGTCTTCACAATTCACACATCACAATTCACAGCAGAATACCGCAAGTGAGAAAAGATTGGAAATGTTGGCGCAAAGATTATTCGTTGTAATGATAGGCTTGCTTGTAACGGAGGTTTGTATATAATTTGTGGTTTTACTGAGCAAATAATCTTTTTGCTCCTTTCAGTTAGCGGCAGCGCATCCCCTGTGGTCATTTAGTCCTTTGTTTGTCTCGGCGGAAGATGAGGGAATTGTAAGGGACATTAAGTATGCGGATCAGTTGCACTCTTCGGAGGAAGTGACAACTAAAACGGGTGACAATTTATGCGCTACAATTAGGTTGACTAACACACCACCAAATATTTTGGAAAAGGCTTATAGAATATTCGCTGAAGTTTTGGTGCGCGACTCAAGGACAGTCAGTTCAACCAAATTTAGAGAAGTAAAAGCGATGTACGAGTATACGGACGAAGAAACGGGCATCGGCTATTTCTTTCTTATGCGAAAAAATTTCGGTACAGTCAATATCACGTGGGAAGGCAAAGCAATGTACAATGCTATAAGAGAAATAGCCGCCAATATCTTTAATTCCAATAAGATCGAAAACAAACCGGCTTGGTTGGATCAAATGATTGCAGGCGTCGTCTGTAGTGTGCTAAGAGCTCAAGAACAGGGAGTTGCAGATAATTTGGTTGATCAGATCACATTCGAAAAAGAAATTAGCGAGCACTTCGATGTGTTTAAGCAATTTTGGCTGGATTACCCGAAGTCTAAGAGAGCACAGTCTCAAAGTTACACCACAAGTGCACCAATAAGGCAAAAGAAACAAGCAAATGAGGAGATTTCATGTGTAATTCCAGCATTTGAGATTGCCGTAACATCAGCCATTACCGCCTACCGCGCATTTGCTGTGATTCTCGTACGTGATTCGGCAACAGTCGTTGAAAGCAAATTGAAAGCGAATCCCGTGAATAGAAAAGAAAAAATCGAATTGTCTGTAATGTTGATAAATATTGAAAGCTACGAGATTTCTAATGGAACTATGCAAGGAAAACTTATGCACCAGAAGCTGCGAAGAATCAATCAAGAAATGGATGAAGAAATGGATGACGAAGACTCAACCTGGCTAAGGGATATTGTCGAAAGGATTTTTTGTCTTGCACAAAAAGTGCACTCAGAAACTGATTTCAAGTTGTTAGTTGGCAATACCACAATGACAGACGTAATTAAAGAACACTTTGATGTCTTTAAACAATTTTGGCTGAATTAGAGAGCTTCGATACTTGTCTTATGGTATAGCGTGGAATAATGATTTCCGAGCAGCTAAATTATGATGTGCTTTTGCGGTTATGCTGTTGTGGTACAAAAATAAGTTATTTATTTATTTTTTTGTGCAAACTTATTGATATATTTTAAATTTATAGCAAGCAATTAATTTTTTTGTTTGTAAGTATTTATTTATTTCATCAATAAATTATGTTTTAATCAGAAATATTGGAATCCCTTATACATACATTTTTAATTTTGCCCGCTCATTTGTTTTGCTGAGTAACTTGATGACTCTGTTTTCTAATTTGGTATTATACATTTGTATATAAAATTTCGAATTTGGTATAATTTGTTGTAGCTCTCTCTCTATATAATATATATAACGAGATTTTCAAAAAAGACGCTGCAAAAGTAGACCTAAATTAGTGTAGTGGAAAAATTTAAATCCACAAGCACAGTACAAAATCAATCTCTCACACGTCGTTCTCAAGCGTTGGGAAGCTCTGTAACGCCGTTGTGCTGAATTTTGCGAAAGATCTTGGCCAACATCCTTACAAGATCAAATTGACGCCAGAACTGAAGCTGCTTGACCTCCACAATCGCCGTGTGTTCGTGAATTGGGCTGAGCAACGACTTGAAAATTATTCGGATTTTCACCGAAAAATCATCTTCAGCGATGAGTCTCATTTCTGGGTGAATGGCTTCGTCAATAAGCCTAATATGCGTTAATGGTCAGGCAGCAATTCACACGTACTCCATGAGTCACCATTGCATCACGAAAAAATTACTGTTTGATGCGGTTTATGTTCCAGTGGCGTCACTTCTTCCGTGACGATCAAGACCGACACGTTACTGTATATGAACGGTCATCAACGTCAGCTGCTGATCAACACGTCAATTACGTCACTAAAATGTTTCGAAAAACAGCGTCTCTTTAACGTCTGTAAAACAATGCTTTCCGACTACCAAGATGTCATGGAACGTTTTAACGATGGCGACGACTCTTGGTTCTAGACTCAGGACCCGGAAACAGACGGTCAGTCGGCCGAACATCGTGCCAAAGGTGAGCCGGTGCCGAAAAAACCACGTCAACGCAGGTCAAAAATCAAGTCTATGTTGACAGTGTTCATCGATTATCGAGGTGTGGTGCACTCCGAATTCCTTCCATCCAGCCAAACTGTGAACAAGGAATATAATTTTAGTGTTGTGTGCCGTTTGCGTGAAACTAATTGTAAAAAGGCACCGGATTTATGAGCCGGCAACTCTTGGTTTTTGGTCCACAATAATGCGCCGTCGTACGGCATAGACTGCATTGATTCTTTGCGTGCCAACTTTTTAACCAATATCGTGCCAAAACCACCGTACTCGCCTGATTTGGCTCCGTGTGACTTCTGGCTATTCAGCAGACTCAAACGACCGTTCCTGGGAAACTGTTTTGAGTAAATTGAAGACATTAAACGTGAATTGCTTCGCGCCATGAAGGGTATTCTGGAAATTGAGTTTAACAATTCTTTCGAGGATGGAAAAAACTTTGGCAAAAGAGTATTTGGGCCAAGGAAAATAACTTTGAGGTGAACGACATGAGTTTTCAAGAAAAAAATAAAAATTTTAAAATCATGAACAAAGTCTTACAATTTTTTGCTCTTAGTAGTATATCTCATATACGCAAGTGTTCGATGACTTCTCGACCTTCACTGACTGTTTTTTGCCACTTAAATACTTGTGTTTTGTTAAAGAAAGTCATTTGATGTCTTCTAAAAAGCTTGAAATGTTCCAAACCACTTCGAAACAGGTCAAGTGTCACTGTGGAGATGAATGAATCCAAATATAGAGATTGGGGGATTCGGGGTTGTGTATACTTGAAGACGGTTGATTGCGAAAAAAGGTGGTGATCGTGGCGACTATGTCTTTTATTGGTCGGTGAAGAGTGGTGTGTTTTCCTCAGATATGGTGAAGTTGTAGATAGTATGCCTTGTGAAGTAATATGATGAAGTTTTAGATATTTTTTCCCATATCTTGGCAATCTTCATAGCCGTAATAAATATCTATAAATAATTAAATTTTCCACGTATTTATAGTTTTTCATAACCATAAAATTAAATTAGAAATTCTCCCGTAAAAATCCAAAAGAGTAGCGAAAACCAAACCACAATAAATTACCTTCACCTTGCTATTAAATATAAGTGTGGAAATAAAACCATTTCATAATGGAACTTAAGGCGATAAAACTTATGGTTTTCGTCATTCTAGCGCTGCAGGTAAGCAAAAATATAAGTCCTCTATCTCAGCAAAAAAAAAAAACAATATTAACTATCCTGTTTTTATACCTTGAAGGTATATTAAGTATGAAACCATATTTGCAACAGCAAAAAAGATACGTTGGAGATCCTATCTTTGTATAAAAATAACGTGTCAAGTTGTTTGTCCTCGATGGACGCCTAAACTACTGAACCAATTTTAGTAAAATTTTGCACACTGTGTCCAGTTCGAACCAATTTAGAAGATAGGTTAGGAAAAAAAAATGCATAAATACAAAATACAGTGAAAGCTCTATTAAATGGATGCTTTATTCAGCGGGCATCTCCATTAACCATGCACTTTGTTGATGTTTATTAAATACAATCTATTAAGCGGACAACTCTATTAACTGGACAGAAATGCTGGTAATATATACATATATATTTATAAACGATCGATTTGATGAAAGTCCATTCTTTCGTCCATCTGACTGTATATACTTGAACTTGGCTCTCAGTTTTTGAGTGGTTCGTTTGTCGGAAGCGCCAAAATTAAATGATCGTAATCGGCTGTATGAGAGATTGCTACTGCAAATTGCTAACATACAAACTAACTGATCAAAATCTAGTCCTTTTAACTAAACTATTACAATGGGATTATTTGGAACAACCAAGAAGGATCGGCGGCCCTCAAAACAATTCCGGAGAATTACGCCTTAAATGGTTGGAGTTGGCACTGAGAGCGCTAGTTCGTCGCAGAAGGAGCCTATTTTGAAAGTTTTTAAAGAGTTGTAACGATTGGTTCAATAAATTTGTTTAAATCGCCTCAATCCTATTAATTTCCGGACAAACCCTGTATATGTGGCTAATCAGCCTAACCGGTGCTTTCAGAAATAACGCTGGTCATCTGAATTTGTTTATCAAAATATTTGGAGGAAGTATTACAAAAGCTAAACGATTTATACTTCAGCCGTTGAGCTATTGGAGGAAAAGTTATGAAATATACTGTGGCGCTTCATTTTCATTATTCATGGCGCGAACAAGTAATTAAAGCACGACTCGATTCTATTAACAACATCTAGTAGGCGTTGTCTTGATTGGCATTCACACATCACAATTTCTTGCGTAACTTTGTGGGGGAATCGTGGGTTATTTTTGCACGTATGAAATATATTTTCCAGATATAAGCTTTTGAACACGAACATACATACACGAACAAACATGCTTTTTAGCTTTGTAACTAGATGCGCCAAGTTCTCGGAAGTGTATATTGCATTTACACTGAAAATATTGGCCCTAACATGTGCAGCTATTATATACAAACATACATTAATATATGTCGGCTAATTCAAAACTTGTAATCTCACACAATTTTCTCAATCTGTGCAACGCTTAAATGCTTTCCGAGTATTGCATGAAAGTGCATATGTATATTGTTGTACAAAAACTACTCACGATTCGGAGAGCATAGGTAAAATCAAAGTTCCAGCGTTAAATGGTATATAAATTAGGCGCCGATCAAGCTTTACTCAAATGCATATAGTGCTTCCAACGACACGTACGAAAAAGTAAAAAGCGCACACACACACATACTTATAAAAAATAT
The DNA here is from genome assembly GCF_024586455.1 of Bactrocera neohumeralis. Lineage (NCBI taxonomy): Eukaryota > Metazoa > Arthropoda > Insecta > Diptera > Tephritidae > Bactrocera > Bactrocera neohumeralis. The sequence continues at coordinate 75,577,085 of NC_065920.1, read as the reverse complement.
GGCGAAATCGTTTGGATTCACGGTTCTGTGCGTTTATTTAACGCTACAGGTGAGTTGAGTCAATCCGCATACTCTCAAAAACAACCATCTTATTAAAAAATCTTCGGCTATCCTATACTTGCAGCTCATTGCAGCCTTTCCCTATCAAAACTCCTTAAATGGCGTCGAGGATGAGGACTCAAAACTAATTGGCTTAGAGCACAGCAAAGCAGTAAAATTAGCCGAGGATGACTTTCGTAAATCGCTGCAGCCCGTTTTGGTTAGCACGCTCGACATATTAGAAGAGCACTCAAAAACGCTCATATTAGAGTCGGCAAGCTTTCTCGACGATCTGCTGGTCGAATTGAATACACTGCCCGAGGACAATGAATACGTCAAACAGCTTATACCAGAACTGACAAACCTGTTGGATCGCCTGGAGAAACTCGATTTAGATGACGAATCGACGCCGGCGTTAGAAGAGAAAGCAGCTGTTTTATTGGCTATCGCCAAGGTTTATGGAAACTTCGACCTTATAGCGAGGAGTAGCGATGACAGTGGCGAGCAGGCTGTGGTGAAAAAAGCCTTCGACAAGTTGGAATCAAAAGGTCTAAATGAGCGTATTAATAAGTCTTCAAAGCGGGCGGTAGACAAGTTCAACACAGTATTTGCGCCTTTCTGGAACTCGCTTAGCGATGTGCAAAAAGGGGAGCATGCAGACTTGGCCGATTGGTATGAACGCTACCAAGCCATTGAGTCGTCGCAGGAGAAGCTAAAAAGTTTTATAGAATTTCTCAACATTATTCATGATATAGTCATTCCAAAAATAAATTAAAACCATGGAGGTCTATAATGTGATATTAAACAAATATTGCATATGCAACCTTTAAAAAAAAAATGTACAAACTAAGTTACTATATTAAATTCGTTATTGCTTATAAAATATATACAAATATATGTATGTACATATGGATATTTTTAATTATTGTACGAACCCTTGTGTATATAACCATTTTTATGTATATATAGGGCATAAAAGGCGTTACACTCTTTGTCCCATTTTTTATATGATGTGCAGTTCCTTTAGAAACTAAAATGCACCGTTAAGATTCAGTCTTTCAGATCTTCGTCCTTGAACCGTATGTACTGTATGACAAATATATCTATCTATATCTATGTCTTATAAAATTTTTAAGTGCTCTGAAAGATCAACTATATCAATGAATACCGAGAGAGAACCGACCAATTCTCAATCTAAAACTTATTAAAGGAAAATGTTTTTAGGATAATCAGTTTGCGAGAGAATACATATATACATACATACATTCTGAAAAAGTCTAAAGTAACAGTATACAGTTAGTGAATTGAGCGAACCATTCGAACTTTTCGTAAATACTCACTTTATTATTTCATTATGTACTATAAATTAGGAGCAGTGGATATAAATCAAAAGAACTAAACAAAAACTTTTAATGCATTTAACCTTTCTTGCTTCTTTGAACCCCAGTCAATCAACAGGATTGTATGTATGTATGTGTGTACTTACATTAGTATGGTATATAACAAGTATACATGTACAAACGTTAAAATTAAAAGGAAAACACATCACTTATTGTATCAATACGTAGGTTGCCTTTTATGTTTCGTGGTTAGAGAACAAAAACAAATTATTCTAGCTAGAATCATTATTATTATAAAACCTTTTCTGGTTTCTCAGCTACAAACTGCGACAAGTAATTTTCACAGGCTTCTCTTGAAGCCAATTTTACTTCATTAAGGGAGTTCTGCATTGACCGGAACAAATGGTAGTCCGATGATGCAAGATCAGGGCTATATGATGGATGCATCAAAACTTCCCAGCCAAGCTCCCCCCGTTTTTTCCGAGTCATCAAAGACGTGTGTGGTCTAGCGTTGTCCTGATGGAAGACGACGGCTTTTCTGTTGATCAGTTCTGGCGTTTTTTTTTTTGATTGCTTGCTTCAATCTTATCAGTTGTTGACAGTAAAATGTAGAATCAATCGTTCGACTAAGCTGGCACAGCTCTTAGCGAATTATTCCTTTCCAATCCCACCTTTTTGCGTCAATCCTGGCCTTGCGACCATTTGTTGAGCTCCTCTACGTTTGGAAAATGATATTTTTCGCACATTGTTATCGTATCACAGTTCATGTGGTACCCAAACATCGAGTTTCTTTTTGTAGCCAGCATTTTTAAAGGGTTCAAAACCGTTTGATGATGAATGTTAAGTTCCTTAGCAATGTCATGGCTGCTTATGTGATGGTCCTGGTCACTGTTTGCCATAATTTCATCGCCTTTTCAACGAAATTTCCAGAACAGAAGCGAGCGGACCATTGTTGTGCTACACGATCTGATACAGCATCGTCTCCGTAAACTTCATACATTTCATTGGTGGCTTGCATGGCATTCTCCATTTTTTATACAAAAATTTCGAAATATAGCGAATTTCTTCATTATTTTCACTCATTTTTAAACAGCTGTACCTTTTTTTCAACTTCCCCGAATTAAATTTTGTTTTTGGTTAAAAGAAGCTTAAAATCTCTCCCTTCCAACAATTTATGGTATGACGCAATGTGATTGGTAGCACTGGAAAAATACGAAAAGACTTTTTTGACTACCCAATATTTTCCAATAAGATCTATTATTTTTGCATGTGCTTGATTCAATTGTCGAAGCACTTTTGCTGCCCTAATTGAGATATCTCCAAAACATGCATTCTGAACGCATTAAAATCTTTACTCTTAGTTAAATTTTTTCGTAGCGGAAGAAAAGAAGTCACTCGGTGCCAAGTCAAAACTACACGAAGGATGACTCATCAAATCGGTATTTCGCGTGCTCAAAACTGCAGTTGTTTCAGCCGATGTGTGAGAGCCCGCGTTGTCATAGGAAAGAGTGATAATGGATCTACAGGTAGGTAGATTCCTGGAATCCTGATTTATTGGCTTTCTTTCGGGCTCATAGGTAAAAATCCAGGATTCATCAATTGCGTTATCATCGTTATCATAGCCGTGCTTCGAAACACCGTTAATATATTTTTTTAACGTTTCTCTCGACTAAGCGACACGAGCCTTTGAGCGATTGACAAACTGTGTGTGATCCAATGAGAAAAAAGTTTATATGTAATCAAATATGCAATATTGGGTGTATGCCTATAAGTGTCTAAATCTCATTATAGGTCGCAGGATGATCTTTCAATATCAGTTTCCGCATAGCATCAATAGTTTCCGGAACAAAAACTAATTTTGAACGATCTTCATGAAATTCATTTAGGAGTGTTAAACGAACTGGATTAAACTCACCGTACCATGGATAAACATTAGTCCTTGATGAAGCTTAATTGCCAATAATTGAATTAAGTTCACCTATGCACTCTTGATGAGTTAATCTCCGCGTTGTAAAAATAGATGAATAATTGAAGTTTCTATCATTAACACGCATAGCGCTACTCAGATTCAGATAAAGCTTTGTCAAATTTTACAATAAAGTTGTAAGTTGTCCGATTGCAACACTAGGTTTGCCAAATCGCGAAATATAATAGGCAACCTACGTAGGCATAAGTTCATCAAATAATTTTCTCTCTAACCACCCACGGTTGAAAAGCTCCGAGCGCAATTAAATCCGCGATTTCAATGTAAACAGCGCTCTTTAATTGGGAAACTACACAATACGATAAACCCATACGATTTATAGAAAATGAAAATGTTAAACAGGCAAAAAATTAAAAACCGTTTTACTAAGAACAGCAATTGATTCGCACAATTTCTTTTGAAATAGGCAAAATTGTAAAATGCTTAGCATATAAAACATGAGTGAGGAAAATCTAATACTCAGTAATTTAAAGTTGGCAAAGGAAGCAACTGAAAATGGCAGCAGCTAAAAGAATACTTGCTACCATCAATTTCATTATGATCATGAAGGTATATTTATTTTGAGTAAATTAATGATAATAAATTTAAAATAAATATTTTTTAAACAATCAGATTAACTTTCAGCTGATAAATGGCAACACCCTGTATCCCACAAATATATATGAATCAATTAAGTTGAAAATACCAGTCATAAAAACTGAGAGCAAGTCTTATTCTGAGAGCACAGCAAATGATTTGGCGCCGTCTTGGCAGACAGCAGCTCATAATGATTTAACCGTTACAAAGCACTTGCACAAAACAGATGTTTTACAACACACCGCAAACCCAATCGACGGATTGTTAATAACCTGCACCGAAGCTTTCATACGTGCTTCACTTAAAGTTTTTCAAAAGAAACTGAAAAGTGCAACAGCCGCAGAAAGCGTTGAGCTTTTCGACGTTTTGCTGAAAATTAAAAATCTCTCCAAGCCAGATGAAGCGCTGCTGGCCAAAGCTTTATATAAAACTTTCGAAAAAATCAACGAAGTCAACGCCGACTTAACGCTTACTGAAAGTGAACAAACCTTAATGGAGGCGCTATTGGAACACTTCGAACAGATGTTGCAGCAGGAGCAACTGGGTACATCAATGCCGAATGTTTATGAGGGCTTAACCATCGAGCATGGTATTGAGCGGAATTTTGATGCCGTGAAGAGGTTTTGGTTGGAATTATAAGTTAAATTGTATATATTTCTAAAATTAAGTAGTTGTTAGATACTCGTATTTTTACATTAACATAACAAATATTATTTATTTTTTTATAAAAAAGTCAATAAATTATAAATACTATATTTTAATGAAATAAACAGATGCAATTATATGACTATATCAGCATGAACTATATTATATAATTATTATTACCAATCAAGTTATTTACTCAGCATTACTTCCGCAATGAATAATTAGCATTTGATCCCAAACTACATAATTCATCACCTCAAATCTAGCTTTATGAATCAGCTGTGAGTTTGCAAAGATTACAAATATAAATATAAAATATAAAATATGATATAATATATAACATATAATATAATATAATATGAGATAATTAATAATTTTACAAAACACAGGGTGCTACATATAACTAAATTAAAAGTTCTGTTTCTAGTTCAATTCAAGCAAAATGAATGAATATTTACTAGATGATCAAATCTTGACCCGAACTAAGAAAAGGCAATATTTTCAAATCTTTATTACGTCTTCAAAATAGGCTTTCGCTAGATAGTTTGAGAGTTTCAACGTCATATTCATAAACCCACGTTTCGTTACCAGTAACGTTTGTTGAATGTCTTAAGAACCCTCAACTCCCTTGTCAAGCATCTCTTTTGCGAACTGTACTCGACGTCGTTTAAACAATAGATTCATCTGTATAGGCAAGAAGTCTTGCAATGACACTTTGCAAAACCTTTACCAAAATTTAGTGTTGGGTTGATCCATACTAGTTGCTGAGATCGTCTGCTACCTCTCTGTTGTCAGTACGATATTTATTGAGCACTGTTTCTTTAACCTTTTCGATGTTATTCTTATAAGCACAGAAAAATGGACAACCGGCAGAAGGCAGAATTTCGATGACTTCACGGCCTTTACTGAAAGCTTTGTGCCATTCTAGATAAAGTGTGCTCAAAACATTTCTGCAACATATTTAACGATTACCTAGCCGTGATCCGATTGGAAACACAAAATTTCAAGCAAACTTGTTATTAATTTTTTTAATGGTAAAAAACTGAAGACAGAGGGTCGTAAACAAACAGCTGTCAAACACAAACAGTTCAGTTTGAAAGTGTAGTTCAAATGGACCAGTCCGAGTCAAATTTGATCAGATGGTATAAACTATGGCATCACCCGGTATTGTATGTATTAGGGTGAGCCAAAATTAAAACAAAAAACAACTAAGGAAGGGCTAAGTTCAGGTTAAATCGAACATTTCATTACTTTGCAACTTACAAGCATTAAAGCCAGGAAATTGCGATTAACACAGCGGGAAAGCTATATGAAAACCTACTTAAACCCTCGACTCGAAGCGGCTGCCAACGAAGCTGGAGGAGTGTCCCCTAGACAACATGGCTTTATATTTGGTAGATTAACTTTAGGAGCTACTAGATGCGTCATTGAAAGCGTAGGAGTCGCACAGCGTAGATGGCTTAAATACAAAAGAATGGCATTGCTGGCGACTCGATGTCCGAAACGTCTTCAGCAGCGCTGGATGGGTGGGTACCTCAGGGCTGTGGTGCCGAGCTACCTTAGCAACAGGAAACTGCTGTACGAAACTAAAGAGTAATCACGACAGAAAGCGGTCACGTCAGGAGTACCAAAAGAATCCGTTGTAGGCCCAGACTTACAGAACATTGGCTATGACGCTATAATAAAACAGCAGTAATCACAGCAAGAGATACAGAAGAAGCGCCAAGAAATCTGAACCAGGTCATGATACGGGCGCAAGCATGGCTCGACTCACATAGCCTCCAGCTCGCCACTGAGAAAACAAAGCTACTACTGCTAACAAACAAGCACATACCCCTCGAGATAAGCAAGCAAGCATGCCTTAGGACAAAATAAGCAGTAAACTACCAAGGCGTAAGACTGAACCCCAGGCTAGAGAAGTTATCCGATAATAACAAGAGCGCAATAGAACAAATAAAGAAAGAAACAATAACAACATGGCAACAAAGATGGTAGACTGAAACTCGCGGCAGATGGACGGCCAGGCTTATAATATAGATATAGACTCATGGACAAGCCGTAAATTCGGGGAAGTAGATTTTTACAGAACCCAGCTGTTATCCGGTCACGGACATTTCAAAAAGTACCTCCACAGAATGGGAAAAGGCGAAGAGCCGTCATGCCTATACAAAGACGTGACAGAAGACGACGCTGGACACATATGCTTTGGAATGGAACGCCATCCTGAAGTAATGCAAATGCGTCTCAGGGTGGGCGACGGTTCCTTAGAGGTTGAGTTTTAGTGACCTGCAAATGATACATACCCTTGTTGTGACGATAGCACCGATGATGCAGAAGGCGTTTTCTACCTCATCCGCAAAACAAAAGCCAGGGAAGTCCATTCAGGTATTTACGGCTTATTAGTTATATGGGATCAAGGATGAGTCTGCACCCGATTTGATTCATTCTTAGCACAAATATGCACCGTTATAAAAAAAAATCTCTAAATTTTATTAAGAAACACTGACATATTGGCTGATGTACCCAATGAAGTTCGAATATTTTTATATTTATTAGATACATGGGGGCTAAGGGAAGTATTGCCCAAATTCAACCCATTTTTGGTACACAGATGTACTACTATCAGGAAAAGAGTACAAAGGTAAAAAGTCAACTATAAGCACTCTATGGGTTTCACTTTGAATGTTCACCGACACCTCTTAAATTAAACTAAAAAATTTTCACTGCGGGGGTATTTTTTATCTGTTTATAGGTTACTTTTAACCCTTGAATTCGAACAGTTTTTGGCTTACCCTAATATGTATTATATTGATAAATAATTGTTTTTGCTGCATATTTTTAACGCAGCTTTCTTATAATAAGTTCTCAATTTCTCTAACATCAAATGAAGAAACTGGTTCAAAGCAAGCAAATATTCTTATGCTCACGCTTCAACAACTCTCGCTCACTGCTGCCAAGTTTATTTTGCGAATTTTTACATTTAAGTACAAACAATTACAATACACAAGTGAGGGGTGAATGCCACCTGAAATTCTTGTGAAGCTGATATAAAAACAAGTCATTGTGAGCAGTTCTCAACACAAAGAGTTTGCCGGTTACACGAAACAGCTTGCGGCGGACAAAACCAAAGCTTTCAAAAAAGTAAAATTATTAACTTTTGGTGTAATTTTTTCTAAGCCAAGCTTTTTTTATTTACAGTTTACGAGAAATATTCAAAGTAACCCATTCACAATGGAACCCATCGAAGTCATCTTAGAAACAACGGTCATAACATTGGACCAGCTGATGAACTTTACCATTGGCCTTACGGAAGCACATTGCCATACACAAATTCAACTATCACACGATTTCATAATGAGGATGCTCGAGGAGTTGAATGCATTGCCAGAAAAAACTAAATATATTCAAACACAAATCGACCGCGTCACGAATATTTTAGAGTCAATTGACAAGAGCAGTTCGAATGCATCGAATAGCTGGCTAAGCGAAGAAAGACTCGCACTTTTAGATGGAACAACACAGTTGTTTGTCGACTTAAATGCCATAGCGAAGAGTGAGGAAGCCACAAGTGATACAGTTATTATAAAGAAAGTGCTAGATAAAGCTGATCTGCAAGTGCTTTTCAAGCATGTGGATGATTTGGTAAAGACGACTGACCGAAACTTTGGTGCCGTGTTTCATCAGTTCTTTCGTTTTCTAGGAGATGAAGAGCGTAAAGCTTTTCCAAATTTGCGCATTTTGTACGACGAATATCAGACTAATTCACTGGAAGGAAAATTTAAAAATATGTTGAAATTATATGAAATGTTCAGCTACTACAAACATAAATAAAATATGTGTATTAATAACATTTTGGTTTAAATTATGAGCAAGAAATGGTAAGACTTTGTTCATAATTTTAAAATACTTAATTTATTCTTTAAAATCTATGTCGTCCCTCTCAAAGTATTTCCACTTGTGCCGACGTTTTTTCAAATTCTCGAAATAGTTGTTAAAGTTTAATGTCTTCAATTGATTTAAAACGCTTTCCCCGGAGAAGTCATTTTATCGAAAGCATAGATCCAAGACTGATCGTTAGCAATAATACGTGTCAGGACATCCTGGTAGTCGGAAAGCATTGTTTCACAGACGTTAACGTGTTCATTATGAATTTTGAGTCAAAATGGTTATGATTTCACAAAAAAACGTCTTCAAGCTTTTGTGCTTTCATAGAAGCGAGACAAATCGACGAAGCTTTCGATTACCTTTAGCCGTTTATACCGGTATGGAAATGATTTATATATGTATCTGTAGAAATCCAACTTATTTTGTGGTCTTAATCTAAAAAAGGCATAAATGAAAAGAAATAAAGAAAATTTTGTATTAAAAACAAGAGAAAAAATTCGATATATTTAAGTCAACTAGTGTCATATTTACTGTCAAATTTAATGACATTAAATTGTTTATAATTAATATTTCATAAAAATGGAAGCTGCTTAACAGTTATATCGTAGAAGATGTCAAACAGGGTATTTGAACTGGTTCGAACTTTGCTTGACCTCTCGACACTCGTGCTCTTCCTCGCTAGTTTGCATTAGTAGATATGTTAGTACTGATATGCTTCTGAGAAATAACTTGAAAGAAGCTTATGTTTTCTCGATACATATGTATATTAACTATAAAAACAATTTTGCATGTATCAAAACCAGTTTTTCATTAATATAATAATTAATATGTCTCGTAGCTATATATGAGGGTGGTTTGAAATACCAATTGTTTTCTACATCTCGTATTAAGGGCAACAGCAATCCACCGAGGGAAAGGTAAAGAAAAAAATAGTCACAAAGAGCTCTGAATTATAAAGTATTCAAATCGGCAGCTTATAATAGAATTAATACCATAGCCTTTTAAGCGCTTCCAAGAAACGCAATCTACACGATCGTCAAGATCTTTAATGGCATGCGCAGACTCTGCTATTTTCCTTCTCAATGGAATTAAGCTGATATAATTTTGGTTCCGAAGCCAGGTTCACTTGAGCTTGTGCTCAATTCATATCGACAGATTAGCAAACTGGTAATTATTTCGAAAATATTGGAAAGATTATTTTTGCGCAGTGTTATGATTCTGCTGGAGGATAAACAACTCATCCCGGATCACCAGTATGGTTAGTACAAAAACACTTTATAACTGATGCCATGGAAAATTTCAAATACTATTACGCAGTTTTCCTTGATATCAGTCAAGCATTTGACAAGGTCTGGTACCTATTAAATAAGTTAAAGGAAAGGGCCTTACTAACTGCTGCTAAAGTCATACTTGCGTAATCGGACATTCTATATGAAGTTTCGTGATGCTGAGTCGCATCCTCACGGGCCTTCATATTTTTAAAGTTATGAAGTTGTTACTAACAAGTACAAGCTTAAAATAGCTGGGTCTTACGTAAAAACTAAAAGAAAAGAACTCAACTCAGGTTAAAGTTTGCGCAGCTGTACTGCCTCCTAAGTTCTAGATCCTGTCTCAGCCTCAAAGTAGTACTCAGATCCACCTGGTTGCATGGAATTTAAATCTGTCGGAGCTCAGCTGACTCAAAATTTAAAGTTATTCAAAACGTTCCACATTGTGCATACGTACAACACACTAAAAAGTTATTATAATTTTTTTCACTGCAAAAGTCACTCACTTATCAGGCGGCCCTCTTACAATTCTGTAAACTTTATTTTTTAACAATTGTGTATATTATAATTCTTATCGGAGAACAATTTATTTATAAGCGACCGATATTCATATAGCAGTATCATTTTGATGTTGGCTTTCCCCAGGAACACAAGCAGCAAAATGAGCAGCATAAGAGTAAAATCTCCAGTGATACTCGCTTTAATTTGTGGTCTATATCTAGGCTTACAGGTAAGCAACCCGAAAATTGGCTTTTGACTTTTCTCAAAGGATTATTTTACTTTAGAATGCCAACGCATTCCCGCAAGAAGCTTTTACTGCTGACGATGACGAGGAAATAGTGACAAGGGTTATTGAATACAACGCAACTGTTGCAGAAAATGAAATACCAATCCACGTACCTGTTACTGGAGATGATGAAGATTCAAGTGACGTTGAGTCCTCCGAAGAGTTCTTCTATCTGCCAGACATATTTAACACGCCAACATATCGTCTACAAATTAGGTATTTTAGGCTCATACAAGATTACGTCAACAAACTTATAACTGAAGGACGAGATTTTGTTGAGGCCACATTGACAGCAATGAATACGCTGCCAGAGTCTATGGGTCTCAGTGGAAATTTAACACGCATGAGTAACTTATTGGAACGCATTGATAGTCAAGATTTATCGAAAAATGATTTGGCTGCGATAATTGAGAAAACCGAAATTACCGATGAACTAGCGGATTTGTATGGGGATTTCCTGGCCATTATAGACGGACTCTCTGACGACGATGCTCTTGTATTAAAGGAAATATTTGATAAAATCGATTTGGATGGCTATAATGAACGTTTGGACGATTTTCTTAAAAATACGGCCAACAAAATAACGAAAGTGGCGAATAAGTTTTTCGACAAATTAAGCAAAGCGGAGAAACAAAAATATGCAGAATTAATCAAATGGTATGAAGATTTCAAACAGCCGAAATCCGATCTAGACAAATATAATGACGCTGTGGTTTTGGTAAAATATCTATTGACACATCGCTTTTGATAAATTAAGTATTTTAAAATTTGGAAAAAATGTAATTTTATGAAACTTAAAACAAGCACATATTGTTTTTGATAATTATTATATTTCACAATGTTTTTATATATATTTTAAGTTTAAATTATGTTAGGTTATAAAGCGTTGTATTAAAAAAATATAGCTCTATGAGGGCAAAATGAAAATAAAATATTTAAATCAACTAAAGATTTGCTTCGCAGACTTCTATGGAAAATGCTAACCTAAAATCTGTTTATATTGATTAAATTAGTGATTTGACGAACAGCTTTAGTTTTTTGAAAAATCGTATAATGCACAGTTATGCTAATTATGGCCATAAGAAGCTAATTGAAATCTGCTTAACACTAAAAGCTTTCAAGAAATATAGGCTACAGCCGCACAGAAAAAACAGCTGGCTACATAAAGTATATGTACATACATATGTATGCATGTAGATTTACGATTTTCAGTTTCATTCAGCACGAGATCAAGTCTGAATCGCAAAAACAAAAACAAGTTAACTAGAATTTGTAATTCCGAATGGTAGTTCATTAGAAATATAACTTCATAGCTGAGTTATGCGTCATAATTACGAATATTAAACAGCATGTGAAATGCATTTCACACTAAAAAGTTATTTCACAAGCTTTCGCAATAAAGCTCAGAGCGTAGAATGACGAACGAAACAAGCGAACAGTTACGTATGTATATACATAACTTCGCATGAGAGACACATGTTTGTAGCCACTTTTCTGCGAATCAGTGCAGCTGTTAACGAATGTGAATAGAATGAGTATGGAAAAATCGGTTGCAGGCAAGGAGATACTGAAGGCAACACCAAAAGAGAGTGATAATACAATGCCAAATTCAGTAGAGCAAATACGTACGAATATCGAAACAAACGAAAGTTCCCAAAACACAGATGAAATTTCGCAAACACTACAGGTGGACTCCGAAAGCGTTGCGGCGCTAACAAGCCGTGAAGTTCTCTACACGCAGGCCTGCAAGGAAATGTCAGACTACGCGAAGTGCTACGTGGGTGTATATACTTCCCTTATTCAACTCACATTGAACAAATTAAAGCTATTGCCAGAGAAAAGTGTTGCACTACAAACCAAAATGCTTGAATTGCAAGGTGTTTTAGCACAAATTGAAAGTATTGATCTGAAGGCTGACTTTGTTTACGACGATGAACTCTATGCCGTCGTCAGAGAGATAGGAAAAGTAGAAGATGATTATGCGGCAATGAAAACGAACGCGCAGTATAAGTCAGAAGCCGATTTGATACAGCGTATATTGAAGGAAGTTGGCTTTGAAGCACAAGAGCAGAGGTTAACGGAGGCAAGATGCTTGTTGGTAAAGAATTTCGCGAATGCTTTGGATAACTTCAATGCAACGATTAGTGACGCAGAGCGCACGACAGAGTGGGAACTGGTAGAATTTTATGAACGTTTTAAAGCAGTGTCCGATTTTCAGGAGCAATATAACTATTTTGACGAGTTTTGGCCGATATTTTGGTGATTTTTGTTCATTTTTCGCAGGAACTAAATCAGTAATTATAATACTTATTTATGTTTAATAAAGTTATATAACAAATTCAGGAAACCCTAACAAACATTTTTATACGATTCTGTGAAATTTATATTTATTTGACAATGTGTGATAATCGTCGTGTATTTCAGTTTAAAATGTATTTAAGACATAAATAAGAAAGTTTTCGGTTAGAGATATTCTTTCAGGATATTAACCTCAATTAAATTCGGGTGCAACCGAACATTTTATACTCTTGCAACTTGCCAGAATCGAAGCCAGGGTAATACTTTAAAGTGTAAAACCAATCATATAGAGTAAAGTCAGCCGGACGTTCGAAAATCCTGTTATTAATATACATATATAGGGGCTAGGGAAAATTTTCGGTCAAATTTATCTATTTTAGTCACAAAGATACACTGTTACGAGTAAAACACGCTATCTCATTTTCATTGGAATAACTAATTTAAAGGCCGATATATGCAGGACAAAGCCACCCGGAAGTTCGAAAATCTTTATATTAGGTATGTGGGGGCTAAGGGAAGTAGTGGTCCGATTAAGCCCATTTTTGATATACAGACAAACCAATGTAAGAAAAGGATTATCACTTAATTTCAGTTATATGTGTCACACATTGACCGACATTTTCGATCAAAAGTCAACTATAGGTACCGGGCTCTAAATATTCGTTACCTAGGCGGTTGAGCAGTTTTTATTGGATTTAAACAATTTTTGGTCATAAGGTGGCATACACTAAAGACATTATTCGTACAAAGGAAACTGCACGAATCGAGTGTAATTTAAGATAGTGCTATTCGGGAAGTAGGCCTGCTTGTTGTCCGACTTCGTCTATTTTCATAGTGTGAAATAAAAATGTATAAGGAATGCCACGTATTAAATTTTGTCGAAATCGGTTGAACGGGTCCCGAGATATTGCATTTCACCAAAAAGTAGGCGGTGCCACACCCATCGTCCAATTTTCATAGCAGCGTCTCTGATGTATTTAGTTATTGATCTATCGCGATTTTGGTAGTTTTTAACAGTACCGTTATATGGGGAGTAAACAGTGTTATCCACCGATTTCATCCATTTTCACACTGTTAGAAGTTCTTATAAGATTAGCACTCAGCAAATTTGGTTTTTGTAGCTTGAGTAGTTTAGGAGATATGAGCATTCAACTTGTTAGAGAGTGGCGCCATGCCCACTTTTTGAACAAATTTTGCCCACAGATGCCCCTTACTACTGCGACCCCCTGTGCTACATGAGAGTTTCACGATTTAGTCCTTAGTTATGGCACTTCGCAGTGTCCGTGTCCGTGGCAGTGTCCGATAACGCCCATCTAAGAACTCGAAATTGTTTTTGTACCAAGGAATCTACAAACCGAGTTTCATAAAGATGTCTCGATTTTTACTCAAGCTTCAGCTTGCACCGACGGACGGACAGACAGACAGTCCACCGGATTTCAACTTTTCTCGTCATCCTGATCATTTATATTTACATAACCCTGTATTTATCTTGCTAAGTTTTAGGTAATACGTACAACTGTTAGGTGAACAAAACTATAATACTCTATAGCAACTGGTTGCAAGAGTATAAAACTTACCTAGAGCATTGCATCTTCGTTCAACCTGACGAAAGTACGCTTGTGCTTTTCTTATTATTTTACTTTCGACTGTTTGGTTTTTTTGATGTCTTTCCTTCTACTTTTACAATCAAAGAGACTGCTATTTACTGTATAATTTATGAGCTGGATAGTTCGCGCCTAATCGTATGAAGTAGGTTAAGTTATCTAAGTTTGAAATTTCGTCTAGTCCTTTGAACTACGACGCTACTAGATATTTAAGACGAGTTCTAGATAGTGCTGAACAGAGGCATAGGAGGTTATCGTCGTTACTTATGCCCATCCAGCTCGCTTGTGATACCAGTAGGTTGTGACCTGTCAACTGACCGGTAGTCCTTTCGGATTTGTGAATAGAACGCATGTGAATGAGGAGTATATGATCTTGGCGTTCCAGCATGACATCCCATCTCGCCCTATTCCGCCTGTCAGCTCTTACGGAAATTTCACGTCGAAGTAAATATTGCATAAGTCTTTCTGAAGAATACGACTACTCAACATAACAAAAGGAAGACTTGGCGGCTGATGTGCTAAGAGTTCTGTGGAGGCATTTGGGATGTCCTGATTACGAATTTGAGTTCAAAAATTTTCCATCATCATTTTAGTAAATGGTGGTAGTTTGACCCTTACACTCCAGGACTACGACGCAAAACACTTCACGTTTTAAGTAAATAGTAATTTTCGGTTTTAGCAACCCAAAATTAGCAAGAAACAGTCTCTAAAATTAAAGTCGCAAAATGACAGTAAACTATTGTAATTTTTATGACCCATTTGTGATGAGTGCTATCTACGGAAGATCCAACAAGCTGCCAGCCGCCAAGGAACACCAAGCAGTTGGTTTTACCGAAAAACTTTTTTATTGAAAAATTGGAACTGAAGTTTTCTATGCATGAAAAAAATTCTTTTCGGTATTAGATCGCTGGGTACAAATGCAAGTTGCACTCAAAATATTATATATGTGAAGATTTAGTTCTCTAGGATTTGCTCAACTGTAACGTACGGGTACTTGGCAAAAAATAACTTGCTTCTCGACACACGGGAAATAATTGCCAATTCGTCACTGGATCTTTGCCGAATTTCTCTTGTTACGATAATTTTATACTAACGAGTAGAGAATTAATAAACTTTTATTTGTCGAGTTCCACGACCCTTCAACAGCAATCCATACAAATTCCATATATTCATTGTAGTCTCAAAGTTTGTTAAATCTTCTCGCTGATTCAACGAACAATACGGCATGCAAGTATATAAAGTACGGCATTTAGCAATAAGGGGACTAACATACTGTATGTATGTACGTGTCAAACACCTCCGGAAAGTCTGTATACTCGTATATTATACTTTTCTATACTTAGTATATTAATTGCTTGTAATATTTTTTGGTCTGTAATGAGTACTACATATACTACATATGTATATATATAAATAAGTTTTTTTATACCTTAAACTGGGTATATAAAGTTTGTAACACCCAGATGGAAGCGTCGGGGACCCTATCAAATTGATTCTTATATATAATAAATGATCTGCGTAACGGGCTGTGTCGAATGAGCCATGAACGTTCGTCCGTCGGCCTGTCTGTATATACACGAAGCTGTCTATGAGTTTTTGAGATATCACTTTGAATCTTTGCACACATTCTTCTCTCTCGAAGTAGCTGCTCATTTGTCGGAATCGGCGATATCGGATCACTCTATATGCTACCGAATAAAGTGAAGTCTCGGAATTTAGTTCTTGTATGGGAAATATTTTAGCAGACAATTTTTATATTTATTCCCTAGAGCTTTACTACAATATCTTAATAAATTTTATAGATTGGATCGCTTAAGAATATGGCTGTCATACAAAGTGAATGTTCGGAATTAAGTTTTTGTTTGTTTTTTTCTCATGTGTAGGGTATTCTAGCGTCGGTGTAATCGTTTTGACGTTTTTTCTTGCTTTTTTCCTAATTTTCCCAGTGGTGTGTAACTTTATTTTTTATTTCTGATTTTGAGCAAAACAATAAACTTAAGTCATCTGACGTATATGTTTCGGTATATATAACATGCACAGCCAACAAACGGTATTCAAATTCAATTGTACTGGCCAGAGCATTACCGGGCTACTAAACAGCTGTCTATAAACTATTGTTGCGCAAATTTATAAATACTAGCCGCACGTACGTCTATATATACATATATGTACACTTGGGGCTAATATAAAAGATTAGCACGGATAGAGCTCCAATTTAGTTTCATTTCGAATTTTCAAAACGAACGTAACGCGAATATAATTAAAATCATTATATAAAATGAATACGAGCTGGCTTGTATTACTTTTGAGCTGTTGCATGGCGTTGCGGGTGAGTCAGAAAATAAGCTCATAACTCCTACAAACTTTATATAAAGCGATGTGTTCCTATAGCTTGCGGCTGCATTTCCACAACAAGCCATTTCCAAAACAACCGCACCGCAGACGGCACTTTCACAGGATAGTACCTCCCCAGCCACAGATAACAATGCTTCCAGCAAGAGCACGAACACTAAATTAAGTTTGGCGAAAAATGACTTGCTACTCGACACACTGGAAATAATTGCCAATCAGTCCACAGATATAGTACACACTTCGAATACTTTAATCAGGAACTTAATCGCAGAACTGAAAGTGCAACCTAATAGAACGCCAGAAATCGATAGGTACATCGATCGATTCGATCAAGCGCTAAAGCATATCGAGAGAATCGATTTCGCTGCAGAACAAGCGCAATTGGAGGACATTTTCGCTTCGGTCGACGAGATTAGTAAAATTTTCTATGATATTGAATACATGGACGATGCTGATGATAGTGAAATATTACAAGGGGCATTCGATAGAGTCGGAGCAGAAAGCATGGATAGGAAATTCCAGGAGACTATGGAACACACATTAATGGAGCTCACAAAAGTATTCGATGACTTTGTGAACTCACTGAGTGAAGTAGACAGACAAGCAGAACATAAATTGATCGACTGGTTCGAACGCTTTCAGAAAGAGGATGATTTTGAAGAAAAACTTGGAAATTTAATAGATGAATTTTTAAATTTTTTCGAATAAAAGTTTACATTGGCTTAAACAAAGTTTTCAAAACCAGCAGTGGTATATTTTAGAATTTCCGGTATTAGAAAGCAGTTTATCTTCTGTACTTAACTTAAATTGTTTTAGTGCACAAGTTTCAGCTGTAAATATTTGCTTGAATGTCTTGCTTTAGATTTCAATGAAAGTTATAAAAATTACAAGAGTTATCATAGCTAAAATAAATAATGTCATCAGCATATTTTCATCATTTAAGGTTTCGTATAATTAATCTATCACACTGGTGTTTCTGAAAAGCATTCTCCCCTATGTGCGTTCCTTAAGACAATACTAGGAGGTATCTATCGAGTTTAGTTTCTAGAATGTTGTCATAACTCTAATGTGGCTTCCATTGAGAAATCAGAGGGTTTTTTGTCACGAATCAACCCCTCTACTTATTTTCTATACTTTCTACCTATACGAAGTTTCAAGGATCATGTCTTGCCCAATAAGTGGAATAAACACGTCAGTTACGTTGGCATCTCTTTGGCGACCTCTATTCGTTTCTGCATTGTTTTTCAATTCTTCTGGTAAGAGGCTTTTACCTAAAATATTAAAAAAAATGTGTTGAGGTGATCTCATGCCTCTCTGATGCCAACACCAGCGATTTTCAAGCGATGTTGTATGGACGACTCACTTGAAGGAAGTTTACGATGACTTTATGACCTTAAAATTGCGTTTTGACAGTCAAATACTTGAGTTCGTGATAAAGTTGACTTCCCGAAAATAATTCTATAGAATTTTCAAGATTTCGTGGGTGCGATTACTTTGGAAATAGTAAATTTGAACTAAACTCATTGTATAATTTTGTCCGTAGTAAAAATCGGCAGACAAATCTTTGGCTTCCCTGCCAAACATACACGAATTGATATGTGGAATTCAAGCTTAACATATAAATATAGAAAAGCTTGTATCAATCTGGGAGAAACTTTTTTAACGACCACACTCCTTTTTCGGCACTTCGCCGTATGGATGCGTGGATGAAAATGCTTCAAGATTGATTAATCGGCATGGCGTTGCGGCACAAGCTGCATGCCATTGAAGTCACTGCAGAAGAAGTTCTCGAAAAATTTTCAAAACTTGGCCCACATGGTTTTGTTTTGTGAAATTTTATAAATACATGAACTCACTACAATAGTATACATTGCAGTATGTCATCCGCACGTCTATGATTTATAGTATAATGTTTTTTTTTTCAATTTAGTAAGATTTGATTTTAGAAATTTTTCAACCATGATATAAAATTGTACACTATATATAATATAATAATCTTCATGTTTCAAGTAAATGTTCATTTAACCCCCCGACCCCCCAAAAACTATTTCTAGATCCGCCTCTGGTTGTATGGTATACGAGTATATAGTTTGTGTTAATTTCTTTCTTTACGCCTTTTTGGGTTCTTTCTAAACGAAAAAAATACATAAAAAAACGAAAACAAAAAAAATTTAAAAAAAAAAATACATACATACATATGTCAAACAATAAATAATTATGTATTTCTTAATATATTTCAACTACATGACAAGGTGTCACTTCTAATATTCACACCATTTGTACATCTGGTGAGTGATAAACTTAAACAGCTGTGTATGCAACACACACTTAGCATTAAATAGACTGGCCCCACAAAGCCCATAACGATAACGAGCATTCTTATCTGCAAATATGATTCATTTATTGATTATAACCGCTTTGATGGTTGGCAATCGCAATTATTTTTTGTAGCGGAAATTCTTTTCTACTTCATATCATCAACTTTGGTTAAAAACAATTTTCAACTTTCAAAATCGTGCAAACATCTGTGCAAAATGTGTAAAAACATCATTTCCTCTTTGCTCTTCTGTGGAGTTTCGATAATTCTGATACCATTCCACCAGCTTGTGGTTTTTAATTTTATCCTCCTCCGACAGATCTGTGACAACAATATCCATTGTGCGCAAAAATTCATTGATAAATTCCGTCTTACGGATTTTCAAATTATTTATCAACTCGTCCAGGCCATGGCGTTTCAATGCCGCCTCAATTAGTCTATCCTCATCGGTGGGTGTCGGCAGCGAGGTGGTATTGTAACGCTTCACGATGTCTCCGAACAAATTTATTGTGTGTATGTTGGCGACGATATACAGGAAACCATCCAATGTCGTCATATTTGTTGGTAATGGCTTAAGGCACTCCGTAGTTTCAGCAATGTAGTCTTGTAATTGTTCTTTAGTCCGGTTAATGTTGTTATTCGGCACAATAGTGTCATCCTTTAAAACACTTTCCAACAGTTCGCTAGTCTTAACCAAGGAATGGGATAAGTATTTGAACAGATTTACGTAGAATTCAAACACAGTGTTTTCAATTGCAGTGTCGAATTTTATGGGAGCATCATGAGCAGGAGCGGTTGCGCTGTAGTTCATCTACGAAAAATTTAGAAATTGTAATAATTGCAATGAAATAAAATAAAAATATTTCTTCTGATGCACTATACTTACAGTTGTTGCGAGTAGCACAAGCGTGCCAAGTAAAAGTCCGTTAATTCTTCCCATATTCAGTGTTCTTTTGCACTAGGGGGATAAATTATTTTTAGTATTCCACAATTGAATAGACTCGTAGTTTTATTTTATTTATCTAGTATTTCCTAGATATTCTCAGCTTTCGTTTGCGCGTTGTTTCTACGCTTAGCTTTCGATTTATACTAAAAATGTATGTCGATAATAATAAAGTTTTGCGGAAAAGTCGAAACTGTCGTTATCTGTTTTATTGTATCTATTTCGCTTTGAGCACTTGAGGCCACTCCAATTCTTCACTGTTGTTGTAGATAAGGGCTCGAGTAGATATAGCCTATACGTCATTAGTCATCATTCAGAAACCCCCTTTATACAATATACATATGTGTATGTATATACATTCATGTTAACACCTGGTGCAAAATAGATAAGCTTATATTGATTATGCGGCTATAAAGCAGGTTACACAGATTACGAATATACATTTGAGTACACCGACATCTGTTCCGATGGATTTCGGCGATATCATTCATTGATGCTTCCGATGGCTGTCGATTGAACTTTAAAGTGTAGTGATGGTGTCATGTTTCGTACATTGTCACATATCGACACAAAAACTGGGATCTTTTCCGCTTTAACATCTCCAAACACTGCTTCAACTTGTCGTTGTTTTTTGGTGTAAAGTGAGCTCGCGCGGCAGGCACTTTCAACGGAGCTTTCTCACACACAAATATTCGTGAATGATATGATGTCCATGTTCAGTTGATATCTTTAGATTGCCTGCTATCTCGGACAATTTCAATTTACGGTCATCCAAAATTATTTTGTGGACTTTTTTGATGTTCTCGTCGGTAACAATCTCCGTTGTGCGTCCACCGCGCTCACCGTTTAAGGTGCTCATTTAACGACGTCTACACTTAGCATATCAATCCTTCACGGTTTGTTTTACTGTTAAATTTATACAAGCGCTTATGGAAGATTACGGCTACCTTAAAAACCTATGGATTTAGTTCTAATAGCGGCATCTAGCTGTCAAGCAAATTAAATATAATGATATTCCAATAACAACTCTGTCTTTCCTGAATTTTATTCATGATTATCACAAATACTTATATCACAGAGGCCACAGACTGCCAGCTTCGCAGCGTTACGATCGACCACAACACGTGCGGGATGGGATAGATACCGAGAGTTGAAGAGGGACACATTTGCAGACAGAAAAAGAGAGAGGCCGCAATGAGTGAGTACGAAGAGCTTGACAAGCTGGTTGACAGGGGTAATGCTTGAAAATTCTAGGAAAAAATGCGGCGACTAACAGAAAGTTTCAGGACCGGAGCATAGTCTTGTAGAACCCAAGGAGGTGATCTAGTAACCGATGCCCAAAGCATTCTTCGTCGATTTCAAAGCTGCTTTTGACAGCACGAAAAGGAGTTGCCTTAATGCTGCGTTGTCTGAATTTGGTATCCCCGCAAAACTAATACGGCTGTGTAAACTGACATTGAATAACATCAAAAGCTCCATTACCAAACGAGGTTTCAGACAAAATGACTCCCTTTCCTGTGACTTTTTCAACCTACTTCTGCAGAAAATAATTCGAGCTGCAGCACTTAATCGAGCAGGTACAATCTTTTATAAGAGTGTACAGCTGCTGGCGTATGCTGGTGATATTGATATCATTGGCTTTAACAACCGCGCCGTTATTTCTGCTTTTTCCAGAATGGATATGGCAGCGAAGCAAATGGGTCTGGCAGTGAACGTGGGCAAAACGAAATATTCCCTGTCATCAAACAAACAGTCGTCGCACTCGCGACTTGGCTCTCACGTCACTGTTGACAGTCATAACTTTGAAGTTGTAGATAATTTCGACTACTTAAGAACCATTATTAACACCACTAATAATGTCAGCCTGGAAATCCAACGCAGGATTGCTCTTGCCAACAGGTGCTACTTCGGACTGAGTAGGCAATTGAAAAGTAAAGTCTCTCGACGAACAAAAGCCAAACTCTATAAGTCGCTCATAATTCCCGTTCTGCTACATGGTGCAGAGGCTTGGACGATGACAGCAACCGATGAGTCGACGTTACGAGTTTTCGAGAGAAAGGTTCTGCGAAAGATTTATGGTCCTTTTCGCGTTGGCCACGGTGAATATCGCATTCGATGGAACGATGAGCTGTATGAGATATATGACGGCATTGACATAGTTCAGCGAATTAAAAGACAGCGGCTACGCGAAACCATTCCAGATCTGAAAGTATTCGACGCAGTACCCGCCAGGGGAAGTAGAGGAAGAGAGAGACCTCCACTCCGTTGGAGGGATCAGGTGGAGAAGGACCTGGCTTCGATTGGAATCTCAAATTGGCGCCACCTTACAAAAAAACGAAGCGACTGGCGCGTTGTTGTTAACGCTATAACCGCTTAAGCGGTTTCTATGCCAGTAAAGAAGAAGTATCAATTTATGAAGCACTTAACCTTTTTCTGTCTGTTGTGCAATTTTACCCATACTTGAATTTTACCCTAGTGGAGAAAATAGTTAGCGGAACTGCAGTAAAATCTGTAAATGCCAGCTTCTTGGCGTTATAAACAACGTTTATAGCCTAGAGCCTAATGAAACTAATGTAGCGAATAGGTCTTTGTTACGATAAGTTCGAAATTTGGTCAAAACCCAACATCGGCTCACTTTTTGTGAAATTATCGCCAAAGTTATCAGTTTGTAGATCTTTCGGCTCTCATGTTCTAATATACGGTGCAACGCCAATGTCCATTAGAGCTAACATCCGAACGGGGACACTTACCTCCAGAGAAAATAATCTAGAGGCGTTAAATCGCAAGATCACTGATGTTTTCAGACACCACAATAGTGCCGATTTTGTTTGTTAACGAAGCCATTAAGCCATAAACGGGAGCCTACTGAGAAGATGATTTTTCGGATTTCCAGATTTTCTGGAGAATATGAATTTGCGCATTAATCTTGAGCAATTTCCAAGCGTTGCACCAAAGTGAAATGACAGACATGATGAAATGACAAATCTAATTGAACATAATTTGGCACAATTGTGTAAACAAACTTGACCACCGGTTGTCAAAGTCACGGCATCCCTATTGTTTGACGCTATATTTGGTAACATAAGCAACCACCTGGTTATTCATTTGTAGTACCTACAACAATCTGCCTTTGATTACTAATAATCAAGCAAAAACATGTTTACAGTTAAAAGTATTAGCGGCTTGTTATCTAATTAACGGCTGTAAGCACACTTAGTTGTTAGTGTATATATATGCACATATTTATTTATGTTGTAAGCTATGTGTAGTGTATAATATATATATGTATATATGTATAATAGTACGTGTCTTCAGTTCATTCAGTGATAAGAAACCAAAAATATAACACAATTGGACGTTATAACATACATTGTAAAATTACACTGGTGGCGAAAACTGAACTGCGTAAAAAAATTAATTTTTATTATAAATTAATTTTTACCATGTCATTCATAATAGAAATAAAATAAAATAAAATTGAATTTACATATCCACGCTACCTTTACGCTTCACTATAAATTCCTCATCTGGTTTTTGTTCGTTAAAAAAATTCATGTAACGAAATCCATAATTCGCCTTATCCATAATATCTTTATTTTCCAAATAAGTCTCCTGGACATACACTAAATCCTTTTCTTTCTCGCGACCAGCTGGCGAAAGCGACTTCAAATACTTCTCAAACTCATCGGCGTAATGGTAACCGATTTCGTTCAATAATTTCGCTTCGTCAGCGTCGAACTGATCCATACCATGTGCCTTCAAAGCTTTGAACCAAATATCATCCACATTCGTAAGATTATTTTTGCTGAAAAAGTGTTCGTTCGTAAACGTGTAAAAGTCTTTAAGCACACTCATAACGCATTTCTTATCCGTATCGTTAATGATATCGTCGGAATCCCGTACAAATTGTTCGAGCACTGCCTTTTCCTTCTTACCATCTACGCTGTCTATACTATTGATTGCAGGATCGGCAAGTATTTCTTTGGTTATTTTATTGCTACCTTTCAATAGAAATTGATTGTGTTTCTTGTCGCCTTCGGCTATCATAGCCGAAAGTCGTTTGCGTTCGCGCGTTATTGCGTTTTGCTCTTCCAAAGTCAAAGCCGTGGGCTTAAGAGTGTTTTTCGCCGGTGTCAGTGCATTCAGCTCCGTGCTGCTGCTGTCTTTTAGACCACTTTGAGTTTGCGTAGTTGGCAAACCAAATACAAACTAGGAGTGGAATAAAGTTTGCAAATGAATTCCAAAAGCAAGATGATAGGAATTTATTTCCTACAAACCTGCAAGTAAGCTGCGAGTACAAAAATCCAGACTATATTCGTCATTTTGTTTGCCACTGAATTTCTCCCGGTTAGTAAATATTGCACGCTGTAGTATAATGCACTAGTCACCGTTATAGTAATTGTCCAGGCATTTATACTCGGCAATGGGCATGTTTACTAATAACATTCATCTCATTTTTAATTTATTGCAAACGCTTCAATTGATAGTCTAATGAATGTACGCCCGAAAAAAAATACAAAACTGACGAACAAAGGTCAAATAGTCATTGCGACGCTGATGCAGAGCCAGCAGTAGCGGCTGTGGACCCCAAACCAGCTCTTCAGTTAATTGCTGACATTTCGTCAAAATACTTTGTAATTGTATGAAGAAGTAAATTAATTCAACAAAATGTGTGTTATTCTTTAACGATATTGTTTTAAAGGTCTTTAAAAATGGTGCATACAAAAATAAAGAGCTTAGTAAACCTAATTTTGGGAAGAGATTGTTTTAAATAAATTTTGTGAATAAAATTTTTGAGTGTTTTAGAAGACCGTAGAAATACTGTTGTACTGGGCATATATTGATGCATAAAAATACACATACATAGATGTCTCCAAACTTTTTATTTGCATAACTACATGAGATCTAACAGTCCTTCAACTTTTCAATAGCATTTTAACAGTTTAAAGCTAAACATCCTTCAAAATAAGTGTTTGTTTCCATATTCAGCCCCTCATTTTAGTGGACTATTTTTCCAGCGAGCCAGTTTTAAGCCTGCGAATGAGGAAATAATCACTAGGAGTTCTATCCGTCTAATTTACTTGTTCCATCAATCTGTCGTAGGACCAGCTGAATAAGCCGGAGAGTGGGTTTGGCTAAAGATCATATCATGAAACTTAAATAGCATTCCAGTTCAGGAAAAAAAGTTTAAGACTATTTTTTTTTTTGTGACGCAATCTCCCAACCAACCCCAATCCTCCTAACCCCATGAAGTATATGAAAAATAAAAAATCGAAATTCAAAGAATCAACTTCACAGTACTTTTTATTACAATCTCGATTTTTCTAAATTATTCAATTATTTTTAGCAACAAATGACTGATCACCCCTTGGTGTAAAATTTTTGGAGACGACAGCGGGCAAACACAGATACTACAGTTTATGTTGTGCGAATTCAGCCAATCAACAATAACTAAATTAAATGTAATGACAATACTTTAAACGTTACATCGTCATACTACTCGTTAGATAAGGATTTTTTCATTTTTTGTTTCGTAAAAGCAAGGTTGTCATTTAATTATTATTTCAAATGCAAAGCAAGACTTCGCTCTGAAATTTACAGAGGTCAACAAGTCATAGGCTAACTTTTAATATACATATGTACATTTATTATTTTTAATCAATACATTTTTTTAGTTAGAACAGATATTGAATAATGCTAGTTTAGAAAAACAATATTTCTACGGTTTTCTAAGCCGCTCTAATATTTTATTCACTAAATTTATTTGAAACAATCTCTTCCCAAAATTAGCCTTACTAAGCTCATTATTTTTGTATGCACTCCATGCCGCCATCATCTCTTTCATATCTTTATCCTTCTCCTTTTCGGCAGCTGAGAGTGTTTTCACATATTTTTCGAAGTCGTCTACCAAGTCGGGGAAGTATTCGTTTAAACGTTTATCCAGCTCTTCATCGCCTTTCAAAAAGCCATGTTTTTTTAAAGCATCCCATATTACCTGCTTTTCTGGTGTAATTGGTACTTTGTCAAAATGACGATATCTGTAGAAACGGTCAATGATGTTTCCTGTATCATTTATAAACAAGAAAAACGTATTCGTACCAAGCTGGTCGGCAGGCAGAACCTTATTTAATGCTTCGTTAGAGTCTGTCACATACTTTCTAAGTAGACTTAATTCCTTCTGCATGGCTTCACTATCAATACTATACACAGAAGGATCAGCGAGCGCATCTTTTGCTATTTGATTGGTTCGTTGTAGCCCAAAGTTTGAAATATTTATTAAGACTCTTCGGAGCGCCCCCTCAAAGCTGTTGAGATCGCTTGGTACTGCATTTACACCTACTGATGGAGTTATCGTTGTTATTCCAGGTAAAATGCAATCCACTGAATCGGAGGAAGATGGTCTCGGTAAGCATGAAATGAGCTGAAACAAAACATGGAATATTTATTTTAATTTAATAACAACAACATTTTCTGTTTATTTTGCAAACCTGTATTAGCAAAAGTAAGACGATTACAAGATAGGAAGTGCGTTTAAACATTTTCACTTTTTGCGTTTTATTGAAAGCGATCTCTCAAGTTTCGCTGCACACTGATTGCTTAGCAAGCTCACGCAAAGTATTTATATGCGAAATCGAGGCACGACTTAAGGGGTTAGGGGTAGCCAGAGGCAAGAAAAAAAGAGAATTTTCAGTATTTTTTTTGCTATGTATTAAATCGTGTTATTTTACAAAAGTAGTAATATGGCATTATTATAGGATGTGTTGACTTGAAGTCACGAAACTTTTCAAAAAAAAATTTAATTTCCAAAGTTATAGTTGTTTGTGTTGACCCTGTTCCAAAAAAGGTACTTGCGGTGACAACCCATAAGTCCTTGGAGATTCATCTAAAATCAATCGGATAAAAAAATTAGTTTTATAAATAGATAATCCCGGGCCTGATCGAAGGATTTTATTTATTTTTCAAAATTAACAAAAAGGCGGCCTCAGGAAATTTTTTTCTAAATTTTTGCGAAAAAACCAACAGTTAATTGGTCTTAAAAATTGAAATTTTTGAAAAAAAAAAATCCTCCGATCAGCCACGAGTTTATTATGTATTATAAAGCTGTATAAATTTTATTAAAATCTACTGAGGGGTTTTCAAGTTACAGTTGTCACCAGTTCAAAAAACATAGCTTTGAGAAAAACGCGTTCAAAGTTTCACGCCAGCGCTTTGAAGTGTCCGAGCTCTCTTTGTTATTTTTCAAATAACTCAAAAACCAATTATCGGATCAACGTGAAATTTACAGAGAATATTTTTAAGATATTACAATTAACGAAAATGCAAAAAAAAATATTTTTTTTGGAAATTCTAACTACCCCTATAACCCCTTGAAAGTCCTTAAAACAAAACAACATATTTTTGCATACACTTCCACGAAAATAAGAGAAGTTCAAGGCCTTCAATGGTACATTGCATTTCAGCTAAAATTTTATACATGAATAACTGTGTACTTATATATACTCGCATATAAGTATGAAAACCTTGTTAATATTCTTATCACTTACGTTTACTTCGAACTCAAACAGAAATTTTGAATCTATATAAGAGCACTAGGGTATGCATTATTTCACAAGATGATTTGTTTCCTGAAAACACCTTCCAAGCTCCAGGTTTTGCCGTAAAAAGACCATTCAAGCTAAATAAGCTGTAAAACTTGAAAACCGTTAAAGTACTTTTTTATAGAGCGGGAAGTTTTATATCAGAATACAATTTGTTAAGGTTACAAAATTCAATGCTATATACACACATGGGAAAAAATAGGACTTAAACATTTTTTATATTGAAAATGAAGACCTTCTTAACATTGGATCCCTTTTCAGCGCAAAAACTGAAACTTTGGGGGCAGTTTGCAAAAAAATCGGCTTGTGAAATAAGGTACACCCTAATGTACATATTTACACCAAACTGAATAAGGTCTTAAAAGATGAACCCAATCATTAGCGAAAAAGAATAAACCCAATTATCAAAGTAATTAAAACAAAACTATAATATGTTGTAGCAAAAGGTTGCAAGACTATAAGGAAAGTAATAAATATGAAAATAAAATTTAATGAAGTACTATCTCTTTTCTTAAAACAGCAATAAATCATAATCATAAAGATCAAAAGATGTCTGCTAATCGAATTGTTTCGAAGTGTGCTCTTCTTTTTATACTCTCGCAACAAAGCTGCTAAGGAGAGTATTATAGTTTTGTTCACATAATGGTTGTTTGTAAGTCCTAAAACTAAAAGAGTCAGATATAGGGTAGAGTTGAAATCCGGATGTCTGCCTGTCCGTCCGTCCGTCTGTCCGTCCGCGGAAGCTGTAACTTGAGTAAAAATTGAGATATCATGATGCAACTTGGTGCACGTATTTCTTGGCTCCATAAGAAGGTTAAGTTCAAAGATGGGCAAAATCGGCCCACTGCCACGCCCACAAAATGGCGAAAACCGAAAACTTATAAAGTGTCATAACTAAGCCATAAATAAAGATATTAAATTGAAATTTGGCACAAAGGATCGCATTGGTGAGAGGCATATTTGGACGTATTTTTTTTTGGAAAAGAGGGCGTGGCCCCGCCCCTACTAAGTTTTTTGTACATATCTCCGAGACTACAAAAGCTAGGTCAACCAAACTCCATAGAGTCATTTCCTTCAGGCATTTCCATATACTCGTACAGTTCGAAAATGGAAGAAATCGGATAATAACCACTCCCACAAGGGTGGGTCGATTCCGGACTTTTTTCGATTCGGGATTTCTAA
The DNA here is from genome assembly GCF_024586455.1 of Bactrocera neohumeralis. Taxonomy (NCBI): domain Eukaryota; kingdom Metazoa; phylum Arthropoda; class Insecta; order Diptera; family Tephritidae; genus Bactrocera; species Bactrocera neohumeralis. The sequence goes on along the minus strand of NC_065920.1, from coordinate 75,548,267 downwards.
TAGTGCGGAAAAGTTGCCTTAGTACTTCCTGATTCCAATGCAACTTTTTGTTTTGAGATCGGATTGCATCTTCAACCCCATCTGCGGCCTTGACATTTCGGAAATTCGCCTAAAATCGTGAAATTGTCTACCTAGCGTCTGAAATATGCATCTCATGGCAAAATGTATAAAACAGTTATTTGTCACGTCTTTTGCTACCGAAATGGTATATGTATGTATCATGGCCGTAGGACGAACCGTTCCCGAGATACGAGCGAAAAGGCGGCGCACCACAGCGCAAGGTGAAAATTGTTGCAGCTCTCAGCTAACCTGTATTGGTCACCCAGAACCCACCGCCTGGAGGTGGCTGCTCTTCGGGTTCCTCGCAAGCCCAACCCAACCAACCAACCATATGTCAGGCTTGTTTTAGTCTGAATCTGTGTCAAATTTATTGATAAAATCAGATTTTGTACTAAACTTTGGCACTTGTTGCCTAGATTTCAGTGTAGAGCGTGGAAAACGATCACGAGATTAGGGGGCCAATAACTTCAGAAGATGCCTCTGTCACCAGTTTGACGGTTCTCGACTGCCACGGTGTGAGAGGGAATTCACTAAATTTCCATACCTCTGCAGTGTCTCCCGACAGCCCTTTTATGAGTTCTTCGTTAGAAACTGAACAAAGAACTGGTGGAACAGTCAAGGTAATAGTCTTCCAGTTAATCATATCGTAATATGTAATTATTAGCTTTGAAATTCAGCTTTGGCACTTTATTACATCTAACCCTTCCATTTACAGTGTCAGACTCTGCTTCTCTGGCTGCCAGAAGACGGTCAAGGGCCAACTTTCTGACTTCTATCCGTTCGTCAGTCATCATACTAAGGAGAATGTTTTCTGGAAGAGCAAAGAAAGCATTCTGTTGAATGGATGAATCGAGAACCTTGCGCAGTTTAGCAGGTAAGTATCTCGACCTTTGAATTGCAGCATAGAGATGGCGAGAGCCATCTTTGATTGAACTGTTGAATCGTATTGAGAACCACAAAGGTGAGTAAACTGTAAGTATGTACTTGACCAAAATCTTTATTTCCTTTGTTGATTTGTCAGTAGAAATGTATAATCTCAGAATTCTATTTGCACAGGTGAGCCAGCGAGATTTACACATGTTACCTGGATGCATCGACGCTAAATCTGAGGAACATTGACCGGAAATAACAGGTTCTGATATTTTATAGAGATAAGCTTGGTCTGTGCTAAGTTGGGTCGGATTAATAACCGAAGGTAGAGAAGGTAATTGGCAGGATGGAAAACTTTCAAATTTGACAACAGGCAACTTCTCACAATCAGAGAGCAGTTTACCTATGTATGTCGCCAGAGAATGTATTTGGACTCTTTGAGACACCATCTATGTGTTCGAAAAGAGCGCGAAATGGAAGTTCGTTGAAATGTAGAAGACAAACAACCCACTGTAATGGCCTACCCATTCTTTCTTTTAGTTTCCGAATGATTCCACCTTTCCAACCTGTGTTCGTGTTGGTGCCATCAGCACCGACAACTTCTAGATGTTCCACATCAACTGAATTGTCTTGTAAATGTTTCCATATAGCTTGCGTCTCATCCTCAGCTGACCCGGAAGGAGAGGTGACGTGGCCAAAGTAATGACAACCAGGTTCCGCTATAAGAGAAATATGTTCCTCTTTGACAGTGTCGCGGTAGTACTTTTCACCTTCGCTGACTTGTGTAAGTGTATTGTCTTTGCGGCCGTCAAAATACAGCCCATATACAGAGTCAATACTTTCGGTGTTTTGGAGCTTAACTCCAACACTTTTTTTTGCCCGACTAATCTTGCATTTGTCAGTGACAAAGCTAGCCTGATCCTCTGTTATCAAACCTGCTTTTTTGGCAACCCTAAAAGCAGATGAAACAATCAAGGCCGCTGCTCTGTCACTTACTCCAAATCTTTGGGCAGCTAAAGCAGTGTGTTCTAATACTAGTGTGTTTTGTTTGGTTTTAGAGGATGGAAGAGAAAATTCATCATCAGCATCGTTTTTGGAAGAATCCATGTGCGACGCACCTACATTGCTTGTTGTCGTCTGTATGAGAGTCTGGCTGATCTGAATGGTCACGTGTTCTAGCTGATACTTTTCTGGTAAGTGTTGATGTTGAATGACGTTTTGAAAGCTTTTCTTTACGTTCATTTTTCTATGTAATCTTTTTTGTTTCAGGTAGATCAACACTTCTGGTTCTCTGGTCCAAGAGAAATGGTTGTTCATTGATAGGAACTTTCCTTTACTTTGGACAAGTGCAAGAAGAAAAATAAATGCATTTAGAAGCAGCGATGTCAAATAATTTTCCGGCAGATGAGACAAAGTCGTCTCTTTTAGAGCTCAAACCTATTGGGTTCCTTAAAAACATTTGTTTAAGAGTCAGAAATTTCTTATGGTATGTAGTGAGCATTTGTACAACTCTGGTGTGTGAAACTATAGGAATAGATGACTTTTTGAAAGTATTTTCAACCTTTTTTGCAACTATTTTTGCAACCTCTTTACTCCTAGGTTCATAGTTGTCGCCTCGAAGTCGCCCTATACGAAATCTTTCAACCTGATAACACAAAAGAACATCCTGGTAAGTAGGTAACTGGGACTCAGAGAGATTAAACGGATATATGCCAAACACGGGACATTTCTGTCTAAATTTAAATTTAGATACAGACATTTTGAGTTCTGTATTCTGTTGAGAGAATATAAGTGATAGCACTCAGCGAAATCAACGACAAGAGTGAAGGAACTCGATGAAAAAATATTTATGTGGAGACCAGTCCGAACGTGTCGTATGGCGCAGGGAAATGAATGTAAGTGATAGAACTCGGCGAAATCACCGACAAGAGTGAAGGAACTCGATGAAAAAATATTTGTGTGGGGACCTATCCGAACGTGTCCTTTGGCGTAGGTGAATGGATGTGAGTGATAGCACTCGAAAAAAGTCCGGAATCGACCCACCCTAACGCCCACCTCCCATCCATGTTGAAAACCACTAAAAGTGCGTTAACCGACTAACAAAAAACGTCAGGAACACTAAATTTTACGGAAGAAATGGCAGAAGGAAGCTGCACTCAGGCTTTTTTTAAAAATTGAAAATGGGCGTGGCGTCGCCCACTTATGGACCAAAAACCATATCTCAGGAACTACTAGACCGATTTCAATGAAATTCGGTATATAATATTTTCTTAAAACCCTGATGACATGTACGAAATATGGGTGAAATCGGTTCACAACCACGCCTTCTTCCAATATAAAGCTATTTTGAATTCCATCTGATGCCTTCTCTGTATAATATATACATTAGGAACCAATGATGATAGCGGAATAACTTTACACAAATACGGTATTTGAAAAATATGTAAATGACGGATAATGAAATCTTGATTATCACTTTATCATGCGAGAGTATAAAATGTTCGGTGACACCCGAACTTGGCCCTTCCTTACTTGTTTCTTTTCATTTTCATTGAAAAAGTCATTTCGTATTTCTAATCAACCTTCAACTTATTTTTTATATTAATACTCACAAATAAATTAACAAATATGTATGTACCATTTTGTTCGACAACTTTTTTTCATTACCTCGCTTGGGATGGCCTTCAGCTCCTTGAATTTTTTTTATATTTTGTCGATCGACAGAAAACGGGTTCTATCACATGGAGCCAAATCAGGTGAATACGATGGTTGATCAATGGTATTCATTGCGTTTTTGGCTTTAAATTCAGTCACAATCGTAGCTCGATGCGATGGTGCATTGTCATTGTGTAAAATCCACGAATTGTTCTTCAATAATTCCGGCCGTTTTCGACGGATGTTCTCACGCAAACGCCTCAGTACGCCCAACAAAAACAACTACATTTTTCTTAAACATTTTCACATTTTGTGATCTATTAAAAAGGCTCCTCAAGTTTCGACGCACACTAAGAGCGAAGAAAGCTTACGCAAAGTATTTCTATGCAAAATGGGGACTCGACTTGAGTGACTTTGAGTAAAAAAGAAATCTTCAAATGTTTATTTTCATATGTAGCTGTACATAAAATAAAAGGAGTTCCATATCGTTGCACTTTAGTCACACTTTCAAAAATGAATAAGTGTTATCTCGTATATTTGTATATACGAGTATATGTATATCGTCACCTGAAATGCAAAATAGCGTAACAACATTTTCGGAAATTTACAGTGGCATAAATGAAACACGAAATAAAATTTAACCTGAGTGAAAACAAATTTCAATATTGGTTAAAACTTGTTTATATCTGAGGACAGAACCTGAAAATGTTGGACATATGTAATATTATGAATGCAATTTGAAGTAGTGAATCATAGTCAATAAGACACTCAATTTCGAGTTTTTTGATGATACGTTATTTTGCATTTTAGGTGACTTATAAATAAAGTATTCAAATAACTGACTTTTTTACTAGCGGGTGATGTTAATCCAGTACGTCCGTCGAGTCGACATTTTCGCTTGAGACCGACTAATAAGTCAAAGTGACTCAAGAAGTCAGCCCCAATGATTGGTTCGTGACGTCGGCAATGATAAATTTCCACAAAAACTCACAGCGAAGACCTAGATTGAGAGACAATAACCGTTTTCCGTATGTTTGGAAGATGGATCCGTTTGCTGCTTGTAGCGTATGACCAACTGTTTCTGTTGCATCTTTCGACAAGTCTTTTGGAAAAACCGATAAATCGGAATCTGTGTCCACCAGATATAGGGTACCAGAGGTACGATCTCTAATATAAAGACAGTGAGAATTTTGCAAAAAATCACTACTAGTCATCAGCGACTCTCTAGAGCGTTTCTCGAAAATGTGCAGCCTGGTTTGCACCGAATAGCGTTTTTACCTTATTTCGAGTGGTAGCAACAAAACCCGTTAGAGCTCAGCCTACGTTGTTTGGACTAGCTACGTGACTTCGGTTTGTTATGCTGTCGTGTATTTGACCTGGATTCCCCTTTTGTTAATAACGGCTGATAGTGCTGCTAACTGTTTGGTTTAGTCTGACATTTGTTGTGCGAAGTCTGCACCATTAGTGTTGTTAGTATTTTTGGAGACTGATGAAACGTGCTTGCCTTGTATGATCTCGTGGAGTCTGTCTGCACTAACCCCTAAATTTTCCAGCGTTGTATTTGTTTGCAATGCTAACATGGCGCGAGTATCCTTCGGTAAAGTGGACAACCATTTAGCCTTAAGCCAATCTCCTCACCTTCGAGAAGTTGTTGTAGCTTCGCTTCTTTCGACTTAGAAAAATGACTAATGAGTGCCATTTTGAGAGCAGTGAAAGGTGCTGATGTTTGAGGATCAACGATGATGTCTTCCACTTCTGCCGCATGTCGCGTGTCGAGGATGGCACTCTCTTACCACTCCCAGAATCCTAAACTGTGCTTCGATTTGGGCGATCCATAGCGATGGCTTGTCAGGATTAAACTGTATAGGTCGAATGAAGTTAGATGTTGACTGTAGAGGTTTCATGTCTTCGGAATTGTCTTCCGATGGTGACTGCTTTATGTTGGTCATCTTTGTACCGAGTTGCTACTGGAGTGATGTGACAGGTTTAGCCGCGTGGCATGATATAGTTGACGATTGTGGCTCACCAATGTTGAGGTTATGGTACGCACATCCGAATAACGTGTTCCCAATGTAGCAGTTAGTCCATAAATCACGTCGACTTTTGACTGGTACGCCGAGCATAGGACGTCGGGTATGTTGTGAGCGTCTCCAATGTGATTTTAACGTCGGTATATTGCATGAATTTCGGTCGTCGGGGTCACCAATGTGGCGGTTAAGCTGTTAATAAGTAAAACACTATTTAACGAGTTACTTAATTTAATTATCTTTATTTTCTTACAAGTAAATCCGACTTACAATTATATTTTGAGTATGAATATAAATGTTTTCTGTTAACCGCAGTAGAACACGTGTGGTCTCGTCCGATGATCAAAAGGAATAGCATAGATAACTTGATCAGAATCTCTTTTCTTGCTCTCTCGCTTGTCAGCTGGCAAGGCACCCTGATCTGTTTTCTGAGCTGGCAACAAAACACAATCAAGGTGCCGTCAACCAGCAGTTAGTGAAAAAGGCGGGATGCCAGAAGAGGAGCGCTATAATTACTTTACGAAATTAGTGTGAAATGAAATTTCATTGAACTGTGCGAACATATTTTGGCAAAATAAATGTTTATGTAAATTACTTAATGATTTTGCATTTTAGCATTTATATACGTATGCATTTTCAAAGTGTTTAATTTAGTGTTTTGTATAATTTATTAAATACCCATTTTAATATTTTTCAGCAGTGGCATCATTGGCAAATGTTATAAAAAATGCGAGTTTTGACAGCTCTCTCTCGAACCAAAGAGTCTCGTTTCAAGTAATCTATGGGAATAGGACGAATTAGAGAAGGTAATATGAGCTGATCAATATTGTAACGGGATTAAATATTTTAGTTTGCTGAATATAGTGTTACCAGATGAAAGTAGTTAAGTAGCTACAATATAGAAATAGTTAAGAATTTAGAGAGATGCTAATCGCTACATGTACATACCTGTACGTTTAATATGTACTTGCTTAGAAGTAGCACTGTCGTCAGAAGATATGTTGGGTTTTGTTCTAATGTATAATTACCTTCATTATTAGCGGCCACTATAGGTTTCTTTTGCTTTAAAGGCTGTTAAAGGAAGTTGCCTTTTTGTTTCTCCAGTTGTTTAGATAATTCTTGATAACCAGCAACAAAGTTTGGAATTTTAACACACGCTCCATGTCGGGATCATGAGCAACAATATGTTATCCCACACTTGTAACGAATTTCAAGCTCTCACAGATTAAATCAGCCGTTGAAGTCTGAGCTTCACCTTCGTCTTCGTCGATTTCGACATCTTTATTCTCATTGATTGTCATAATTTCAATTCAGTCGTCATCACCAATAGGACCTTCTTGCATTAATTCATCGATGTTAAACCCATCGCCATGTATATTATTTGATAGACCTTTAACTTCAGAACAAATTTCTGATCTTTGCACCACTGAAATAGTACTTTGAACGAAAGCTGGTAAAATGTTTTCCAACAAGGTTGATTGCCGCAACTGTTGGATGGCAAAAGAAACATGTGTAATGCAATCCAAAATATTAAACTTTTTCCATGCTTCCATAACATTCAAATTGTTTTCATCCACTGAATCTAAAATATATCTTAACGTTTGCTTGATGTAGTAAAGTTTAAATGTTGCTACTTGTATAATACTCTGATCGAGTAGCTGAATCAGAGAAGTGGTATTAGGCGACAAAACCAACGGTTGATCATTCGGATGTACATACCAGCACTGGGTGGCTAGGTGCATTATCAACAAGCAATAGTATTTTTAATTCTAACCGTGCGATTCTGTACTGCGATACAGTTTAAAGTCTCTAAATTTGGGGTTTTAAGTTAGAGACAATTTTTGAGACTTGAGACGATTTTTCTATTCTGTAAGTGACAGTCACAAAATCTATTATGTCGATAATACATAAATATTAAATTTTCTATAGCATAGTCAAAAAACATAATTACCAATAAAAATAAAAATATGTGTTCACTTTGATTGATTTATTTTTAACCTTTTTGTGTTTGAGTTGCTTACAATCGACAATCGATTAATATCTATGATGATCTCTATTCAGTATATTCAAAATGACAGACAAGAGTTCATTTTAGTTTTGTGACCTGCTAGCTATCAGGTCTCAAATTTAAGGTAACATTTTGAGACTAACGCTAGAGACTGTTTAGTGAATAGTAACTAGTCACAAATTGAGACTTTACCTCAAAATGTCTCAAATAGAGACTAGAGACTGGTTACAGAATCCCGCTGTAAGCCTTCTTGTGTCATATATTTCTGGACTTCAGGAACAAAACAATTATTAAACGCATCTTTATACAGATTAGCCGTTATGCAGGCCTCTCTATTCGCCATAAAAAGAACTGGAATTTTTTTAATGTTCTTACCTTTTAATGCTCTTGGCATAAGAGATTTGTTGATTAAGAGTGGCTCCAACATTTTATAGCCAGATGCATTAAATATTTGATCTGAAGTATATCTTCCCTCTTGAATTATTTTGGCTAGTTCATCCGTATCGTTTTTTAGTTTTTAATAATTTTCCGATCGGTAGAAATATTTTTCTCTGTAAATATCCAATCCATAACACCATATATGATTTCAATTTTTTCCAAAGTAGAATTTCGACTACAAGAAGTTGTTTTTTAACTAAGTGCTGACCCAGAAGTTACTGATTGTCGAATGGAACTCCCATGTCTTTTAATGCTTCTCATTGTCGCTTCGTTTAAACCAAATATTAAAGAGGTTGTTTTTTAACGGAGGAAACCCATTTAACCCCTTAAAATACGGGAATTTCACTTGATACTTTTTTTTTAGTTTTCAAAGTACATATATTTTTAATAGCACATCCTTAGTGTAGATTCTGTCTAATCAAAATTATAAAGAAAATACTAAATTTTCTGTTTCGATAACGAGAGTAAGGAATTGATGTAACGAGTTTCAATGGGGTTGCTATGGCCACGCCCAGCTGCACCCAAAAAAGCCAATAAAAAAAATAACATAACAAACATCTATGGACACGTATTGACAGAAAGCTTTCCGAAGGAACACGACCTGAGGCACCTCACTCGTTACCACCTCGTTAGGGTTATATTTTGCATGAATATTGGGTACAAAGCTGTCGACGTGATGAGCATATTTTCACTGTGGACAACAAGGGCAAATGAAACAATACTTTATATCACTATTTGATCTTTCAAAATAAGTGTTTGTTTCCATATTCACCCCCTCATTTTAGTTAACTATTTTTTAAACCTTCGACGCAGGGAATAATCACTAGGAGTACCATCCGTCTAATTTATTTGTTCCATCGATCTGTCGTAGGACAAGCTGAACGAGACAGTGCATGGGCTTGGTGAAAGAGCATGTCATGAAACTTAAATAGCATTCCAGTTGAGGCAAAGATTGTTAAGACTATTTTATTGTTTGTGACGCGATCGCTCAGCCAATCCCATTCCTCCTAACGCCATGAAGTGCATGAAAAATAAAAAATCTAATCTCATAAAATCACCTTCACAGTACTTTTAATTACAATCTCGATTTTTCTAAATTATTAATTTATTTTTAACAACAAATGACTGATCACCCCTTGGTGTAAAATTTTTTGAGACGACACTGGGCAAACACAGATACTACAGTTTATGTTGTGCGAATTCAGCTAATCAACAATAATTAAATTAAATGTAATGACAATACTTTAAACGCTATATCGTCATACTACTCGTCAGATAAGAATTTTTCATTTTTTGTTTCGTAAAAGCAAGGTTGTCATTTAATTATTATTTCAAATGCAAAGCAAGACTTCGCTCTGAAATTTACAGAGGTCAACAAGTCATAGGCTAACTTTTAATATACATATGTACATTTATTATATTTAATCAATACATTTTTTTAGTTAGAACCGATATTGAATAATGCTAGTTTCGAAAAACAATATTTCTACGGTCTTCTAAGCCGCTCAAATATTTTATTCACAAAATTTATTTGAAACAATGTCTTCCCAAAATTAGCCTTACTAAGCTCATTATTTTTGTATGCACTCCATGCCGCCATCATCTCTTTCATATCTTTATCCTTCTCCTTTTCGGCAGCTGAGAGTGTTTTCACATATTTTTCGAAGTCGTCTACCAAGTCGGGGAAGTATTCGTTTAAACGTTTATCCAGCTCTTCATCGCCTTTCAAAAAGCCATGTTTTTTTAAAGCATCCCATATTACCTGCTTTTCCGGTGTAATTGGTACGTACTCAAAATGACGATATCTGTGGAAACGATCAATGATGTTTCCTGTATCATTTATAAACAAGAAAAACGTATTCGTACCAAGCTGGTCGGCAGGCAGAACCTTATTTAATGCTTCGTTAGAGTCTGTCACATACTTTCTAAGTAGACTTAATTCCTTCTGCATGGCTTCACTATCAATACTATACATAGAAGGATCAGCGAGCGTATCTTTTGCTATTTGATTGGTTCGTTGTAGCTCAAAGTTTGAAATATTTATTAAGACTCTTCGGAGCGCCCCCTCAAAGCTGTTGAGATCGCTTGGTACTGCATTTTTGCCTACTGATGGAGTTATCGTTGTTGTTCCAGGTAAAATGGAATCCACTGCATCGGAGGAAGATGGTCTCGGTAAGCATGAAATGAGCTGAAACAAAACATGGAATATTTAATTTAATTTAATAACAACAACATTTTCTGTTAATTTTGCAAACCTGTATTAGCAAGAGTAAGACGATTACAAGATATGAAGTGCGTTTAAACATTTTCCCTTTTTGCGTTTTATTGAAAGCGATCTCTCAAGTTCCGCTGCACACTGAATGCTTAGCAAGCATGCACAAGGTATTTATATGCGAAATCGAGGCACGACCTAAAAGTCTTTGATTAGCAAACAAAACTACATATTTTTGCATACACTACCACGAAAATAAGAGAAGTTCAAAGTCTTTAACAGTACATTGGATTTGAGCCAAAATTTTATACATGAAAAAAAGTATATTTATATATACTCGCCTAAAAGTATGAGAACCTTGCTTATGTTCTTATCACTTACGTTTACTTAGAATTAAAGCAACAATTTTGAATCTATATAAGAGCACTAGGGTGTGCATTATTTCACAAGATGATATGTTTTCTAAAAACACCTCCCAAATCCCAGGTTTTGCCGTAAAAAGATCGTTCAAGCTAAATAAGCTGTAAAACTGGAAATCCTTTAAATGGCTTTTTTATAGAGCGAGAAGTGTTGTACCAGAATAAAATTTTTTGAGTTTGCAAAATTCAATGTTACACACATGGGAAAAAATATGAATTAGACATTTATTTTCTATATTAAAAAGGAAGACCTTGTTAACATTGGATCCCTTTTCAGCGCAAAAACTGAAACTTCGGGGCAGTTTGCTAAAAAATCGACTTTTCAAATAAGGTACACCCTAATGTACATATTTACACCAAATTTAATAAGGTTATAGAAGATGTACCTTTCATTAGCGAAAAAGAACAAACCCGATTATCAAAGCAATTAAAACAAAACTATAATACTTTGTAGCAATAGGTTGCAAGACTATATTGAAAATATTAAATATGAAAATAAAATTTAATGGAGCACTATCTCTTTTCTTAGAACAGCAATTTCATTGGAAAAGTCATTTCATATTTCTAATCAAATTTCAACTTATTTCTTATATTTATACTCACAAATAAATTAACAAATATGTACCATTTTGTTCGACCACTTTTTGCTATTTCCCCGCTAGAGACATTATTCCATCAAAGTAAATCGAAATTTGGAAATTTCCAGAACGGAAGCGATCGAACTATTGTGCTGCACGAACTGACACTGCATCGTCTCCGTAAATTTCACAAGTTTCATTGGTGGCCCAGCTGTCCCTACCAGCTAACACAAAAGGTAACGAGACAAATTCCATAGATTCTTATTGACACAAAGCCTTTCGAAGGCGCACAGAAAAGCTGAAGCACCTCACGAGATCGTTAGGGATATATCGGGTGATTTTTTAAGAGCTTGATAACTTTTTTTTAAAAAAAACGCATAAAATTTGCAAAATCTCATCGGTTCTTTATTTGAAACGTTAGATTGGTTCATGACATTTACTTTTTGAAGATAATTTCATTTAAATGTTGACCGCGGCTGCGTCTTAGGTGGTCCATTCGGAAAGTCCAATTTTGGGCAACTTTTTCGAGCATTTCGGCCGGAATAGCCAGAATTTCTTCGGAAATGTTGTCTTCCAAAGCTGGAATAGTTGCTGGCTTATTTCTGTAGACTTTAGACTTTACGTAGCCCCACAAAAAATAGTCTAAAGGCGTTAAATCGCATGATCTTGGTGGCCAACTTACGGGTCCATTTCTCTGAGCCTCATCGCTGAACAAAAAATTCACTGAAAATTCGACGTTGTGGCAGATCGTTCGGCTTCAGTTCTTGCACGAGCTGTATTTTATACGGTTTTACACCAAGATCTTTGCGTAAAATCTTCCATGTGGTCGAATAACACAAACCCAATTGCTGCGAACGGCGACGAATCGACATTTCACGGTCTTCAGCCACACTCTCGGAAACAGACGCAATATTCTCTTCTGTACGCACTGTACGCATTCGTGTGGTTGGTTTAATGTCCAATAAAGTAAACTGAGTGCGAAACTTGGTCACAATCGCATTAATCGACCAAGTGATTATGTAGACCATAAATCGGACGTAAAGCGCGAAACACATTTCGAACCGAACACTGATTTTGGTAATAAAATTCAATGATTTGCAAGCGTTGGTCGTTAGTAAGTCTATTCATGATGAAATGTCAAAGCATACTGAGCATCTTTCTCTTTGACACCATGTCTGAAATCCCACGTGATCTGTCAAATACTAATGCATGAAAATCCTAACCTCAAAAAAATCACCCGATACTTTGCATGAAATATTGGGTATAATAAAGCTGTCGACGTGATGAGTGCTGCATTGTTTCACTAAGGACAAACGTAACGATTTTTCCTGTGCTCGAAACACTTTTCATAAGCACTTTTTGGGATGGCCTTCAGCTCCTTGAATTTTTTTTTATCTTCCCGATCGACAAAAAACGGGTTCTATCACATGGAGCCAAATCAAGTGAATACGATGGTTGATCGATAGTATTCATTGCGTTTTTGGCGTTAAATTCAATCACATCGTGTAAAATTCGGGAAGTGTTTTTCAACAATTCCGGCCATTATCGACGAATGCTCTTACGCAAATACCTCAATACGCAACAAAAACTGCTAACCTGTACCTCCGGAACAAATTTATAATATACGAATCCACGAATATCGAATAAACAAATAACATTACTTTGATTTTTGAGCGGCTTTGGCGTAGTTTTTCTCCTCCATTCCGATAATTGTTGACTGGTTTGCATGACAAACTCATGAACTCATGTCTCATCAGCAGTTGTAATGTTTTTCATGAATGTGGGATCGGAATTCGCACGATCAAGCATGTCCAAAAAGACCTGTTTATCATTCTCAAAACATCCCCCAAATCATTCCAACGGACTCGCGGGGAATGTCGAGGTCTTTGGTCTTTGAAGGATTTGTACGACTCGTAGGCTTGGGTTTTTGATGAAATTGAATAACTGTAAGCCTTTTTCCGCATTAGAAACGTTTCCACAAGACATATTTTTATCCATTATAATACTCCTACTGAGATGCACCGACTTAAGCTGTTGCTGTTGTTGTAAATAAACAGCTAGATACAAGTAGTTCGCGCTCATATTTGGCAATATTTTCTTGTTACAGTTCATAAATTTTAACACGATAACATTGTATAAGTATTACAGAGAATTTAATTTACCATAAACAAACATACATTTTAGGCATATTTTGCAAACCTGTACTAGCAACAACAAGGTGAATGCAAGGCACGAAATTATCTTAAACATTTTCACTTCTTCCGATCTATTAAAAGATTCTTCAAGTTTCGATACACACTAGAAGCGACATCGAAAAGCTATTAAGACTTTTTGAGAAACCAAATAAAACCAATTAAAGTATATATATATATATATATATAGATATATGTATATATTAAAAATCAACTGAACCTAATCTCATAGAACATCAGTAATGACCGTAATATAATCGGTTAACGAAATCAAATTGTTCTAAAGTATTTTCAATTTGTGTTTACTTTTACATCTATAAGATCTAGAAACGTTATAAGCTGTTAAATTTTTTTTTTTTTGGCTAGAAAATCGTCTCAGAAATTTTTGTGATTACTTGACTTAGTATTGTTTGAACACACGTCAAAGAAGGACACCAAAGAAAATACACCATAAGCATATTATACGTTCTCTTTGAGAAAGAAACAAGTGCAAGCCTGACGGATGGTATTCGAATAGAATGGTCTTCATACTGTAAGCATAGCTGTCTTCGATACGTCATTTCTCTGTTCGCTTCTGCACTCTTATCAAAAAATTTACATGTAAATCATCATTATCGAGTTGAATTCGCATAAGAAAGTACGCGGATACCTAAATTGAATAATTTTGTATATAGAATCTTTTAAACATTAGACTTCAAATCAGTTGTATTAATTTATAGAATAAAGAGTTAGAGCAATGTTCTTCAAAGCGAAAACAATAGTTTCCCCACTAAGAAAGATAAGATAGATAACGCTATGCGTCAAAAGATCATAAGTGCTGCCGGTTTCTTTAATTACTAGTATAGTTTTTTCGATTCGCTGGAGAGTAACTAGACCAGTCTTGTAGTCTATTAAGCGCCATTTTGGTTTCGTCGATAATAAGTTTCAAGTACTTTTATGGTCAAAGTTGCTCTAGGCTCTGGAATTTGAATTCTTACTTTCAAATTTTATTGACAATAAAATAATTGTAATCGTCGGGTCGAACCCTTACGAGTTAAAAATTGAGCAAGAAACCGTTGGGTACTATTTAAATAAGATGGGATACAAAACAGATAACACAAAAATCCTTATGGATCTAATCGCAACAAAATTGATCCATTTCAGAAACAAATGGTTGCTTGTGCTGCCAAGCAAGCTGGTATTCCTTTTTACTGTATTCGATGGGATTGGTAAGGAATCATCCACTTTGAGAATCATTTGGGGGATTCTCTTGCTTTTGCAAGATTGCAGATTGCAAAAATCCTATACCGAAATATACAAGGGCACGAGAGCACCCATTGCAGAATCTAGTGATATATGAACGGCTGATTCGGTCAATTTATTGTAAAAGACTATTGTGCATGGATATTCTGAATTGGCGCACCTTCTGTACTCATTCTTAACAGAAACTAGTAAGGAAGGGCTAAGTTCGGGTGTCACCGAACATTTTATACTCTCGCATGATAAAGTGATGATCGAGATTTCATTATTCGTCATTTACATATTTTTCAAATACCGTATTTGCGTAAAGTTTTATTCCGCTATCATCATTGGTTCCTAATGTATATATTATACAAAGAAGGCATTAGATGGAATTCAGAGTAGCGTTATATTGGAAGAAGGCGTGGTTGTGAACCGATTTCACCCATATTTCGTACATGTCATCAGGGTGTTAAGAAAATATTATATACCAAATTTCATTGAAATCGGTTTAGTAGTTCCTGAGATATGGTTTTTGGTCCATAACTGGGCGACGCCACGCCCATTTTCAATTTTTAAAAAAAGCCTGGGTGCAGCTTCCTTCTGCAATTTCTTCCGTAAAATTTAGTGTTTCTGACGTTTTTTGTTGGTCGGTTAACGCACTTTTAGTGATTTTCAACATAACCTTTGTATGGGAGGTGGGCGTGGTTATTATCCGATTTCTTCCATTTTTGAGCTGTATATGGAAATGCTTGTAGGAAATGACTCTATAGAGTTTGGTTGACATAGCTATAGTAATTTCCGAGATATGTACAAAAAACTTAATAGGGGGCGGGGCCACGCCTATTTTTCCAAAAAAAATTACGTCCAAATATGCCCCTCTCTAATGCGATCCTTTGTGCCAAATTTCACTTAAATACCTTTATTTATGGCTTAGTTATGTCACTTTATAGGTTTTCGATTTTCGCCATTTTGTGGGCGTGGCAGTGGGCCGATTTTGCCCATATTCGAACTTAACCTTCTTATGGAGCCAAGAAATACGTGTACCAAGTTTCATCAAGATATCTCAATTTTTACTCAAGTTACAGCTTGCACGGACGGACGGACGGACGGGTAGACAGACATCCGGATTTCAACTCTACTCGTCACCCTGATCACTTTGGTATATATAACCCTATATCTGACTCTTTTAGTTTTAGGACTTACAAAAAACCGTTATGTGAACAAAACTATAATACTCTCCTTAGCAACTTTGTTGCGAGAGTATAAAAACTGTAACAAATCATTATACTTTAAATAGAAATTACAAAACCTATTTAAAATTTACATTGCTGAACAATTTAACGTCAAAATATGTATTTAGTAAAAAGACAGCTAGCATAGGGTTGGAATTATTTTTTACGTGTCATTGCACGAAAATAAACATGAGTTTTTGTCTGACATATTTTACAGCCCTTGCAAATATTTTTCCGCGTGTGTTTGTTGTTGTGCCGTTGCATTAGGTGGAAAAATCTGCAATTCGTGCACCGTGCAAGGATTTTCCAAGAGCAAGAGAATACCCCTATTCATTCTCCCGAATTCTCAATTCAACCCTGTACTGTCAGCAATTTCTTGAAGAGACAAATCACCCAGAAGCTGTCAGCCTTAGCCAATAAGGGAAGAATTGTAATCAATAAGATCACAGGCATCGAAAGTGGCTCGACGGAATTTCCGGGAGCTTATACATCTGCTTTATAATAAATAAGGAATTCAAATAATTGACTTTTTAACTAGATTTATTATATAAATAATTGCCCAGAAACATAATCAACCGTTATCGCGCCATGGAAGACTAACTGTCAATCAATGGATTTATTGAGAGAACACCTCGGTGAGCAGGTAATTTTACGTTTTGTGCCTGTCGATTGGTGACCAAGAGATTGTTATATCACACCATCCCAGCTGATAAATATACATATCTTATATGTACATACATACATACATATATAAAAATTAATCGCAAAATGTGTTGCTAAGCGCATAACTCAACAACGCCTGGAGCAATTTGGCCAATTCTTTTTTCTAAATGTTCGTTGAGGTTCAACGATGGTTTTTACGGCAGGAAAAATTCGAATAATTGCCGGAAAACGCCTAAAAACAGCCCTTTTCTTTTTTCCATACAAACGAATAATTGTTCGTTCGTTAGTAACGCTAAGAGAACGGCTGCACTAATCTTGATGAAATTTTCAGAGGTTGTTCGCTGTGGATCGGGGAAGGTTTAGAAATAAAAATACCTTATACTTTTTATGAGGAAAAGTTGAAAAATTGGATGATTCCAAAAAATTACTTTTTTCCATACAATTTTTTTTTCAATTTTAGTTTGTTTTGTTTTTCAATATTTTGATTTGTAAATTATTTGATTCGTTCAATTTCTGTCGCTTGCTTTTTATTACGGCTATTCAAAAGAAAAATTATTGAAAATTATTCAGTGAAAACTTTACGTGTGTTTCACACAAAGTGATTAATTGCGAAGAGGTCGCCCTAATATCGGTCGGCGTTCTTTCTGCCAATAACGTATGGCATCCCAAGGCAAGGCAAGGCAAGAAGTACCCTAGGATTTATGGATCGCGGCCAATCAGCAAGCGATCATCATGATGTCACAGCACGACATTTCAAACAACAGCAGCGATGTTTGATGGACTTTATCATGAAGCAACCTATATGTAGTGCTGTTAGATGCTAGATGTACTCTGTTGAGTGGCAAAAGATAGGTTTGCCCCACGCACACATTCTTTTCTGGATGGTGGTTATACTAGATCAAATTAAAGAAAATATTTCTGCGGAAATTCTTGATGCAGAGAAAGATCCAGTATTATACGAAGTCGTGGAAACTAATATGGTTCATGGACCTGGCGGACACCACAATCCCACTTCGGTTTGTATATCTAACAATAAATGCACCAAACACTATCCACGTACTTTTCTTTCGGAAACACAAACTAGAAATGATGGATATCCACTCTTTCGGCGTCGCTCACCAGACGACAATAGCAGAACATTCAGCATTCAATTTAGAAGAGTGAATATCGAAGTTGACAATACATGGATCGTACTATATTCACCATTATTGTCTAATTCACATTCAAAACTCATATCGATGTTGAGTATTGCAGTTTGGTGTAATCGATAAAATACGTTTGTAATTACGTCACCAAAGGAAGCAACATGGCGGCTATTGGTCTTGAACGATATGGCCGATACGTGAACTGCAATAAAGCGCTTTAAAGGATATGGCCAAAGAGTGTATTTCAACTCAGGGAATACAGTACAGCCAGTGGAAACACCGCCAGCAACAAAATTAACATTTACGAGTTTTTTTACAATTGTCGTCAGTGGTCCATTTGCGAGAACACTGACCTATTCGGAAATACCTTGATAATATACCTGGAATGCATCGTCGAAGAAATAGTTGCGCAGAAAGCAAAGCCAACCAGTAGATGGACATCCAGGTGTGTTCTCAACTAATGCCTTAGGACGATCCGCCCGAAAAACGACGATTGTTTCTACCTTCGGTTACTGTTGATTAATGTACGCGGATCCACTTTATTTGAGTCTTTGCGTACTGTAAATGGTACAGCGTGTGCATGTTTTGGAGAAGCAAGCCATCAATTCCAATTGATAGAACATTTTAATCACTGGAATAAAAATGAAGTTCGCACACTTTTCGCTATAAACATTTCGACAAATCAGCCACGAAAGATGAACTCATCATGAATGTTCGGTCATTGGCGAAATTATTGTAACTACGATTCCTTAAGTGCACGCGCAATGTAAGCTGCTAAAAATACCGATGTTGTTGACTTAAACTGGAAGATTCAAAGTCAAATCCCGGGCGACTTGCGCTCATACAAATCGATCGATCGTCTTGACAATGAAGACGACGCCGTGAATTATTCAGTGGAATTTCTAAATTCTTTGGAGAGGCTTGGTATGCCACCGCATTATTTGCGTCTAAAAGTTGGATCTGTCATTATTATGTTTCACAACCTTCGCTATCTAATACAAGGGGACAGAATGCTTGATTCTAAGAATTCCTTTGAGTACACCGTAACAAAAACCAAAAAATGTTGTTTATCAGGCTGCGTTACATTTAAAAAAAAATTGAAATGATAAATTTAACTTTCTTTTCATTTTAAAACACATAATTTCACGCAGGACAGCGGCTGCGGGGTCAGCTAGTTTTAAATAAAGTTTCTAAAGATCTTAATCGGAAAATTAAGAGGTTTAAAAACGAAAGTTTCGCGGTCCTTAAGCAATGGAAGAAATTCCTACTACTGTCTTTGGAAAAGCTGTAAAAGCCTACAAACACCAGAAACTCAAGTACGTTCCATTAAAAAAAATTGCTGATAGCTGGGCCAGAGACGATTTAAAAAGACAAAAGTATTTTCAGATTATGTAGCCGAAACATTCTCCCCATATGAAAGACACGTAGAATATCCTACTGCTTCCAGTTAAGAAAGCGAAGAAATCTCAGGATGCACAAGTAGTGAGCTAAAATCTAAAAAACAAAAAATCCGGTCACGACCTGATTGCTGCCGAGGTCCTAAAACAGCTTCCCAAATAAGCATAGTAAAAATTACCAACATTATTAATGCGCCTTTTCATCTTAAACACGTGCCAACTTATTGGAAACTAGCTGAAGTTATCATGATTCCAAAGAATATGATGTATCTTCTTACAGGCCCATATTACTTCTATCGATAATAACGAAGCTTTTTGAGAAAATTCTCATAAAACGTATCAATAAAAGCATTGAACGAAAAACCATAATTCCAGGGCATCAGTTTGGGTTTCAAGCCAACCATTCTACAATTGATCAAATCCACACACATTATTGAAAAAGACTTTGAGGAAAAAAAGTCTGTTCTGCCGTGTTTTTGGGTGTTGCAAAAGCGTTCGATAAAGTTTGTCACAAAGGACTATTTTCGAAACTGAAACCGGTTTTACCGAAACAGCATTATTTAATCATAAAATCGTATTTATCAGTTCGCTACTTTCACGTTAAACAAGAAGACTAACATTCTATTCTTAGGGAAAGCAGGAGTTCCATGAGGTAGTTTGTTGGGCCCTCTTCTTTACATTCTATTCACGCACGACCTGCCAGTAGACTTCAATTATATAGTATAACATCCTCATTTGCAAAGGATGCCGCGTTGCTTGCTGTTGGTAAAGCTGTAAATAGAGTCTTACTATGGGCAAAGAAATGGCAGATAAAACTGAATGAAGCTAAGTCTGTACACATTCTTTTCACAAATAACGAGATACAGCACTTATCAATTTTCATAGGCGGATAGGACGAATACCGTACTTTCATTCCGCTAAATACTTAGGAATGACGCTTGACTCTAAATTACGGTGGAAAGTTTACGTAAAAAACAAACGTAAGGAGCTGGACATGCGACTCAAAAATTATAATTGGTCATTCGGTAGCTAATCAGTGTTATCCATCGAAAATAAGTAACTTATCTACAAACAAATACTCCGACCGATATGGAGCTATTTTGCACAACTCTTGGGATGTACAAACGCAAACAATAAGAAAGTCATCCAACAATTTCAAAACAAGGTACTAAGATTAATTGCGAAAGCACCTTGTATTGCAGATGTGCTGATATAAAGCGTGATCTAGGAGTAAGCTCGGTTAACGCAGAAATATTAAAAATTGCAACAGCACATAGCTCAAGATTGCTACAGCATTGTAACGAAGAAGTAGCTATGTTAACTTCCAGAGATGGACCACCAAGACGAATCAAAGTCTCAAACTCAGCGATCTTTCAAATTAGCCAATACTCTCATAGTAGTTTTGTAGTTTTGTAATTTTGTAATTATACGTTTAAATCATATTAAAGTTTCTTGTTAGTCCTTTCTTTTATTTGAACTAGTTGCAATGTATAAACAAAATATAAAAAATAGCACATTATTAGCCTTTTTTCTATGGGAATATATTTTTTTTTTTGTTTGTGTCAAAATTGTTTTATTTATTGGATCTGCTTTTTCTTAAAGCCTAACAATAAGTTATAAAATCTTAAATCTAATTAAAAAACTAGACAGGCCCAAGCAAGTGATTGAGCTGTTTTGGTGATACGTTGCTCCTTAGTACGCAGGCATATCTCTTCTTTTAAGTAGTTTTTGATCGCAGGAATGTACCAAAGCATTAGCCAGAGGGCTTGGGTGATCTCGAAGTTTAGATATATTTTTAATTCTGCTGTCTTCTACTTCTTTCTTTACCATAGGGATACCAAGGTCTTTATGGATATTTTCGTTACGCATGTACCATGGTGAACACGTGATTGTTCTAAGCATTTTTGATTGAAACCTTTGTAATATATCAATATTAGTTGCACAGGTCGTACCCCACAGTTGAATGCCATACATCCAAATCGGCTTTATGACCGCATTATACAAAAGCACTTTGTTGTCTAGGCTAAGTTTTGAGTTTTTATTTAAAAGCCAGTTTAAATTTGCATCTCTAATCTTCATACATGTTATTTTACTAGAGATGTGTTTTCTCCACGTGAGCCTTCTATCTAGGTGAATACCAAGATATGTTACTTCGTTCGCTTGGGGTACTAATATATTGTTTATTTTTACTGCCGGGCACATCTTTGGTCTTAGCGAAAATGTAATATGCTTACACTTCTGTTCATTCACGTTTATACGCCAGTTCGCTAGCCACTCTTCGACAGAACTTAAATGCTTCGCTAATATTCGTGATGCTAAAATGTGGCATTTGTTACGGCTCACTATAGCTGTGTCATCCGCAAAAGTTTAAGTTAATACATTATTAGCTGTTGGAAGATCTGCTGTATATATGATGTATAGTGTTGGGCCTAAAACACTGCCCTGGGTTGAAATACCTTTTCAAGGTGATTTGCGAAACAATTAGCCTTTTCCTCGTCACTTCGAGCCCAATTTCCACCCAAGTCTCGCTTAAAGTTATTCTTTGCAAATTGGGTTGAAATACCTTTCAAGGTGATTTGCGAAACAACCAATCCCTTTTTCTCGTCACTGAGCCCAATTTATTGTATTGGCATGTTGGAGTCAGTTGGTGGCTTCATGAACATTTGGGCTTTCCAAAGAGAATTTTGCTTGTTTGAATTTGGACACAGCTTCTTTATATACATTTCAGTGTTCAATTCTTCCTCACGTTTGAGCGCTTTTTTTAATTTACGTATCGCAGCTTTCAATTGAAGCTGAGTGGAGGGGGAGCGATTTATCTGCCATTCACGTCTTGCACGTCTTTTTTCATTTACAAGCATCTCTATTTCTTTATTAGAGATTTTTCTGAGACCAAGCGGATTATAGCTTTTGTTTGGTGTTGCTAAGACAGCTGCGCTGGTTATTATATCATTGACTTCTCTTATGCTTTCGTCAATATCTCTTCCTGTATTTATTTTGTACTCAATATTAATGTGGCTACTAACGTATTTTTTATATTTTAGCCAATTCGTTTTATAAGAAGATTAACGAATATGGGTTGTTCACATAATTTTATTAGTACAGGAGAGTGATCAGAAGATAGATCAGTACATGTATCAGCTGTTATAAGCGATTTATCTATATTTTTGATTACAGCGAAATCAATTAAATCTGGTATTTTTTTACGATCACTAGGCCAATACGTCGGCTTACCAGGAGATATTATTTCAAGGTTATTGTGCCTATTTATAACAGTTTGATACAGCTGTCGTCCTTTCGGATTAATAAGACGTGAGCCCCAGTACGTGTGTTTTGCGTTGTAATCTCCACCTGCTAGAAATCTTTGACCTAGTGTTCCAAAAAAGTCTTTAAATTCGATTTCTGTGAATTTAAAACGAGGTGGACAGTATATACCCGTAAGGTTTAAGTCACAACCCCGATTTTTTAGTGATATTGTTGTAGCTTGTAACTGTGGTGTAGCATGAGATTCTAGAGCGTAGTGGTTTAAACGATTTCTAATCAACACTGCCGTGCCACCATGCGCTTTACCATCCGGATGATTTGTAACATATAGTCTAAATCCCGGTATATTGAAATTATTTTTACTTGTTATATGAGTTTCTAAAATAAGCATTACATCTATATTCTTTTCATGGGGATATGTGAAGTCTAAAGGCTATGCGGACACTCTCGCTTCGGAACCTCGAAATGGATCACTCTTTATTTTTTAATCAACATATTTCTTTAGTTAGAATAGATATTGAACAATGACATTTTCCAAGAACAGTGTTTCATCGGTCTCCTAAGCACCTTATCAATGTTTACTGTAACTTCAAATTTATTTGAAGCAATCTTTGCGCAAACTTAGTTTTACTAGTCTCATTCTTTGTGTATGCATTCCATGCTGCCATCATATCTTTCATATCTTTATCCTTCTCTTTTTCGGCAGCTGAGAGTGTTTTCACATATTTTTCGAATTCGTCTACCAAGTCGCGTAAATATTCGTTCACACGTTTATGCATCTCTTCATCGCATTCCAAAAAGCCATGTTTTTTTAAAGCATCCCATGTTACCTGCTGTTCCGGTGTAAGTGGATTGATCTTAAAAGAATGAAATCTACTCAAACGATGAGCAACGTTTTGTGCATCCTTTACAAACAAGAAAAAAGTGTTCGAATCAAAATGGTCGGCAGGCAAAACCTTATTTAAAACTTCCTTAGAGTCTGTCACATACTTTCTGAGTGCACTTAATTCTTCCTGCATGGCTTCACTATCAATACTATACATAGAAGGATCAGCAAGCACATCTTTGGCTATTTTATTGGTTCCTTGCAGACCCAAGTTAAAAATATTTAATAAGCCTTTGCGGAGCGCTTCCTCAAAGCTATTGTGACCGCTTGGCACTGCATTTTCACCAACTGATGGAGATATCGTTGTTGTTCCAAGCAGAATGGAATCCACTGAAACGGAGGAAAATGGTCTCGGTAAGCATGAAATAAGCTGAAACCAAACATAGAATATTTATTTTAATTTAAAACCAAAAACATTTTCTGTTTATTTCGCAAACCTGTATTAGCAAGAGTAAGATGATTACAAGGTACGTAGTGCCCTTAAGCATTTTCGCTTTTTGCGTTTTATTGAAAGCGATCTCTCAAGTTCCGCTGCACACTGACTGCTTAGCAAGCTTCCGGAAGCTATTTATTTGCGAAATCGGCACACGACTTGAAAGTCTTTGATTAACAAACAAAACTACATATTTTTGCATACACTTCGACAAAAAGAGGAGGAGTTCAAGGTCTTTAACAGTACATTGTACAGTATATATACTCGCATATAAGTATGAGAACCTTGTTTATTTTCTTATCACTTACGTTTACTTAGAATTAAAACAACAATTTTGAATCTATATAAGAGCATTAGGGTATGCATTATTTCACAAGATGATTTGCTTTCTGAAAACACCTCTCAACTTCCAGGTTTTGCCGTAAAAAGACTATTTAAGCTAAATAGGCTGTAAAACTTGAAAACCTTTAAAGGACTTTTTTTATAGAGCGGGAAGTTTCGCACCGGTATACAATTTTTAAAGGTTGCAAAATTCAATGTTATATAAACACAAAGGAAAAAATATGACTTAGACATTTTTTGTATTGAAAATGAAGACCTTGGTAACATTTGATCCCTTTTCAGCGCAAAAACTGAAACTTCGTGGTATTTTGAAAAAAATACCGACTTGTGAAATAATGTACACCCTAACATACATATTTACACCAAATTGAATAAGGTCATAAAAAATGAACCCTATCATTAGCGAAAAAGAATAAACCCAATTATCAAAGTAATTAAAACAAAACTTCAAGGTGTGTTCCAAAGTAAACAGGACTTAAAAAAGAATGGAACAAACGGCTTTTACGACAAAATCATTTTATTTTATTCAAAATAGTTCCCTTCTGCTGCAATACAACTTTTTGCACGGTCCAAAAGCATGTCGAAAGAGTGTTTTAGCTCGTTGGCCGGTATGGCCGGCAGTACGCCGGTGCAAGCCTTTTAAATGGTCTCAAGGTCTGCATAACGCTTTCCTTTCATGGACAAATGCATTTTTCCGAAAAGAAAGAATTCGCACGGTGCCATATCAAGTGAATACGGGGAGTGGTTAATGGTTAGAATTTGATTTTTGGTCACATAAACTTAGTATCTCTGTCATTTACCATAGCTTGACTATCGATAATGCACTTAGAAGGATCAGCGAGCAATTCTTTCGCTATTTGATTGGTTCGTTGCAAACCATAGCTTAAATAATCTATATAACATTTAAAAGCAAACGTTTCGTGTGAAATGGTATTATCTTCTACCGATTCCCAAGTAGATGGTCTCGGTAAGGTTGAAGTTAGCTGAGACAAAAAGTAGAATTTTTAATTTACCATAAACAAAAATACATTCTAAGCACATTATGCAAAGCTGTTAGTGTTGCTAAGGTGAATGCAAGGTACGACGTGATCTTAAACATTTTCACTTCTTCTGATCAATTAAAAAGACTCCTCGAAGCGCAGCAAGCTTACGCAAGGTATTTATATACAAAATGTGGACACGACTTGAGTGACTTTGAGTAAAAAAGAAATTTCAAATGTTTATATTCCTATGCAGCTGTACATAAAGTAAGAGGAGTTCCGTATCGTTGCACTTTAGTCGTAGCCATAGTATATTTGTATATTTGTATATACAACTAAATAAATAATTGTGTGTCCATTTAAATAGAATTATTAAGTTAAATGCGACATCGTGAAGCGATCTAATCCATTTGAGAAAACGAATAAAACCAATAAAAGAAATATAAAATTTGATGATGTACTATCTTGTTTAAAAATCAATTGAACCCATCTTCATAGACCAGCAGGTATGACCAAACCAAATTGGTTGAAGGTATTTTCAATTTGTTTTCCATTTTTAAAGCTATTATGTGAGTATAAGGTCTAGAAATCCAGTATTTTTCCAATATATGGCTTTAGCAATCTGTATCTTGTGTTGTATAAAAGTTACGATATATACCGTTAGAAAGATAAAATTTTGCACTCGAAAAACATTTCAGACATTTTTGTAATTACTCGATTTAGAATTGTTTGAAGTGGCGTCAAAGATGGACACCAAAGAATATACGCTATATATAAAGTAGTCATCTCCCTTCCGCTGTTTGCTCTTTATCCAATGATTTATCAAAAGTGTTTCAGTGATCGGATTTAGTTCAAATATGCGCCGTTTCGTTCGACAATCTGATTCCATCTAGACGTCAACTTCATAATATCCCCCTCGTAGAAGCCCCCCTCCTTATTTGCGAAGAATTTGGACAGCCACTTTTCACAAGCCTCTTTTGAGATCAACTTTACACCAACAAGGGCGTTCGCCATGGACAGAAGCAGGTGGTAATCACTTGGCGCTATGTCCGGGCTATATGGTGGATGGATGCGATAAAACCTACCATCCGAGCTCCCGTAGCTTCTGACGAGTCATCAACGAAGTATGTGGTCTGGCGTTGTCCTGGTGGAACACTACACCCATCCTGTTGGTGAATTCTGGACGCTTCTGGTCGATCGCCTGCTTCAAGCGGTCCAGTTGTTCGCAGTAGATGGTAGAATTAAGCGTCTGACCATAAGGGAGCAGCTTATAGTGAATGATTCCCTTCCAATCCCACCGCACACACAGCAAAGTCTTCGCCGACCGATTCACCGTCCTTCGACCACGACCGTTTTCGCTTGATATTGACGAATGCGATCCATTTTTCGTCGCCAGTCACCATCCGCTTCAAAAATGGGTCGAGTTCGTTCCGTTCGTTGTCACAGGTCTTCCGCCGGCTGGCTTATCCATGGTGTTGTTTTCATCCGCTCTGAATCGTTGAAACCATTCCTCCGCAGTTCGAAGTGATAGAGGACCATCCCCCAAAATACCGTTAATATCACGGAATGTTTCTCCAGCGGATTTCCATTTAACAAAGGAAAACTTTAAAACAGTGCGAATTTCGGCGTTAGTGACCTCCATGTTTACACGTCTATAACTGTTGAACGCAATTTCCAAACTAATCATGCATAGTGTCGTTTTGTAGGTTATGTCAAGACCTTTCAGAGGTGTATAGTATTGCCAGATAGGAGTTCTATAGCGCTATATACATAGCCGCGAAATTCAAAGACAAAAAGGGAGATAACCTAATACTATAATACATATCTCTTTGATAAGGACAAAAGTGCAAGCCAGACGGATGGCATGGGAATAGAATGCTCCTCATATGTCATTTCTCTGTTGGGTTCTGCTATCTTATCAAAAAATCTATAAGTAAGTCATCATTATTGAGTTGAATTCGTTTTTTCTAAATAGTATCCAGTCAATAGGTGTTGGTCCTACTTTACAGCGCTGGATCAGTAGCCTTTTGACCTCTAGACGGATAAGAGCAGAATGAAGCGACGGTGATTATGACCACCACTCCCAATACAGTCCAGAAGTAGGCATTGCAAGCGAATTTGGGATTAAACACGCAGAAAGCGAATCTATTTGTAAACACAAGAAAGCACAAGGTTCCTATATGTTCGTTCCCTTCCATAAATGGGACACAACTCTCTCTCAAGATCTGCACCAATTAACCACAAAGGCGGCATTTGAACTGATACTAAACCAGTCATCTATACACCTCCTCTGTGACAACTGCGCAGAAAAATCGGCAGGACGACTATTGGCTGCAGGAGAATATACATATATACAACCTTCGGACTTAGCTCGGTGGGTAATGGCGGTTTGGCAAACACCGACTACATGATCTCACTTTTCAGTAGGTAAAGAAATCACAACCCGATGGAACAAGCTGCCTGGCTGCAAAAGTGCAAAGTTTCTATACAAAACGGTAGATCCGAAGTACACTAAATTCCTATTGGCAGTCGACAGAAGAAACTGTAAGTACATGATCGGAATACTGGTCTCTGTCTGGTGGTGACACACGCTCGCATAATGGAGCTGATAGATCGAGAAGACTGCAAGAAATTTCTAGAGAAAGGCACCTATAAGTATCTCTGGTTTCCACAGTATGATACACAAGAGGTGGTATCGAAAGTGTGGCCACTGGGTCTGTTAAAGCGCAGGAAGGATGACTACTCCTCATGGACCTAGTAACTGAGCTCCATCTGGTATCGGAAAGGACCAAATTGGTCTATGCTTAGCTTACCAGATTAACATAACCTGAATTCGTACAAGAAAGCATGCAGATACCCAATTAAATATATATTTTTAGTTTGCATAATTTAGATCAATTTTACTATTGTGAATGGTTTAAATGACAAATGAAAATTAAAAACTATTCTTTATTCTAGAATTTTTAACCATAACACTTAAAATCAATTATAGTAATTTATATAAAACTAAAATAAAAGCTAAGAGCAAGTTTTTTTACGCGAGATAGATAAAATGAGATAGATAACACTATTCCGCATGACTCAAAAGAAATATTGGCGACTGATTGTGCCACAAGTGCTGCCCGTTAGTTTAAGCATCTAACAAACTATACTGTGTTCGATTCGCTGGAGCGTAACGCTTAGCGAATCGAAGATAGCTCATGTAGTCTATTATGCACAATTTTCGGTTTCGTCGATAACGTTCAAGTAATTTTGTGGTCGAAGTTGCACTACACTCTGGAAGTTCAATTGTCAATTGCAAAATATACCGTTTGGTACCACTCAAATAGACTGCATACAAAAAAGGCCGTTATACTATGGGTGCCATACAAGTCAACACATAAAATATTAATGGACCGAATTTCCATCTGCAAATCACTACAAAATTGATCGATTTCAGAAACGAGTGTTTACTTGTTTTAAAAAGTGGTTCATTTGTGACAGCGTCAAGCGAAAGTTGTATTGTTGAAATCATGGTTGGCAAACCGGAAATCACGGTCGGTATTATTTTTCACTGTATTCGGTGGGATTGGTAGGGAATCATATACTTTAAGATTTACTTATACTTCCAAAGTCTCAATTCGACCTCGTATTGTCAACAATTTTTATATATACTTTTTGAAAGAACGCCTCGGTGAGCAGATAATTTTTCGTTTTGGGTCGGTCGATTGGCGACCAAGATATTGTTATATCACACCATTAGATTTTTTTCTATGGCGATATGTAAAGTCTGAAGTCTATGCGGACAATCCGCTGCGATTCAGGCCTTTGAACAAAACATCACGCGTGTCATTCGCTAGTTAACAATCGAAATGAGTTATTGAAAATTTTACTCAATGGATGGATCATCGGAATGTTCTTTCAAATGATAATAAATATTCCCCATTAAATTTGAAGTTTCTTTGTTTTTTTTTACAGTAGGAAATCTCAAAATGGATCACTCTTTATTTTTTAATCAAGACATTTCTTTTCTTTTGTAGGAATAGATTTTGAATAATGCCAGTTTCCAAAAACATTATTTCTTCTGTCTCTTAACCCTTTCGGGGCTTCTTTTTTGTTTTTGGTTTTAAAAATCTATTTTTCAGTTTTTTTATATACTTAAGCCCACTTTATGAAGAATCAAAGCTAATTTTTTAACATTTTTTCTGCCAAAGTGGTTTTTGGACACTATGCCATATGGCATAGAATCTATTTAAAGGAAAAAAAATAAGATATATAAGTATTTAATTCTGTTTTAAAATTGTGGTTTTTATTGGATTAAAATTATTATTTTTAAACTTAAACATAAGCAAACGCAAAAAACAATAAAAAATAAGAGTTCATTGTAACTAAAACTATAAACAATAGGAATTCATTGTCAATTTCTGGTTCAAGAGTACTTCTGCATCTGTATAGTTCTCTGAAAAAAAAAAGAAATAATATAAAACAAATTCAAATATAGAAAACAATCTATAACTTACCTCACTTTTCATGGTATAATCTAAAGCAATTTCTGGTCCCGTTTGGAATGCAGAGATGAACGTTACATTTTGCACACAAGTATCTGGAATATCCTTTGCATCCTGGTACTTTACATATACGTTTTACAGGTGTATACTCAGGCCAATGTTGAATACCATCGAAACGAATCGAACCTGAAGGTGCCCTTTCATATGAAGGTCTTGATTTCGAAGTTGATGGAGTGCTAGAAAGGTCTAAGTCCTCCGATTGCTTGGGTCTTCCCCTTTTTCGTGCGACACTTTGAACTGTCGCCAATGCCAGAAATCCATCAGCTACATCATTCCGGAACGCTAATAAATCCATTTGATCTTTTTTTCTTATGTTATTACTTTCGCAATCATTGCGATATTCTAACCAAGAGTTGCATACTGCTAAGTCCAGAAAATGGTCGAAAACTCTAAGGGTCCACTTTTTTGTCCGAATAGAAATTCGATACAAAGATAGCAAAAAGTCCATCTTGTCGACTCCTCCCATATATTTATTATACACAGCTATAACGTTAATCTGTGATACAACGATCCTTTTCTTTTGCTCAGAACAAAATCTGGTGACCTCTTTTGTGTCTTTATCACCAAAAATGGACGAAGCCAATTGAACACAGCCCACATCTAGCCATTTCAAAACGATAATGTTTTGGTTTCTTTCAATGCAATAGTCATAGCTACCTCTTCCTAACTTTTTTAAATCCTTTTCTGGTTTTAAGGGAGCTTTTCCAATTCTGTTTCCTCGTATGGTGCCTGTTGCCCATATTCCCTTTCCTCGCAAATATATTAATAAGTTTATAGTGGTAAAATAGTTATCAAAAAATATCTTGTGGTTTTTATAACAATATCCGAACAAAAACCTAACTTTGAGTCTCCAACAATTGTGTTTTTTCCCTGGTATATTTCCAGATCATAAACAATTCCATTTGAGCTACATAGGCAAAATATTTTTATTCCCCATTTAATGGGCTTTTTAGGCATATACTGCTTCAATCCAGTTTTCGATTTGCATGGAGTCATCATTTCGTCACAGCAGCAGTTTTCATCTTTTGGAATATCATAAGATCTTTTCAGGAATGTATTTATAAGTGGACGAACTTTAAAAATTTTGTCGGTTGAGTTCCTCTCTACGCAAAACTTTAGACAAGTACGTATTATATGAAACCGTTTTTTTGTCATGTGTTTACGAAAGGCTGGTATTTCAGTAGCACCAGCCCAGTACATTTGTAATCGAGGATATCCGATTGTCCCAATAATGATTTCCAACCCCATTAATGTCAGAATCTCTTCTTTTTCAACATTAACAGCGGTTCCACTCTTCATAAGTGAGGCTTGATTTGTTGCCTGAACATAGTGTCAATAAAATCATATGGAAAGTACTTTAGAAAATATGAAACAGGAGTTTTTACATCATGGTTGGGATAACTTTCTGAGATTGGAGTATTCCATTCTGTTTTTGCCCATCTATATGAAATAATTTTTTTGAATGGTGGATCCGAGGCATCTTCCAAATCCATCAAATCATCTCCTACATCCAAATTTTTCTCAAATTGATCAGTATTCCCATCCGCATTAGTTAACTCTTCGGTCAAGAAGGCATTGTTCTTTCTATCATTTAAAGTTTGCAATAGTGACTCCAAAACACTATTTTCTTCTTCTTCCTCATCATCAAAATCAGATATATCTGATTGATAACTCAGTTATGAGTTATCAAAACTAATTAAAACTAATTAAAATATTTTCAACTTCTTCGGTGTTTAGTTTATTAGGCATTGTCAACACTTCTAGTCAATATGAACTTATACAACAAAGTAAAAAATTTAAATTTATAAAGTATGAAATAAAAAAAATCGGGCAGCTCTATTGAACTATATTTCGGATCTAATTTTTTCCTAAATTACTAAGGCAATGTTTATCTACTAAATTAATTACAAAAATCTAACAAATTAACAATTTTATTTAACAAAATATATAAAAGTATAACATGTTCTTTTTTTGCAAATTGTGAATCTCACGAGGAACGCTTGCTCTCTGTAACATAACAATGTGTGGGGTCCATCAATCAACTTTTTTTTTAAATTTAATTATACTTAACACTTCAAAGAAAAATACAGAATTAATAAAAAAGTATACCCACACGCATTATGACCTAAAATGGGCTTCAAAAAGTGGCTATGCCATATGGCATAGAATCACTGAAAGGGTTAAGCACCTTCAATGTTTACTATAACTTCAAATTTATTTGAAACAATCTTTGTCCAAAAGCAGTTTTATCCATTCCACGCTCATTCTTTGTGTATGCATTCCATGCCGCCATCATATCTTTCATATCTTTATCCTTCTCCTTTTCTGCGACTGAGAGTGTTTTCACATATTTTTCGAATTCATCCACCAAGTAGTGTAAGTATTCTTTATAACGTTTATCCACCTCTTTATCGTACTCCAACGCGCCACGTTTCTTTAAGGCATCCCGTGTTACCTGCTGTTCCGGTGTAAGTGGTTCGGTCTTAGAAGCATGTGACCGATTAAATCTGTCGAAGCGTTGAATGACAACATCTTTATCGCCTGCAAAAAAGAAACGTGTGTACGGACCAAACTGGTCGCCAGGCAGAACCTTATTTAATGCTTCCTTAGAATCTGTCACATACTTTCTGAGTACACTTAATTCTTTCTGCATAGCTTCACTATCAATACTATACATAGAAGGATCAGCGAGCACATCTTTGGCTATTTGATTGGTTCGTTGCAGACGAAAGTTTTGAAAATTTATTAAGCCTTTGTGGAACGCCTCCTCAAAGCTATTGTGACCGATCAGCAGTGCATTTTCATCTACTGATGGAGTTATCGTTGTTGTTCCAGGTAAAATGGAATCCACTGATTCGGAGGAAGATGATCTCGGTAAGCATGAAATAAGCTGAAACAAAACATGGAATATTTATTTTAATTTAATTAAATAACAACAATATTTTCTGTTTATTTTGCAAACCTGTATTAGCAAGAGTAAGATGATTACAAGGTAGGAAGTCCGCTTAAGCATTTTCGCTTTTTGCGTTTTATTGAAAGCGATCTGTCCAGTTCCGCTGCACACTGAATGCGTAGCAAGCTTATGCGAGGTATTTATATGCGAAATTGAGACACAACTTGAAAGTCTTTGAATAACAAACAAAAATACATACATATTTTTGCATACATTTCGACAGAAATAAGAGGAGTTCAATTTCTTTAACTAACGCTACATTGCATTTGAGTCATAATTTTTTATACGATTAAATATATACTTTACGTACTTATATGTAATATTTGCATATAAGTATGAGAACCTTGTTTATATTCTTATCACTTACGTTTACTTAGAATTAAAAGAACAGTTTTGAACCTACATATATAAGAGCATTAGGGTGTTCATTATTTCATAAGATGATTTTTTTCTGAGAACACCTCTCAAGTTACGCGTTTTGCCGTAAAACGAGAACTCAACCTGAATAAGCTGTACAAGAGCGGGAAATTTTGTACCAGAATATATTATTTTAAGGTTGCATGTTCACTTATTTCAAGCAAAATATCAAAAACTTCAATGTTGTATACACATTAGGGTTTTTATTTTTTGAACTATTAATTTTTTTCAGTCCCATCATGAAATTTCCTTAAAAGTACTCTAAAAAAAATTTCCTGAAAATTTGAGCCTTTAATATTAACATTAAGGATTAAACCAAGGCATGTAAAGATTTTCCATTGAAAATACAGGACAATCGTGATTTTTTATCTTTAAATTTCTATAGCTCAGAGGCATTTTATGGCATCGCTTTGACTTTAGACACATATTCCTCATAAGTGAACACTCTAAAAAAGTGCCCATTGCGACAAAGTCGAAACTCAAACCGGCGAGGTAGTTCGGGGCTCTAAACCTGATTTTTCAGCGAAATTCGCAATTTTTTGTATATATCTCGTAAATGACAAGAACTATAGAAAAAATGTTCATGCCAAGCTTGTAGGAAATTTTAATTGCTACAATAAAGATCCGAGGTCAAAATCGCTATCATTAATACTTCTCGAGATATTCGGCTTTTTAATTAAGGCTATATGGAGTTTTCATACCTTTTTTTATTACATACCATCTATGAAAATTCTATAAAGCCTTATTTAAAAAGTTGTTTTAGATAGTATATTTTGTATGAAGAATTGCTCAAAAGCCTTGTCAAATATTTTCGTAAACAACCGCACATACATACATACATATGTATTTTCCCACATAAAACACACATGTACCACTAAATTACAATAAATTTCGCTTGGTACTTTTTTTAATATTCAAAGTCCATACATAAATTTTTAATAGCCCTACACTACTAAAGGAGTGTTCCAAAGTAAACAGGACTTAAAATAAAGAACAAATGGTTTTTTCGGCAAAATCATTTTATTTTATTCAAAATAGTCTCCTTCTGCTTCAATAGCTTTTTGCACGGTCTAAAAGCAGGTCGAACGAGTGTTTTAGCTCGTTGGCCGGTATGGCCGCCAGTTGGCCTCTACGTCTGCATAACGCTTTCTTTTCATGGGCAAATGCATTTTTCCGAAAAGGAAGAAGTCGCACGGTGCCATATCTGGTGAATACGGGGAGTGGTTAATGGTGAAAATGTGATTTTTGGTCAAATAATCGGTCACAATCGTCGATTGATGAGACAGCGCATTATCGTGCAACAAACAAAAATACTAAATTTTCTGTTTCCAAAATAGGAGTAAAGAATTGGCGGAACAAGTTTCAATTTGGTTGCGAGTCGGTTTGCTTAGAAGCGCCCTAGGTGTCCCTAACAGCTAACTCGAAAGATAACTTAACAAACATCCATGGACCCGTTTTGACAGAAAGGCTTTCGAAGACGCACGGAAAAACTGAAGCACCTTACGAGATCGTTAGTGTTATATTTGCATGAAATATTGGGTATGACAAAGCTGTCGACGTGATGGCAGCACCCACTTTTTTTCACTAAGGACAACAAGGGCAAATGTAACACTACATCATTTCAGTGTTTGCTGCTGTTTAAACGGAACTGAAAGGGTTTTCTATATGGTTTCGAAACAGTAGTTGAACAACAGAGGTGAAGGAACAGTCAAAACAGTAGACTTCACCCAGAAAATCTGCTTTAAAGAAGGCGAAAACTTTTCTATTGGCCTAAATAATGAAATCCACCGTCTTCTGGGATTCTCAAGGTGTGATAATACATCAACTACCTTAATAAGCGCAAAATGTTAACAGCGCTCTACTTAGACGAATAATCTGGTCGATTCGGTCGATTTTACCTCTTGCGATTACTTTTTTGGGAACTAACTTATCAGCAGGGTTTGAGCATATTAAAATAAAAGTGAGAAGCTTAATAATGTAATTTTTACTCGCCTCACTTCAAGAGTTGCTGATAGTTCTAATTAAAAAATCTTGCAAAATAAAACAAATATTTTTATTTCAAAATTCTATTTATACGAATACATATGAATATGCTCACTTGCAAAGTTCAGCATTTATTTGTTACAGTTCAAAAATTTTAACAAGATAACATTATACAATTATTTCAGACAATTACTTTTCTGATTCGTAATCGAATAGTCGCATAAACAATCGTTTTCCAAATTCAAGCTTGTCTATTCCAAGCTCATTCTTTGAGTACATATCCCAAACTTCCGAAAATTCCTTCTCCTGCTCTTTTTCGACCGCTGGTAGGGCTTTCATATATTTCTCAAATTCATCTACTATGCAAAGAGCGAGGTTCTTCGAACGTTTCTCCATATCTTCGGCATATTCTAATACTCTATATTTCTTTAAAGTGTCCCAATACCCTTTGTTCTGGTGTAAGCTTTTCTATAGGTGCGTAAGCGGTACGTGATCGATTGAATTGTTCAAGCACAAAATCTTTACCCATACCGAAGAAAAAGCGATTGTTCTTCTCACTTTTACCAGTGGGAAGAACAGCATTTAACGCCTCGTCTGAGTCTTTGATATATTTTATAAGTATATCTCTTTCATTTTCCATAGCTTGACTGTCGATACTGTACATAGAAGGATCAGCGAGCGCTTCTTTCGCAATTTGATTGGTTCGTTGTAAACCATAGTTTAAATAATTTATATAATCTTTAAAAGCAAACGCTTCGAGCCTCTTGCGACCTTCTGAAATAGCACTTTCACCTACTGTTGGCGTTTTTGTTGAGGTACCATGTGTAATGGTATTATCTTTCTCCGATTCCGAAGTTGACGGTCTTGGTAAGCTTGAAGTTAGCTGTGACAAAAAGTAGAATTTTTAATTTACCATAAAGAAAAACAAATTTTAGGCACATTTTGCAGACCTGTATTAGCAACAGCAAGCTGAATGCAAGGTACGAAATGCTCTTAAACATTTTCTATTCATCTGATCAATTAAAAGATTCTTCAAGTTTCGATGTACACTAAAAGCGCAGCAAGCTTACGCAAAGTATTTATGTGCAAAATGGGGTCACGACTTCAGTGACTTTGAGTAAAACGAAATCCTCAAATTTTAACAAAAAATAACAGGAATTCCACATCGGTGCACTTGAGTCACACTTTCATACATGAATAAGTGTTATCTCGTATATTTGTGTATACGAGTATATAAGTATTGTAGCCTTACTTATATAATTATCAGTTACTTCAGACTACGACTCGGAATTTAATTAAAAATTTTGTGTCCATCTAAATAGAATTATTAAATTAAATGAGACATCGAAAATGAAAAGCGTTTGAGAAAACGAATAAAACCAATAAAAGTAAAAATCAACTGATCCTATTCCTATAGAACATCAATTATGACCGTAATATAGTCGGTTAACCAAACCAAATTGTTCTAAAGTATTATTATTACATATATTATATGAGTATAAGGTCTAGAAATCCATTAGTACAAGAGTTACGTTATATACCGTTAGAAAGGCAAGATTTTGGACTAGATAACTTTTCAGGCATTTTTGTGATTACCTGAATTAGCATTGTATGAACACGCGTCAAAGATGGACATCAACAAAGGGAAAATACGCCATATTTTACACGTTCTCTTTGATAAAAGGCACATGGATGAAATGCAAATAAAATGTTTCTGATACTGTAAGCAAAGCTGTCTTCAATTCCTTATTTCTTTTCTCTTGTTCTAAAATCTACATGTAAAAGATTAACAAACTTATCGAGTTGAATACGTGCAAGAGAGTAAGTGAACTTCTTATTAAAGTGGTATAGCCGCTATCTTTACTGCTACCAGCTTTTATTTAGCATATTTTAGATCAGTTTTACTATTCTGAGTATTATTTCTGTGCATCAAAAATGGGTTGCGCCCATATACCTAATATAAAGATTTTCGAACTTCCAGGTTATTATATCGGCCAATATTTGAGTTATCTCAATGAAAGCAAGAAAAAACGTGTTCTTCGGCTGCACCGAAGCTAATATATCCTTTACAGATGCATTTCTTTTAGTAACTATGAGTTCAGTTTGTATGGAAGCTATATGCTATAGTAATCCCATCTGAACAATTTTTTCGGAGATTATATTGTTGCCTTAGAAAATATTCTATACTAAATTTCGTGTCAAATCCAAAAGTTTTCCATGCCAGCACTAGATTCCATCGTTCTGACTATAACGGCAGCATATGTTATTTCCGTATATCAGGGTTCCCCTGAAAAATTTCTTGCGATATTAATGATTATCTTCGAAAATTTCAAAAAATGTTCAACTTTTGCTGGATACAAAAAACGACATTACAGACCGATGTTTCAGCTCAACATACTAATCATTTATATATATACACTAAAACGGTCTCCGATCTTCGAAGTGTTACAAAAATGTTTGTATATGTTTATAAATTACAATGATATCAGTATCGTTCCCACAAATGAGCATGTTCTTGAAGAGAAAATGACGTTTGCGACGTTTGCAAAATTTCAAAACGATATCTTAAAAACGGAGGGACAGTTCGCATATACATATACAAACAGACGGACAGACAGACGGACATGTTTAAATCGACTCAGCTCAACATACTAATCATTTATATATACACTTTGTAGGGTCTCCGACGCTTCCTTCTGGGTGTTACAAACATCGTGACAAACTTAATATACCCTGTTCAGGGTATAATTACTGAAGATATTTTACTCATAACAGTATATCGTTGTGCCTAAAATAGATATAATCCTGTCAAGAAAGTATTGAGAATTTATAAATAAAACTAAAATTTTTCAATCATCATCAAAATTTATTTTGTCGGCTTCGAAGTAACATCCAATTGAAGTGATGCACAAAACAGTCCCGATATATGAGTGTCACACAAGTCAACACAAAAAATACTTATGGACCGAATTTGCTATCTGTGAATCGCTACTGTACCGGCACAAAAGTGCCCCATTTCAGAAATGCATGGTTGGTTGTGCTGAAAAGTGGTTCACTTGTGACAGCGTCAAGCGAAAATTGTTGTGGTGGAATCATGGTGAGCCGTCACCACAGGTAGGCAAGCTGGAATTAACGGTCGGTATTATTTTTCTATATATTCGATTGGGAGGAAATCATCTAATTTGAATACTTCCAATATCATAAGTAAGAAAAAATCTTGAAGTTAGCAAGTATTAACCTGCAAGTAATAACGGCTTAGTGATAAGTCATCTGTGTATGCGTATATACATACATACATACGTACTATATATAGTATACATATATATTTATTTCTAAAATTTATTTTTTTTTTAATTTTTATGCATATATATTATGTATACATATGTATATATATATTTATCTCTCAAAATTTTTATAATATAGCATTTCATTCTTCACAATAACTTTCAGGATTCGTATTGGAATAACTGAAGAAACAATTTTTCACCAAATTCAGATTTTGTCCATATTAAGCTCATTCTTGCTGTACTTATCCCAAACCTCGACCATTTCCTTTTCCTTCTCCTTTTCGGAAACTGAAAGTGATTTCATGTACTTATCGAATTCATCTACTATATGGCAACCGAAGTCTTTCGAGCGTTTCTCCATCTCTTCGGTGTACTCTAATGCACCATGCTTCTTTAGAGTTTCCCATGATACCTTTTTTTCTGGAGTAAGCTCATCTGTCGCTGAGGCACGTCGTCGGTTGAAGCCGTTGAAATCTTCTAGCACAAAATGTTTACCCATTGCGAAGAAGAACCGATTGTTCTGATCATTTTTATCGGCTGGCAAAATCGTCCTTAGAGTCTGTCACATATTTCGCAAGTATATTTCTTTCATACTCCATAGCTGAACTCTCTATATTAGTCATAGAGGGATCGGCTAACACATCCTTAGCAATTTGAATGCTACGTTGCAAACAAGAGTTTAAAAGATTAATATATTCTTTGAAAAGAACCGCTTCGAGTCTCTTGCGACCACCTGACATACCGCTTTCAGCTACTGTTAGCATTGTTGTTGAAATACCATGTGGAATGGTATTATCTTCCTCCGAGGAAGACGGTCTCGGTAAGCATGCAGCAAGCTGGAACCAAACGTAGAATATTTAATGAATCATTAAAGGCATTTTCAGTTTAATTTGCAAACCTGCATTGCCAAAAGCAAGGCGAACGAAAAAAGTGTAATTTTTTTAAACATCTTTTCTTTGTTTTAAAAGCGATCTTTCAAGTTTCAAAGCATACTAAGCACGTAGCGGGTTAACGCAAGGTATTTATAGGTATGCCGAATTGAGATACAAAATATATTGAAAATCTGTAAATAAGAAATAAAAGAAATATTGGTTTACACACTTGTACGTAAAATAAGCTGAGTTCAAGATCTATAATAATGTATTGCATTTGAGGCATACATACCTTAATAAGAGTATTCCTATATACATATATTTATACTTGCTTATAACCAAGAGAGCAATGCTCGTACTCTTATCAATCATACGAATAAAGTGCAACTCTAAAATAAATATATTTTATTTATTATTTTTGAATTCTATAAAAAAATATTATTAGGATTATGAGCTGGACCCTCTCCTCACACCTGCTCTTGTGACTTTGGTACTCGTACAGGTTTATCAAATACACATTTCTGCCATTAACCAAATACGCCGATAAACCTCTTTTGAATTTCTGAGAAAGCAAGCAAAGGCGATGAATTGAGCAACGTTTGTAAAATCTAAAGTAGCTAGTCCATTATTAAAAACAGCATTTGAAAAATGAAAGCGTTCGTTGAGAAATTGTTTTGTTTATATTTTACTAAGTAATCCTCCTAAAAACCAACAATGCCCATATTCGATATTCGATATTTACTTTTATTATTGTTTTTTCGTAAATTTAATTACATATTTATAGCACACATATACCATAAATTCAAAACGATTATGCCTTGGAATCAAACTGGAATAATTCCAAGAACAATCTTTGCCCAAATTCAGCCTTATCCAATCCAAGAGCATTATTTTTATACATATTCCAAACTTCCACCATTTCCTTTTCCTTCTCCTTTTCGGCCGCTGGGAGAGCTTTCACATAATAATCGAAATCATCGACTATTTGGTAGGCAAAGTCTTTCGTACGTTTCTCTATCTCTTCATTGTACTCGAGTACACCATGCTTCTTTAAAGCATTCCATGAGACCCGTTGTTCTGGTGTCAGCTCTACTGTTTTCGATGCACGTCTTCGATTAAAGCTGTTGAAATTTTCCAGCACTAAATCTTTACCGATTGCAAAGAAGAACCGATTGTGTTGGTCATTTTTGTCGGCAGGCAAAACTGCAATTAAGGCTTCCTTAGAGTCTTTCACATATTTCCCAAGTACCTTTCTTTCCTCCTCCATAGCTGGACTATCGATGCTATTCATTACAGGATCGGCAAGCACATCTTGGACAATTTTGTTGGTGCGTTGTAAACGGAAGTCTAAAAAGTTTTCAAAGCTTTTGTAAACATTCGCTTCTAGTTGCTTGCGGGCACTTGACGTAGCACTGTTGAGTGCTGATGGCGTGGTGGTTGTTGTACCATGTGGAATGGTATTATCTTCCTCCGATTTCGAGGAAGATGGTCTCGGTAAGCCCGCGGTAAACTGGCAAAAAAAGTATAATAATATTTTATAATAGAAATATACATTTTTTATTTAAGTTTCCAACCTGTATTAGTAAAAGCAGTGCGAATGCCAACAACGAAACTTCTTTCAACATCTTTGCTTTGTTTTCAAAACGCTCTCTCAAGTCTCGATGCAGACTAAAAGCATTCCAAACTCAAGCAAGCTATTTATATGCAGAACTGTGAGAGGACGTGCAACTGTACAAGCAAAAGGTAATGTGCAAAAAATATTTTTTGCAAATATTTAAATGAAAATTGGGTTCAAGATCTGCGACGAACGTAGTATTCGATTCATATATTTACGATTAAGAGCATTTACGTATAAGTATGAGAGCCTTGCTTATTGCTTATCAATATTTCTACAGACTAAAGTAACACAAAATTAAATTAATAATATTTTTGTTTATACCTTTACAGATATACATACATATATTGGGTATGCACATATGTATTTATGTGATCAAATAAAATGAGACATTGAAAAGTCAATGAAATTATAATAGAAAAAAAAACTATTATAAAGCAACAAAGTGTAAAAATAAAATTTAATAATGTGCTATGCGCTTTACAAGTCATTTGTACCTTCTAATTAAGTATAGCAATAACTGTCAAAAACAAGAAAAAAAACATCGCACCGAAGTTATAATACCCTTCACAAATACAAGAGGTTCCTTACAAGAACGAGATTCTGATTTTCTGCAGATATTGTAGTATTATTTTGGATAATAATTTATGCCAAATTTCGTGAAGATATCTCGTCAAATGAAAAAGTGTTCCATACAAGCACTTTATTCCGGTCAATCCGATGGTATGGCAGCTTTATGGTATTGGTGGTCCGATATCGGCAGATCCAACAAATGAGCAGCTTCTTGTGGAGAAAACGACATGTACAAAATTTCAGATTGATATCTCAAAAATTGAACGGACAGCTAGACGAAGTTATCTTCTGAGTGCGACAAACTTGCTTGCAAACTTACCTGTCCAGTGTATAAAAATGAGAAAAAGGCTTTACTTATTAACAACATACAAAGCTCTCCAAATATTCAAACGTGTTACTTAAAATGTGTCACTTCGTTTCGAAGTTTTCTTTTTCAAAGAAAAAACACAGAAACTTCAAATTTATTGAGGAATGTTTATTATCACTCAAAGTAATATTTTTTGGCATTTATTTTTTGGAGATTATCTCTTTCAAATGTTGGCCGCGGCTACATCTCACATGGTGCATTCGTTGAGTTCAATTTCCAATGGATCGTTCGAGCATTCCCACTGATAACTGGCGAATGGCATGCGTGTTGTTTTCCCCCAAGGGAAATCGAAGCGGGATTGTCCGCATATACATTAGACTTTACATACTTATGTATGTACATATCCTTACAAGAAAAAATCTAACGGTGTGATTTCACACGATCTTAATGGTCAATCCACCGGCCAAAAATATTAAATAATCTGTTCTCTCAATACACCTATTAATTGATGCGATGTGA
This sequence comes from Bactrocera neohumeralis, assembly GCF_024586455.1. NCBI lineage: Eukaryota > Metazoa > Arthropoda > Insecta > Diptera > Tephritidae > Bactrocera > Bactrocera neohumeralis. Next base: position 75,506,175 of record NC_065920.1, on the reverse strand, counting down.
CGGAAATAGCAACGCCTTGTTGAAACTATAGGGTTTGTTCAGAAAGTACCAGGCGTTTCTAGCTAACGAACGAGTCAGTTATCTCCGAGCACCTGGAGAATCAGGACAAACATTTTCAGTGAGTGGTGCAAGTCGAAAATGCAGCGTTCGTTAGAGCAGAGGTACGCCATTAAATTCTGTGTGAAACTCTGTAAATCTGCAACAGAGACGTTTGCTATGATCAAGCAGGCTTATCCAGATGTTGTTTTAGCAAGAAGTTGTATGTTTCGGTAGCACAAGGTCTTTTTGGAAGGCCGGGAAGAGGCCGCTGATGAATGAGCAAATCCAAAATGCAAACGATACTCATTGTCTTTTTGGACACCAAAGGCATCGTCTACCATAAATTTGTTCTTCCTGGACAAACCGCCAACGCAAAGTTTTACGCGGAAATTGTCAAGAGACTCAAACGAAGGGTTAATGACACCGCAGGCGATTGGAAGTTGCACCATGACAACGCCCCGGCTCACACCGCCTTTCTTGTGAACAGCTACCTAACCAAGGCCGGCATCCCAAAGCTTCCGCACCCGCCCTACAGCCCAGATGTGGCCCTCCTGGACTTTTCCTTGTTTCCTTATCTGAAAAAGCCGATGAAAAGCAAGCATTTTGAGACGATAGAGGGGATCCAATCTGCATGCACCTTGGCTTTCAAGGCTATTTCGGTGAATGTTTGGAAATCGGGCTGGCAGCGCTGCATCGACGCAGAAGAAGCCTATTTTGAAAGTTTTTAAAGAATTGTAATGATGGTTCAATAATTTTTTTTTTTTAAATCGACTCAATGCTATTACTTTCCGGACAAACCCAGTAAGCGTCGCCGAGATTACGAGCTTCACTTTCAGGCATCAAATAGTCGGTTATCATGGCGCGATAACGATCGCCATTTGAAATATGGACCGACGCCACCGGCATACAAACCACACTAAACCATTGTTTTTTCTGGATGAAATGACAGCTCTTGAATCTCTTCTGGTTGCTCTTCGTCCTAAGTGAGGCAGTTTTAATTGAACTTTTTAAGAACCTATAGAGCGCGGCGATATCATTTGGGAAGGTCGATCGGCTTCAGTTCTTGCATAAACTGTATTTTGTCCGCTTTCACTATAAGATATCGACGTAAAATGTGCCCAGTCATTGCATACGTCAGTCCGAGTCTGCTATTGGGCGAAACGACTCTCCACGGTTTTGGTGTACACTCTCAGTCTATTCGGTCGAAGATTATCCAATAATGAATGCTGTCTTAAGAGGGGTGATGGTTTTGCAAATAGTACGTTCAGTAGGCTGATTAAGTTGGTCATAAGTTGAGCAAAGCGCGCGAAACACATTCTCTACATAAAGTAAATTTTCGTAATAAATTTTTACGATCTGTAAACGGGGTTCAGGCGTAAGTCTTTCCATGTTGAAAAGCCAAATAATACTGATACTGACATAAATAACATGACAGCTTGACACGACTCACGCAAGATCTGTCAAAATAGGCTATTGATAAAAGTACCTCTACCTGAAAGACCCATTTTAAATAAATACGTTTGGATTTTTCTTCAATAATTTGACTTTTTTTCTAATGTTTTAGTATTCTTACCGTAGATATTTCAACAATATTTCGGCTTATTCTTCAGAAGAAAAGAAATCTACATATGTAAATAAGTGAACTAAACTAAAAATTTTAAATAATATGTTCGAACTCTATGAGCATCAGAACATTAGAAATATTACAAGTATATTAAAGAACAGTCAAAGTTACCCAAACTCTCTAAAAATCTCCCACTGATGTTGGTTTCTTAAAGTTAAACCTGACGTTATGTTAGATTAAGTCGTAGCGTGCCCTCCCTATCGAGCTTATCAGCTTTGCAATTTCCGGCGATTCCGGTCATCCATACAATTTTAATATGAAAGAAGCTTGAAGTTATTGCCAATTAGGTCATGCTTTCCTTGACTACTTTTGAGAGTATGTAGAGTCAGCGAGCTCAAGCCCAGCACAAGAATTGAGCATCTTGAAAAAAGTCTCAAAATATTTTTAGCAACTCTATACACTTCAGTTTTGTTTATTTACTTAAAAGTTAAACATTATATGCTTGATTGTAAAAAAATATATGCACTTATAATCAGCAGCTTTATGGATTGAATGTGTCAAAGAAGTTAGAGTAAAATTCTGCCTTCTTCTCATCGTCCTTCTCATTTGTAAATCTAGTATACCAATCAATTAGTTTGGTCTCATCCTTCTTTTGCTCCTCCGTCAAGATGGATAAGTAATGTTCGATTGCCTTTTCGAATTTGCCCGAAACCACTTTCAATTCGGCCATCAAATCATCCTCGAACTTATCTGAACCATTATCGATAAAGGCTTGTTGAACCGTCTTTGTTTGCTCCAATTCCGGGGGCATTTCGTTAGCATCTTGCAATATGCTCGTTAGCGTGATCATCGACTCGAAAAGCGCCAACATGTCTTCGGCCGCATCCGATTGCCCACTGGGTTTGTTAGTTTTCAGATATTCCGAAATACGTGTAATGTTCGCTTTAAGACCGGCGCACTTATCGGGTACAGCCTCCAATTGCGCCAGTGTCTTGTTAAAGAGCGGACGTCCATGTTCGGTCACATATTTCGCCAAACCAACTAAATCGGCTAGGGTTGTGGTCATAAGCACCTGACGCGGTCTAAATTTCAACTTCTCGTTAGTGCGGGCGGTATGTGTGCTCGCAGGCTTCTGCTCGACTGCAACTTCACCGGCCTCGCGGCGCATGCGTGGAACAGCTTGCACCTGTAACGCGATATGTGATGGTAGTAGTAAATATAGCAATATTTGTTGTTGTAACCAAACTTACCTGCAGCAACAGCAGAGCGCTGACTATGAAAATAATGAAAGCTTTTGTCATTGTAGCAGTTTAACTGAATGTTACTGAGTCTCAACGTGTACTGAGGGTCGCTGTTGCATTTCTCAGTTTATATTTGCTTTGGAAAATTTGAAAAATCTTCTTTGAATTTATTAGCTCACATTATGCATTTGAAAATACATCTGTTAGCTGTATTTAACGTAAAAAAAAATAAAATTCTAATTAAATACAGTGCGATAATAGTGACCCGGTCTTCATTCACTGCCCTGTCTAGGGTGTCTTATCATCTCTTAACGTAAATACGTATGTATAGTATACGCATATGCCTATACATACAATCACACTTACTTAATTTTTACATATTTATTATTTACATATTTCATACACATTTTCCAAATAAATAACAAAAGTAAGTGTTCAATACGAAAGCTATGAACAAAAGCAACAGCTGCATTGCCCGGAAAAGAAAAGCTCACCAAACACTGTACTTCAAAATTAATTAAATGTAAAGAGCAATCAAACTTATTTTTTGCTAATTAAATAATCAAGCGCCTGCAGGATATATGGGATAAGCGGGGCTGCTGAGGCAGGGAAACAGGGGGTGTCTTTATGAATGATTGGTTTGTGAGAAAATAGAAAGCTAGACCTATATGGTAAATTTAAAAGTAGTATATAATCTCATCTACCGAAGTCGTCTGAAAGATTATGAGGTAGACACTTCTTAGCACTTATTTTGTTGACTATCCATTCATTACGAGACTAATCAGCACACTTCACCGATATAATATGGTCTCATCCGTTTAAGGAATTATTGCATCGCTCTAACCTATCCCAAACTAATCTAATCCACTTAAGTACCTTATAAAATTATTTAATCAGTGGTGCTATCATAAATGTTGAACGCTTAACACGTGTATAAAGTACTGTAGCACGAGAGAGATAATCAAATATTTGATAATCGAGAATCAATGAAATGTCTCATTTCTGCTGTTGCACAGTGTTAATCGAATATGATTCCAAGAGACAGATTACAGGCTTAAAGCAAAATCACATACTGACCCTTTTAAGATTTAACTATAAAAACTCACAGACAAGAACTTTGTAATTCCATATAAATTTGTGGTAGTTTTCAGAAAACTATTAGATACAATATGATTTCCTGGTTCAATATATAATAGAATCTATATAGTGATTAATATAGATTTTGCTTGTTCAAAAAATTACAATACTTCAGTTTTCAAACGGTCCCGTACAACAGATTGGTCTATACAACAGCAACTGCTCGGTAGAGATCTTCAGCTAGCTTGATCTTGATTAACAGCAAGCCATTGCTGTCATCCATAATAAAAGACGTTGTTTCTGCTATATACTTCAGAGGAACCCTTAGCAATTGATTCCTTCCAATAAAATGTTCTATCTATCTATCCACCATCAACTCAAGAAGTTTTGAGCTGCTAAAATTAAAATTTTCCTAATAAGGAAGCCTTGAAATCTTGATCCCTCTTGAACTCTTCCGCAGGAAAATGATTTTCCTGAGAGTTATAGCACAAACAAGCCCAATTTGAAGATTGTTAGAAGTTCTCTACACTTTTTATCAAGACTCTTTTACATAGTAAATATGATACTAACTATTTAAGATCGTAACATTTATGGAACTACAAATGCTGTTAAATTTTTTCTGTTTCCTCACACGAAAATATTTTATTTTTAATAAAAAGATGCAGACATTTGCTATTTCAAAATATACTTCAATTGCTTTAATATTTATTTCTCAATTCATCACTTATATATAATATATTTTACAAATTTGTTTGGCTGATCGAAAAGAATTCGGTTAGTTTAGTAACTTCATTTCCGAAACCATCGGTTGACTTGAATTCCTCATACCAGTTGACGATTTTAGTCTCCTTAGCCTTCTGCGTCTTCGGTATGTCTTTCACATAATCGCGTACCTTTTCGCCAAACGATTTGCAGAAATCTTCGAAACGTTTCTGTATTTTTACGACCAATTCATAAGCATCGCACTGCTCGAGCGCTTCCTGTATTAGTATCTCTTCAGCAGTCGGTTTTTTCAAGCTATGATATTTTAATATCAATTCGCTTAATTGAATTATGGATACCATAGTTTTTTTAAAGTAACGCAAAATCAAATCTGCATCCTCCGAGTTCTGGATATTCTTAAATGCGTGGTCGTCACCAATATTTATTGTAAGTATAACCTTGAGTTCATCCACAGCTGCAATCTTAAATTTTGAAACTAATTGGTTTTTACTAAACTTTTTGGCCACAGACTTCCGTTTGTCGTTTACGAACTTTACGAGATCGTAATACTGATCTGCAAAATCCTTGAGCAGTTTTTCAAAATCTGCCTTGTGATCTTCAACAGATTCACTCGAACTAGAGCTAGAGCTGCTATCAGAGCAACACTTATTTCTGCCCTTCGGCGACTCTTCGGAAGATTCTGATGATGATGAGGATGATGACGAGGAAGATGATGAGGAAGATGATGAGGATGATGATGAAGATGATGATGAGCTGGAGCTTTTGTCACGATGACGCGCTGATACTTGCTATTAATTTTTAAGAATATTTGGTAACAGTTAAAAATTGTTTATTTTATTATCCGAATTAACAACAACATATATATAGTACCTGCAACAAAATGCACGCAATTAACAACGCTATAGTAGCCTTCTTCCACATCATTGTCTTTGATAGAATTTTAGTAAGCTTCAGTTGCTCAAATGAATCTAAAGGGAGCTGAAATTTAGCATCCAATTATATAGCACTTTCAAAATTGTACTTGAAGGCAAATAATAATTGACTTCTTATTAGTATTTGATAACCTAACGTAAAATATTTGGCGTTGAACGCGCTTTATTTTGATTCAAGCACTTCACAGACACTATTTACTAGCTTCAACTGGAATGAGCAGCCAAGCAGAAGAATGTCGAAATTAATTTGCGTTCTCAAATATGCAAAAGTTGTTTTTGGATTTGAAATAAAAAACATTCCTTTCCGTACATTTGCGTTAATATTTGTAGATAGCGATTATTAGATTTATGCTCGTAGAAAAAAAAATATATAAAATTATTTTGAAAATATTTAGCAAATATATATGTATGTAAGTAAAAGAAAAATATTTATGTGATTATTACTTCAAATTCTGGTAGCTTTCTACTAGCTTGTAGTCTATATACCTTGACGAGTCTTGTACTGTCCGCAACCGTAATCAAAACTAATATGAAAGGTATTGTTTTAATGACAACGAATAAAACTATAAGACAATCATGTTATCTGTACTATCGAAGTGTTCTTGAAAGATAAAGAAGGCACCTGATCTATGCAACAATTCATCCTTAATCGATAAAGGCTTGTTTTTTGCTAATTAAATAATCAAGTGCCTGCAGGGTATATGGGGATAAGCGGGGCTGCTGCGGCAGGAAAACAGGGGGTGTCTTTATGAATGATTGGTTTGTGAGAAAATCGAAAGCTAGACCTATATGGTAAATTTAAAAGTAGTGAACAATCTCATCTACCGAAGTCGTCTGAAAGATTATGAGGTAGACCCTTCTTAGCACTTATTTGGTTGACTATCCATTCATTACGAGACTAATCAGCACACTTCACCGATATAATATGGTCTCATCCGTTTAAGGAATTATTGCATCGCTCTTACCTATCCCAAAGTAATCTAATCCACTTAAATTCCTTATAAAATTAAATAATCAGTGGTGCCATCATAAATCTTAAATGCTTGACACATGTATATACATAAATATATGTATATGTACAATCAATTTTTAAATCGAAACTAGTATAGCACGAGAGAGATAATCAAATATTTCATAATCGAGAATCAATAAAACGTCTTATTCTGCGGTTGCACAGTGTTAATCGTGTATGACAGACAGATTACAGACTTAACACATAATCACATACTGACCCTTTTAAGATTTAACTATAAAAACTCACAGACAAAAACTTTGTAATTCCATATAAATTTGTTGTAGTTTTCAGAAAACTATTAGATACAATATGATTTCCTGGTTCAATATATAATAGAATCTATATAGAGATTAATATAGATTTTGCGTGTTCAAAAAATTACAATACTTCAGTTTTGAAACGGTCCCGTACTACAGATTGGTCTATACAACAGCAACTGCTCGGTAGAGATCTTCAGCTAGCTTGATCTTGATTAACAGCAAGCCATTGCTGTCATCCATAATAAAAGACGTTGTTTCTGCTATATCCTTCCAAGGAACCCTTAGCAATTGATTTCTTCAAATAAAATGTTCTATCTATCTATCTATCATCAATACAAGAAATTTTGAGCTGCTAGAATTAATACTTTCCCAATAAGGAAGCCTTGAAATCTTGATCTCTCTCGATGAACTCTTCCGCAGGAAAAGGTTTTTTCGGAGTGTTATAGAACAAATGAGCCCAATTTAAAAATTTTTAGAATTTCTCTACACTTTTTATCAAGACTCTTTTACATAGTAAATATGATACTAACTATTTAAGATCGTAACATTTATGGAACTACAATTGCTGTTAAATTTTTTCTCTGTTTCCTCACACGAAAATATTTTATTTTTAATAAAAAGATGCAGACATTTGCTATTTCAAAATATACTTCAATTGCTTTAATATTTATTTCTCAATTCACCACTTATATATAATATGTTTTACAAATTTGTTTGGCTGATCGAAAAGAATTCGGTTAGTTTAATAACTTCATTTCCGAAACCATCGGTTGACTTGAATTCCTCATACCAGTTGACGACTTTAGTCTCCTTAGCCTTCTGCGTCTTCGTTAAGTCTTTCACATAATCGCGTACCTTTTCGCCGAACGATTTGCAGAAATCTTCGAAACGTTTCTGTATTTTTTCGAGCAATTCATAAGCGTCGCACTGCTCGAGCGCTTCCTGTATTAGTATCTCTTCAGCAGTCGGTTTTTTCAAGCTATGATATTTTAATATCAATTCGCTTAATTCGGTTATGGCCACGATGGTGTTTTTAAAGTAACGCAAAATCAAAGCAGCATCCTCCGAGTTCTGGATATTCTTAAATGCGTCGTCATCGCCAATCTTTATTGTAAGTTTAACCTTAAGTTCATCCACAGCTGCAATCTTAACTTTTGAAACTAATTTGTTTTCACTAAACTTTTTGGCCACAGACTTCCGTTTGTCGTTTACGGACTTCACGAAATCGTAATACTTATCTGCAAAATCGTTGAATAACTTTTCAAAATCTGCCTTGTGATCTTCAACAGATTCGCTAGAACTAGAGCTAGAGCTGCTGTCAGAGGAAGGCTTATTTCTACCCTTCGGCGACTCTTCGGAAGATTCTGATGAGGATGATGATGAGCTGGAGCTTTCGTCACTATCACGCGCTGACACTTGCTGTTAATTTTTAATAATATTTAATAAAAGTTAGATTTGTTTATTTTATTTTTCGAATTAAAAACAACATATATATAGTACCTGCAACAAAATGCACGCAATTAACAACGCTATAGTAGCCTTCTTCCACATCATTTTCTTTGATAGAATTTTAGTAAGCTTCATTTGCTCAAATCAATCTAAAGTGAGCAGAAATTTAGCATTTAATTATATAGCAGTTTCAAAATTGTACTTGAAGGCAAATAATAATTGACTTCTTATTAGTATTTCATAACCTAACGTAAAATATTTGGCGTTGAGCGCGCTTTATTTTGATTCAAGCACTTCACAGACACTATTTTCTAGCTTCAACTGGAATGAGCAGCCAAGCGAAAGATGTCGAAATTAATTTGCGTGCTCAAATATGCAAAAGTTGTTTTTGAATTTCAAAAATGAATGAATTTGAATGTTTTATTCCTTTCCGTACATTTGCGTTAATATTTGTAGATAGCGGTTATTAGATTTATGCTTGTAGAAAAAAATTATAAAAAATTATTTTGAAAATATTTAGTAAATATATATGTAAGTAAAAGAAAAATATTTATGTGATTATTAACAGTTAATTTTAGGCAAGCCAAATATCCTTATTACTTCCAATCCCGATACCTTTCTACAAGCTAGTAGTCTATATACATACCTTGACGAGTCTTCTGCCCCCAACCGTAGTCAAAACTAATATGAAAGGTATTGTTTTATTGGCAGCGAACAAAACTATAAGACAATCGTGTTATCTGTATTATCGAAGTGTTCTTGAAAGATAAAGAAAGGCACCTGATCTATGCAACAATTCATCCTGAACAACTACGTGGTAAACGGGAAACTATAACTTCAATGCGACAGTAAATCGCCATACTACAACAAGGGGCTGCTGTTTTGTATTTGTGCTTGCGGTTTGTAATCTCTGAGCGGATTCCTCAGTGTGCCAGAAATAGCAACGATTCTCACTGCGCCGAGTAATTGAGTAAGAGTGTTGTGCACGCAGTCGATGTGCTCATTGAATACCGCAACAAAATGCGCGAACTCCCAGCGAAGCCTTGATTTATTGTTGCGAGCAATTGGCGGCTGCATTTTCTCACCTTTTTCTGGAGATGTTGGCACTTCGGTGAGCACTTACAAAATGCACTGCGAGAAATTTCGCTTTTGTTTCTAAATTTGTCAATGAGTTATGCTTCCTGATTTTATTGAACCTGCACATATTTTTAAAGTGTAAACAAATCATTTAAAATTAGTTGTATTTTATTGGGCACAATTTTACTGAACATATGAGTTTTGTTAAGCATATTTGTATGTATGTACTACTCGTCTAATGATTACTATAATTTGAACAAAATATGTTTGCAGTTTGATTTATTACTTGGCAGCTGCTTAAAATTAAAAAAAAAAAACCAAACAATTTTGAAGGAGTATTAAATGCAATGCTTGTATGGCACTTACGTCTAATTAATTAATAATACTTTATTTACATAGGTAAAACTTACGGGACAATGCTTAGATGTAAACAAATATTATACACTAACTTACTTAGCGGCATACGACATTAGTATTAGTAATAAAAATAAAATTTTGCTTCTCCTTAACACTAGCATTATATTACTTAGCGCCTGCAGGTTTTTTCACACTGAACCCTCCTCAACATCGCTCAATCCGCATCCATTTTCATCTTGTGAAACACATCTTTATACAGTGGCAGAAATTTGGTCAAGACAATCACTTGACTGCTCACATTCGTCGCTGCGCCATATTTCCGATACCAATCCACCAGCGATTCATCGAAATCGCTCCGCTGCTGCTGTTGCTCATTCGCCAGCAACTTTTCGACATATTCACCCACTGTGCTGTTGAAAAGTTTGGTGAACGCCACAAATCGTTTTTGCAACTCCACTTCGATTTGCAACACGCCCGCTTTACGGAACGCATTATCAATAATCACATTTTCCGCTGTCGGCTGCTTTATGCGCGTCGTATTGTGCAGCTGCACAAACATTTCGAAATCTCTTGCCATCAATGTTTTCACACCGAACTGTGCCAGTTGTGTCGGAAAATCATTTCCTTTGTTCAGCTTGAGTGCCTCTCGCACATCCGCCATGAATGCGACGCAGCTCTGTTTCACCGCCTCCATTGTCGCACACTTCACCATCTCGATTGTTTCGTCTTGCAGAAACTGGTTGACGACCGATCTCTGTTGCTCCAATGCATAATCAATCAGTCGTGTGACTTCGCGCATCATTATAGACGCAAGCCGATCGCGTTCGCGCTGCTCAACTGACGACACTTCGCTCGTTTCTTCACTAGCATCGCCAACATCAACACCAACACCATCAACGTCATCATCACCATTAATGGCACTGGCACTAGCAGCGGCACCTTCACCACCACTACCATCATTGCCGCCACTACCCTCGTCGTTCGCTACTGCTATGCCATCGTCTTGCCCTCCACGCTCATCGTCCCGCAGTTGTGTGCTCGCCTCTTCGCTTTCGCGCACCTCTTCACTATCGCCTACTTCTTCGTTGTTTGGCATTGTTTTCATAAATTGTGGTGTCGCATGCCTTGTCCTGCTCGCTGCACCGCGCTCTGTGTCCTCCTCGTCGTCTTCGTATGTCTCAACTGTTGCTTCGTCGGCATCTTCATCCTCTTTGTCATTAAGATCCAGTGCTGTCTCTACGAAACGCTCTGTGCTACTACTACTGGTACTGATGGCTTCTCCATGGCCTGCCGCCGTTCGAGTTGATACCGCAGCGACCAACTAAGTAAATAGATGTTTTGATTAACTTGTAGCTCTACATATGTATATATGTGTAGTTGTATGTATGTGTGCGTTGTGTTTCTTGTTTATTATAATGCTTTCATCTATTTCTTATTTGTTTAGTTTTGCATGTAGTTTAAGGTCAGATTTGTTTATAAATACTAATAGAAAAGTATAGTGTGGGAAAAATGATGACACCGACTCACCTGTGCCAAGAGTAATGCGGTGAGCAGCAGCAGCAGCAGTGGCAGCGTCGCTTTCTTCCACATTCTCTCAGCGAAAAAATGCTATACCACACACCAATGACTGAGATGCAACTGAAATTGTTTATCATGTCTATAGTCTTTTATACATTACACTTAATAAAAGAGAAATTGCAATATCTCTTTGATTTGTTTTGTATGTTTTTATATTTTCACACCCTACACGCAACACATGGAGGAGTGTCAGTTTGTCGCACACATAGAGCGCAGAGTGTGGAGTCCACAGCAATTGCTTGCGCGTTAAATATGTGATATTTATAAGTTTTGAATGAGAATTGAAATGTAAATTTTTCATGAGCATAACATTTTTAACAATATCTATAAAATATAGTGAAAGTATTTGCAAAATATGAATAAAAAAAATTATTTATTTAAATAAATTAAATTTTATATTAAATATAGATATTCAATAAAAATATATTTTAAGAATTTTAAAAGTAAAAAATTAAGATTTCAATTATCTTTAAAATTAAGATTTTTTAATTTTAATATTTTAATTTTTTTTTAAATATTAATATAAAAATATGTTTTTAGTATTATTTGCGACAATAATCTCTAGTACAGTAAATTTTTGCGCTTATACAAGTAGTATATAGTATAAAAGCATGGCAGTAATGCATATATTTTGGTTATATATAATGTTAAATGTTCCTATTAGCTTAACAACAAATGTAGCTAAAATGTATTAGAATGGCAATAAACGCAGACAGCCTTTACTGTTATTTGTTCAAGTTATTAACACTAATGGCGTGGAGATAAATGTTGGAAGCAATGTGAATTCATGCTATTTTATTTACTTCATTTTATTTTCAAAATAAGTAACTGAACTGCACTAAAGAGATTGAAAATACACATTAGAAATAGTATAGGAGGAGTTTTTTAGCATTTTTTGAAAAATAGTAAGAGCAATTTAAGAATTAAATTTAAAAAATAAAATATTTAAAATTCACTTGAAAAAAAAAATAGAAAAATCGAGCACACTTAGTGGCTAATGAAAATTTCCAAACAAAAACAGTTAAGTAAAGTTAAAATTATAGTTCAAATCCATTTGTATGGGAAGTCTGGAAACTTTTATTTCATTATTCTTAATATAAAACCGAAATATTAAAGATACCCAAATTTATTTGATAAGAAAATGCATTAATATCCGCGAAACCGCAAGATTTCTCTGAATGAAAATGCAAATTGTTTATTAAAGTTATAAAAAATTAAATTTGAATTGAAGCAAATCGTTTAGTTCTACATATATACTATACTATATGACATGACAGTTGACAACGAAATTAAGTTATAAAACGTTAGAAAAGCTCATATTTTGAGCAATAGAAATCTAAATAATAATAAATAAGATTCCCCAGCCAACACTTTATCGGTTTGGAGATTATGAAAACTAATTTATATTGCTCTGAAAAATATTTAACTAAATTTTCTTTGATTTAACCAACACAAAATAAGTCATAATCTTATATATATCAACACCAACTTAACTTAAAAACAAAATTGAAATTATAAAACACTAAGCGTCAAATTACAAATATATAGTATCAATAGTCAAATGTCAAAAGTCAATTTTCTAATGTCAAACCTCAAACGTCAAAAGTTAACTGTCACTTGTCAAAATAACTTGAACGAATGTAATCAATCAACTGTCAAACGTCAAGATGACTTGGACGAATCAAAAAATCAACTGCCAAATGTCAACCGTCAAAATAGCTTAAACGAAAGCAAAAATGTCAAGATAACGCGAACTTATGCGAAAATCAACTGCCAAATGTTATAATAACTTAAAAAAACGCCAAATATCGAACGTTAATTATTAATTGTCAAAGCTATTACGTCAAAAGTTAACTGTCAAACGCCAAGATAGCTTTGATAAATCAAAAATCAACTGTCAAACGTCAACTTCCAAATGACAGCTAACTCACAAATAGCAAAATAATTTGAACACAACATTTTAAACATAAAAAAATATATATTTAATTTACAATTCAACTTCACCAACATTAAAAATATATTTAAATCACAATCTCCACAATTTTTTTTGACCAGAATCTTTGTTAAGAGCACACAATTGCACTTTTATACCGTCAAACACCACCATACACAAATCGAGATTTTATAATATGATATTTATATATTTAATATTTATTCTATATTTAAAATTTGATATGTTATTTTTTGTAGATCGCTTCCGTCAGCTCCCCACCGTCGTAGTGCGCCTCATATTCGCACTTGACCGCACCGATTTGCGAACTTGTTTTTAATTGGAATCAATTGCTTGCATTTTCAACACCCAATTACATACATATTTTCATACATAAAAATCACACGCGTTCATAAATACATATTTATAAGAGTACATATCCACGCTTGGCGACACATGGTTAACTCAACCTATGCTACTTAAGTATATGCTAGTGTACATATCTGGCAGATGAGGTTTTCCAGATAGCGGAGTGTTCTGTGATTATGTTAAGTGATTCTTATATAAACAGCTTTAAAAATTATTTTCTAAATATTTTTTTAAGTGACTTAATGTTTGGTCTTAAAGCGATCGTACAATTTATTTGCCTTTCACACGCATATAAAAATTGATTCTTACTCATCACACCAAAAATTAGTAGAAAGCCTGCTTTCAGTGACATTTTTATACAAATTGCAAATTTTTCAAAGAAATCATATATTTTTCAACTGCAATATGGACGTTAGAGTAAACAATTATATATACGTTTATTATTGTTTATTTTCTTTATTAAAATTTGTAAAATTCTCTCATCTCTTATATATTTTTTCATAATATATCTGCATACCTAATAAAAATATCAGCTTTACTACATTTTTATGTTCGCTAGTGTATGCAAGTATGCAAAATACAATATATGTATGTATTTAAATGGGCGCACACTCTGAGCAACTTTCAATGGAAAATAATGCTCCTCTGCAATGCTTTCAGTTGCGTTTTGGGATAGCTTCTCTTTATATCTCAATGAATTCTTTATATTTACGGCATGAAGACATTCATAACAACTCCATAATACGGACGTAAGCGCATACACACATATGCACACATTTCATATTTAATACACATACATACATATATGTTTTATACATGTATATGTATGTATTTGTGGGCGCTTGTATGTGTGCCTTAAATTTACGGAATGTTTGTCATTTATATCTTAATCGATAATAGCAAATTTTATGATTATACTATATGGTACATAGTATATGCGTATGTATGTCAGCACCGCAACAGCGAAGTCAAGCGAGGGTATACGATTTTGAACGATGCGCGAAATTAAGCTATTTCAAAAGCGACCTAAAACTATGATTCATCAATGCTTGGTTGCAATAGCTTATAATAACCAGTATCTATAACCTAAAGGGACTTCATTACCCCAAGACCCGCTTACAGCAGGATATCTGTATCGTTGTTTGTAATAATATATAATTTTACATACAGATACATACATATGTATATACATACATACATACACATATGTAAATATGTATGTATGTTGCTTTCTATGAGTTCAGCAAAGAGTTCACTATTAGTTTTATTTTTCAATCAAAAGACAGTATGCTATTCTAACATAGTAACCACAATGTATTCAAATATAATTACTGTGTATTTTTTCATGCTTTACAATTCAATAAAAAAGTATACAAAGTAATTGAAGAAGTAGCGTAACGTGATTTGTTTGAGCATAGGAAGAGCTTGTGGACTCGTATATAAGTATATAAGTATGTATATTAGTTTTTGTTTGTATTTGTAAATTGTGTGTCATAAAATCTTTGGTTCAACATTTTGGAATCAAATTTAGCGATTTTGAATTATAAAAGAATAAATCGGCATTCAAAAATTGTAACCTAAACTCCCTATAATATCACACTGAAAGAGGATGAATGGCTCTACGATTTGCCAACGGAACTTATAACAACTACACAGGGGATCTAAAATGGCTGAAGGCGTGAGTGTCGAAATCTATTGCCCGGAGCTAGATCTCAAGTGATACTACAAGCTTCCGGAATACTGCGATATCTTTTAGGCGGAAGTTTAAGCGGTTAAGAAGGCAGTAGATGTAGTGACTGCGGGAAAATGGCTGCTTACATACTGGTTTCCAGACCACAGAGGGATTCCATGGAACGAAAAGCTAATGAGATTGCCAAAAGTGCCATCCGTCTGACTAGCGAAACAGTACAGGAAATACGAGAATCGCTAATAACGAAACATAATCAAATTTCCGAATAACTGAACCGGCGAATCATTGTGAGCCATCTCTCTCCCTTAAAGACATAAGGAATCGCCAAGATCTTATGCAAGAGCTCCGTACTTTAGCACAAATTAAAGTGAGCCTCAGTCTGGTATTACTAAGAACCAGTAAGTCTATGTATGGCATGACAGCCGGTCAATATAGCATAACCTAACCCTATAAAGTTAGCTACAAATCGGCACTCTCATCTTAGAACTTCTATATAGGAATGATTCCAAATGGGATAAAAAAACTAGACTTTTTTCGAAGATAAAAAGTCTATATCGACGAAGTAAACGAGATTTATGTCCACTCCATTAGCTATACTTTTCGGATCTTCAAGGACTTCGAGTCTATACTTCAGGGTTTATTGAGATGCTTTCAGACTATGCAATTAAGACATTAAATAGGTTAGAGAATTGGCAATGAAAGCAGGGAACCGGGGAACCAAGGAACTTACATATATGTAGTAGTTAAAAAAACAACTTTGGTATTATTTTATATTATTGAATTCAGTATTTATAGAGGATTTCACTAATTTTTCGTATGATGACTGGCAAAAACAGAAAATTTATAAAGTTTGAAAAAAAATGGAGGTTGTAAAATATCTCCCTTCCGCTTTTTTACTCTTTGTTCAATGCTTTATAAAAAGTGTTACTGTGATCGGAGAAGCCCCCCTCCTTATTTGCGAAGAACTCGGGCAGCCACTTTTCACAAGCCTCTTTTAAGATCAACTTTACACCAGCAAGGGCGTTCGCTATGGACAAGAACAGGCAGTAATCACTTGGCGCTATGTCCCGGCCATATGGTGGATGCGATAAAACCTACCATCCAAGCTCCCGTAGCTTCTGACGAGTCATAAACGAAGTATGTGGTCTGGCGTTGTCCTGGTGGAACACTACACCCATCCTGTTGGCGAATTCTGGACGCTTCTGGTCGATCGCCTGCTCAAACGGTCCAGTTGTTCGCAATAGATGGCAGAATTGCGCGTCTGGCCATATGGGAGCAGCTCATTGTGGATGATTCCCTTCCAATACCACCAAACACACAGCAAAACCTTCCTGACCGTCAATTCCGGCTTGGCCACCGTTTGGGACGATTCACCGGCCTTCAACCACGACCATTTTCGCTTGATTTTGTCGTATGTGATCCATTTTCATCGTTAGTCACCAGTCACCATTCGCTTCAAAAATGGGTCGAGTTCGTTCCGTTTCAGCGCTATCGCAGACGTTGGTCCAGAAGGTTTTTTTGCGTCAAATCATGCGGCACCCAAACATCAAGCTTTTTTGTGTATCCAGCCTTCTGCAGATGGTTTAAAATGGTTTGGTAGCTAACTCCCATCTTCTGGGCGATGTCGCGAGATGCCACATGCCGGTCTAACTCGATGTTTTCCTTGATTTCATCGGTATATGTCGTCACAGGTCTTCCGTCGGCTTGTCGTTATCACCCGCTCTGAATCGTCGAAACCATTCCTCCGCAGTTCGAAGTGATAGAGTACCATCCCCCAAAACACCATTAATCTCACGGAACGTTTCTCTACCGGATTTGCTTTTGACGGAGGAAAAGTTTAAAAAGCGAGAATTTCGGCGTTAGTGAACTTCAAGTTTACACGTCTATAACTGTTGAACGCAATATCCAAACTAATCATGCATAGCGTCGATTTGTAGGTTATGTCAAGACCTTTCAAAGTCAAAGATATATTGTATTGCCAGATACGAGCTCTGTAGCGCTTTAGACATAGCCGCGAAATTCAAAAGACAAAGAGGCGGAGGGAGATATTTGACAACCTAATATTTCAATGGAACCTGGAAGTGAGATAGTACTTCTAATGCAGACTGCCTTTATAAGCTGCAGAAACAAAAGGAAAATAGCTGAAATATACCAAGATGAAATTCCCGAGTAGAAGCAGTTGGATTATCAAAAATTATATGACATTTGAATTTCCATTCCCAGAAAAATTTATAAGGCATATATCGTCACCTAAAATGCAAAATAACGTAACATCACTTTCATAAGTTTACAGGTTTTGGTTGTAACACATATATTGGTGTTGGAGTATTGGTAATTCTATAATCCTTTCAGCACCATAAACTGAAAAGAAGAAAATATTTAGAATGGGTCGTAAATGAAGAGCATCGATTGGTAAAAAAACTGCGTGATGAAGGAAAAACGTACAAATTAATATTAAAATATATTAGGAGTTTCGGAAAACTTTGTAACCTAACGAAAGGGAAGCTCGTGATCGTCCAAGAAAACCTGACCTGATTGATGATCGCCGTATATTTCTCATAGGAAAAAATTGCCCTTTTGTGACTTCACCACAAAATTGCAGCGTAAGTTGGACTAAATGTTAGCTCGCGGACCTTTCGACGTCGATTAGTGAACGCAAAGACAGAAAAATTCTACTTCTACGAAAGATCCACATACAGAAGGGAAAAGATTTTGCTTTTCTGAACATAAAAAGTGATATGGTCCCACAGGAGAAAAAAGTGGAGAAATAGTTATTTTTTCAGTGATGAAGTTAATATTAATATTTACGAAAATGGATGTGAAATAACTGTCCGCGAACCTAAAGGTAAAAAATTGATTGTAGATACACCGCAAAGGCAATTAAACTTGGAAGTGTAAACATATTGATGAAGGGATGTTTCTCCTGGCAAGGCGTTGGTCTCTTATTTTGAATAAGGAACACAATGACCGCCTTTGAGTACAGAGAGATATTTTGCAAAATCATATGCTGAAGAAAACATGCCGCTGAGATGGTGTTGTCCAAAAGATAACGACCCAAAACATCGAGATTGGTATCTGATTGGTTCAGTAACGCAAATGTGATCTGTATGCAATGGCCTAGTCAATCGTTTGAGCCCAACTCGATTGAGAACATGTGGAGTGGCCTTAAGAGTAGATTGGAAAGAAGAGATGCTATGGGATGATACTCCATTGGAAACTTGCCAAAGATAAATGTCAAATTGAATAGGAAAACTTATGAAAAACCATGGAGAATATATAGGTTATTAAAAACCGTGAACGGTATAAAAGATACCTTGATTTTCTTCTTTAAAAAAATGAGTTTAATAATAAAATTGTTTTGATTATAAATATTTCAAAATCATTAAGTAAAAACTGTTTACACCTATTATTTTGTCCATAAGTGTATGTACATACGAATACCACATAAGCAAAATACGTCTATTTTTACTAATGCACAAGTGAATATAACCCTAAAATATTATTATTAATAGCCATCTAAAGGCACTCAGCAATATTAAAACGTATTCACTTAAACTATTTTTTTATTATTTTTGAGTATTTTTCGGTACATATTTATTTATTTATTATATAATATAATATTTAACTGTTTATTAGAAACAGTTTAAACAACATTCTATTGTCAGTTTTTTTAACTTTACTCAATTAGTATTCTCGGTGATGGTAATTTTTCAACACTTGCATTGCTAATTGCTTAAAAATGCTTATATAATTCGCACACACGCTCACTCCAGCAATTAAAACAGTAGCAATAATTAATTAATTAACACATGCATTAATAATTAGTATTGTTAATTGTAATTGTTTAAATTCATTTCACATACGCGCAGACGCTCAAGCGTACAACTCGAAAAACTTGGCAAAGATCTCCACTTTCTTCTCCGCGTCCGTTTCGGCATTGAACGCATGTTGCCATTCGATCATTTTGCGTTCACTCGCCCGCTGTTCGGCCGTTAACTTTGTCAAATAACTATCCACACGAGCGTTAAACTTCTCGCTGAAGACGAGAAAGCGTTCTAAAAAATCCACCTGTAACTTATCCAAACCATTCTTCTTCAACGACATCTCCAAGTACATATTCTCTGTTGTGGCATTCCCGAGCGCCGTCGTATTATGCCGCTCTACCAGCTCGGTAAATAATACGACCATATCGTATAGTTCGCCCACCTTTTCGTCTTCGCCCATTTTCTTCACATTGTCAGCGCGTGCGACGTAATCGGAAAAATTGCCCAGGTGTGCTAATAAAGAGGCGGTGGGCTCCATTAGTGTGGCCGCATCTTTGAGTACGTTGCGTAAAACTTCGGTACCATGTTCGACCGTAAAGTTGGAGAGTAGTGCGAACTGCTCGAGCGTGTAGAAGAGTAGTTTATCACGATCGCTCCATTCATCAGCGTAAACTTTGTTGCCACTATTGTTGTTATTGTCGCTGTTGCTGCTGGTGTTTTCGTCATGTGCAATAATAATGTTATTGTTGGCGTTGTTGTATGCGTTAGTGGAAGCAGCTGATTCAGTTTTAAGTTGCGCATCTTTAAACGCTTCTGGCGAACGGCTCGAGTCACTTGCTTGGGGTAAGACGCTGATAAGCTGCGCACACAAATGTACAGATATACAAATCAGACAATAATTATGTTGATATTTCGCATTAGCTTTTGTATATTCACACTAACCTGCGAGCTGACCAGCAAATAGCATAGCAACATTGTGTCTCCCTTAAACATTTATTGTCACGTCGTCGAAGCTCAAATAATTCTATTTACCAAAACAATTTGTATGTAATTCTCAGTATTTTCCTATTTTCAAACAGCCTCTAACTTCTAACACGCCTCAATTCGTACTAAATTAGCGCCTAGTAATTTTTTAATACACGATTCGTATGGTTATCGTCTACGCCACGCAGAAAACGCTCAATAGCGCGCAGACAATGTTTACAAGCAAAGAGCGCTGAATAAATCATTATAATGAATATACATATTTAATAAAAAAAAAGTTGTTAAATATGAAAGTTCAATGCGGTCAAGTTCCAGTGTAAATTATTTTCTGCATTGAGTTCCACTGATGACAGAGCTGATATCGTGCTGCAGCGCAGCTTTCGCGCTTCGCATTCGAGCTTACTGCGTTCTTGTTTTCTAGAAATGCTCTATATTAAAGAAATTTGCATTTTAGCCAACTTACATGGGGTGTATATCACGGGTGATCCAAGTAGAGACACTATTTTCAATAGCGTTGTTTTTGACAGATCACGCATGAGTCGTGTCAAGGTGTCAGGTTAGTTTTGTTCAGTATCGTTTGGCATT
Source organism: Bactrocera neohumeralis (assembly GCF_024586455.1). NCBI lineage: Eukaryota > Metazoa > Arthropoda > Insecta > Diptera > Tephritidae > Bactrocera > Bactrocera neohumeralis. Next base: position 75,485,541 of record NC_065920.1, on the reverse strand, counting down.
TCATCATGGAAAAACTTACGCCTAAACAACATTTACAAATCGTTCAACTTTGTTACGAAAATTCACGTTCTGTAAAGAATGTGTTTCGCCCGCCTCGCTACACTTATGGTCAACCTAATCGGCCTGCTGAGCGTATTATTCGCAACACCATCACCCATTTTGAGACCCAGCATTCATTATTAAGTAATATTCGACCCCCACGTCCAGCACGGAGTAAAAAAAAATACGGCAGCCATAGCTAAGAATGTACACGAAGACCATGGAGAGACCATTCGGCGCCATTCGCAGCAACTCGGACTAACGTATGGAACGATTGGCGCATTTTACTTCTAGATCTGAAATTGAAAGCGTACAAAATACAGCTAGTGCCAGAACTGAAGCCGCTCGACCTTCCCAAGCGACATCGCTTCGCTCTATGGGCTCTTGAAAAGTTCCAAGACGATCCGACGTTTTCGAGCAAAATTTTTTTCCGGGATGGCTAATACCGATTGAGAACTTAAAATTGTCACATTTGGGACGAAGGGCAAACTAAAGACATTCAACAGCTACCGCTTCTTCTAGAAAAAAACAAAGGTTTGGTGTAGTTTGTAGGCCGGTGGAATCATCGGTCTATATTGCTGCAAAAATGACGCCAGTGAGAACATAACCATCAATGGCGACGATATAGCGCCATGATAGCCGACTATTTGATGCCTGAAATTGAAGCTCCTGATGTCGGCGACATTTGGTGTTTACAAGACGGCGCCATTTTCCACACATCGCATCAATCAATGGTTTTATTGGGAGAACACTTCGGTGAGCAGATAGTTTCAAATTTAAGGCCGCTCGATCGCAAGATGTTGTGATATTGCAACGTTAGACTATTTCCTGTGGGTAAATATTAGTCTAAAGTCTAAGCGGACAATCCCACTTCGACGCAAGCCTTGGAGAAAAACACCACGCGTGTCAGTCGCCAGTTACCAGTCGAAATGGACTCAACGGATGGAACATCTAAGACGTAGCCGAGGCCAACATTTGAAAGAGATAATCTTCAAAAAGTAAATGCAAAAGAATGTTCTTTCAAATGAAATTAATTAAATTTGAAGTTTCTTTGTTTTTTCTGTAAAAATGTAGGGAACCTCGAAATGGATCACCCTATAATATATTGTAAATATGTATATGTCCTACATACATACTTAGATAATGTGTATCTATTTATACCAATATAGCCACATGGCATACTCATATACATACATACATAGATACTTACTGAAATGGAATGTTATGTAAAATTATTCTAATACATATTTCAAGGTTAACCTGTAAGTAAGTACATATGTATATTAAAGGAACGTTAGTATCTTTGCATTTTTATTTCTAATGAAGTCTTACTTGATCTAGATAGCACACATGAACTTACCGTATCTATGCATCGGTAGTAAACAAAGGGTTTAATTATGAAGGAGATTGTCTTCCTTTAGTTATATATTGCATACTTTTAGGGAGCTTAATGACTTAAGGGCCTCCAGCAACTCTTAATGCCTTTGTTCAAGAAAGGGGTAAACGATCACAAGTACACAGGAGTTTCAGTGAGAATTGCCAATTGGACCACAAAAAACTCAAAGAAATTTTAACTGAAATCTCTCAATAAATCTAATGACTTTATCTTTCATAATGTAGACTAACTCGGTGAATACCTTCCGGTACCAGTACGATCTTAGTCTTTCAGATAGGTCACAAGCAATCAGTAAGAAATATTAAAATAAAATTTGTTAGCTGTTATCAAACATTAATGGACAATACACACTATTCTTCAATTTTCTCATTATCCAACTTTCTGATGAATTGAGAGTCCATTCTCGACTGCTTCCTTAACTCGTCTTATAATCCCAAGAACTAACTCTCAGCAGGAATATTCGTTCTGAGTAAATTTAGGAAGCTACGTCCGTCGATTTGTCCGTCTGTCTATATATTTGAGAACTAGACCCTTAGTCGTTGAAATATTGCTCTGATTGTGCACAATTTTTTACGGGCACAAAATGCTGCTCACTGGTCGGAACCACCGATATTGGACCATTAAATCATCTGCCAGCATACAAACTGGCTTATCAAAATCAAGTGTTTTACTTATTTATTTGTAAAAATTAACGCTTTTTTTATTGTTAAATTGCAAAATTTAAATCCGTATAATTATAACATTTTTGTCAAGAAACATATATTTACATTATTGATTAAAGTTATGAAAATGTCTTAAAACAAATAATATGAAGAAAATACAACCCTGTGCCATGTGTTTATTGATTTTCTTGTAGTTACTCGTGCAACTTTCAACGAGTGTTTTACACTACTCGCCGCATTGCATCTGTCATATTCCGCGAATCTTACCTCACAAGTCAAGCAAGTGGAAAAAGTAAGGCCTCATTAAAGGTTTCTATAAAATTTTATTTGTTTTGATTTACTCATAAATATTGCTAATAGCAAACACTTCTTAAAGTATATTAATTAAATTTATTACACAGTAAATTAGTGGACCGCGGACGGGAGCAGAAGCTTGAATAAAATTGAGCTATTTGGTTGTGTAACACTCGCTGCGGGTTTTCTGTTATTAATTTTGTAGATTATTTATTTATGGAAATATTTTGAAAAAGCGAACTTATAACTGAGATTTTTGTATTAAGAATACATTTGTTTGGCTTGTAAGGAGCCTTCCTTATTTTACATATGTCGTGAATCGAGTAATAAACGATTTATGATAAAGGTTACATAACCTCTGCGCCGTCATCAAACCGTCCGTCTGACTGTTAACCGCTGCAACTATTTCAACAAATTTATTTAATATTTTTACCTTATATCTTTATGATGCAACTAATTACTCATATTTTTGTTTTTATTATTTTCAGGCATACAAAATGGCTCTCCGTGGTTTCAGCATGTCCATGCAGCGTCAGCTGTTGAAGCAATTGCTTAAAAATACCCAAACGGGAAGCATTGCATCCGTACATACATTGGATAAAATTGGCAACCGCGAAATCGTCGGCTACGGCTGGAACGGTACCGCTTGCTACGCCGATCGCACGGACTACCCAATGCCGGCCATTCGCTTCCGTGAGCCCAACAATGAAATTAAGGCTCTGCGCGAAAAAGAGAAGCAAGATTGGAAAAAATTGAGCCCTGAAGAAATTAAGGCTTTATACCGTGCCAGTTTCTGCCAAACTTTCGCTGAAATCCAAGCGCCAACCGGTGAATGGAAACAGCATTTGGGTATTGGTCTCATATTCGTCAGCATGGCCATTTGGATTGCAGTTCTCATGAACCTTTTCGGTACGTTTATATGCTATAACTAAAATAAACTTTTACTCATAATACATTTACCATTTAGTTTACGATGACTTGCCAGTCACCTTCGATGATGAGCACAAGAAGGCGCAATTGAAGCGTATGCTTGACTTGGAAGTCAATCCTGTTACTGGTTTGGCCTCCAACTGGGATTATGAAAACAAGAAGTGGAAATAAATCAAATAAGCTAATAGTGTGAAATAGTACTGCCTCTGCAGTTATTTAATAAGTCTAAAGCAATTCAAATCTACAAAATATACCATCATTGCAAAGTAAATTACGATGTTAGTGTTATTGTAATAAAGCTTGTAAACACAATTTGACTAATAGAGTACATTGTAAACTATGCCATAGCCAACTATGTGAAGCTAAATGTGTTAAATCAGAGCTTTAGTAAATTTCTAATGTTAAAACGACACAACAAACAAAGAGCGAGTATTATTAAAATACAAACACATTAAAAAAAAAAAAAACAAAGGGAAATAGTTTTGTAATGCTTGGTAGAAAATTAAATAGCTTTAAGAGCAATCGCTCCTTACGTTAGGTTTTAGGACTTGGGTTTAAGGATACTGAAATGTGAATCTGTGTACAAGGGTTTCTGGGAAGAGAATGGGTCTTTATTTTTGTTAAAATATCAGTAATTTTTGGAAAATATATGATTTTGACAGGTGAATTCAATCAATATCACGTATACATTGCAATTAAAAACTATAAACAAGAAGTTGCAGTGAATGTTCATTATACAGTTCATTTTCGAATACCACGTTGCCTATACATCTAATAGTTATATGCAATATACGGCGCAAGAAAATCCTCTTTCCAACAGCACCTCAATCGTCAAAATTGGTTTTGATTTGCCGCAGTTATTCATAAAAATGTAACTACCTCCGTCTGGCAACCACCTGCTCCCATCCTTTGTGCGCCTGGTACATCGTGATGCACTTTGCAGCAAATATGCATTAAACACGAAACAAAATATAGCCGCCTTAAAGTATGCAACGTTCTTGACTTGCCGACACTCGTGCATGAAGATGCAGAATATTGCATTTTACTAGGCGCCCAGAAACAGTAAGTAGGCGTCCAACCCAAAGGAGCGTTTGCATATTATCGCATAACTTTTGAACGCCTCAACCGATTTTGATGAATAAGGTGTCTAACGAAAAGGAATTCTCTAGCGGTGCTAATGCGTATCATTTGGATGTGCAATGTTGATTATTGAGTATGTTATTTGGGAGGATAAGATGTGAGTGATGTTTAAACGTTCACATGCAGTGCTTTAGTAAATCTAAGAGCCAACGGATTTTAACAAATGAGGTGTCTACTGAAAGGCAATTCTTTAGCGCTGCTAATGCACTACCATGTTTTTTGAGTAGAAAAGCTGTGAAGTCCTACAATACTAAGGTTTAAAAGTTTACTTGGAATTTTGAAGTGCTCAAATTTTGCCAAGGTGTTTGTATTGCCTCGAGTCTTTTACTTTTTCACTTCTCTGAATAAAAACACAGTTGCAGTTGCTATTATATTTTATACTCTCTTTATTATTGTTTGCTTTGCTCGAGTTTTGATTCCGCATTCTTTTATTGATTCCAGCGCTATATGTTCTGTTACTTATGTTTTAATATACATATGTATGTACTGGTTTGTTTAGCCAGCCAATTAATAATCTCGTGTTTATTTGGCGTCATAGTGAACAAAAATATTCCAACAAATGGCACGAAATCTACTTAAATGCACAAATTAGGAAATGCAGTTTAGTTTCGTCTTTTCTCTTTTGTCGCATTTGCTGTCAGAAATGTCAAGCCAACTCTAAAACTCAGCTGTTCAGCAGTTTAATTATTATTATTGTTTTAATTTTTTGATATTATAAACTTTGTAAACAATTTGTATAGTCAATGTTTTACGTATATTTTTAAGCAGTTAAGGATTTTTTATTTTTTAAATTAAATAAAAACATATTTTTAATTTTTTTTAACATAGCTAAGGTATTTATTTATTTTAACTTCAAATAAATACAATACGCATAATTATTTTATGTTTATTTGCAATAATAATTATTGTAAATTTATAATTTGCTTTAATTAAAAATATCTACCGTTATTATATTTGCTCGCATGCCAGCAATAGTCAAAGGGACTAACGTTTTATCGCGTTTATTTATCTTCATAATTAGTTAATTAGTAGCAAAAGTTAGTTAATTCATGCTTCTTCTTCTACTTCTTCTTGACACTACACCCCACCGCAATATTATGCATCGCAAAATAATTTGTATATATGATAGTTCCTTTTTTTGTTTTTTCTGTACGTATTTATGTGTAGCATGTTTTATAGTTAGGTATAATTTTGGTTTGTAGGGTATAAAAAGTGACAAATTCAATAAATTTTAAATATACATACATACAATAATATTAGCACAAGCTTTTTTGTAATTTTTTTTTCATAGCTTTCAACTATTTTCGTTACACTTACATTTTATTTGTCATTACTTTTACATTCATTTGGATTTCCTTCGTTTCGGTGTTTTGCTTTTTTTGTCAGCAAATTCATTACCGTTCCGTCTTATGGCCGCTTACTCGGCCAGCAATTTTCATTGTGCCAAAACTAGCTTAGTGAAATTGTTCAGCGTTCGAGTGCCAGGTTTTTGTGTACAGCTATTTTCTTATTTATTTTCATTTTGTTTTTTGTTCTTTGTTTCTTTTTTTTATTTTTGTGGAACTTAACGCTTAGTTTAACTATTTACAGATAATTTGTTAGTACATTCTAAATATTTAATTACAGTTAGTTTGGTATGTGTTGTAGTTTGCATGACTTCTTTGTAGCGGTAAATTTATGTTTGCATAGAATTTGTTGTTCATGTTTTTTCTTTTGTAAATATTATCAATAGACATTTAACATTTATATTTTAGCTAGTTTTCATCTTTGCATTAGACTGTCTTATTTTGGATTATACGTATATATAAATATGTGTATGTATGTATGTCCAGGATTTGTTGATAATCACTGATTTCCGTAGGTATTGCAATTTTGATTTGAGTTTTGCTAATTTGTATGTTTTTGGATTGTGTATCTTCTATGTACTCACTATTTTATTTTGCACGCTACTGTATAGGCTAGTGTGCAATGTATGCACATATGCATATGTATGTACAATGTAAATTGTAAGTACAATGTACATTGTACGTACATAAATATGTATGTGTTTGTATGCAATTGAATTTTGTGGAATGACTTTTTATTTTGGTTAGCTTCTTAAAAGCATTACATTTGTATGTACATATGTATGTACTCAAATCATGGATTTTTAAAGCCATTGATGAAAAATGCATTTTATGGTTTTGACGATAAAATGTGAACAAGAGAAAATATAAAGTATAACTTCATTATTAAAAAATAGAAATTAAAAAAATAAAAAAATTAAAATTAAAAAATAATTAAAAATATTAAGAATAATTTAAAAATAGTTTAAAAAATTGAAAATAATTTAAAAAACTATTTTTGTTTTAAAAAATAAAAATTTGAAATAAATTTTTTAATTATACAATGTAAAAATTGTAATTATAAAAAAAAAATCAAAAATAATTAAAAAATTAAGAATATTTTTAAACAATAAAAATCAAGAAAAAAATTTAATGAATTTTGTGTGATTATAAAACAAAAAATAAAGAATTAAATCAATTTAAATAAATATTCCCAGATATCGTTAAGAATCTCAAAGGAACTTCAAACATTGTGCATGTCAACAATAAACAAAAAAATAATAACTGTTCATAGAAATTCTCGGAAAATCACAAAAACTAAAAAAAAAACTTTACTGAAACAAAATTTGGGCAGCTTAAAAGTGGCTTATAATTTGCATTTTTAACAAGTGCGTTTAAAAGTGCAATTTTTTAGTACAATTTTCAAAGGTTTTTTTTTATTGTTTTGGAAACATTGTATGTATAGTACAATGTGCTGCCTGTGGGTCGTGACAAATAAAATTTTCTTAAATATAACTGCTTTCTTTGAATCGTGCGATTGAGTGCCGAAAGTAGTGCAAGAAATTTTATTTGTACAGTCAAAAAAATAAAAGGCAAAAATCAAATTAACATTTTTCTTAAAAATTCATAATAACGGTTAACAGTTATTGACACTAAGTGGGGTGTATATATGTACATATATTGTATATTTGTATTTTTCAAATAAATATTTATTTTTTATTTATTGTTGGTTGGATGCGATTAAAAAATATTTTTATTATTTGAAAATAATTAATATTAAGTTGAGTATTTTTTGCTGATGAGAGACACTTTTCGAGTATTGGAGTATTTTTAAATTGAAGAAATAATAAAAAAAATATTTAAAATTCAATACTAAGTGGTTTGAAAATAAAAAAAATTAAAAAAAATAAGAATTAAAAAAAAAATATAAATAGAAAAAATAATAAAAATAAAAAGGTAAAATTCTTGTTCACATTTCAGTGCCCTAAAATTGAGCTCAGCACTTGGCAATTATTTGATTTTTACACTAGTTTATAAATTACACACGCATATATAATATATAAATCATAAACATACATATGTATGTAGTTATGTATACCTAGATTGCAGTTAAAATCAGTGTTGCATTCCCTAAACAAAAGTCGCGTTAAACTTCATAATTTACAAAATATCCAATACGCACATAAATATACTTACAAATATACAAAGCCATGCATATGAATGTTTGATTTTTAGCGAATATGTATGTATAATGTTTGTATATAGTTAGGTAAGTAGGTATTTAGTGTTTGATTAGTTTACTAAGGACTCGAAAGTCCATTGGCGACGCTAACTGCACTGCCGCGTCACTAAACTGGCATTTACTCAGCGCCCGCCGAGCTGTCGGGTGTAACGTTCGAGTCTAAACTCGCACAATCAGACTCCTGCTCTTGGTTTTCGGAGTAATTCGCAGCCTCTTGTAGACGCATAAGCATATTCAACTGAAAAAATACATAAAGAATGTTAGCTTTTTCTGTAAACAAAATATAAAAAAAAAATATTTTAAACTTACTAGTGGATCCGGGTTGTCGCCATTGCTGGCCGCCACACCTTCCAGTCCGACATCTTCTGCATTGATTTGACGCAGCGGTGGTACTGAATCGGGTCCATATGGCCATGGATATGAGTTGCGTATGAAAATCGATGGATCATTCCAGGCGCCACCACGTCGTCCATACAATTGTACGCCCTCGCGCACCGCCTCTACCAGATATGGTGATAAGTGATAGTTCCAGATGTCGGTAAACCACACCTGTGAGTCCTTCAAGTCTAATGGACAGGCGAGGAAGAGGCGCGGCCCGATGGTTACATCACTGGAGCTATGCGCTTCCAAGAAGCGATTTATGTGTTGCCAAACGCTTGGTAACCATGCCAGCACAGTGGCCAGTTCAGGCTGTGGATGGCCAGTCTGTAGTTCAAGTTGGAAAAGACGGCGACGCAAAAAGCGACCGAGGAAGCCTTTTACCGGTTCCATGTGGTTGGCAGTGAGTACCTGTACAGAGTGACAGAGAAGTTATGATTTAGTCTTGATTTCGGAGCAACTTCGTAAAATAATATCTCATTGCTGCGTGCAAAAAAGTACTTACCCAACGGAAATTGTGATGTAATTGCAGATTGGTTGTATTGCAAGTGGCCTGCGACATGGTGCCAATTATGCAGGGCAACTTTCCGGCGGGACCCGCGCTTAGCAAGCACGAAAAAACATCACCCAAAGCTGAAGCGTGATGTAGATTATCCAATATGATCACAGATGGTAATTCGGAAGCGCCATTCGCAATGGCTGCCTGTTCGGCTATATGGCCTAAATATTGTCGCAGCTCCTTAGAAGACTTATGATCGACACTTTAAAGAACAAAGAACAAATTAATATTTCTAATTTATTTTCATATACACATACAAGTCTCAACTTACTTGAATGTCGCAATTGCTTCGGAGGGATTGCCACGTCCGGTGCGCGCTACCAGAAACTCCGCTAACCTGCGCGCCAAATAGGATTTGCCTGTTCCACTAGGGCCGCACAGAATCAAACGTCGATGCTCGGTCAGCAAGCTAATGTAGCGGTGAACAATGCTGCGCGGTATCAAGCTATCGAAGGCGAGACTACCCACACCTTGCAGACAGATATACAGCGTGCGTACATTGCCGATTATGTAACCGCAAGGCAACAATTCGGGAAAGCCCATTTCCGGGCCACGCTTTGCTTCACCTAAATGATAGGATGTTATTGAGTCTGTATTCAAACCTAAATTGGTGCCGGGATCGATGCGCGACACGTAATCCTTGAAAGTCTTGCGCACAATATAGTCTAAATTCTGCCAGGTGGTCTTGCCCGAGATGTATGTATAGGCGACGACAAATTCGTTTAAACTTGCTGTCGGAAAGGACTTACGTTCATTGCCATCCGCATCGACGCCATTTGCATAGAACTCATCTGCCTCAAGCATCTCTTCGCAGTACTTAACAAATGACTCTGGCTGTCCCAGATAACAAGCGATTGCGATCTTTTTGCCATCAGTCACATCGGGCAGCTCTTCAACCGCAGCGGATGCAATATGCGCTGGGCTGGGCATGGTGTCGAGTGCGGGAGGCGGTGGCGTAAGATCGATATGTGTGGAGGGACTTAGTGGCGGCGGTGGTGGTTCAGGTGCTGGCGCCGGCGGTATGTTCTCCTCTTCGACTTCCTCTTCCAAACGTTTCGGCAACTCCATTGGTGGCCGCGCATTGCCATCGGCTAACGAGTAACGTCGTGACTCACCAATGGAACCGTTTGGACTAATGGCATTACCTAACGAAGCCTCTGAGCCCGCCAATGAACGGCTAGTTACCAGCTTTTGCAAGCGCTCATTATTTTGTTTTAGCGACATCATCTCGGCACGCATTTTATTTACTGTCTCCTTGAGACTCTCCAATTGTGATGCTGAACTGAGCGCCTCCAAACGAATATCGGTTAACACTAAGTCCTTCTCACGTAATTGCTTCTTCAGGTCTTCCACTACCTGATGATCCTCCTGATCGATTGCGTCGATCGGTTTCGCATTATCTATCAATGTTACAGTTTTTGCCGGACTGCCTTTTGTCGGCGAGACATTGGCTGCGGGTAGAGGCGGTGCAGGCTGTGTAGCCAAAGCAGCCAAACCAACAACGGCATCGGCGTGGCTATGACCATTAACTTTATTATAAACTGTGCTGTTGTCGCCATGTAAGCCATGCATTACTTGACCACCGACATTATTGGCAGTGCTGCCGGCTGCGCCGACATGATGATGACCGGCGTGCCGACTAGTCTTTGATATTTTGGCATTGCGTGAGAATGCTTTCGTGAAGGAGCTACGTAACCAACCCTTCTTCTTCTGCTTCTTATCCTGCGCCGAACAGCCGGAACTGATCGAATTCAAAGAGCACATCGAATCGGAGCTGTGGTGACGTTGCATAATACCGGTTGCAGTAGATGATGGCGTCGATGAGGCTGTGCCATTAGTAATGCCATTTTGATTTGACATCGGCTGCTGGGTGATGGCGGTGCGGCCGAGTTGTTGCTGCTGTTGTTCATGTTGTTGCGTCTGCACGCCCATACTTTGCATATGCGCCGAAGTAAGACCTGCTTGTATGGACTGCTTGCGCAGCAGCTCGATTGTTTGCCGCATGTCGGTTAGCTCGCCATCCTTGCGCTCGGCGGTCGCAGTCAGATGTTGCAGGCGTGACGTCATGTTGGAGAGCGATTGCTCAAAAGCGGCGACCACATGAGCCTGCAAGATAGAATGGGTTAAAGAGGTTAAGTAAATTAGTACAAAAGTAAGAAAAGAACGAAGTGATTACCATGATAGAAATATCATTTGACTTATTTCGAATTCAAAAAGATTTTACTCGCTTGAGCCATCTATATGTATGTAGGACTATATAACATATTAGACGAAAGCATATTTTAAAACATTTATAAATCTTACTGGATGCTGGCGTAGTTGTGTTTACGATAATTAAGACTGGATAAACTGAAACGTCTCCTTGATGGTTGATGGAATAAAAAAAAGCGATCCTAGGCGAGTTTTGGGTACCTCGGTAATGATTTCTAAAGCTTCGCGCTCCAAAATCAGGCATACATTAGTTTGTATACCCTGAACAAGGTATATTAAGTTCGACATGATGTTTGTAACACCAAAAAGATACGTCGGAGACTGATGAGCGTGACTGAGCTGAGTCGATTTAGCGAAGTCCGTTTATCCGACTTTTTTATAGGCAAACTAGTCCTTAAGTTTTTGAACTATCGATCTGAAATTTTGCACACGTCATATTCTCTATAAGACCTGCTCATTTGTTGAAGCCGCCGATATCGAACAACTCTAGCATATAGCTGCCAGACAAACTGACCGTTCAAATTCAAGTCCTTGTAAGAAAAACTTTTTCTTTGACGTGATATTTTCTGGAAATTTGTCACAAATTATTATCCAAAGCATCGCTACAATCTCCGAGCATATTATTCAGATCGAACCACTATAGGATATAGCAGCCATTGAAACTGATCGATCAAAGTCAAGAGAAAGATCTATTTATATCGCTTTATGTCATAAAAAATGCACTTGTTAAGGGCATTATAGTTGTCATTTATCAAATTTTCGGACATTGCAAGAATTTTGAATGGACACTCCTCATGAAGACCCCTGTTCACTTTAATTCAGAGTAATTATATGCACTCAAAGCCTAAGAGAAACAAGCCTTGAACTGGCAAATAAGATCGCTGATCGTTTTTTATAAAATAAACTGTTATTAATTCGTTTTAATAGAACTGTAGACATATTATAATAAAGCCGTACAACAACAACCAACGCTTCCGATGTTCATATGTATGTTTGCGTGTGTGACGAAAATTCACCAATAAAGATTATAATTTCAGCAAACGAAAGGTAAAAACAAACAGTAAATACACAAAAGTACAAAAAATCAGAATAACTTGAAGCCAGCTTGAACACAAAGTAAGCCACGAACAACAAACAATGAGCGCAAGGCACAACAATGCAACAAAGAGCCAGCGGAATTAGCGGGTGGGCGCGCTGTGCAACATGCCAAGTAACGCAAACAGCAACAGAACAATGCATGCAACCGCAGATGGCACGAAACAGTTGCAGCAACAACAACAACAGCAAGCACGTACAATAGCAAACGCCACTATCGTGTACAAGTATACAGTTAGCCGCAGGAATGTAATAATTTACGAAATTACAAAGTGCAAAAATTGTATGGAAGTTCGAAGCTGGAAGCTAGAAGATCGGCGCTGTTGCAGAGCGCACGCTGCGAGAGGTGGTATAAAAGAATTGTGCAACTACTGATTGAGCTGATGATTTTGCCAAGTTAATAACTATGTGCATATAATATAATATAATTTAATATACATGTGTGTATGCGTGTGTGAAAACGCTTTATTCTTTCATTATGATTATCTTTATCTTTCATGTGCCATGAAGTCTGCGCTTGCGTGTCAGTTTGTTTAGCATATAATCGATAAGATCGTAATGCTCCTAGGTAGCGCTGTAGATACTCTTATTGGTTTAGCTGATGGACAAATTGCGTGTGGAGAAAATAATATATCAAAATATAAATTATAAGATTAGGAGCCTTTGGTTATATGTCAACTATCCTGATAGAGATCAGTTGCTGTTAGAAGAAACAGAAGAAAGCTTTGGAGTTGTTAACGAAATTAATTGGTGAAGTATACTGACCCTAAAATATTTATAAATTGGACACTGATAGGTCTTCTACGGGCGTTACGAGTTTATGAGAGAAAAGTTCTGCGGAAGATTTATGGTTGATGGAATGAGAGCTGTATGAGATATACGCCGACATTGACATAGTTCAGAGAATTAAAACACAACGGCTACGCTGACTAGGTCATGTCGTCCGAATAGATGAAGTGTATTCGACGCAGTACCCGCGGGGGAAGCAGAGGAAGAGGAAAACCTCCACTCGGTTGGAAAGACCGGGTGACTACAATTGGAATCTGGCTGCACTTGGAATCTGGCTACACTTGAAATCTCCAATTGGTGCCAAATAGCGAAAGGGAAGAACGACTGGCGCGCTGTTGTGAACACGGCTATAACTGATTAAGCAGGGTCTAGCCAAAAAAGAAGAAGAAGAGATCAACGCTGATATTTGATCGATATAAAAAACTCAGTTTCAGAGATTTCAGTTGGACAGCTTAGAAAGCCGGTCCATTGGTGTACCTAAAACTCGTGTATATTGCCCATAAATACCCTAATAAATCGTCAACGATTTGAGCCTATCCCAAATTTGTGAAGCCAGGTTTTTGCTCTGTCGCCTGGATCACCGAAAGTATGACAGACCAAGTGTTTCAACCTCAGTCTTGTAAAAGCTAAACAATGGAGGTGTAAGTCCTAGAAGTTTTTACCTTGCCTTCTTCTGTGCAATAATGTTTTTAGTCTAACATGAATGAGCTCTACCCGGTAAGAACGCCTACGATTGTGGCAAGATATACTTTTCTAAGAACAAATAGTTCAGTAGATTAGGGCTAGAAATCAACATCTACTAGGGTCACGCACGGTCAAAAGATGCAGTGTAGGATGCAAGAGCAGAATGGAGATTAAACTCATTCCCACTCCGATGTCAGTTGGGTAAGAGTGTCTCCTCTTGCTTGGGCATCGACCTTCCAGCGATTTCGCTATGACCAGGAAAAAAACAAACAAGTCTCATATTGATATAGCTTGATGCTATTGCTAGTGAGGTCAGACACTCCTTAACTAAATTTGAGCGCACAGTGAGCGAGTTGAACGCTAGTATTGCCGTTAAACTCATCTCCCTGAAAGAGGCTGCACTTCGGAGCTCTATACTGCTACTTTAGAGGCAGGCACTGTAATAAGAACTACTATAAAATCCAAAAGTTATGGCCGCTTGGTCGAATATCGTCTGCTTATATGTAAAGAATAATAGTAGGCGTAGAATAATATCTCTTGGTACAACTGCCCTTAATTATGATGCCAAAATTTAGCGCGATCTCTCCACTTGTCTTGCAAATGAAGCCATATCCAAAACATCTGAACTTGGTTTTCCAAAAAAGCAAACATAAATGGGTTACAGAAGAGTCACTTGTCATAAAAAAGTAATCCCATGCTGAACAAGGTTTGGTGATATTTTGCTATTCATCAAAGTCAAAGGGAAGCTCTTAGAACACATTAAAGGGCATCTTGGCCGAGGCTTATAATGAAAGTAGTGCATTTTAACCTAATATAGTCGGTATGTTTATATTACCAGGTACTATTTTTAAGATAATAATGACGTTCTAAGATCAAGCTAAGCTGGGATCGAAAGAAGAATGTATATCTTTAGAAATCGTCTTCTGAGTGATAAAACTAGTTTACAGTCTTTTTGCGACTGTGATGTTTGAGGCTGTTTCTTGCTAATTTGGGATTGCTAAAACCAAAAATGATAGTCAAAATTCCATAACACGTATGATTTTTTTTGTTTTAGTTCAACTCAAATTCGTAATCAAGACACCTCAAATACCCAACAGAAAACCTCTTAGTACATCAGTCGCAAATACTTCCTTCAGATTCAGCACATGAAGAGTTCGAAAAGTGAAGCGCATTTTGCCCACAAAAAAACCAAAATCATTAAAATTACTTTAACAAGAGAAAATACTCTTATTTATTCAACCAGCAGGTTAATCCAAAATTATAGTGATTTGGTGAGCTTGAGGGCAATAAAAACAAAAAACTTAGTATCTACTCTTAACTACACATGTGTAGGTATGTAAAACATTGTATGCATGTGTGAGCGAGTAATTTGTTGTCGCATCACGTAAGTCGTTGCACATAAAATTTGATTACATCCCACGTGATGCGATGCGTCTGATAGCTGCAACGCTATGCTGACTGCCTGCATGGCTGGCTGCTACTGTCCCTAAACCTTGACTGCCGTAGGCAACGCGCGTGTTTGCAGTTGGCGCTGGTTGCGTGCGTGTCAAAGGACAAATGTAAGCTAAGTTTGCCAGAGAAACGGCATGATTAGAGGCTGCATAGAAAAAGGTTAAGAAATTATAGTGAGAGAGACAAATAAAGTAAGTAGTTTTTGGGAAGATTTTCTAGTAGAAAGTTTGTGGTTAAAGAAATGACACCCTTGGGTGTGGATAAAGCAATTGGAAGCAAAGAATTTACAGTGCACAAAGTTAGTGTTATTTTTCAATTTCAGTTTGTATGCGGTTTAATGAAATTTGCGTTTGACATATGAAAAACATTTTTTTTAATAACTTGGGGCTCTAGATCATGACTTCTTTGAAAAAGAAAATTATAATTATTTAATCAAAATTTCAAAAAACTTTTCAACGTTGCCACTAAGTAAGCGCTAGATATGTAATTTGTTATACACCCACAATTAGAAGTTTTCAGCAACGTCCTCCAATTAATATCAATTCAAATACATAACACAAAATTTCATTTAAAATTTTCATTTCGTATGCAAACCCCGTGAATTTTATCACAAAGTAGCCACGATTTGGTCTAATTAGTTAAAACACGAAGTAAATGCTGCACCGCGAAATCACGTTTCCAGCATATCACATCACTGGAGCGGGTTTCGGCAGCGGTTGGAAGGCGATTAGTAGGAAAGCATAATTTTTCCACGCACATTACCGTATAGACAAAACATCGCTCGGCAATTGGCAATAAAATTTTCAGCGCGCGCTCCGCTTTTTATACGTTTTCGCCGCAATTGAAGCTCAAAAAAGCGTGCAAAATTGCTATGAGTAGTAATCGTACCACAGCCACTGCCACCGCGCTTTCAGGGAAACCCATAAGCACACTCACTCATGTGTTTTCATATGTTGTTGTTTACAGTGGTGACATTAATGACGAAAGTGTAAGTAATGACGATTATGTGCTCGGCATGAACGCAATTAACGCTCGCATACACTTACGTGCGTGTCACGCGATAGTCGTTTAGGAAAGTATTAAAGCGTTTAATTAGAAGTGCTATTGAGAAGGCACAGGATGTTGACTGGCAACGCAGTGTGGGTGCCACGGTTGAGCGATTAGTTGATTTAGTTACAGGAAATTTAATGCTACTAATCTAAGATTTTAGTAAAATTTAATAATTGCGGAGGATTTTAGTGGCAAATAATTAAACCGATTATCACTTATATGTAGGTTGGAGTAAATAACGGTATAAAAACATTGTTTGGTCCTATATACATATGTAGTTGACTTTGATTGCTACTTTTGGGTTGGCGATGTTTGAGTTCGGCTCTGGGGCTTAGGGCTTCACATCACCCAATTGATGATTGTAGTTTTTGTCGCGACTTCTGTTTCATGCGGCCTCCAGTCAAGCGACATTCTTGTACATAATGCTGCCTTGGGTCTTTCTCAGAGTACGGTCCATCCAGCGCCATTTCCGCTCTATTTTTGCATCAGTATGAGGTCCTCTTTCGTCAAACCCTATAGCTCTTGTTTGCTTATAGTGTCGGACAAGAAAATTCGTAGGCTCTTGTTGATAAATACTTGGAGCCTTGTAGTGATGGAGTTCGCGACCACCAATTTTAAGCTTAGATACCACAATATTGACTTTACGTAGGCGAAAAATATTCTGAGCTTTGTGGTTCTGCGAGCTTGCCCACATCGATTTCAGTTGTCCAAACGACGTCCTTGTATACCTTTTAGTTTCTACGTCCATTTTGACAAAGCTCCCGAGCTAGTAAAGGCTTTTGACGAACTCGATTTCATAACTTCTAATCTTTAGTAGGCTTCTGCTGGAGTGATTGGCTTTCATGAACTTTCTTTTGCGATTTATCTCAAGTTCAATAGAACAGCTCGACTTATTCACCATATATTGTATGTCGGAAGAGCAAACAAATGCCATCTGCAAAATCCAAATCTACGAGTTGCCGTGTAAGATTCGATACGATACTGTTTTCTTGTGTAGGGTGAGCGTGATCATGTAGAAGATCAGGGCGATGGCGAAAAAAGTGTTGGCAGCCTTGACTTACCCCAGTGTTTGTATTGGATTGTGTAGATTGTCGTGTGCGTTTGTCTTTCTACTTTATGCAGGTACCAGATGTAGGTCTATTTTGGATGTTGTTGTTTTTGTTGTTGTAGCGGCAGAAATTCGCCGAGTTGACAGTCCTTGGCCGGAAGAAAACTCGCGTCCGTTCCGGTTACGTAGACCCGACTGTCGCGGGAACGGCTGGAATATCATGGTTAGTGTCTTGTATGAGTAGATGGTGTTCAGTGGGATTATCGCTCTCCGGTTGCTGCATTCTCGTAGGTTTCCATTTTTCGCTAGTTTCAGAATGAGAATGATGGACTTACGACCAAGGTGGATGTTTTTTTCGCTCTTTCGCAGGTATAAGGGAAAACAGGATTTCAAGTAAACTTTGAGGGTTCGTTACATAATTATATCATTATTTTTAATTTATGCCTGCGCCATTTTACAAAATTGACACGAATCAAGGAAGTGAATTATTTAATGACTTCAATTCTGTTTGTGTAATATAGGTACTAAAAATCTCCGAATCTGGTACCCAAAAATTTAGTAAAGTTAGTTAAACCATATTTGAAGACGAACCCAACACTTACACATAGTAAATGCGTCTTCTATGTAAGAATGTTTAAAGTACATAACTCCTATCACTTTCAAATTAACATCCATTTAGCATATGCCTGTAAGCTACTCAAGAGCATAAATTGATATTGATTATTACCAACAACTTAACATGACAACTCAACTTATCCAGGCTACGAAGAGTAAATGCAGACTCGTTAGCAAACTCATTATCTTAATTAAAACGAGCCAATATTGCTGGCTTTACGTTTATTGACGTCGTCACACTGGGCAATTGCGCGTGGTTTGGTGTTGGAGGCTGTGGAGTATGATGACCATAACTTGGGCGAAACTTAGGGGTATATATGTAGCAATCTATATACACTCAAGTACATAATAGTTACGCAATTTGTAGAGACGATTATTGAGGTAATTCTTCTATTGGCCGAAATTGCTTTTGATTAAGTAAATAATGCTGCAGCACAGAGCATTATTCGGCTTCTACAAAATAATTTTACTAAGAAGTTACACGTGTATTGCGATAATTTATTGATAATCGCTTAAATTGAGTAGATAATGGGTTCATATACTAAATTTGAACAAATGCTTTCTGCTTAAATATTAATCTATAATATTATGTATGCCAAGTTCTTGATTTGTTGCAATAAACTGAATATTTAATATTTTTTTTAAGAGTTCGAAGCATTACATTAACATCCTTACTAATTACATAACGATATAATATGTATATCCCAGAATACTAAATGCTTGCTTGAAAGTTTTCCATTTATTTTTTACCCATTTATTATCCCATACGCTATTTAGAGATGTATGTAGCAGAAACAAAAACAAAATTGTTGAAACATTGCTGGTGTAACAAATGACTAAAGAGAAGGAGTGACAGCATGTGCATCACACACATCGAAAAAGGTCAGGTTACCACCACTACTGTTGCATTACTAATTAGAGGCTACCGTTTTTTTGGCTACTTCTCTTAGCCAGGCTATGGGATGACTAAAGCAGAGAATTAAACTTACACGTGTAGCATAGTGTGTTAGCTGGGTAGTGCGGGCTCTAAGAAGCATATTTGCTGAGCTGAATGTTGGCAGCCACAAAACTTGTTGCACACGTGCGTACCTTTCTCACGTATGTAAGGGTTAGAACCCAAATGCTTAGTTATTTGGTTTCTATACTTCCTTATGGACGGCTTTTTGATGACTTTAAATAATGTTTGTGAAATTAAGATAATTTTCAGTTGTATATTGAAGGTTTATTAATTTTTCATATTGTAAGTATGTATGTACATATGTACGTATATTATATAAAAATGAGAGTTGTAGATTTTAAACGAAATTTTTAACTGTAATAAGAGGGTATTTTTAGGTATTCACAAGCAAAAATTAGTGCTTTTAAGTTCTTTTAAGAGCTTACATGAGTTTCCTCGGGTAAAAACAGCCTTTTCTCAACAACTTTTTTCTCATATAAAAAATAAAATATTTAATTTGAATTTTTTATTGTCACAAACATACACTATTAACAGAGAAATTCTGTAATTTTGGAAAAAATATTTTAAGCTCGGCCATTGCCACGCCATTTCAGGAGACCACTCGGAAAAAAAATGCGCCCGCGTTGGCAGGATAACTCCTTACAGGATCATCTTAAGTGAAAACAATTATGTGTTTTAGTTAAAACCTTATTCTAGAACTTGGATGAAGAAAAAAAAAACTGAAAATTGAATTTTTGGCAGACATTTTTACAAAAAAAAAAATTTCACTGAAAATTTAGCTAAATTTTTTTCAAATAGTTGTAATCGAAAAAAATTCTTCATCTAAGTCATTAAAAATTGTATCTCAAAGACCTGTGTAAAATTTCATGAAGATCGGTGAGTAGTTCTCGAGAAATCTTGCCAACCGACTTCAAAAACACAGTTTCGAGAAAAACGCGTTTAAAGACGGCGCACTTAGCCAAGCTAGTCTCGAGCGCACAAGTTCTCACGGCTGTATCTCCGAAACTATTACTTGGATCATTTTCAAAATTTAGGACAATATTCTAGAGGTATTGTAGAATTTAATAAGACAATAAAATAAATCGATTGTTTGAAACCCGTAAACCCATGTAGCGCCTTAAGGGGTTATATGAACCTTTGAATTTCAAAAAATCAATTCATTGTGTTGCGTATGTACATATATATCGAATGTTTCTAAATACATATATATGTACTAAATATTTTATATTTGATAATATTCTATGAAAATTTGAAATTTGGAGGTAGTTATGAGCCTATAATAGTGTAATCGGCTTTCAAACCTTTAAAAGCGTTATTCTTGAAACGCTGTTTTCAGAGTCAGCAAGAAATATTTCTTCGAAACAGCTGGACCGATTGACTTTTAATACGACTGTCTTAGATATACCTTTATGTTAGGTACGTATTAAAGCAATAATATTTTTGATAAAAAATTTAGATTTTTTAAGCATTTCTGAAGTGTAAATTTGTTTTAAAAATATAAAAAAACTTTTTTTGGTGAAATCGTCTTTCTGTCAAAAATGAACGTTTCGACAAGTCCTTTGACTAGTATCTATAGTTATAAGATCAATAGTTACAATAAATTCCTTTGGTTTTTGAATTTAAGGAATTTTTACTCACCGCAGGACACCTTTGACGGATGTGATCAAGAAATCGAAAATTCTTCAAATTCTTCAAAATGAGTTACAGATCATTAAAGTACATAAAATACACTTCTTCTGTTCATTTATTGAAAAAAGGTATTTTCAAAAAGTAAAATACGAACAAAACGTGTTTTTTCGGACTCTCAAGTGGATATAACCCTCTAAGGAGCCAGAGAGCAACAGTAAGACTTTAAAGAGAGTAAAAAAAATGGAGAACCTTCGAGTTGTCGAATTCTCTCTTCAATTTACTTTGTTGCAATGTACCTCTTCGTCCCTACTCAAACTTAAATTTGCTGGAAAATGTAGCTTGACGAATAATGATATGATTTGGATTACTCTGAGGTAAAATAATAACATATACATATATGTTTTTGAAAACAATACTGTGAGTTAGAACTGTAAGGGTTTGTGAACACACAGGTATTCCAACAAAACATAATAAATCACCAGCGTGTTATGTTGTGACCGCTGTAGATAAGATAAATTACAATGAATAAGGCAATAAACGCTCGCGTACCATGATAAACAGAGCATAGAGCAAGTGTAATCATAGCAAGGGGAGTGAGTTACGGCACACGCGAGTGAAGATACTTTAACACGCTGCTTACGACGCTAAATACTCAAAGGTAGTCCAGTATATCAGTAAGTATTTTATATGTACATATTTAGGAAGGTATGTATGTATATATTTTCTATGTAAGTCTGCATGCACTGTGGAGGTGTGGAGTTCCGCCGACATTTCAGAACGCACTCCGCAAGCGCGTAGCTCTTTGCTCGAAGAAGACAAAGTGCAAGTACGAGTTTAGTAGACGTGTGTAGGTAACAGGTGTGAATGTGTGCTTGCATGCGAATGAGTAGTTGGAAATTGAAATTGTGTTCGTGCCCACAATCTTGCTATTAAATGACAAACAATTACGCGCCGATTAAAAAATCACAACTCGAAAGCATAAAAGATTTTAAGTAAACAAAGCAATACACATAGAGAAGAGTGTGATATTGTGAGTGGTAATGTGTTTGTGGGTTAGAAAAGCAGTAGCTGTAACCGGTAGCATAACCTCATTATATAGTATTTGTAGTATTTTTATTACTGGTAAGTAAAGATTTTCATATACATATGTATGTGTGTGTATTAAAATTTTATATTTATGTATGTATGTATAAATGACCATGATAATTGTTAATGTTATTTTATTATAATTCTGGAGCAATTTATTTTTTAACTTAATTATTATGCATAAAAATGCAGTCAATAATGTTGGAAATTCTCGAAATGTTAAAATATTAAAATAAAATTTTAATGACGGAGAATGAAAAATTCCTTTAAAAAATTTATATAGCAATCTCACTTAGTTTTTTATGGCCTGCACATGCACAATGAAAAAAAAAAAATATTTTTATTGCCACCCATTTAACTAAAACGTGTTTATGACGGAGCCTGATGAAATATTAAACTGAATATAGAACTGTTATGTGCATATTTGCATACACTTTTAAGTGAGTATGTATTTAGGTGAGTAAGCAAATGCTTCGGTATATGTAGGTACTCCAAATGGAATGCTAATAAAATATTTACGTATATGTGCTTTTTATGTTTTATTTTTCTTAGTGTGTGATATATTCAAATAAATACCACAATTATACATTTGAAATTTCAACTCTTTAATAAAAATAATTTAGAATGGGATAGAGGATAGAATATGGTAGTTTCCAACAAAAAACACATTAGTATTGGGTAGTCGAAAAAGTTTTTTCGTATTTTGTCAATAGATGTTGCAGTCGTACATATATCTCCAGTGCTACCATTCACTTTGTGTCATATATACAGTGTTGGAAAGATGAGATTTTAGGCTTAATTTAACCAAAGGGGAAGTTGAAAAAAAGTTACAGCTGTTCAAAAATGAGTGAAAATAATGAATAAACTCACTATATTTTAAAATTTTTGTATTAAAAAGGAAAACCACCAATGAAGTTTGTGATGTTTACGAAGACGATCTTGTATCAGTTCGTGTAGCACAATAGTGGATCGCTCGCTTCAGTTCTGGAAATTACCGTCGAATTACCCTGATGAAATAATGTCTCTAGCGGAAAATGTCAAAAAGTTGTCGACCAAAATGGTACATATTTGATAATTATTTTTATATATATAAAAAAGTTGAAGTTTGATTAGAAATACGAAAATAATTTTTTGACTACCCAATATTTACGTATGTGTGTAGGTATGTATATGAGAATTCAGCTTAGCTAGTAAATTTTTTTCAATAATTCCCGTTTCCACGACATTTAGGTCTACAGTGGGCTTGGACTTAGCCAAGTACTGTCAACTCAGCAACATTCCTCAAAGTTGGTTGGGCAGTGATTTTTGATTCTAAACTACTGACTAAATAATATTACTAGACATTTATATAACTAAATCCCGTGAGTGGCAACTCTCCGATAGATCTTGTTCTTCAACTTCTTTATAGTAAAGTTTCAATAAAATATTGAGAATTTCTTTTATGGGAGGATCTCGGTAGGTAGGTTGGATCTCAATTAACATTGGATGTGCTATTTTGGTGCACTAAGGTAGGACCTTATAATCTTGCTATCCCGTTTCATCTTTGCGTTCAAAACATTTGCTAATCTCAACGAAACTTCTTGTGACTGTTTCTGCTTTATGTGGACAGCTATTCAAGGTTTGCTGCCTGATGGTTTTCAAGTACTTTGTGCCGCGTTCTTGATAGAGTGAGGTATTCGCAGAGAAGGAGAAAGTAAGAAAGACAGTCTCAATATTACGTCCTCCGTAATAGTTGCTGTAAGTCTGTATATACTATTTCTGAACCTATTTGATAAGTACTTTATTCTATTTCCGACATATTAGAACCACAATTGCTTTGTTATCTTGCAGATGTTGTCATTGATTTCCATCTGATGTGATCTATTTCCTCAGTTAACATATAAAGCCCTCTTTTGGTCTCTCCCGGCGGGCATAGCTTAACTCCGCCTCGGACTCGTTTAAAGAGGCACCAAGCATGGCCAACTCGTCTGCTTTTCCGTTGTCAAAAATGTCTCTGTGACCGGGAACTTGATCTGCCAATGAGCATTACTTACGCGGTGAGGCTAAAGATGTTGGAGATCGCTACATGTCAAAGTTTCAAGAAGAAGATGAGGTGAAAGCATCGATCGAAACTTTTTTTCTAAAGTTGAATCATCTCAGTCGCTATACTTTTTACAAACCCATCAGCTGGCTGGAATTAATATTAGGCGCCTCAATACATTTCCGGCAGACTCTATGCGTTTGGTCGATAGTGACGGTCTTTTTGATCCATACCTAGAAGTTCTGGGCACCAAATTTTTTGCCCGTTCTCCAACTGTCTAAGTGTGATTTTTCATGGCCACAGAGGCATTCAGCCCATTTACTTAACCTAACCTAACTTAAAGTGTTCTAAATACCATACAACAATTAAATAAATTACGAAATTACGAAATTTTCAAATACTGACAATGCCATTGAACTAAGCAAATAAAAAGTAAAATAGTCTGCAAAAATATAACAACTACGCAGATTAAAAGTAGTGAAAAAATTGCATACATTTGCACATTCATTCACTCGCAGCCAAGTGGGGGCAACAAGCAACAAAAAAAAAGAACAAAAAAATTAAACAACAGACTATCGAATGGCGGAGCGACCCGCTGGCAAATGCGCAAATGTAAACGAAACGAAGCGTTGTGTTTCGCATCACATAACACCCCAAATGCAGTGCAGTTTCGAAAAAAGGAAAAGAAAAACGAAAGTAAAAACAGCGTAGACAGCAACGCAACAGACAAAAAGAAGTAGTCAGAGTAGTAACAACAACAGCAATAACGCACAGCAGCATGAACACAATGACAAAGTGTATACAAATGACGGAAGGAATAGTGTCTACAGGAACAACATACTACTAGTAAAATAGTAATCATGCAACAGTAGAACATAAATGACCTTAAAACTTGTGTCAAAAGCTCTAAAGCCGGAGCTTTTCATACGCTATATATTTTTTGAATAAGGAATTTGTGCCAAGTATTGATTTCAAACAATTCTAGGACGTTTTGGTAGTAGATTAAAGAGCTTAGAGATTTTAAGAATCAGATCTCAAAAATAAATTTTCAGTTTAGAGTGGCCTCTCAAGCTTTTTCTGAAAAATTTCTCGAACTAACCACAGTGAACCCGCCTAATGGCAATGGTCACACTGCTGTGCAACTTAAATGCAACAATGATGACGACAGAAAATGGGCTTACAGCAAGCAGTAGTGCCACCAGATGCATCAACGATAGCAAAAGCGCGACTGGAATTGAAGGGCCCCCCTGCAAGGCACAAACTACTCCGTTGAATATGATTTCTATGCGCTACAAACTTTCCGCTACAAGAATAACGACTACAACAACACCCCAGCGCAATCAAAAGCAGCTTCGCAAATAAACGCAACACTTGTGGGTTTGTGCATTTGTTGTTTTTGTTGTATATTTTTTGCATTTAATGTTGCCAGCAACATCATTGCAATTTTCTTCACAGATCGCTGGCTCGAAGTCTGCCGTGTAGAATGGCCAGCTTGCCTCACTGGCTCGCTGTCTGTCTGTCTGCCGGCTAAAGTGCCATACCATTGTTCGCTCATTGTACTATTAAATTGAGAATGAGCATATGGAGTTCGACGCGCGTCGGCAGCAGGAAGAGCAAATGGAAAAGATAATGGAAATTGTTGCAATTGCAAAAAAAGTTGGAAGAAAAAATACAAAAAAAAAAGTAAATAAAAGTCGGTTCGTTCCAGAGTTTTTGCTTTTAACGAACTGTAAAAGTTTCAAAAGCTAAATAACAGTTTAATTGGAAACAAAAATTAAGCGAAATTAAATAAGACGGAGGAAAATGGAAGAAATGTGTTCGAAGTGATGAGACTGCTATACGCATATGTATGTACATATATACAATTAAAGATACATATATGTAAGTGAAAAGTTAAGATTGACAAAACGTCAACATTGAATTAAATAAATGGAGTATGGGGGTAGTAAGCCTCTTAACCGATGTATCAAGTATTGCTGGTGGAGGTGTCTACCGTTGATAACTATTCATTAATGACGAGTTTGTTGCTATCAAAGAAGCAATTGATATGCTACTCCATAGCGCAGGCTCTTTTAGGGACTATTCACCACTTAAGTAGAACAGCAATGCCCACCTTGAACTCAATCACCGTGCAGTAGAGTTCAGTTGGGAATGCTCAATATCACTATGAGCGGCAGTGAGTTACTTCTAGATAAGGCATGTTTGGGCACGAGGCCCTAAGTAAATCTCAGGCAACTGCAAAACTGAAGAGTATATAAGGATAGGCTCCTGTGGTGAAGGTGGGAAGAGTAACTGTCGATACCAGCGAGCTTTTAGCATTTAGCAGGGTTAAATTTTCTCTAAGATTAGGGGTTAAATCTGGACTTGTGCTCTTGATAGCATCCGGTAAGATTTTAACAAGAGGACAATGTCCAGACAAAGGCGGGTTCTCCTTGGATAGTTTGAGAAAATTTTCCGAACATTTTTGGGATATAACTCAATGTTAAAAATTTGTAGAGTCTGGCTCTGAAAACTATATATAACCTAAGATAAAAATCTTACCGGATGCCAGTTGCAAAAGCTGCTGGGAGGAGGTGAGGTAGAAATGGAAGTTTTCTCTTGGTTGCTCCAAATTTGAAAGATCAGCGCTAAACACCTTGGATCATACACTTTTAAACATTTCGATGAGCTGGCGGACTAAATGACTAAGCAATTTGTAATAGGTACAAGGCGCTTTGTAGACATCTATAATATAATTACTGGATTTATTTCTCTGACTTCACAAAGGAGTGATTATAATCAGTCGAAGTGCAATCTAATCAACGTGTCAGCCAACTTAACAAGCTAGCCTTACTTGTCTTTTAATTAAAGAGTTCGGAAAGTCTAGTATATTCCGAAAATCTAAACTTTTCTTGGGCTAAACTATATTTTAGAATCCGAAAAACATTAATGAATTGGTGTGATAGTCAAAAATCCTTTGTGCTATAGTGTTGAAGCCATTATGTTGGCTTAAAAAAAACGTTGATCTGATATTGAAGCACTTTTAAGTTTGAAATGTTAACCTTAGGTTCACAGTAATGTAATCGGGTCAAATATTATTCCAATTCATTTGTTCAGAAAAAACAACACGAAAAACAAATATCGGTCGAAATTAACATTTTTGTTTATAAGTCTGCTATTTTGCTCAAAATGAATGGAAAACTAAAACAAAATGTTTTTATATATCTAAAGATCCCGTTCAGTACTTTGATTTAGATATTACGAGTTCCTAGAATCAAGGTTCTCCGTGAAATTCTCTTAAAAAATGTTATTCCGAAGACTAGCCTCAATTTTTTTTTTATCAGTATAGCATCTGTGTGTGGAAATAACCAGTCACTTTCTCCTCTATTCTCCAGCCTTTGCAAGACTGTGGTTAAACATTTCAGCGGTCCTACTTTCGGCGAACCAGGAAACGTAGCAGAAACTTACATTAGCCGTGTCAGCAATTTTGTAAGAGGTTCAAAAAGCTTTGTCGATTTGTAAGGGTCTTATGATCTATTATATAGGAGTTTTAGGTAACATAAAGGATTGACGTTCTAAGCTGTTTAATAGAGGACCCTCGTAGGATCGAACTCATATCTAACCTAATTTATCTGTTTTAATAATTTATTAATATCTGGAAGACAGAGATTCGATTCATTTCTCCTTACATGCGAAGAAAATTGTAAAAGTTATTTCGTTTTAGACTATACAAAAACTTAAAATAAAAAAATATTTTGCTTTCTTTAAGCGTTACATGAGTTTGCTCGAGCATAAGTGGCCCATTTTCAAAAACAATAATTGATATAAAAAACAAGTTTTAAGTAAGTATATAGCTGACCTCGAGCGCCCGAATCAACTTGAGGATTTAGGACAACAATCTAGAGATGTTATAGAATTAAAAAATATAACAATAAGAAAGTCATTTTTTTGAAGCCCTGAAACCCATGTAATCTCTTAAGCAACCTTTAAGAAAAAGGTTAGAGTTCTAACGAACCAGAATCAAAGGTGTTAAAATGTATCTTCACTTTAACTAAGTCGAAAATTATCAAGAATTTTGGAATTCAATTTGAAAACCAAATTTATAAATAAGAACACTCTATTCTCATGTCGTGTATTGCTTCCTTGCAACTTCTAAGTGCAAAATATGAATTTTGGGCCTTTAAGCCAAAACTATAATAATTTGTCCATGCCACACGCAGATTTAACAATTCCCAAGCGATGAAACTTTCACAAATCCAACAGTAAATTGCACTTTTGTCGATAAATGATGACAAATAAAGTCGCATTTGTCGTTGTGACCTCCGAGATACACGCCCACCTACATACACGTGCACGCGTGTGTTTGTGTTAATGGCAAATTGTTGTACGACACAAGTTGCATGCTGCAATTTATGTCATCGTGGGCATTTGTAATGGCGTCACATCATTTGCACCAGCATAAACAACACAAAAACATCAGCAAACAATTTTAAAGTCAACCACGCACACAAACATGCATACATACACAAATATATACATGCTTATATATGGCATTTGTACGCACACTTCGACCTGCGGCACAGTGCAGTTGAGTGTTGCATTTCGTTGTCATTTTCCATATTCTGCGAGGCAGGAGAGCAAACAGCCACCGACTCGCACCAGCGTTGAAGTGGAGCTTGTGCGACGCCCCGACGCTGTTGACCTTTGTGGGAAATGCATAAAAAATGCTGTTGCAGTGACTGTGGCGCCATTGAAGATGCAGCGCATGTGGTTGCCACCGCCAGCCACGTGTAAGTGTGGGAGTATGTGTGTGTGTGCTTGCTTGTGTTTGTGTGGTGGGTGGCGTTTATGCCCTCAAGCGCTGCTGTGCTCACGCCCCGTTGAATGATTTATGTCAAGTGCGCGCACTATGCCGACCCAAATGGCACAGCAACAACACGCGGCCGGCAAACATTGTCACCACCATTTCGTGCACCGTTTAGCTGACAGCACTTTCAAAGTAGTTGTAAAGTCATATACCGTTGGTCGAACCTTTTTCATTTGCAAGTTTTATGACTCTGGTTTCGGTGTTTGCCGTTGCCGGCGGTGCTGTGCATATTTTGCGGCTGACAGTTTGGCAACAACAACAAATGCTTATATCAGAGTTAGATATGTATGTGTGTATGAAAGTATGTATTCATTTATCGGTAAATGCATTTGATGAAAGTTAGTGTTGCTGCAGTTGTTGTTGTTACATTTATAGTTGTTTAGTTTGTTGTCAAAAGTACATTATTTCTCAGTTGAGTGCGCCCGAAAAGTTTTTCGATCAATGAAAAAACAAAACAAGAAAAACGTTAACTTCGGTGGCGCCGAAGCTGGAACACTATTCACAAAAAAAGAAGATTCCGCATCAGTACTTGATTACGATCGTTCAGTTCGACAATTTTTTTCTTATTGCCTTAGACAATAAGCCATGCCAAATTTCGTGAAGATATTTTGTCAAATCAAAAAGTTCTTCAAACAAGCTCTTGATTCCGATTGTTCAGTTTGTGAGGTAGCTGTATGCTAAAGTGCTCCGATTTCGGCGGTTCCGACAAATGGGTACTTTCTTTGGAAGAAAAGTATATCTGCGAAATTTCAGATCAATATCTCAAAAACTGAGGGACTAGTTCGCGTATATACAGACCTATGGACAGACAAGTTCTTGTATGGAAAACTTTTTTCTCTGAACAGGTATATTCACGAAATTTGGCACAGATTATAACCCAAATCATTACTACGCTCTCCGAAAATATGGTCCAGATCGCACAGCTATAGCATGTATCTGTCATATAAACTGACCAATGAAAATCAAGATAAATATCTTTGCATACCCTTTTAAGCTATAAAAAGGAGCACCTGTGAAGCTTATAGCTTTGATGCGGCCGAGATTAAAGTTTTTCTTGTTTTTTAATAAAAAAATGTGTATTTATAGAATTTAATGTGCTTTAATAATAGGCGAATCGTTTGAAATGGGATTCTCTTAAATCTATATCCGATCTCCGGGAGGACCTTTAAATAAAAGGTATTGGCGGTAAAACAGAATTTTTTTCTTATAACTATCTCAGATGCGAAAACTCCCAAAAAATATTGTTACAATAGATAAATACAGGTTTTGATCGAGGAATTAATCAAAATTCTGATTTTTGACACATATGATTTTGGCGGTTTACTGAAAAAAGTTTTTGTGAAAAATTTACACCTTAGAGTGGCTTAAAAATCGAAATTATTATGAAGAATCTTATTCTTTCTGTCATTACCTGAGTTAAGGATTAGCTGGACTGTTAGACGTTTAGATATTAGTGGTGTGATCCTCACTAGTCGGAATGCGGAACAGTTAGGAACTTTGCGCGTGAATTATTTAGGCGGCAAAGGCCTTAAACTGGGAATTTGGGTTAGTTTTTGTATAAGTGGTGTTTGTTTGTGATATGGGTTTGTAATCCAACCCCTAGTCATCAGTCCAGAGCAGTATGGAAGCTCAACTGTCTGTCCGGAGACTTAAATCTGGTACCATGGGGAGCAGCAGCCCTGAGAATTCGCTCCAACCTCCTCATGCGGACTGGCCCCTCGGGCAGTATCATGGCGATTGTGATTAAAACCCAAATGCGGAAAGAACTGACAGTTTATCAGTTAAATGTGGAGTTGCATTGCCACCAGGTGCGGGACCGAAAGTGCGGCCGAGGTTTTAGATGGGACTCGAATCCTACCAAGGGCGTTAGTGTGTCCATTCCACACTGCCAATTGGTATTTGATGAATTGAATTGATTTGATCCGCTGTGCTCCTGAGCATCGTGAGGTAAGGCTGTCGCTAGGAGGTCCCCACGTTAAAAACACCGGACATTGTCGTTACCTGAGAAATATGTCTAAGAAAGTCATGTGAAAATTTCAGGTCGATTAGTTTAGCATTTTTGGAGAAATTTTCCTCAAAGCACAGAAAAACAGGTTTTAAGTTTTGCGAGCTGATTACACTAGGTTAATGAAACCTTACAAATACCCTCATATCTCTGAAGCTATTTGCCGAATAAACTTTAAATTCGATGATTAAATTCTAATGTAATATGTATGTACATTCCACACATAAGCAATAAAAAAATTAATTTTTTGAAATTCACAAGTGGAAATAACCCTTTAGTTATAACAAAATGTCATCTAAAGTATTTTGGAGTATGGAAGAGGTGATTGTCGCTAGGATTTCAAAATAAATAACCAACGGAAGTTAATCTAGAAAAGTGTTTCTGAGAGTTAAAATTTTTACCGATTTTCAAAAAATGTCTTTAATTTTTTAAACTTTAATACACTCTCTATTCTATTCACTCTGTTCAAATGACAACACAACAGCATAATATTTACGAATTCACGTCAAAACTTGACGCTCGCTTTGTCATAGTCAGACGCACGCTCGAAATGTTGAAGGTTTTTTCGGTGCTTCTCATCTACAACAACCAACTCACCTTGAACATTCACTTTGGTCCGTTTATTCTAAGCGCACACGTACGCTATATGCATATATACATATGTATATATATGTTTGGGAAAAAAATCTACAAAAAGTGTGCTTACAAAGCGCAAGATCGCCTGCAGGCAACTGCGCGCACACGACTGAAGAGCTGCTGAGTGCATGTTGCATGCAACATTCAATGTCGTTCTGCCGTTGCATGCAATTATGTGTCTAAGCAAAATGTGGAATTATGTCAAAAGCGTTCATAGTTGAGATGGAATGGCAAAGCGCGCAGTTTAAATGACATATGCCTCATTTTGGCTTCTACCGGAGGGCTGCATAAGTGCTGTTAGGTAGAACTTTAATGCGTACAAACTTAAGGTGGTAATGCGGTGAGCTCAAATTGAGCGTTAAGTAAGAGATTAAGCAATATTTTACACTATAGTTGGTGTTTTAGTATATTAAACCAACACCAACTAGTTTTACTAAATACTTCACATAGTAATCATGTGAGTTAGCAGCAAAAATTACTACCTCACCGCGGCAAGTAAAAAGTTTTTATGTAACAAATTTTACTTTTCTATTTTCACTTTTTCGCCTTTTATTTGTAATGCCAAAAGGTCACTAAGTAATTGCTTATTGTGATTGCTACCAAAAGCAGTAATATGTTTAATTAAATTTCTGCTTTTTTCTCACAAAAGTATTTAAGGTATGCAAGCTAGAGGTCAGCGGTATCAAATGATTTATTTTCATTTTCATCTCTCTGCAGTTGGGTGTGTGCATAAGTGAATATATTAACTGTGTGTGTGTTGTGGAATGCACTTGTCACAGCAAATTATCATCAATCACAACCAAATAAATGCATTATTTATTTATAACTTACTTTCAGCATTGTATTTGGCCTTCTCAATGCATTCCAGAGTGTACACTTTGCTTTTACGTTATTTTTTACTAACGAAGATTGCATAAAACAAGTGTTGTAAATAATATAGAAATGAATGCTAAATGAAGATTCGTTTACTTTGACCTTTGGCTGACTGCTCAATTTACGATGTTCAATGAATTTTTATTTTCCTGAATTGATTTTCACAATTTTACGTACTTCAGTACATACATATAAGCATATATACAAGTATATATAGTAGAATTTTGGATATTAAGATTGAATTCATGTAATATATAAATTTTGACGATCTCAGTTGCTTTCTACTTTAAGTATACTCATGTTCAAAAGCAATCATCAGCTAGAGGGATGCTGTCGGATTTGTAAGTTCGAAGATATTTTGGCAAATTTTTTTAAGTTTCTAATTTAAAACTATGGTGTATAGGAAGAAGTTAGGCCAGTCTAACAGCGCCAAAGAATCGTTGCTTTTTTAATGTACACATTAGGGCCCTAAAAGCAATATGCAGTCCATAGTAAAGTGAAAAAAAAATGTTTTTCCTCCTTCCAATCATCCAACTTCAAATGTTTTTCCCTTCCGAAAAATGCTCATTTGTCTGAATCGCCGGTATCGTACCACTATATTCTATAGCTGACAAACAAATTGACCGATCAAGTTCTTGTTTGGAAATTTTTTGAATCTGGCAAGATAATTTCACGAAATTTTGTGCAAATTATTACGCAAACCTCATCTCCTCTTACGACCGCGATTATCGCCAAAGTACAGAGCCGAAACAAAATCCTCAAGTCGCCAGCCGGTAGCACATGGAGAAAGGACAAAGAAACGTTTTTGGCAACTTACAAGACAATCGGTCGGACGGTCCTTAACTACAGACTTGTCAGAATACTGCACTCCGGAATACGATAGGATACCTCTTGATGTCTCCTTTCGAGCACCTTCATAGTTAGGCCCATATGCTCTCAGTTAAGGAACATAATGAACTACTCTCCAAGCAGTTCCTGCTGGGGGGCTTTTGCTGAAGTTATCCCTGTAGTCACCTGTTTGGAGCAGAACTGCCTCCTGGGAGAATCAAAAAATTTACGTCGACGACATCAAACAATACACCGACCAGACTTCGGATGCAACTAACTTCCGATAGGCATTGATCGCCATTCACAGTGCAGCCATCAACATCTTCACCGACTCCCTTTCAGTCAGTAGCGTACTTGGAGTGAAACCACCACCCATTGCAGACGAAGAGCTCGGGTTGCCGCGAGAAACGAGAGTGATCCTTGCGCAGCTTCGTTCTGGGTACTGTAGCAGGTTAAACTCCTACTTATCCAGAATAGACCCCGACATATCTAATATATGTCCTGCGTGCAATGACTCCGCATGACACTGGCCACCACTTTGCATGTCCCACTAACCCCTCTCATCTGACACCTCTCTCCCTTTGGTACGACCCCGTCGAAGCAGCACGGGATTAGGAACCCGTTACAACAACCAAAAACTCCCAAAAAACCGCTATAGCATGTAGTTGCTGTCCAAACTGACCGATCCGGTTATTGTGCGGAAAGCTTTTGAGTTTGACGGGATGAGTTTTGGTATACACAAAGGCAACGCTATATTCTCTATATTTTTATACAAGTTAACGTTTTTTTGTTTTAAAAACATTTTATCGTAAATTTTTTCAATCACGGTTACGACCTTTTGTTAATTTTTTCGGTCAAAAATCCCACCTTCTGTTTACTTGGACGAAATTATTGTAAAAATGTACATTTAAAATAGCACAAGTTTCGAGAATCATCGTCGTAGCTCATTGAGGTCTTTTTGCAAAAGATGGTTCAAAGATTGAGTCAGTGGTTGTCTTTCTCTATCAAAATGTTATCTTTTTATTCACTCAAATGTATATACAATAAATCCTTTTTTTATTTTTCCATTCTTTCCAGAGTAAATTGTCTAAGTTGGACCTTTTTCTGCAGGACTGAGACTGGCTTAACTCCCTAACTAGCTATCTTGAGCAAACTATATTAAAAACTTAACAGGCAAGAAAGTTTCATTGGGAAAAATCGAAAATGGACAGCATGTTACGTTTCAGTTTGGTTGGCTGATACAGTGGTCGCATTTGGACTACTACGTGCAGTTTTCAATGCTCTCATAAATTTCTAAAAAAAACTTGTCCGTTTAAATGGTATTACAGTAGATAAGCCTATATGTAAATATGAAAATGTCATCTTCAATCTGGGTGGTATTAAAATACACCAAAAATATGTTTAACGAACTGGCATGAAGGCAGAAGAGATAGTGAAAAGAAAAGCGCCAACCGAAAATGAGCTGAGTCTACATCTTTAACATTTCACGGTAATGAAAATATTTGTATGTAGAAACCACAAATAATAATATGTAGGCGCTAATAAAGCTGATTTTAACCACACGTACATACATATGTACATATGTATATATTCATATATAATATATGTATAATGTGTGCATATAATTATGATTATAATTTCATGCAACAATATCATCCATTTCACACATTCATACATTTCATACGTTGTATTTTGTATATATGTACATAAGTATGTATAGTATGTATTAGACATCATGTTGCCGAAACGAATTGAAGGCGTTAGAAAATTAATGATTTCATACGCCTATTATAAATAACTATGCCACAAATGACACCGAGCACAAAACTAGCGCATAAATATGAGGAAAAAAAATCTAAAACAAGACGCTACACACAACAATGCCGCAGCTTTCTTCTAAACAGCTATGAAATTGCTCGCGCGTTGACACTTCACTTAACCCCTTAGCTTGTTGATGCGATTGTTGTGTGTCATACTGCTCACAACATGCTGAAGCTTCTTGTTGTTTCTATTTTCCTTTAGCAACAACAGCAGTGAAGAGCAACATGGAAATATATATTTATACGTTTATATTCGAAATTTTAAGCCTATCTGATAACTTTTGACACTAATGATTGGACGCTGTGCCTGCGGCTCACTCAAATGTTCTCCACGCTGTTGTCAACGCCGCCAAAAACAACAATCGGCCACAAGATGCTATGCCTCCGCACACAAATATGTATGTGTATATATGTACATTTATAGTACACAATTAAGTTGGCAGACAGTGGCGGTGACTTCAGCAAAGTCAGCGAGATTATTCGTAACTCGAGGCATATTTTTTTGGTGGTAAAAAGCTAGCATTTTGAATAGTTTGTGGCGCGCTAAGGTTGCGTTGAAATAAGTTTAATAGAAGGCACGGGACTTAATGCCCATGAAAAGGCGCATTAAATGTACTTATTGGATTGTGGTAGCGGCAGATCGTATATTTACATACATATACATACATATGTTTGCGCACACTATGCTCTCAAATGATGCATATAAACATATAAATATTATATATACTATATACATTTGTAGTTAAAAAATATGTTATTGAACTGCTGAAAATGATGTCAATTATTGCTTAAGCGCATTCATAATTAATTTTGCGCGATCTACTTTTAGAAAATTGTTCCCAAAAGTGATAATAGTAATTTCAGTAATAGATAATAATGGCATTTGAATATCACTATCGGGAATTCGTCAGAAATACGTATTTTTGGAAATTCGTAGATAAGGTTACAGTTCAAGCAGGTTGATAAACTCAATCTTGGTTTCTTACTACAATGTAAGATGTGTAAATATGTTGATGTTATTTCTGATATTTCACGAAAA
Source organism: Bactrocera neohumeralis (assembly GCF_024586455.1). Taxonomy (NCBI): domain Eukaryota; kingdom Metazoa; phylum Arthropoda; class Insecta; order Diptera; family Tephritidae; genus Bactrocera; species Bactrocera neohumeralis. The sequence continues at coordinate 75,449,892 of NC_065920.1, read as the reverse complement.
AGTAAAAAAAAAATTCTTTTTAAAATTCGAAAACTTTACTTATCAAATTTATAGGTTAAAAATATTTTTAATTCTTTTTTTGAAGAAATAATAAAGTATACATAAATTTTTTTTTTAGTTCGAAAAAAAAATTTTTCTTCAAGAAAATTTGGAAACTGTATTCAAAAATAGTTTTACTTTTTTCTTTGAGGGTCTTAAGGACAACTTGATTCAAAACCAGTAGTTTTGTTTGTTGCAAGTTGATTTTTAAGAAGTTTAGCTCACTTCTGTTGGATCTAACCAGCAATTTCCTTGGGGGAAAAAAAATCCATGCGAAATTTCGGGAAAATTTCTCGTCAAAAAAAAAAGTTTCCATTAAAGGACTTTATGCCTCCGTTTGTGTGACAGCTTCTTAAGGAGAAAGGGGCAAAATTTAAGATCACGATCTCAAAAACAGAGCGAGAAGTTCGCGTATATACAGCCATATATTTACATATTATATATTACATATTATATGTACATATATATTATTATAAAAATTTTATTGAACTCTTTGTTTTATTTTTTACCCTAATTTTGTTTCTATAAGTTTCAAAACTTTCGGTAATCACTTACGTATAATACTTAAGGTTGTTATTAGAACTCACCTGAAAAGACAGAGAAAATAAAAACCGTTAATAATGTAAGCAGAAATTATATGCTTATAATAAAATTAATACATTTGAGTATTGCGAAAAAGTATATAATCCTTATACCCACAAATTTGTATACATAAAAATTATATCACTGTGCTTTTTATATAAATTAATATATTTTTTTTTATAGAAAATTGATAAAATTTTTTTTTAAATTTATAAAAAAAATTATATAAAATGTTATGAAATTAATAAAAAACAAAAATATAATTAATAAAAACAAAAATATAATTTTATGAAAATTTTTAGAAATTTAAATAATTTTTTATAATTTTTTTTTATAAAAAATTATATAAATTACGTTATATTATAAAACTTATAAAAAAAAAAATTATAAAAAATGTATAAAAGTTGTTTTAAAAAATAATATCAATTAAAGAAAATATAATTATTATTATAATTTTTTTTTATTTTTATTATAATTATAATTTGTTTATAGGTAGTATGATTTTTAGAAACAATATAATTTTAAAACTTTTTTAATATAAATTTTAATTTATTTTTTATATTTATAATTTCACACGTAAAGTATTATAAAAATTTTAATTCTTCTAAAACTTATCTTATTTTAATTTATTTTTATTTTCTAAACTACAAATTTTCCTATACATATATACATGTATGTAGATGCTTAAAATCATATTTAAAAATTGTCCAATTTGTGTAGAGTATTAATATTGGAAAAAAGCAACAACACATATACATATATTTGTTTTTTATAATCTATTTATATTATTCTATATATGCATCAGTTTATCATATTTTTAATTTTAAATCCACTACAGCATTTACTAATCTTAATTGGAATACTTATGCCATTGGCAACTCAAAATTTTACACGTACACCACAAAACAAGGAAAAACGCAACAACAAAAGCCACCGTCCACCACTCAAATGTGGAAATCATAATTGCATTTTTACGTGTGACCTCACGTTTCCATTTACGGTTATGCGTTTTTCCAATGCGAAATTTGCAGGCAAACGCGATTAGAGCGCGGATGCACAGAAACAATAAGAAAAGCTTTGGGCAATAAAGGAAATTGGTAGCAGAGTATGAAAAACGTAAACATAACCTCAAGTTGCAGACAAAAACAAAGTAAAAGCAGCAAACAAAAGTGTTAGCCAAACGCCAAATTGCTAAGACCACAAAACCGCAGGAATGACATGCAAAGCGACTCTGGCAAAAGGCAAACGAGAACCAGCCAAACGATTTCGTAAGAGCATGAGGAAATAGTATTGAAGTATGTGTGGGTGACCAACTTTTATGTGTGTGTGTGTGCAAAAATGCAGCTTTGAAGGAGGTGAGTAGCCAACAAGAGTGGGCGCTAGCAATAAGCGAATTACGTCAGAAATGCCTAAGGCCTTAATAATGACGAGTCCTTTGGCATGTTGGCTGGCGAATGAAGGCACAAAGAAACAAAAATTGTTTGGTTATTGCCAGAAACATGCAAAGCTGCATACATACAAATATACAAAACTACAATTATAATTGCCTAATCTTCGAAAATGGATTTGTTCCGAGAAGCAGCTGCTCGTGGTTAGGTGCAGACATATGCGAGTGAGATATTGAAAATGGCATTAGCTTAGCTGGAAAACGCACATATTCATATGTCAGCATATACATATGTATGTACCATATAGACTGTTTTCGACCTTATTTAAATTTTTTCTGAACCACCCAACCGCACTAAACTTCATATCCCATCAATCAATTTGCAATCAGCGCTTTACAAAGGCAAATATTGTTTCTAAGCTCACCCATACTGGTAAGTCGTTACCTCACTTGCTTTTGTATGTGTTTAGACACTGGTCTGTCCATATTTGTCTGCCTGATGTGCGAATGTTTAGAGTTTTGGCACTCAATTATTTGTGAGTGTCTTAAAATTAATTGCTTTTAATTAAAATTGACAGTTGTTTGTTGATAATTGTAAACAAATTTTGACAGTTACGAATATATGATCTTATAAATATTTATTTCTTAAGCTTATAAGGCTTTTAACAGTGAGAGGATTAAAAACATATGGACACAACACTCGAAAAGTATGCTAGTTGATGGAATTCATGGTGCGTATTGGTAATTAAAGTTTACTAAAACAAAAATGGCGGCAGTTTATGAATGGAAGATTTTGGTAAATACTAAGAAATATGTTAGAAAGAACAATACAAAAATATACTGTTTAGAAAAAAGCTAAAAATGTGTAAACTGTATATTTACACTCTCTCGACCTCTCCCTTTTTGAGTAGCTGCTTCAAAAACATAGCATACTTGCCGGCGATAATATTGGATCTTAGGAGAGAACCTTTAAAAGTTTGACAATTTATCTGTCAGCTAAGGAAGTTAAATTTTAGATGTAATGTATGATCTAGGTAATCTTCTGAAAAACAAACTACTCAACTAGTGCCATGATGGGTATAAGTGAATCATATATGTATCCTGTACATTATTCTATTTCGAATCTACACAAAAAACTTCTATATAAGTAAACTATTTACAAATACTGTAATCATTACGCTCATTTCATACATTATTTCACGTAAATGGCATTCGAAGTTATATCCGAGGTTCAGGTTCACTATACAAACAGTAAAGTCAAAAAAAACATGAAATTGAACTGTCATTACGTAATTTAACGTGTCCCCTCTTCAGTCACGACAGAAGCATTTTACGCTGACAGCAATATCAAGTTAATTTTTATAATTTTTATTATGCACAACAAGTTCCAAGTAATCTAAGTGGCATGAAAAAAGAAAAAAAAAAGATCGACGAAAAAATTCTCACACTGTTGCAAGAATAAAGAAATGAGAAAAATTCAAACAAAAAAATCAGAAAACAATGAACCCTACCGCAAGGGACACCTGTTATGTGCCCAATTGTTTACCAACTATCGGTTATGTGACAAAAGGGAAAATACAACTACAATGTAGATACAAAAAAAGAAGAATATAAAAAAACGTAAAAAACTACAGGCAACCACATAAACCGGTTATAGGCCACTACCAAATACAGTAAATTTAATAGTACTCATAATAAGTAGGCACAGGAAGAGTGCAAGAGTACGTGAGCACCGGGCAATCACAGCAAGTTCATTGAGAAGAAGACACTGCAGCTGAAGAAGTAACCGAAAGCAGTGTATACGAGTGCCTTGAAACCACAAAGTCTTGCTTTTCAATTATTCAGCAGACCACTTGGACAAAAGGCCACGAACTGACATGCAAACCAACATAAATCTCGCAGACAAGTGATCCCTCAACTTTAGGATTTCTTGCGGCGGCAAATTGAGAAGTACAAGCTGGTGCTGGTAATCACAGCAGAGCACTGAAGGAAACGAAAGAACACGTATAAAGAATCAAAACAAAAAGGGCGATACAGCAAACAAAAAAAGCAAAAGATAATAAACAAGTCAAGTTGACATTATCCCAGAGGAAATCTGAAACAAACTAAACAAATGATTGTGGACTTATGAAGATACCGAGTGAAGTAATCAAGCCGCAAGAGTTTGGTTTACAAAAACAAAAATAAACTGGAAAAAGTAAGTCTGAAGACAGAAAGGGTTAAGAACTCAAGCAGGGTTTGATTAAACAAGCGCGGTTTAAGATTTCAACGAATTTTGTTATAGAAACCAGCAGCACTGCTGACAAGCTGATGCTGCGGTCAAAGTGCGATGATACATATCAGAAAAGAAATAAAAAAAAATGTGTGGGGCGAAAAGTGAAAAAGAACGCTTTGAATACTTCCTTTAACTGGTTTACCAGCTACTTGATAATTTTATAAGGCCGAATTTGTTAGAATCGATAATTGAGTTTTTGATTATCAGCATTAACGTTTGATTAACTAAACATGTACTGGTTTACAGACGCACACCATTCGAAAATATATACGCTAAGCTAAAATTGTCTAGCTTCTTTAAGGGAATTTCAATAATGTTACAAATTAAAATCGTCGCTTGAGATACCATAAGAAGTTAATATAGTAAATAATAATAAATAGAAAAGCATAAAAAAATTGTTGGTTGGCTTAGCTGAAAATATTGAGATATTGTATTTTTGAGACATACATACAAATGTATGTAGTTATTATAAAATTATTTGAGTATATTACTTTTTAAGTTTTATACAATTTCGAATATTCTTATATATAGAAGAAAGGATATTTTCTAATGAAAAATTTTGAGAACGTCGTTTAAATATGCAAATATACACTTCGTTGCTAAGAGAGTATGATGTATGACAAAAAATATAGAACAGTACCAGGTTGTTCAATAAGTTTTGTCGTTTGATAAGAGCGGGCGTTGCTACTAGCCCAAAATACCTTATTTTAAGTGAAATTTTGGGTTTTAGAGAGCAAACACACACAACAAAAACACATTCGAATGCGACTTCCTCAGCAACATTTGGAGCGTTTTAAAAAGGATAAAATGGATTCATCACTATGGATGAGACTTGGGTCCATCACCATGATCTTGAATCAAAACAAGAGGCTAAAGTATGGTATGAACCTGGTTGTTCGGCTTCGAAACGAGTTCGTGTCCGGAAATCGGCCAAAAAGGTTATGGCAGCAGTTTTTTAGGTTGCGGGAGGAATTTTGTTTTTTGGATTACTTTCAACCTGCTAAAACAATTAATTCTGAATGTCATTGCAATCTTTTGGACCAGTTGAAGGAAAAAAATCGTGAAAAAAGATCCGGTTTGCAGAAGAAAAAATCCTTTTTCATCAGGACAATGCATCGTGTCACAAGAACCTTTTGACAATGGCTAAAATCCATGTATTAAAGTTCGCATTGTTAGAGCATCCACCGTATTTACCAAATTTGGCCCACAGCGACTTCCATTTGTTTCCATAACTCCTAAAATGTATGCGTGGCAAGCGTTTTTCATCAAATGAAGAGGCTGTTGAAGCGTATTTTGCGGACCTTCCGGATTCTCACTTCAGGGATGGGATCCACAGATTAGAGGCTGGTTGGATATATATGTATATTCAGGGAGATTTTGTTTTTCTTATCATTATTCTTACGACAAAACTTGTAGAACAACCTGGTATTATGTAATTACGCTAAACGAATTATTCTAAAAAAATGTTAACAGGTTTATATCACTTTTTTAATAACGGGTGCACATCATTATTCTCGTTATTATATCGGAAAAATCATTTCATTTTGTGTAAATAGAAGCCAAAAGCGGAATATGAGTGTCTTATAAGCAAGAATGTTAGAAAAAAAGACGCCATCAAGACGTAATAAATTTAGAATGAAAAGAGTAAACTTAGAAAACTGTCAAATAACAGTTTGACAGATAGGCATTATCTGTCCCTGAATAAACCGAAAAGGAAAAAACAGTAATAACTTGGCATTATCCTTCTCTCATTGTCTGACTGTCTTGGCATTCTAGACTTATAACTATAGGAAATAGCGTCAAAATTAAATTCAACACTTTGAAAACCAATAAAATCTGTTAAATAATGATCCCTGCCTAACGTAACGCAAATTTGCATGAAATAGCAATACTTTTGTTAGAATTTCTCATTACTCAAGACCTTCTATCTTACCCTTACTTACTGTTTACCGACTAAACTATTCTTTGACGCAATAAAAGTTAACTGAAATTCGCTGACTCAGTAAAAATTACAGTCACAAACCAGTAATCGGTTATTAAAAATTGAATTATTGGTAAGTAATTAAATTTCAAATGCAATACACGTAAGCTGAAATAACAAGTAAATGAACGAGTAATAAAAATGGCGCGCAATGCATGCTCAATAATTATTGTGCAACGAAAGTCAACAAAAACGTTTAACACGAAAAAATTAACAACAAAAACCCAATCTACAATAAGCAATAAATACTACAAATTAATGAATGTGCATAAATTAAGCGCAAAACATTTAATTGTCGTCATACAAAGGCAAAAAAAACGAATACAAATGAAATTTCAGTAGAGTAAATGGTAAATAATAATGCAGTAAATAATGAGTGCGCATATAAGTATTTATATACGATTAAATACATATATGTGCAGCGACAAAGCGTTTTAACGCATATTTGCGCACAATAAGGCTGAGCGCATGCGCAAAACGCCTGGAGCTGCCATGTACTACGCGAACTTGTGTGTACTTGTATGCTTATATGGTTAATAACAGTAAGTGCTTGCTGTCGACAGCTGAAATGCTTTTATGTGTAAATTATAGCATTAATTATTTTGCAAATTTGCTTAATGATTTCCCATTAAGTTTGTTAATTAAAGTAAAACGTTATAAAACGCATGATATACCGTTATAACAATGCTAAAAGGGTGGCATGTCAGCTGTAAATGTTGATAAATGCTGCCACATAATTATGCTTATGTATGAGCAAGTGCAATTGGTTGCAATGAGGCTTCCAGAAACACACACATGCACACATATGAATTACAGCGTTGACATAAGCTTGTAAAAATGCGTGGTGAATGCAAACGCTGACAGCTGCGAAACAGCTGTTCGCCTTAAGACACTCAACAATATTTTTCAATTATTTCAACTCAAGACACTCTGACTTTTTTTGCGACTGCAGGTGTCGACTTCTATAAAAATCATCTTGCAACAACAATTTGTGGCGCGCATTTTTCCATCGCAGTGCGTCTGCATACTTTTCGAACACGCTGTGTCGGCGATAAATCAAACGCTCGCTAGTTAACTGCTCAAAAACTTTTCAACGCCGCGCCACTTGATTAAACCGCTCATTCCGCCTCATTGCGTCTACATGATTTTTCTCCATTTTGTTTCTTATTTGTATACTTATAAATTTTTTAAAGTTTGTCGTTTGCCACTTTCTGTTGCAATTATTATTGCCACATTGCGCATTGCAACGCGCTGGCACAAGTGCAGCAGGCACTCGAAACTATCAACACCAACAGCGATAGCAAGCTCCTGTTGGCGGTTGCCAGCAAGGCTCTGGCTTAAAAAGCCAGCATTGCCGTCATTGTTGTTGTAATTCGCGCTACTGCCTAGTTGCTTCATTACTTGACACAATGAGTGACAGCTGCTGGTCGCATAACTTTGATGTTGTTTTATTGTGTGGCACACTGTGTTGCCGCTCAGCCATTGTTTGTAAGTTAAAACCAGCTGCGGCACGGCTAGTGTTTTCTGTAATGACTGTTAGTTTGACTTAGCGACTGCTTGATTATTTTTAGCGATAAGCAGCAAACTAACGACTCACTTGCGGGAACTTGTAGAGAGCGCTTGAGAAGCCAAAAGTTGCTGATTTAAATTATTGAGATTGGAAAAAGTTTTAGGTATTTTGAAAGTGTGGACAGGAATCACATAGAGCTTCAGTCTAACCTCAAACTTATTTTGTTTAACGACGAAAATAGGAATAAAGGAAAGAGGGAGGTTGGCGTCAGAAGAACTATGGACATAATGATATCCTAAACCAAGTCAGTGTAAACGTTAATAAATCAGACTGCAATCTCCCAATGCTGGATTTCAATAGACACTTCTAGGTGAGGATACCCTCTAGACGAGATTGGAAAAGGAGCATAATAGGGGAGGAAGATACCATCTCAGTTTCTACCGACGGGTCCAAAATAGACTGCGGAGTAGGCACGGAAGTATATTCCGACGATCTGGACATTTCTCTCTCTATCCGTCCACCGAACGCGGCTAGCATCTTCCAAGCGAAAGTTCTAGGCATAGAGAATGCCTGCGTAGTTAGAATAACTACTAGAGGATACCTAAAGCAACAATATACACGGATAGATAGGCGGCTCTCCTGAGCTTGTCGTCTCCCATGACTAATTCCAGCAGCAAAGTCCTTAACTGCAAGAAAGCATTGAGCTGACTAGAAGATAAGCTACACCTAGACTTGATCTGGGTTCCCGGTCACTGGATCATTTTCGGCAACGAAAAAGTAGACGAGTTGACGAAGGCAGGAGCTTTTCTAAACGAATCCGAGGCAGAGTTAATACCAAGCCCGCTAGGATCGATCAGAAGAGAGCTCAATATACAATTTCAACACTTAGCAAATAGCCAGATGCCAATACCAGTATATGACAAGAAAAGAACTAACGACTTATTAAATAGGTCCAAGAAAAGTTTCTACAGACTAACTGCTACTATAGCAGGGCATTCGCCATTTGGAGAACATGCGTCCAAAATGGGTATGCACTACAAAAACATCTGCTGATGCTGCGAACTAGTAGGAAATAAGAAAACAATTTTCAACTTCCTCTGTGAATGCCCAGCCCTATTGCAGATCCGACACAGAACACTCGGAAGCTATCAAGCACCAAACCTCGAATGGATGTCTAAAAAAAGCATTTGGGATGTTAGTAGCTTCATCGAAACTACAAAATGGTTTGAAAGAGAAGGTGAATCGTAATAGCAATAACAAAAATATATACGTCTAGGGCACCAAAATGGCACAGCTAAAGCTAATAGAGCCCGAAATACAACAGGGCTGCACTCCTACCTACCTACCTTAACCGACGAATTGGACACGCCATAATAACCTTCACAGGTACTTTTAAAGCAAAAAGTGCATGAAAATAAATTTATCTTGAGTTTGAACGATTCGATCTCAACATGTTCGAGAATTGTAGTGTAGCTTCTAATAATGGTAGTTATATGATATAGTGATTCTATATCGGCAGTTGCAACAAATGAGCAGCTTCTTAGAGGGAAAAGGACATGTGCAATAATTCATATCATTACAGAATCGCATAATTTTTATGAATATTTTTTGGGATCTGCAACATTTCCTTTTGAGTGCTAGAAACGTGTCGAAGTTCAGAATAGACTAATGATATCTTATAGCAATTTGGATTTTATTTAATTGAAAGCCTTTAAATGCCTCTTTCATGAATAGTTTTTATCAAAACTTTAAGACAACTCAATGGAAGTCCAACCAGACCCAAAGACAATTAGTAAAAGCGTCTCGATTTCTAAAAAGTTATAGCCCAAGTGGAGATAAATTCATTTACGAATATAATTAAATTTAGAACGCTTTTAAATTTCGAAAAAAGTTCAAGGAACACTTTTTTTCGCATACACTTTTAGTTTTTCAAAATAAATCAGCTCTTGTAATCGTTTGTTTCGAAGACTAAATCTGAAAACAACCGACCTAGAGTAGATTCCACATCGAAGTAACGCCTCAATAATTTCATTGCAGAAAACGAGCTCATCTGGGATTCAGCGTGATTTCGTCACGTTCATGTAATACTCGTGGTATTTAAATCTGTTTGTATGAATGTACTTTTATAGAATCTCGATAAAGCAGCGCTAACAATTTTCGCATCAAATTGATTGATTTTTTGACATCTCAATTGACATATTAAGAATGCCTAACCGAAAAATTGAATCTTTTTATAAATTTATATGCACCATCAAGTTTGAGATTTGGAAAAGATTGATGAGTGTGTACATATGTACGAATGTGTGTGTATTTATGTACTTCTTGAATGGCAATTATATGCTTGTGAATTCGTAACAAGTTGCTTGAAGTTTTTCGACGCTGATAGGGTCACGTAAAACGCAAACAGGCAATATTTCTGAGCAGATATTTCTAGCTGTGCGTACATATTTAGACATATAGAGATATTTTCTTGCTTTTACGTACATATATAATCACTACATTTATTATTCTTTAAGCAAGAAGCATTAGCAACAATTCCGCTAATTTCCAAGGCGCAAAAAAAAAAGTCAGACGCTACAAGGAAAAGAACTTAGAGCATGACAAGCTCTTTCCGTGCGCCGCCGCCTGAGCGCGCAGCCGGTTTTGTCGCGTCACCTAGCAGGGTGTAGTGTTCCGCTTGTTTGTATGATGGCAACCTTATTAAATCTAGTTGCTGCTGCATTGGCACGCATTTTCCAAAACACAATTCACATGTCGCCGGAACCGCCGCCTGCCCCGGGCAACACGCAGTCGCTCGCATAAACTTGACACACAACTTGCCCGCTTTGGCTTGGCTGCTCCTGCAACGCACGTCGACAACCGCAATCTTTTTGTTGTTCATATTCATTTTTTCTCTATCTCATTATCTGCGCTCACATTTGATATCGATATATTTATGTTTAGGCTTAACTATAAATCGCATTGAAGTCACACACAGACACGCATGCAAGCGGCTGGTATTGCCATACGCGGCTGCCGTTGCACGTTCAAGTATTTATGTACTGTGTCGACTAGTGTGTCTCGATTTAGATTTCCTGATTAACCGCCAAATGTGGTGATTTATAACGTTATTTGCTACTATGTTTGTTAGTTAGTGCTAATTCTATAAGCGCGTTTTCCTATGAATTCCTCATTGACGCGCCCTCAATAGGAAAATGCGGTTGCAATACCAGGCGGTGAGGCAACTACTATATAGCATATCCAGTATACTAGTGTGTACTAGAAACATGTATATACAAGTATACCTATGTCCTATCTTCTGAAAGCATGTCTATTCATCTGCTTTGACATTCACCTTTTTAAGTTAGTTAAGGCAGAGTTTGGATTACTGCGTCGGCGGTTAACCGATTCTCTTGTTTGAGTGCTATATATGCATGTACATATGTAAGCAATCTTTTTACATCAAGTTTGCAATTTCTCTTGAATTTTTCCATTGAAGAAAGCTTGCTTTAGGCAGAGAAATCGTAATTTGATAGCGGAAGGCATATTAATTAAGAGGAGACCGAGAAATAGCTTTAAAATAGATTAGAAAAGGCTCTGCTCTAAAGACTAAGACAAAAGTGACTTTAAGTTAAATGTGACAGGAAGTAAGACCTTTTTCGCAGTTTAAAGGGAATTTTATCTTTAAAGTATTTTTTATAAAATTTTACACAAAGTTGCAAATAAAAAGTCAAAATTACCGCAGTATTTTGTCAACCCATAGATGTTTTGAATAGTTTTACAGGTATATCTATCAGTTTGACAAAATCATTTATTTTGTCATACTATATACTACAGATCCTTTTAAAAAACTAAATAAGGGTTGAGATTTTAAGTTCTTCAAATTTAACTTTTTAAACGAACTTTAATTAAATTAAATATGCACCATTTTTCGAAACGTTTTGTTATTTTTCCGCAACAAACGACATTTGTAAAACTTATCTTTTCTCGACGAAAAACTGCGACAGGTAAACAGGCTTCTCAACAACTTTTCTGGACAGATTTGCATTGACCAAAACAAATGGTAGTCCGATGGTACAAGGTCAGGGCTATATTTGGATGCATCAAAACATCCCAAAGCTCTCCCAGTTTTTGCCTCATCAAAATGTGTGCGTTTGTTTTGATGGAGAAACCCCTTCTGTTGATCAGTTCTGGCTGTTTTTTTTGAGGTCTTTCTTCAATATCATCAGTTGATCATGTGGTATATTCAACTGGAGCTGTTGTAATTCCTTTTTTGCATTTCGAGATAATCTTGGCTTTGAAAAATTTATCTCACCACGCAAGACACACTGATTTTTTCGGACATTATTGTCGCATTTGATGACTTACTCCTGGAATCAAATGGTTCAAATTTTTTTCAAAATAAATCGCAATTAATTCCGGCCAATAAATTTTTTCAAGTTTATGTGTTTCTAAACATCGAAATTCTTTTTCTAGACAATGGAAAACACGGTTGTTAGATGAATAAAGTTTCTTTTACGATGTTTGAGTGCTAATGTGACATTCCTGGAATCTTTTCCAAAATTTAATCGACTTTTTAAAAGACCAGATACGAAAAATCTTTCACATCGAAATTTACAGAAAAGCAAAATTTTGTAAAAAAAAAACTGATACCTTATTTTTGATGTAATGGTCGAAGAATTAATATTTTCGATGATAATTTCGATTTTAGGTCAATTTGTAGTAGAAATTATCTAAATTATTAAAGTTCATTAGGTCTTTCGATCATTATCGGTATTCATCTGATGTTATGTACATTTTTTGACTTTTGGATTTTGAAATTTAATATACAGAAGTTAAAGTCAAAAACCCCTTAAGATGTTTATACCTAATTATTAGCAACGACATTAAAGCAAATATCAAAATGCTAAAAAAAATACAAAAAAATTCGTATAATTTTTTCTCACCAAAAATAATTGCAACTGCCAATTTAATCATTCCCATGAAAAGTTTCTAATATTGCGCGCGAAAACATGCGTACGCGACTATGAAAAAGTACCGTAAAAGGCGGCGCTTACAGAATTTTCAAACACGAATAAGTCTAAAATAGTCAAGTGCCATATATATTATATGCAACTACTACATATGTATATGTCACTATGTATATATATTTCGAGTGTTCACATGAAAAGTTAGTTTGAGCCAAAAAAGTCCGCAAGTCCGTGGAAATACTAAGTTACGAGTGAAACGCCACAAACGGCGCTACGCTCGTCAACAAACGACCTAAATTGGATTTTCCTGAGCCGTTGTTGACATTGAGTGAGTTAACTTGAAGCTTCTCATAGCTGCCGCGCATTCATTGTTTGGCGAGTTTATTTGCACACCGCGTTGGCATTGATTAGACGGTTTTACTATTTGACGCAAGACAGTAGCGACATTTGTATGACAGATAAAGTTCGCATTGAAAGTGGCAAGGCAAAAATTCAGGATTGGGGAAATTAAACAGTGTTGTTAATTCAGGTATTGATTTTATTAAAGGCGTTATAAGAGGGAAGGCGTATATGAAGGTTTGTGAGTTGAACTTTGCCAGACTTTGCTCTAGTTTTCTTGACGGATCTGTTAGGAATATACATATTAACATAGTTATATGTTCCAAAAGTCATATAAATGTTTGCTTGGAGATGATGAGTTAAATAAAGTTACTACTTTAAGAAAGTTTTAATTTTTGAAATTCCCATCGAAAAAGTTTTAGAGATAACGGTTCAATGAAGCTCTTCTATTATGGTATTTTCGAAAAGTTACCATATATCCCATGTTTCTTACTCAGAGTGAGAGAGTTTTAGAATATATTGTTGGCGAAACTTAGGGCCGTTTCTCGATGAGAAGATTCCTTCTTTCGCTAAAGAACTTTTTTTTTTAATATAACTTAACTGATAGATGGCGGCTAACCAGACATTGCAAAAACTACCCTTAGTAAGATTCGAACTTTTAGAAGCCATTCATAGTTCGTGAAAGAGTTGAAAGCTTAGCTCTTATGATATCGGGAGTGATCAGTTTTGATAAAGTTTAACAATATTGCGACCTTGAATATCTATTAGTACTGCAAACGGTAGAAACCAGAAAATGCGGTCTTCGTTAGACCAAAATTTGCAGACTCTCAGTCCGATAAATTTTCGGACTGGCTGTACATTTTCAACAATCAATCAAGCATCGAATGCTCTCTGCAGTTATTTTGTTTGTTTATTTAATATAGAAAAGTGATAATTAGTATGATAGTTTTTTAAATACTCATGTTTCTTTACCAACAATTTAAGCACGTAGCAACTGAAGCACGTAATCTCAAACATTTTGCCTCACCGACACGACATATTCATTCTATTCACCCGATCGCCTTTTCATATTTATCTAGTTATGTATGTATATACAAGTGATTTTTGAGCTGCAGACGCGCATCTGTCATTTTAATTATGCGCTTTTCCTTATCTCATGTGTCTTTCAGTTGCATTCAAGTCATGCTTACACGATTCCCCCCTTAGCTACTTAATCTTCTTGCCACATATGCGTACGAGATTGCATTTAGTTAATGCGCTGAGGAGCGATTATTTATGTGACTCATCTGTGAACGTGTGCGACATGCTCAAGTAAAGTATTGATAGCTATCCCTGTAGGGAGACGAGAACTTGGCAATTCATACCGGATTGCATGCTTAAAATGTAAAAAAAATCTTGCTCATCGAAAAATAATACTCCCGAAACAAGACCGTATATTCGGGTACCCTTTGTGATGAACTATATATAATATTATATGTTAGAAAAATATGATCGGTCCATTTCGTCGACAATCTTATAAAAATCTAACTAAGCTAAAAGTGAAGCTATAAACAGTATTAATGTAAAAATATAATAAATAAAAGTAAATAATAACCTTATTATCCGTGCTGCGACTCATGCTCAGTGTGTTGCTGCTAGTCGTCAAACCACTGCCGGTAATCGGTGGACAAGACTGTCGTTTGAAGTCCTTCTTTATAGCCAACTCATACCATGGAATCACTGGCTTACTGCGTAGCGTCGTTTGGCAGCCAATCTTAAAGTCCAATGGGTCAACATATTCCGGCGCCAAACGGTTTAGATCCGCAACAGCATCATCAGCCGATGCATAAATATTCCCAGCCGACTTATTCGCTTGCAACATTGCGTGATGATGTTGACGACCGGCATAGACGGAATAGTAAGCGCCATTCATCATATTTAACATGGAACCCATTGGCGAAGAATCATACGAGCGATATAAGCCCGCGCCCATACTTTGTACACGCATATGACCCAAGGTGTGATAACGTCGATCGACGGCGTTCTGTAACACCGGCATGGCACTTGGAACGGCGGGTATATCGTCTTGATCTATGGTGTTCAGCGAGTGACTAGTATGCGAACGTTCGAGTATTTCGGCGCTGGTGCTGCGTTGTGCCGTTGGTAGCTGATAGGTACCGTTGGTTGTTGTAGGCGAGCGTATTGGCGATTTGGATGGACTGCGACATGGACTGGTCGGTCGCGATTGTGAGGACTGTGCTGACGGTGGAACGCTTAGCATGGACATGGCATAAATCTTTGGTTTGGCATAGAGACTTTCGCGACGCACCGGTGTTGGTGGTGCATTGGGCGAAAGCGCTGGACGACCGGCATATGTTGGACTCTCACTTTCACTGCGATGATAAGAGCTGGTCATTAATGTGGTCGGACGAGCGCTCTCAATGAGTGACTTGGTGCGACTGTAGTGTGAACTGGTGTTGGATGTATTGCTGCGAGTAGATAAGCGGCGCAGCTTTGAAGGTGAAAAGTCACCGGAGGTGCGACCACTAGGCACATTGTATTCCTGCATTTCGAAAGAGTTTTTTGTAGATATTGGTGAGTAGCAACGTTCTGAGTCGCCATAAGAGTGTCGTGTGCTTGTGCTGTCCAAGCGTCGTTTTGGACTATTCGGAGCGGTATACAAGAATATATTCTCCTCCTCTGCAGTCGTATAGTCAGGTGTTTTCGGTGTAGCGCTGCTCTGCAGTGAGTCCAACGAAAAACGTGAGTTCTTTTTCAGATTCTGATACTCGACAGCAATACTGCCCGAACCAGTCGAGCCGATGACACTATCACGACAACCGCCGCCATTACTGCCACCGCCATTGCTACCGCCACCGCCCGAAGAAGATGAGGCATCCGAAAGTGGGCGAAACCCGGAGAGACGCAAATGTGTGCTCGCATAGAGTGGTTCCAAATCGCTGATTGTTGGAGTTTTCACAGCTTTGCCAACAGGACGGCTTGCGTAGATCTCCTCCGCCACACTGGGTGTGTGCGCGCTATTCGTGCTGTTTGTGGTGCTGTTGGCTCTACCCAAACGCTGTGCATTATGGCACACGCCACTATTACCCGAACAGCAAGAACACTGACTGTAATCGCTTTTAAGTGAAAGTGTGCGTCGCCGCTCTACAAGGACCGGACGACGCATATCTGTGGAACTATTGCTGACCTTTGCATCAGCGCCGCTGAGTTCAGCTTCCAATTCGGCAGCGCGTATAGAACGCGACCGATAGAGTCCACGCGAACGTATGGTCGCATAGCCATCGTAGAGAGGGGTCGTAGCGGGAGAGGTTGGCGCCCGCGCTGTGGCGGACATATCGCTGCCTACAATACTGCACTTTTGTAAGTCGCTCACAAGCGCGGTGTCGTCGTCGTCGTCGTAGCAGTTGTCGTCAAAGTCGCCGTAGTATTCGTAATTACCGCTGTCACATTTTCTTTCTTTTGACTTTTTTGTCGTTTTGAGTTTTTCAATTTTCTTTTGCAGCTTCAGTTTAACGGCTTCAAATGATGATTAATTGCAACTGTTTTTTTAATGTAGAAAAAGAAAAAAATAAAGTAATTTTTATCATTGCAGCGCGTCGGTCTGCGGGCTCATTTGACGGCCGACCAACGCTCTGCAAAGCCGAACGTAGTCAAAGTGCGTCCACTTGTGGTGGCAGTGATGCTGGTGGTCCAATTTAAGTGAGTGGTGCAGAGTTCATTATTATACAGTTAGTTTTATTATTTTCATTCTTTGTAATTTTTCTCTTGAGCTAACGTGCTCATCAATCATTTTGTCATTATTAATCGGTTTCGGAAAATATTAAAAAGTGTTGGTAAATTGCAATATATTGACTTGATTCGTCCAAGCCGACCATGAGTAGGCATATTTGTATGTGAGTGGTAGTGGGTTCATTACGCTTGCGAGTTGTGGCTTGTGATTAAAGAATTTATAGTGATTTGGCATAATTAAACAGAGTCAAGTTATTACTCTGTTGTAAAATGACAAACCATCAATTGGTTTACAAAAAAAAAAAAAAATGGAAATAATGTAAATTACATACATATTGAAGTCTTACATGACTTAGTCTGATGGTGTTTTATAATGTGTTATGAAACGCGTAGTTAATGATCAGACAATAAGTGAAGCAACTTTTTTTATTGGTATTCTCATTGAAATGTAATTGAAGAAGATAAATGTATTATAGCTTTGCTCAGTTAGAGAGAGGAGAGAGATAAAGTGTTGTACTGAAGAAAAAGCAGTCTTAATTTTTTTCCTTAGTAAGTCAATAATGCTCATAATATTATAATTAATAATAATTATTCAAAGAGGTTCGAGAACGCGTTGGCGACGATCTACATATGTCCACTACGGCCATCAACATTAACTGAGGATCAACACGTCAATAAAATAAAGGAAGTGGTGTTTGAGAATCGACGATTAACAGTCAGAGATCTTCCTGGCATCGTTGGAATACCGAAAGGGTTAGTGAAAAGTAGTTTGAAAGATTATTTGGGTCTCCGAAAAGTGAAAGCACGATTGGTTCCAAACTCATTAAATTTTTTCGAAAGACTGCATCGTGTTAATAAATCTTTGTAATAATATTTTCCAACTACCAGGATGTCATGAAGCGTGTTATTATTGGCGATGAGTCTTGGATCTCGGAAAAAATCCACGTCACGTTCACAAACTAAGTGAGAATGAAACAGTAAACTACAGGTATTTGTGAAAAACTTTTCAAATCAATCTTAGTTCAGTATTACCTGGAAGACTGAAGTTGGTTCAAACGCTTGTATAGTAATTCAACTTGATTACTATTTTCACTTTTTCTTCAGACGGATTACTTTAAATATGGAAGGAACTACTGACTGCTGAATGCTTTGCTGTTTTAAAATTCAAACATGTTTTTAATTTCCGAAATTAGTCTACTTGTTAAACTCTCCTAAAAACCACATGTGACGTACTTCAAGGATTATAAACATAATAAAATGCCATTACTATAATTTCCTACAGCTCAAAGCAGGGTTAATTTATTATTTTCAAGCAACTTAATCTTTTATGCAAATAATTCTAAATGTGCATTAAGGCGACCCGTAAGTATATGTTGAATATATTTTTTATCAGGTTTCCTAAATTTCAAACACTGACCTTAAACATCTCACATTCGGGGACTAGACTTTTAATGTCGAAGAATGACAATTTGGTCTCAATTAGAGACGACTTACGTCATCTATGCTTTGAGATCTGGAAAATATCTTTTATACCCTGAACAAAAATGGCCATACTTTGCAAAACTCAGAAGCAAACTACGGAGACCGCACAAAGTGTATACATAAATGATTAGCGTGACGAACGCAGTCGATTTAGTCAGTATGTAAATATGCGAATTAGTTCCCCAGTTTTTGAGATATCGATATGAAATTTTGTATACACATTTTTTTCCTTAAGAATCTGGAAATCTTATTTGTCGAATCTTATTTGTCTTAATCGTTTATATCGGATCCCTATGGCATATAGCTATCATACAAACGGGCCGATCGAAATCAAGTTCTTGTATGAAAACCTTTTTTATTTGACAAGATATTTGCACAAAATGTGAGAAGAATTATTACTTGAGGGAACAATACAATTTCCAAAGAAATTTGTTTGGTTAAATGAAGCTTAAAACCTCACCTTTCCAACACTATATGGTATGCCACAATGTGATTGGTAGCACTGGAGATATATGACTGTAACGACATTTATTGACAAAATACGAAAAGACTTTTTCGACTACCCTATATTAAGATAAAGACCTTTTTAAACCCTTTTATGCTCTAAAAAATGCACTTGTGAAGAATATTTGAGCTTTGCTGCAGTCGAAGTAGACGTTTTTTCTTGTTACTCTCTCATGCCGAGCCACCCTAATATGCATATAGCAAGTGTGCTTATACGACTCAACGCTTACTGAAGCTTAGCGTGAAATCATACGAAAATTAATTAAACTATAACAAATAACAGCGGTCACGGTGACTTCAAGTAGGAAATGTTTACTGCTACAACTATTTCAAAATCTCGAAACTCATACACACATACATATATTCATGTATAATAAATGCTATACATTTCTATCACTATGTGAGCACCAGTTGTGCCATTTGAACGTGTCTATCGCCTTGTAAGCTCTACAAAATACAAATTGTACAACAAAAATAACAATAAAATAGCTATAAACAACACGCGACGCTGTTGCAAAATGAGCACTGAATTACGAAACAAGCAATAATAATAATAACAATAACAAATAAATGCAACGCTCGTTAGTGAAAAAACAGCGAAACGAGAGTAAATGAAAATGACATTAGAAAATTGTATAATTTATTACAATTTCCTAGACAAAAAGACAGTGGAGGCAGTGAAAAAGATAAACAATGAACAAAGAACAATAGCCAACTGTTTCTCGCTTAAATGTAGAAGTCAAACTCTTACAGATATACATACATACATATGTACATAAGTATGTAGTTACTGGAAATAAAAAGTTAATGTTCGCAAGACGTTGAGTGATACGTAGTGTCATGCAAGCACACATACATATGAAACAAACATACATACATGACACAAGCTCACAAATCTAAAATGCAACAGACACTCACTTACACACACACCGTTGCACTTTCGTTTGCACGCTTTCATGCGCATTTGCTTTGTGTTTAATGCCTGTCTAATGCTGCTTGCTTTCCGCAACTGTCAAGTGACAAGCTGCAAATGACACATGCAACATGTGGCACAAAGTCGCACTCTAAATTTTGTTCCTTTTAAAAATATGTATGAACATTTGGTTGGTTGCTCGTAATTTGCAGCAGTAACATGAAACAGGCGCGCGCAGCAAGCATTAACAACACAACAAGAGCAACAATAAAGCAGCAGCACAGTGGCTGCAGTTAATTTTCGTACAACATGTGTAAAGGTCAACACATGTGATATGCGCATAATTCCATGTGGAGCAAGCAACAATAACAGCAAAAACAACATATGGGACTGTTGAATAAATAAATACATAAGTATGTATATTGCTGCTGCAATTTACGCACACGCACATAATATGTACATGCATGCAGCACAGTGTGACACCACGCGGCCAACCAACACCGATGAGTCTCAAGTGCGCATGAATTGTGGGCAATTTGCAGGCGTTGCAACAGCTAACAAGCGACAGCGGTTGCTCTGACACTCGGTAGGCCTGCTGGTCAAATTGTAACGCCTTGCCTGCTTTCGATTTCACTACAAGGGAGTGGCTTGGATGCTTGTAGACACAATTTGATTCGGATTTGAAAATTTGGTAAACGGTGTTATGGTAATTTTTGATGACTACAGCAAAAAAATTTTGAAATCACTCTTACTTTTTATGACATAAAAATACATAAAAATAATGAAAAATTGAATGTAAAAAAATACAATTATAGGAAACTAAGCTAAAATTAAAACAAAAATAAATATTTAAAAAGAGAATTTAAAATAAAAAAATTGAAAAAAACAAAAATTAAAAATTATAAAAAATTTAAAATAGGAAAAATAAATAAAATTTAAAGAGAAAAACTAAATAAAAATGAAAAAAAAATCAAATAGCAATAAAAAAAATATAAAAAATTAAAAACAAAAACTATGTAAAAAAATTAATTTTGATAACTACTGTAAGAAACCGCTATTGCTTTCAAAAACATAAAAAATTCAAAATTATAAAAATAAATTAAATTAAATTTAAAAAATAAATATTATAAAATAAAATAGAATAAAAAAAATAAATATTATAAATTAAAATTGAAAAATAAATAAAAACTAAAAATTATAAAAAAATTTAAAATAGTAAAATTAAAAACTATAAAAAAATTTAAAAGTGAAATAAATAAATAAAAATTATAAAAACAAAACGAAATTAATTTTAAAAAGAATAAAATTTAATAGCAATAAAAAATAGATAATATTAAAAACAAAGAAATATGCAAAAAAAAATCACTATATTTTAGTAGAATTTAAAATAAAAAAATAAAAGTTATAAAGAAAAATTAAATTAAAATGAAAAAAAAAATAAAAATTAAATTATAGTGATAAAAAATATAAAAATTAATAAAAAATAAAAAAGAAACAAAAAATACGTAAAAGTTATGAAACATAATAAAAATATATTTTTACTTTATTTTCCATTAATTTTTCTTTTATTTTTTATTTAAGTTTTTTACTTTTATTTTTTTTTTGTTTTATTGATTCTTTTTATTTTTAATTTAGATGTTTTTATGTTTTTATAGTAAACGGTGAAAATAAATTAAAAATATATTTTGTATGTTGAAGAATTAAACTTTTAGAAGCTTTGGAAATTAAAAAAATATATGTTTTATTAAATATATCAGTAGTTTTTGTATATGTATATAATTTTCTCATAATATTTAGAAATATATACTTTTCATAAAATTTTTATAGTGGTAGCATCAATTGATTATGAAGCAATAGAGTTTAGAGGCATTCAGTGCTATTAGGATTTGATCCGAAAAAAATTCCCTCCTTACGCAGTTCATGGTCGTCCGATTCAACAGTCAACTATTTTTTAATGCTCACACTAATCTCTCTGCAGCAACAACGCTTCAAATTCCCAACAGGGTCTCCATAACACATATGTATGTATGTATGTATATGCATCAAATAGGCATAGTATGTAGACAATTTTCTTATGAACGAGAAATAAAACGCACAAGACTCCCAAGCAATAAGTGCTACATGTATGTCTCAGCATAGGAAAACATAAAATATTTTATTGCTTGGCAATTTTGCATTTGGCATGCAATTCATGTATTTGTCCTGTTGACGTTCAAGCCTCTTTATGCTCATCAACGCTGCTGTGCTGCTTGGCCGGCAGTTTTAGTCAGCGCTTATTTTTCCACTATTTGTTGACTTTTTATTTGCATTTACTTGCTTAGTTTTTATTGCAACTCGGTCTTTGACTTGTGAGTCATCAGCTGAAGGCAACAACAATAGCGAAAAAATACGTCAACAGCTGGCCGCTTTGTTTGCTGTAAGGAAATGCCACTTGCTGCGGCTGGGTAAAGCAAAATATTGCGGTTGACAGTGTGCGTTTTGGACAGAAGGGGATATTTCTGGTGATTGTGGTTTCATGAGCAGAGCTTGCTGGGTATTAATAGAGGTTTTTGTAGATATAGAGCTAAGCAGAGTTAAGTTTATTTCGGTTAGAATAGTTGAAATTTTCATGTTTTGACAAAGCTCAGAATTCGAGTAATTACCAACTGTGTTATATAAAGCAACAAGTTAATAATTATCCTTCTAATGTCTACATGGTAACTATATCAGTCTTTTGTATTGCGTATTGCCACCGATCTCAGTCTACTTGCATAAGTACATATGGAGCATCCATAATTTCACATTTTTGAGCAACATCTTTCACAGTAATGGCAGCATTGCTCAAAAGGGTGTCTATCGAGCAATATACTCGCGCTAGTAGTCATACATAATAGTGATTTAAATGGTGTTGATGGAGTTTAAAAATTGATTCATATATACAAAATTCTGAAAATCATGAGATATCTTCTGGAGGATGGAGCCATGTGTAGAAGTTCACACAAATGAGAAAGTTTCCTGATCACCATTCACTTGGAAGTGGCCCATATCGCGTCTTTTACATACGGCTCAAGCAGCTCACGACTTCCGGTCTTTGACCAAGTATTTTCTGGGTAGCCTAAGAACCTCCACGTAAAAAACCCTGCCAATGAAAAGGAGCCATTAGATATAGCGCGGCGAAATATGATTTGTGGTAATTACTATATTGATGACTGTAAATTTGGAATTCATTATCAACCTTCCACAGATCTGTGGGTCGTTAACGCAGTTGCATGTAACAGGAATGTCAAACTCAGACTCACTAAGCTGACTTGCTTCTAGACACTAAGCTTCTTGTCAGTGTCCAAATAACGATAATTTGCCAAAATATTTTTGATAGCTTCAAACATAAATATTTGTATATGATTACTATGAAAATATGTACTTGTATATGTGTTGACAATATCTGCAACAAGTAACTGAACAAAGCGCAGCTGGTGCAATGGAGCAGCAAATTAACTCCGGTTGCGTGCAGACAAATTTTCGAAATATTTTCGTGGGCTTTGTTCTTTGCATTTACACACCTTCACAATGGCTTGGATATGTATGTATTTACATATGAAAATATAAGTGCATATTTGTTACTGATACTTTTTGGACTCGAATGCGAAGCTATTGTAGTAACTATGGATTTTCGGCGGTAACTTTCAATTAGCGCAGAACGGTCGGTGGCTGGCATTGTATCACGCTATATGTAATACATAATATATGTATATGTATGCATCTGTATATCTGCTTGTTTTCAATTAAAAACTACAAACAGCTAATGCTTTTGCAGGCTTGTAAGCTTTGTTATCGCCAGCAACGGAATCAATGTGCAACGAGCGCTTAGCGGTAGCTGAAAGCAAACTTTGTACATACACATATGTATATAAGTGCAATATAAATATACATACTTACATATACATATGTATACTTTCAGATATATACACAAACATACATACATTTTCAAATATGTGGCAAGCATGTAAAATTTAAGCTTACAAAGCTTGCAATTGATTGCATGCAATTATGTAGCCACCTCTAATATACAAAACCAAACACACACAAGCAAATGCCGGCTTAAATGTAAGTATGTGTGTGCATTGTTTGTTAAACGTTGTTAACTCATATTGTCTTTGGCCTACAACAAATACGCTTTGTAGGCCGACAAATTGCTCAACTCACATATTTAACAATCATTGTTCTCTGCGCTGCATTTGTGCGCTTGTATGTATGTATGTGTGTATGAGTGCATGTACACGGGGTATGTAAAATTAAGTAAGCCATTAAGGCTGACTTAACATGCCGCCTGAACGATCAGCAGCTTTGTTTAACTGGTTTAACTGTTTTGTGTGTGTGGCCAGGTGGTTGACTGGCTGTTTGACAGGCTGGCTTGGTTTGGCTGAAGGCCTGGCTAATGGGGGAGTGCTCTGGCATTTGACGATAATTGATACATAAAGTCAGTACACAGAGATGTGTACAAATATACATACATACATATATGCATATATCGAGGTGCACAATTTTCTAAAAATAATTAAACTAGTTTAAGCGCCTCTAATTCTAGTTAAAAATTAACTTTAATTATGGTTTAATGAAGTAATTACTGAGTAAGATCAAATAACACAAAATAAACTGCACAAATAAGACGTTTGCCGGGACACATATTTAATAACTATATAATAATATTGTGAGGTATTCAAAAACAAAAACAGATTAAAAAAAATACAAAATATGAAAAAAAGTTCAAAAAAATGTAATAAATAAAAAAAAAAATTAAAAAAAAAATAAACAAAAAAAAAAAATTTGGAATAAATAATTGTTATAAAATTCTGCTTTATTAAAAAAAACCTAACATACAAATAATCAACAACATTAAAAAAATTTAATAAATAATAAAATTACAAAAATAAAAAATAACCAAGAAAAACAAAAAACAAATAAAAAAATTAAAAAAAACATCGAAGAAAAAATTGAAAGAAAAATATAAAAAAATAAAAGACAAATATAAAAAATAACAATATAAATTATTGAAATAAATAATTGTTATAAAGTTTCCTTATGTTTAAAAAAAATAAGAAAACAACAAATAACGAAGAAAAAAACAACAAATAAAAAAATTAAGAAAAAATTAAAAGAATAATAAAAAAAAATGTGAAAAAAATCAAAAAAAAAAAACATAAAATATAAATTATTGAATAAAAAGTTGTTATAAAATTCTGCTTCATGTTTGAAAAAAAAAACAAAAACGAAACAAAAGGTGAAATATATAAAGAGAATTAAAAAAAATAAGGAAAAAAATTAAAAAAAAATTAGAATAAAATAAAAATAAATGAATGAAACTAATAATGAACATGAATTTCTGTTTGAATTTCACAAAAGTATTCTTAGCAATAATAAAATCAACGGTGCCAAAAGACTCAACTATAATACAGACCTAGTCAAATCCTATATACATACCTACATATATGTATGTATGTATATGTACCACTAGAAAACCGTACAGACAAATAATATCAACTAAATTATTTAAATTACAAAAAAAAAAAAAACAAAAAATAAAAGCATGCAGACCTTTGTTCGCCGCCCCCACACAATCCAATCAAGCTGTGAAATTGACTTATCGCCCAAGTGAAACGCTGTCAATCACCAAACGTCAGTGGCTATTAATTTTAGAGGTGCATTTGACCTTAGCCGACACTAAGCTGCCAGTCCACTCACCTGGAACAAATGCTCAAGAAAATTGGCAATACTTGAGAGCGAACGTAAAGAAAAACACAATTTCATAGTTAGATTTGCACTGAATTTCTGTTATTATTTTCTTTTCTTGCAAACAGAAAAATTTGCATGTCTTTAATTGAGAAAAATATTAAGGAAACTCAAATTTATAGCAACAAATAAATCTGGCATACCAATCGCTTTTGTAAGACTTTACCCTGAACCTTTAAGCTTAGCACCCGCTAAGCCGCTTAGAAATCGATAGGGGGCGCCGTCAAAACAAAGTATTAACGGTGTTCGCTGTGTTTATTTTCAATATTTTCTGCCTTTTCAAGCATTTTGAATACATTTTCATAATTGATTGCAATCTGATGTTTTGCAGCGCACCAGTTGGCCCCACAAATGACAACTGAGTGCATTGGAAACGCTAAACGAATTTCATTAAATTTGCCAACAAAATGTAGGTGGATTGGTATTTTTTGTTTTTTTCTTATATTTTGGCTAAATTTCAGCGGCTTCGTGTAGTGCAAAATGTGGAAAATCGTAGACAGTTGAAGTCAACAGTCAATAGCAACATACGAAAAAAAAAAATTAAATTTACTACTGAGGAAACAAAGTGACAACAGTTTACCCATAAATATTATAGAGTTTATGCATATTTTTAACGGAGTCAATTTTTTTTGCAATTTTTAGAATGTTCTATTGCAACCAAGCGAGTCTCATGTGTGCACTTTTAATGAATGTGCATAAAATTATAGCAAATACAACAAAAATAATAATATGTGGAAACTTACTTCAACGTTCGTGAATACTAATTTGTTTAAATTTGTAAGAAAATCTGATCTAATATGTATTATATAGTATATAATATTGGACATTAATTTTAAGTGAAAAACTTTTTTATTGTAAAAATGTTCTATTAATTTTTTTATTATTTCAATTTGAGAAAACATTTAATTTTTTTTATTATTTAGTTTGCAGAAAAAATTAAAAAAAACAATGTTATACGATACCATACGTAGTCAGCAAAATCTCATTCAGAAAACCGTTGAAGCGGATACATCAACTCGCTGTGCTCTGTATAACGGAGGCGCTAATGTTCCCTCGAACGGCTATACTAGAAAGATTAATCAACCTACTACCAATCGATATTGCAACGAGAAGCTCTGCAGTAAAATCAGCTGGAATTTTGTCGTCGTTGGTGAATTCTTCATTTGGTTCAATAAGCATAGGGTTTGTGGATAAAAAAGACCAAATACTCTCACGCTTTATTTTTGGAGAGGACTTACAACATCTCATCAACACAGACAGATCAAAAATGGCTAATGGAGTGGGAGTGAAAATCTATTGCGCGGAGCTGGATCTCAGGCGTCTCTTGGAGCTAACGAAATATTGCAGTATTTGCCACGTGAAATCTATGCGGTCAGGAAAGCGGGTAATTAATACTGTATCGCACTATGGCAGAGCATAGTTAAGGGCATGCATCATCACCGAGATCAGGTGTAAGAGCCCATGGTCGCGAAAGGACTATAAGACAATTCACAACCTACTGGCAGAACGTGCTTTTGTCCAGCATTGATATTGGCACTAGATGCAGCATCAAAATTAGATACCAAGTCGCTGTTAAAGTTAGCAAAAAGCGTTGCTGTCCTGTTTGATAAAGACTTCAGCTCAAATTAAACTGAACTCCATCTGACATTACTAAGGACCAGTATAGCGCGACAGCCGGCAAGTATCACTTAACCTATCGCAGCAGTATTAACACCAACAACACCTCGAAATCCAACGCAGAATAAGTCTTGCCAACAGGTGCTACTTTGAACTGATGGTGCAGAAGCATGGACGATGACAACATCTGATGAGTCGACATTACGAGTTTTCGAGAGAAAGGTTCTGCTGAAGATTCATGGCCCTTTCTGACTAGGTCATGTCGTCCGAATGGACGAAAACACTCCAGCTCTGAAAGTATTCGACGCACCAGCCAGCGGGGGATGCAAAGGAAGACGAAGACCGCCAATTCGTTGGAAAGACCAGGTGGATAAAGACCTGGCTTCGCTTGGAATCTTCAATTGGCGCCACATTGTGAAAAGAAGAAACGACTAGCGCGCTGTTGTTAAGTCGGAGACTTTACAAAAATTAAATTTTTTTCTAGGACAAATGAGTTTTCAGAGGACAAATTTAATCCAAACCGCCGTTCATTATTTGTCTTTATAAAACGTTGGACTTCGAAGAGTAATTTTAATTTTACAATAAGAAAGTGTTATGGGAATTTGGAAATGTATATGTAATCTTTAAGTAGACTGATTCGATTGAAGGCGGCATGAAAGAGTCAGTTCCGTACTTCCATTTACAAGACAATAACCACATAGGAAGAGAAAAAGCGGAGAATCTTATGACATTATTATATATTCTTATATGAAACTACTATAAAATGGAATTGCAAAATTATTACACTCAATAACTCGCTTTTCTCTACTAAAGAGTTCACTGCGCCCGGTTGCATTTTGACACTGTTTTCAGTAATTTCTCTGCTTGCCCAAAGGCTTATCCGCCAGCTGTCTACTAATATTTATTAGCTGCTATCAATTTACACACACATCGCTCGGCGGTTCTCGCATATGTCATATTTTTGACATTTCTGCAGCTAAAGCGCATGCGCACACGCCATGTGGCGCAGACACTTTGAGTTTCATAAATTATGGCAATTTCCTACTGATCGTTTGCGCTTGATAAGCGTGCGCAATTTTTGCTATATTTTCATGTTTTTGTCTTTCTTGGTAATTTAGCATTTCGCTGTCATTGCCTTGCTGTTGGCCATTTAAGGTTTTTATGCACATATTCGCATATGTGCACTTATGTGTGTGTGAGGAAAGTGTGTCTCTGCGCTTTTCCACTACACAAATGGGCAGGTTTGAAAATTGGGTGTGGGTTGTGGTGTGTCGCTTTGACTGCGGTTGTTCGCCTCTGCTGATGTGCCTGATAAGCAGCGCGGCGCGCACTCAATGGGCAAATCCGCTAACTGTAGAATGCGCGTATAAGGCGAGTGAAAATCGCACATTTCGGTAAAGAGTGTTGGGCGAACTTCTTCTATATTTATTTTCTTTTGAAGTTTTATTGTGCATGTCAATGGGTGATTTCGGTCGTTGGTAAATTAATAAAAATCAAACAAATATTTTGAGACTTTCTTAAGTACATATGTATGTGTAGTTTTGTGTATTATACTTATGATCAAACCTATTATATGATTTTGCATAAACATTCCAAATTATTTAACTCTAAGATTGTCTCCGATAACGCTTGAGACAGGAAATTAAGTAGGAAAATGTGCGTAACTATCGCATATGCAATCCGATCTTAGAGTGGGCTGGAGTCTATGAATTTTTATTTTTCTTTATGTTATGAAGAATGGAAAAAAATTTATTTAGAATACAAAAAAATATTATTTACGGGAATTTGGATCGGTATACTCCAAGAATGATAACGACAAGACTGGATTATTGTGACGTCACATAACATAACAAAATGAGTTGTCAAACTTACATAGTAACTTTAAATGAAGCATTGATATATTTTCGTTTATGACGCCGCGAAGTAATCTCAACAAATTTCTGCGCACGAAATCCCAATACACCGCCCAAATCACAAGCCCTATACGTAAGAAAGAGATGAACGATACAACACACACACAAGTGCTTCGTTAAAATATTTAATTAGGTCTTAAGATACTCATAGAAACTTCATCTGACATCTCTGCTGGCGCTGTTGGGTAACTAACCGGTATTTTAACCGACATTTGTAGTGTAATTAACTGGAGATTTAACCAATAGTTGGCTTGTTGGCTGCATTTGCCTATCAAACGCACTTCACAAAAGTAGCGGTACGACATTGTCATAATCTCTATTTCTATCAAACCTGAGCTCGGGTTGATATGATATCAAGCCTGTAAAATATGAGCTCTTTCCATAATTTTGTACTTTTGAGACACGTTCTTAGCTTATTCTACGTTTTTCAATAACAAAATGTCGTGATTATCCGATTTGTGGCCATTAGCGAACAGTAAACAACAATAATGTCAACAAACTCGTTTGCAATTCGCAACAGAAAGCCAATGTCAAATTCAAATACGCAAAAAATAGAAATGAAATCAAACAAAAACAAAGGCCAAGCAAATAAATAAACAGCGAATTTTAGCAATTTAAAACTGTTGAATGGCTTAATGAAGTGAACGACAGGAAATTGCAAGTACTTCTAAGTACTGAATCGGATTATAATCAGGTTCTATATAATGTATAGAATTTAGAATTGGCGCGCCTGTGAATTTTGTTGAAATTTAATATGAGCGGCAAATAAAATAAGCGGAATTTATAGAAAAGCACATAAATGACTTCGAGAATTTTTTAATATTTTTCGCATTTTTGCACGTGTTTTTCCATAATTTATTTATATATTTGTATATAAGTATATTACATATTTATGATTGCACATATTATTATGCTTTCCGATTACTTCTTAATTCAAAATCGTCTTAACGCTTGCTAATTGCCGGATATGGAAATAAATTGTGCGAAAAAATATTTTTTTTTAAGAAAAAATAGAAAATAATTGAATGAATGACCGCTAATTAGCCAAGCTGGTTTTGATTTTTCAATTTGTGCTGTCATTAACCGCAAAAAAATACCAGTTACCCCCATCACCTACGTTGTGCTTTTATATAATTATTCTTCTGGTTAGGTTTTTACCGTAGGGGAAATTATTAAGATTTTTCACATTTTTTAACTTTACTGTTAAAAAAAAATATTTTATATTTTTCAGTCATCATTTTTCGTAATTATTTATTCTTTTCGTTTAGAGGCAATAATAATTGCTTTCATGTAAGTGAAGTTAGCTCTACTAACAAAAGTGTAAATTTCATGGCTTGATGCCCAATAGTTGTTATAGACCAGAGATCAAGCCTTGAAATCTTTTGAAAAAGGAATATTACAAAATTGAAAAAAAAAATTATAATTTTTGGGCAATGTTGAATTTTCAAGGGTAAGACACAGTTTATGTCGATTTCCGGGAAAACTAAAAGCCCTATGGAAAAAAGTTTTATAGGAAATATGTAGGTAGTGAAAAGAGCTACAAGTTTTGCCTTAACACTTTTTTCCTATAACCTCAAAATGTATGAGAAAATGTCAAACGGTTTTTTATTTCTATCTTTTACAGAGAATTCAACCACTTTCCGACCCAAATCCCCCTTAAAATATTTTTTTTTTAATTTCTGTTATATTTTCTTCCTTGTCCAATGAATTTCATTCTCTTCTTATATATTTTTTTTCAAAAATCATTGAAGCTGATGCTTGATAACAGCAGTTAGAACCATTTCATGACATCAACTTTATGACGTTTCGAAATTAATTAGAAAAACCTCTAGTGAAGACTCAAGCCAACAAATTAATTCGGTATTATTTTTCTGGTAACACCTCAGAATTTGCGCGGATGAGATTATAAATAATAGGCAAGTTAAGACTTCAGGCCTTCAAGACCTCTAAATTCGATCAAAATCGTGTAAGAGCTTGAAAGAACAAATTTGTCTGAGTTTGGGTAATGTTAATGTCTACTGGTGATTTATTGAACAAATACCATTCAATGAATGCTTCAACTTATCTTTATATATAAAAATAACGTATCACGTTGTTTGTCCGCGATGGACTCCTAAACTACTCAACCGATTTTAGTAAAATTTCGCACACTGTGTCCTGTTCGAACCAACTTAGAAGATAGGATAGTAAAAAAAGGGTTTCTTAACCGAAGAGTTCCTAAAATTTATAAACCATACCTTGTTATTCAAAATTTAAGATTATACCACAAAATTCACTGCGAAATGTAACGACATAAATTCGAAGAGTCAGCACCATTAGCAAAAATCCTCTTATCCTCAACTTATATTAAATACATATTAAGCAAATTCTTGCATGCCATTTACATAACATATTAGTTAAATGGCGGCAAATCGATACAATTTCAATTGACGTGTTTTGTGATAACACACATAACGGGTTTAACAGGCGCCCCACCGCATGCTCATAAGCTGGTCTGTTAAGTTTCGGCAGCGAGTTTCGTTAGGCAAAGGTGACTAAGGTGAACTCGGTATGCGCTTAGGATTATATGCTATACACATAAGTACATTTGTATGTGTGACCAACAAGTTTTTATGAATTTATTTCTGATTTTATTATTGTTTACTGCTTTGAAAGTTGAAGCAGAAAATTTCATACCAATTGACTGTATAAATTTGCCCAATGAGCCAGTGGTGACATTAGACATGTTTTATAAATAGAAATATAGAGAGGAATAGTAGAAATATTTTTGGTTTTAACAGTGAACTTGAATAAAGATGAATAGAGTAACAGATAGTTGATGTTTGTAATAAAATATGTTAACCAAAAAATCGCAATAAAACACCACCAAATAAGATACTTTCTAGGAAAACAACTGTCAATTACAACTTTTTTAAATGCATCACTTGCTTAAACAATATTTTGCATGGAATTAATAAAATCTGGCCACTCCACGCGTTCGAGTTAGCATTGCAAATCGCTTGCTGGTTAATTCGAATTCTTTGCTACTGCTGCTCTTCGGCACATGAGCGTTCCAAGGCGTGAACTTTCGTTTATTTACGCAACTCAGCTACGCCTCGCCGCTGTACGTCGCGCTGGGGCAGTTAATTAAGCGCAATAAAATGCAGAAAGTGGTGAAGTAAATTAAAAATCGGCGTTGCGCTGGAAATTTACGAGGAGCAAAGCAATAATAAAGCAACAAACAAGGCGAAGACGAAGATGAACCAGCAGTACTAAAAACAAAACTGACAGGGGCAGTTGTGGCATTATGGGTCAGAGGCGCATTATGTACGTATAAATTAGGGACTTACTTGCTTCAGAGACTTAATTGCTTTGCAAGGCGCGAAGGAGGCGAAAAATGTGTGGGCTGAGTGTGAACTTAAGTTAAAAACATACAGACAATAAAAATCAATATGTGTAGGATTATGTACTTTGAAGTATGAGTGTCGGAAGAAAAGCAAGCAAACTTATAATTTTTTATTGAAAAACTTTTTTTTTTTGAGATTTTTTTTTTGGAAATGTTGTTAGTTATGTACTTAAACAAGAAAACACGTTCTCATTTGCATTTCTTATAGCATAAAAGGGTATAAAAGGATCTCAATCTTAATTTGGATCGCTCAGTTTGTATGCTAGCTATAGACAATAGTAGTCCGATCTGAATAATTTGTTCGGAGATTGTAGTGTTCTTCTCGAAAATATTATATGAGAATTTTCCTGAAGATATCTTGTAAAATAAAAAAGTTTTCCAAATAAAAACCGGATTCGGATCGGTCAGTTTGTATGGCAGCTATATGCTATAGTGGTTTGATCTGAGCAATTTGTTCACAGATTATACCAATATCTTCAAAAATTCATCTATGCAAATTCATAAAGCTATGACAAACTTAATATATGTACTGAAAATGGAATGGAAATTTGAAGGAAAAATTTGCGAAAATTAAAATTAAATTAAATATTTTTTTTCAAAATTTTAGATATTTAACAATATTTTTATCTTTTGACAAACAAACAAGAAACATATTGCTTATTAACCGCAATTTCAGCCTTCTTTACTCAAAGTGCACTTTGTGAAGAGCACTCCACTCAATTAAAAGCATAACTTTAGAACAAGTAGCATTTGTTAGCGGCACATCCGCCCTCAACTAGCCGATTATATACATACATATGTATATGTATACTTTCCCCATCTTTTCGAATTACAAATAAAATGCACTTTTAGCGCACAACAACAGCAACTACGGCTACCCAACATCATGTCTTCAACATAAAAATATGTTTTTGTTGCTGCTAATAGCCACGAAATCGCAAGCAAGCAGCAATGTTGCGCATTTTACAACATGCAACATTAAACTATCAGCATGAAGTCATCAAAATCGGCCATCAAAATGCAGACAACCACCCAAAATGCAACTCAATTCGACTGGGCAGCCAGCAGCAGCACTTTGTGGCAATTTACTGCATGGTGCAACGCAACCGAAAGCACATGAATAATAATAAAAAAAAAGAAACTTGTGGCGCAAAAAGACAATCAAGCGCTTGTGGGGTGCTGGATGGTGAGCTGCAGCAGGTGGAACTAAATAAGTGACTACAAGTGGCACAGTAAAAAAATGTTTTAAAAACTCGCGCATTACTTAAGTGGCGGCAACTTGCAACAAACATTGTTGCAACAATAAGCATAAATGTGATCACGGGGGTGCTCTGCAGCAGACAGTCATCCGTTGTGCGATGGCCTGTTTCGTCGTACATTATTGTTTCCTTGCCTTTAATTCGTGCGTCCACCAGTGCGCTCGGCGCTCAAGTGGAGCAGATCTGCTTTGTATGAAATCAGTTCCTCGAAACTGATTTTCATGCATTTATTGTTTTTGGTTTTATAATTGCGTCTACTATTTATGCATTACATTAATTGTGCTTGTTTGTTGTTGTTGCGAGTACTTCACTTTAATGGCAATCAAGCTCTCTATTTATGCTTTTCGCTTGCGGCCGCTTGGCTGTGGCTAATAAATTTACATATCTACATGTGTATGTATGTGTATTTGAATGGATGTGTGTTTGGTAGCCAAGCAAACTGGTGAGCAAATAGTGAGTGATTGAAAAATTAGCTTGCATAAAAGGTTTTAATTGAAATGTATTGAACGAAGCGGAAGTGTTGCATGGTTGCTTGGCAAAATGTGGTGAGGCAGACACGCATATTGTTGCGTTTTTAAAGTGTTTTATGCTCGCTCAAGTAGTCGATAAACATAGTTTTGGAGTTTTGGATGATTTATTGATTTATGGGTATAGAAATAATAATAACGTAAATATATAGGTAATAATGGCTGAACATATTGTAAATGTCGAAAACTTGACTTTTTATATGTTCATATGTATGTATGTATATGCATACGTGGACAGGTTGCAAAAAGAACATGTAACATATACATACATACATACATATGTATTTGTATTGCCGTGGCATGAATAACGAGTAAACTGTAAAACAAAAATTCTTTTTTTTATACATTTTAATTTTTATTTTAATATTACTTTTATATAAAATTGATATTTTTTTATTTATTATAATATTGCTCTTTATTTTTTTTTATTATTTAAAATGTAAAAAAAAAAAATATTTTTATTAAAATTGATATTGATTTTTTTATTTTTTTTATTATTTCATACATTTTATATTTTTTTATACATTTTAATTTTTATTTTAATTTTACCTTTTTATAAAATATATATTTTTTATTTTATTTATTACAATATTAATTTTTTTATTTTTTTTATTATTTAAAATAAGTTGGATCTCTTGTAAAACTTTACATTTTTTAAATAAATTAATTTTTTATGCTCCCTTAAAATTTTCTGCTACTTTTTTTATTTAAATTGTTGCACTTTATCTATAATTTTTATTATCTTTATTTTTTTAATTTTATTAATATTTTTTATACATATTTTTTAATTTATTTTTTTTTTCCTACCGAACTTTTTATGCTCTTTTCGTTATTCTTTCTACTTTTACTTTTACTTTTTACATTCATATTTTTGATTTAACTAACAATAGCTTTTTATTATTTTGTGTTTTTTTTATTTTTTTTACAAATTTTGTTTAAATTTATGCTTTTATTTTCTTATTTTAATTTTATGTATTTCTTAACTGTAGTTTTCTATGTTCATTATACATTTTAAATTCTTTTTATTTTTAAAGCATTTTTTAATTTTCTTTATATATTGTAATTATTTTTTTTTTTATATTTCCTTCTTAAAATTTTTTTATTTATTTTTATGATTTTTTTAATATTGTATCACATATTTTTATTTTGCTATTACTTTGTTTTATAATTTTTCACTTTTATGTTTTTATTTTAAATTTTTTTTCTTTTTTTATGATGTAATTACATTTTTTTCTAATCTGTTTTATTTTAATTTTATTTTTTAAATTTAGTTTTTTATAATTTATTTCTTGTTTCTTTAATATCCTGATTTTTTTAAATTCTTATTATTTCATATTAATTGTAGTTTTTTTGTATAATGTTTAGTAAAATCATAAAAATCTAAGTAACCATTTCGGTAGCATTTTATCTATTAAAAAAAAGACACGGTCGAGTGAAAACTTTTATTGACCCAAAGCCCTCAGACATTCGATATCAGCATAGAACAAGTAAGATCCTTCATTTGTGGAATGACTTTAAGATATGTTTATCATATATCATAAATAGAAAGAAAAGCTTGGCCAAACTACAAGCAACAGTGTAATATACAATGTTTTTAACAATAAGTACAAAATGTTCTGCATAATGCATTCAAGGTCATTGCAAAATATTTCATCTTTCAGCACTAAAAGATCACAGCAATACATTAACGAAGCCACATATAAGCTCCAAGCAGCTTGAATTACAAAGAATGTCTTGTAAAACAATCTTCAACTGAGAAAATAATGACTTGACTCTTAAGCCGTAACGGTAAATTGAATTAAATTGCTAAGCAGCAAACTTTTCAAACAAATAACTGACAGCACTACAAACCGTGTGGTAATTGAGAAGCTTCAATTTGTGGCTACTCAACTAAGCTTAGCTTAGCTTTGTCTAAGCTGTAACATAGCCTAAAGCTGATTTACGGCGTTACGCTTGAGTTGGATAATATTCATATGAAAAGCACTCAAATTAAACTGTGGAGGACTAGAGCGTTTATAATTGTTTCATGGAAGTTAGTTAATTGATTTGTTGTTGTTAAAGTGGGGATTTAAACGTTGGGATTCCTATGTAAGCGGCACAAAGTGGGAAAGAGTAAATACTAGAGGGATTTATGAATACATTGTAGTGCTAAAAAAAAGAAGACTAAAGGTTGAGATTTTCTAAAAAAATTTTATGAATTATTGAAATGTTAGTTTTCGAAAAAATTTGTAAAAAGTTAGCGATATTTCAAAATTACCTTATAAATACTATAGAACTAAGTGTGTAATCTTATCAGCCGCTGTTATGAGAAAAATATCGATTCTTTATGAAAAATTTGATACATTGACATAAACACACTATGCAAAGAGTAAGCAAAAACGTCAAAAACACAATAACTATTGAGTAATTAGGGTCTTCAGCACATAAACAGATCCCTACATATGTACATAGAATTATTAACCCATGTTGCAACAAAACCGGAACAAAGGCGAACAAAAGACGCTTGTAACAGGAAAGCAGCTGCGGTACCCAAGAAAAAAGTCAAAGAAATAACAGAAAAATGCTAGAAAGCAACAGCATCATAGTCTGGCACAACTACAACAACGCCTTATACTATGTGCCGAAGTCAAGCAAAGCAAAGGGATGAAAGGCAATATGCGGCAGAGTCTAGTTGCGATGGCAGCAATATATTATCCGAGCAGCTTCCGCTGCAACATCAAACAATGATTGCAAAATACAACGAAACAAGAAGAAAACATGCAGCTGCAAGGAGGCAGCGACATGCTGCAATTATGAGCTGCTGCAGTGGCAATATACCGAGCGCACAAAGCGGCTCCTTGTGCCACTTTATTGTCAACATGTTGACGGCGGCTTCGCAAATACAATATTGCAGAGCAGTTAAATGCCGGCAGCTGATTAATAACTTTGTCGCAATTTCGATAAAAAGCTGAACGAAAAAAGGATAAAAATAAAGAAGACTACCGTGTAAGACGCGTGCCACGGGTCCTTTCGCCTCCCTTGCCGCAATTGTTTGACAAAGCGCGTATATGTAAGCAAAAGGTGTAATATTTATCAATATAATTGTTGATTTATGACAGTTTGCCGCATTGCTATGATGTGGCAGTAGCAGCAAGAGCGGCAATAAACGCTCGTCGTGCAACTAGTTTTTCTAGTAAGCGCTGATAATGACATTAGCGTCAGCAGCTGGCACTTGGCAGCAGCTGGAAAGCAAGCACCTACCCATGTTGTAATGTGTGGCATGATAAGCGTTGCATAAAGTTGAAGGTCCTTCAAGGTGATATTTATGTGTATTTGGTGTAGAATTTTGTAAAATTATAGACTGGGCAGTAAATGCACCTGCTGAAAGGATGAAATGTGTTTCGTAATTACAGCAGGACTGCCTATTGCCATAAGAAAAAAATAAATTCCTTCGAAAGAGGTTATTTTTGTAATGCTCAGAAATAAAGTTGCCTCACATTTGTATAATATTTTTCTTTATTTAAAACATTTAATGTTTAAAATATTATAAAGAAACGTAGAAGCTCCCATAAAGTATATACATACATATGTATGTATGTACACAGTGTATAAATGACCAACGTGACGAGCTGGCTTGATTTGACCAAGTCCGCCTGTCTGCATTTACGCAAACTAGTCCTCTAGTTTTTGAGATATCTACCTGAAGTTGTCCACATGTACTTTTTTGGTTAAGAAGATGCACATTTGTCGGAATCGCCAATATCGGATAACTATAACATATAGCTGCTATACAAACTGATGCACATTTGTCGGAATCGCCAATATCGGATAACTATAACATATAGCTGCTATACAAACTGACTGACCGAACTCAATACCTTGTATGGGAAACTTTTTTATTTGACAAGTTATACTCACAAAATTTGACGTAGATTAAGTTCCAAGACGTTACTAAAATATTCGAGGAAATGGCTCAGATCGGACTACTATAGCGTATAGCTGCCATACAAACTGCATGATCGAACTCAAGACCTTCTATGGGAAAATTCTTTATTTGAAAATGTATCCTCACAAAAGTTAGCGTAGATTATGCTCGAAGACATTACTACAATATCTCAAGAAATGGTTCAGATCGGACAATTATAACTTATAGCTGCCATACAAACCGACTGATCGAAATAAAAAAAAGGATCCTTTTACGAAAGATTTTTCATTTTCTCCATTCCTCCGCAATAATCACCTAAACGTCATCACTATTTCCCTTACTTTATCGGCTCTCCTTTACAACTGTCAACAGAAATTTGCATATATAGTACAATCGCTCAAATTGCAGCGACGAAAAATTGTTTGCTTGCACGCTTGCATTCCAAGCTGTCAAGACAGTCGTCATCAATGAGTCCACCGCCAGCATTTATTTTGTTGTTATTCGCAAAAAGAGAGTTGTATGGGTGAATACATATGAATATATAGATATGAAGATATGTAGTTGCTGACATTTCTTTTTTCGCCATCGCCAAACTGTCAAACAGGCAGTACACGGCATGAGAAAACGTACGAGCAGACGGTCTGATGGTCTGACTTGTGTTCAGTCAGGCGAGTGTATTTTTTGTGGCTAAAAATATGATCAATAAAAGCAAGCGTCTTTGACAAATGCAAAACCGCTCACTTTCGCACAGCAATCTTCAGTTACCAATGACATGTTTATAAAGATGTGTGTATGTATATTTCTTTGACTGTTTATTTATTTGTTGACATTTGTATTTATGTTAATGCCACGACAAATATTGTGATAACTCGTGAATATTTTTAAGAGTACAAATGTTTGACTTTACAAGTAAGCGATCGAAATAGCAGTAACTGTCAGCTGGGAGAGCGCACAGCAGTGACTTGACTGTCAAATTTTTATGATTTGAATGTTAACTACTTACTTTATTACACATACAAAGAATATGTATGCATACATACTTTCTTGAGTTTGCGGTTCAATCGATATACTTTTTGACTACTTAAAAACAAAAATTATTTTTAAATAAACATTTTTCTTTGCGCAACATTTGCTGAGTGCGCCACTTATTGAATATTGCCGGAAGCTGACCGGAAACGGAAAATTAACTCAGCTAACCTCGAAATCGACTTAGAGTTGTTGAGTTTGAAACTACATATAGTTATTGAACCATGCTTTTGCTGCAACTGTAAACGCGTAACACTAACAACAAGCCAGCCATTTTCAACACCAATTTTCTAGCCCTTCATGTTAACTTTATGCCCGCCACTCTTCGCTTCTTCCAACCATTACAACTTATTATGCAGGTCATCAACGCATCATTAACAACAACTTCGACTTCAGTTCCAATGGCAATAAGTTAAGCATCGAGTTATTTGTATACTTCAGCACTTGAGCTGTTAGCGCATGCGTGGAAATTTTAATGAGTTTATGGCTCTGTGCGAGAAGTCATGTTTAAAGACACAAAAATGAGTTGCTTTTCCGGCGCGAAATGCATTCGAATCTTCAAAGGTTGAAATTCGTATCCCCCTAAAAATATAGATATATGGATTTCGGTTATATTTGTATGTAAATTTCACCAGAGGCGTACACCATTCTCACAGTTAATTACCGGGTCACGTGATGACGAGTTCCACTAGTTTCCTTTTATTCTTTTAAGTGGTGGTTAAGAGCAACTAAACGTCTTTGTAGTTCTTAAAATGATTTACAAATCATCTGCGTTACATATGTTGGCTGCTGTTGTATGTGTGTGTGTGTAGTGGGTTGAGCCGCCGACAGGAAACTATTTACACAACAAAGACAGATGTGTTAAATTAGCGGAAAGAGGTGGTAACCTGATGTAATCGGGTACATACAACCGAGATTAAGAGGGGGAAAGCGTGGGAATTAATTGACGGCGAAATATTTTACGTGAGAAAATTTTATGAAATTCGTAAGTAGAAATTAAATATGCATATAAATCTTGCTTTTTGTCAGACGAAATATATGTAATGAAATTTAAATTGAGTTTTTGTATAAAGCAAAATGTTTACATCAGCTATAATACCCTTTACAGTCACATTTCTTATAGCTTAAAATGGTATAAACAACTTTTTATTTTATTTTTGATCGGTCAGTTTGTATGACAGCTATTTACTATAGTAGTCCGATCTGAGCAATATGTTCGGAGATTGTAGCGTAGCTATAGGTAATAATCTGTGGTTAATTTCGTAAAGATATCTCGTCAAATGAAAAGGTTTTCCTTACAAGAACTCGAATTCGATCATTCAGATTGTATGGCAACTTTATCGTATAGTGGTACAGTAATATCCATTCGGGCAAATAAGCAGTTTTTTTGGGGGAAAAAGGACATGTGAAAATTTTCATAACCATATCCCAAAGACTGACGTGTGTAAACAGCGGACTGACGTACAGGAAAACGGACATGGGTGAAGCGGCTCAGCTCATTATGTACAAGTACAAGTACACTTTATAGGGTAGTAGTCGACGTTATATTATAAAGATCTTTGCAAACATAGTATATCCTGATTAGGGTATAAAATCTTTACAAAAGCAAATGTCGCCTGCGCCACGAGAAATCAATGTAGATATGAAAGCTGCTGCATAAAATTGGGCGCATTACTTAATTGCGTTACTTGTCATTTTAGCAAAGACACACACCTAATAAGGTCAGCTAAGTTCTCTACAACTATTTTCGCTGCTGTCACTTAATATTTTCCAGCATTACAACTACAAATACGAAAGTGTCAAACAGATTATGCCTTCATTTTTCAACAATTACAAATGATCTCATCTCCGCACTAATTTGCAACACAAATGTGCATATGACTTCACTTTTCGTGTCGCAGGCGATTTAATATGTTTCATTAAGTACAAAACTTACACACCAGTAGACACTTGACGAATCAAAAGTCAAAGAAACAAGCGCGCACCCAGCACTGGCAGGCAAGTGTAGTGTAGGCGCGCAGGCGTCTTGGCAAAAAGTCTTGCGCTGACGACGCAAACGAGACTGCGCGTTAATAATTATTTGCTATAATTACGATCACTTGCCAATTAAATCGAATTAACTCATTATGATGACGGCACACACGGCACAACAAGTTAGAATATATAGTTGGATGACTTGCTGGTTGGCGGGCGCAAGGCATTGAACGCTTGAGTGCCAAACTCAAACGAAAAATTAGAGAAATAAAGAAATTGCTTACCACTTTTTGCCAAATTCGCCATAATTGGTGTTAGTTAAGCGAAATAAAATTGATTGAAATAATTCTTAAATGTTGAATTAATTGAAAAATTGCAGACTTGCAAAAATTACTTGAAAGTAGCGCAAATGTATAGAATTCCTCAGCGGTCAGCAATGAGCTCATCACTCAACGCTCACCAGAAATGATCCTCAATTGGTGAATGTGCTGTGAACGGATCAGAGCGGAAACAATTTCGAAGTTATGCGAATGATTGTTGAAACATTTCATTGCCGCACACAGCACGCAACGCGCATTTGAAAGCGATCGTACATTCGCAAATAATTGATTTGAAATCAGGCGCTTCAATGATCAGCGACAATGGCATGTGATGATCACATGTGATGGCTGCAAGATTAACGGTACAACTGGTATTCACATACCGGCCTAACGCAGTAGCGAGTTTCTGAAGTATTTTCGGAAATGTACACGGCGCATAGATCAGTCATTGATATTGCGCATGCGCACAGCTGTTTACGGCGTTCACTCACAACGATCGAATCGTTTCGTATGCGGCTGCGGCCATCGTGTAGTGCACATAAAATATGCAAAGCATTGACAACGAAATTTACAATGATAATTTGTTGCGCTGCGCTAAAAGCGTGCCGCCACAAACTGGGTGAACGCCAATGCATGCGCAATTGACTTTGGTGAAATTTGGCGCAAGTAAATGAAAATATAAATAAATAATGGCATGGCGGGCCGTAAAAAGTGCGTCACACGAGCAAGATCAGAGAAAATTAGAGAAATGAAAAAATAATAAAAACATAAAATAAAAAACACCGAAAGGAAAAACAGTCAACGGAAATATGCATTTGCGGCAGATCAAATAAAGTGCGCCGTCATGGAAATTTGCCGCCAATAAAGTACAATGCATGCATGTGTGGGGAAAACAACAACAAAAATGTTAAGTAAAATATTGCCGCAATGCAAATGCCCTCGCGGCTTGTTGCAGCAATTTCGTCTTCATACAAAAGTGCTCGCTCACACTCGGCGCTGCGTTGGTGTGCGTGTGCACGCATATTTTATTATTGACTGCAAAAATTTCCTGCACTCAAATCGCTTCATTTCGTTTGGCAATTTCTATTTCAAAGTTTTATTGTTATGACTTTCTTTATTGCGACAAAAGTCTTTTATTTAGCAATTTAGTACATTCGAGCGAGTGCAAGTGGGGTACACTCGTGTAGCATACATACTTACATATGTATATACATATACATATGTACATTGTTTTCTTAGTTGATGAATCAATTTTCAACGTAGAAATGTTGGCAACACCATATGCGTGCATATGTAAGTATGTTTGGCATCCATTCAGAGCCACCGAAAAACTTGTTTCTTTTTTTAAGGCAAAAAATAAATTGCAATATTTTTTACTATCAGTCGCTGTAGGTCTATGTTTTACGAGAAATCGCGTTAACTTTCAAACTTTATGAAATGTTTATGAATTTTTTTAACGTCTTTAAAGTGAGAACTAAGGGTTTGTTGTTATAGTTGCCTTCACAAAGAGTCACAAAGTTATAGCCGGGAATGAATTCGCTTATGAGCTCGCTCGCTTCGCAGTATCCATTAAGATGATAGGACCCGAACCCTTCATCGCGGTGGGTCCTCATATTATGAAGGAGCAGTTCCACAAGGGAGTACTAGACAGGAAGAGATATTGGCAACACCAAGGCATGTGCCACGCTAAGTTGC
Source organism: Bactrocera neohumeralis (assembly GCF_024586455.1). Lineage (NCBI taxonomy): Eukaryota > Metazoa > Arthropoda > Insecta > Diptera > Tephritidae > Bactrocera > Bactrocera neohumeralis. Next base: position 75,406,816 of record NC_065920.1, on the reverse strand, counting down.
TAATGCGTGGTTACTTTTTCATCAGATTTAAATTTGTAATCAGTCTCCTTAAGGACAAACTAAGGCTACTTGTCGTATTCTACACTGGCCACCGTAAGCATAAGAAGCACTTAACATATAACACTTATATAATGCAAATTGCTGGTGACTGAAACTCCTACTATTGGCTAAACAAAATTTGAAGAATAGTTTGAATAACTTATACATGAATGTTTTAGAGAGAGAGAGAGAGAGAGTGAGGAGCGCTCTAAAATGGCGAAACGAACACGGTTTATAAGTCATTTGTTTGAATACAGTCAATCTATCTATAAAAGAAATCTAAGTTATTATATTGAAGGCGATAATGAAGATTTGCATTAAAATACGTACAAACGTAGTTTTTTACTGTCTGGGTAAAATTTGATCTGATGGCACTTCTTCGTTTACTGCTGATCAGTTTATTGAATAGTTCTGAGTATTCTTCTGATTAGCAAAGTAATTCGGCTCTCTTTTGATTGATCACAATAGCTGATATTTGTGGGTATAAAATTTATACATAAGGTCACCGAATAGTGTAAAAAATTCTAAAAAACACAAAAGATTATTATATTAACTTAAGCAAGTTTTTGGGAAAGAGTTGGTTTCATTAAAAACTTTGACTCAAAAGTATTACTTTGACAATTTAAACCAGAAAAACACACTTTATGAAAACGAAAATTTTCTTCTCTGCAATGGACGTGAATAACATGATGGTAGCAACAATAACAACATCATACATAAATGCTCAACGATATTTTTTTTTATTCTCATTAAAAAGTAATTTCCAAGTATTCTTCCCTGGACATTTATTCAAACAATGAGCATACAAATCGTTTGTAGTGCTGCTTTTATATTATTTTATTGTCTCTTCTTCTTCTTTCGATTAAAATACCCTTTAATTTCTGCGCTCAAGCATTGAAATCATGAGGAGGCAAAGTCATGGCAATTGTTGAGGCAATTTATTGCATGAATACCTCAGCATGTATGTAAAAATGCCTCAATACATATGTATAAATACATAAAATAAATTGTATAAATACATACATATGTACATGAGCAAGCGTCTGATCAAGTATAATTTAGTGCGACGAATTGATTGACAATGGCTGCATTAAATGCACTGGGCAATTTGCCGCTTTCCACGTTTCGTAGCAATAATTATTTTTTCTGTATGTGTGTCTGAGAAAAGTCGTAGGTCGCAAGAAAAAATCTTTTAAGTAATGAGTACATAAAGATTTATGCAGAGATAACTTCGTGTTTAAGTGAAATAATTCAAGCAAGACGCTTGAAATTTGTGATGAAGAGTTAGAAGACAGGAAAAAATATTTTTTTTGTTTCAGAATTTTCGACTTTTTTGTGGAAAAAAGAGCTCTTAAATCATTAATAAGCATTCATACTTGTATAGCAAGTGAGTCTTATCGGCAGCTGTAAGGTTTAACGATCGCTTTAGCTGCTCAAATGCATACCAGTATAATTCTCAGTTGTCTATCATAACCTATTTTTTAACAACTTTTGTATTATAATTATTTTTTAACAGCTCACAGTTACTATTGCAACTCAAACTGTTACTAATCACAAGGCATTAAAATTTTATTGCACCAGCAACAACCACAAGCGTTGCAGGAAAATGTTGTTTTTGATTTAGAGACTTTTCTCCAAAAGCAATTCCTCTTACTCAGTGCTGAGGTCTTGGCCAGTTGAAGGTCAATGCTATTAGCGTGGTGGCTGTTCATTGCTTATTTCTTATTTTTCCTATCAATACTTGCACTAGCTAACAGCTCAAGCCCACCGTGAATAACAGCAACAAATTGTTGACAAAGCGAATTAGAGGAAGAGTTAAGCACGACAAAGCAACGAGGTGCAAAAATAAAGAAAATAAAAATATGTACGCCTGCGCTTGTTTGCCCGTTTTTGCCACAAACATTGCTCGAAAACGCTTTTTGTTTTGCTCTGTTGCTTTGCTAAGCGCTTGATAATGGAGGTTAAAGACGTGCCTTATTGTAGGTCAGCATGGCTGACCGCTTAACGAAAGGTTAAATGATAAAGAGGATGACACCTCTCGGTTGGCTTGGAAGTGCACGCAGACAACTATTTGGCAAGAAGAGTTAGCTATTTGTAGCTGTAAATATAAATATGTTTGTATTAAAGCTCAAACTAAAAAAAATAAAATAAATTTGGGGAAAAATATCATCAATTCAAATTTATGTATATATACATATTTGTGTAATAAAAAGTATACACAAAAATTCCAAGAAATAAGACAAAAAATAAAAAATTTTATGCTCTTTAATCATTATTCTTAAATCGGGTCGGCGGCGCACTTAATTAAATTAGTGCACTCAGCATTTTATGATCTATTTTCGTTTAATTGGTTTCTCAAGACAATTTATGGTAATCAAAAACAGCTTGAAGCTTATGTTGAATGAATATTGCTACCCTTCAAGCTACTTAATTTACAACAGAATAATCTTTTTGACTTAGGAAACGTAAAGAGCGTTTTTTTTTTTTAATCTATTAAGCTTCGTGATATACTTAAGCATTGTACGACGTTAATCAGTAGCATAAAGACAACTGAATATTTGCGCTGATGTCAAGTGAACTCATAAATCTACCAAACTCATTAGGGTGGGTAAAATAAATATTGTTTTTCGCCTTTAAAAAAAAAATCTTAGACGCCTCTAAGAAATTCTGTAATAAGCTCTTATTTGTAACGGGAAGGTCCTTCGCCTTTCTATAAAGAAGATTTAATACGATTTTTTCGTTAACCTAACTGATTAAAAGATATTAACGATTGAAGTTTTATTATGTTAAGGCATTTTTTTATTTTGATATTTTTTTAATTTTATAATTTAATGAAAAAATCATTTTAAATTGCAAAACTTACAGTTTTGCAGGAAGCTGAACCACTCTCTTAATTTTTTATTAAAAAAAATCGTTTTTTTTTTTACCTACCCTAATACTTATGTATACATATTAGGCTCTTAGTCCACAATTTACATAGATATGCATGTACATTTATTATTTCCTAATTTTTTATATAAAAACTAACATATCCATGCATATTTGTTTACTCGCCTGTATTCCTAGCTTCCCAACGCATTCAAGTGTTTAATATAAAATTTATTACAAGTCCTTCCCATCAATTTTCGAAACTTAAACAAGTCACAGAATCGTCCATACAACAAACTACTGGAAGAACGTAGCTAATTTTCTTATCTCTATGCTCGGCATGGATTTACTGGGAAGCAGAGGCTGCGGCAAATTTGGGTGTGCTTCCGGAATTTCTCAGTAGCTGACACAGCAGAAATGCCGGTTCACGACGGCTAGACAGTTGAAGCGTGTGGGAAGAGGCACAAGAACAGGCACATACAAACGAAAACAACAATAGTTTACAGAAGCAGCCACCGGCAGAAGCGCCAACGAGGGGTTTCAAGCACATATACTGCAAACTCCGCATATGATGGTATGCTTGTAGAGAAGGTAGGCAATAACAGCAGCGCAGACGCACCCTCGAAAAGTGACGGGCTGTTGGTGTGTGTATGGGAGCGCGCTCATACGTTAGCTTGAGCCTGAGAAATTCCCTACGAAATGGACACACACACATACATATATGATAACAAAAAATTACTCAGCAGAAGAAATTTTAATTGCACAGACAACAGTTGAGGGTCGCGCCAGGCATATTTGAGCAACAACATGCCGTTTACCCAGCCAGACGCAAGCTTCCTATATGCGTGCTACGGTGTCCGGACTGGGAAAGTGGAGTAGCACATCCGTGCGCATGCAAACACACGCACGCATACAAACACACAAGTATTTGCTGTGTTAAAAGGTTAGCACATCTGCTGTCACAGATTAAATAACACCAAACATCGATATATGAAAAAGTGTATATAACGGAACGGTAGTGAAACACACACCCTAAAACGCTTGAGACTGCAGAACAACTGTCATAAATGGTATTTTTAGTTTATTTTTTTGCTTTTTTGGGGTTTGCCTATAAGTGCAATGCATCTATGGTTTCGTCCTTTCCCAGTTCCGTCCGTCCCTTCGGTGTCATGTTGCAAGCAACTCAAGTGCGTGTGTCTCTTTTGCTTTTGTTGTAAGAATAGCATTATTTGCTGTATATTTACTATGGCAAGCATGACTTTGAAAACGTGAAATCAATCGTTTAATTTGACAAAATGCACACCATTTAGGGGCAATCAGCGTTCAATGCGCCTTTGGAGGGATGGTTGCTATGATATAATAGCTGAAGAAGGTTTACTATTGTCAGAAAGCATGATTTGTGGCGTGAAAGGAATTTTAGTAATAAATAATTTTGTCAATTGCGGAAGTTAGACAAATAATATGTCTCCAAATCAAAGTAAATAAATGTGACTTACAATTTGAGATCTCATTGCACTGCTAAAAGGTGTGGAACTATAATTTTTGATTTTAAGTCAGAAATGGTGAGTCTAAGCTTAGTTAAGTCTAATAATGTCAACAGTGCGCTTCTTAAGCCAACAGCTCGCTTAGAAGAGTTTTGTGTTTTCACTTCAAACTTTAGGGCTCAATTATGCTTACGGGCGCTTCATAAAGACTCTTAATTGAGTCAATTAGTGATTTTTCACCAAATAAATTAGTCATATACCTTCTTAATTGAGTCAATTAGTGATTTTACACTGAACTTATTAGAGAAACCAATTTGCTAATAGATTTAATTAAGGCCCTGTCTGAAATATCTAATTCAGTCTTAATATTTATATAATTAAGCAGACATTAAAATAAGGTCAGCATCTTATTGGGAAAATATTTAAATGCCCCTCAATCTGAATAGTTCCTATAGATTAAAGCAGCTAAAGGCTTTAGTCCTGATAACAGCCTTAGGACCATATTTGACAGACCCGTTAATATTTATATTACAATTAAGCTTTTCCTGCACGAACTCAACCTGAGCAATATTAAAATTCATTAAGAAATAGTTTGCTTATGCATTAAAAAATTAAAATAAAAGAAAGCAAGTAAACAAATTCATTCTTAAACTCTCCACATTTAACACTTTCTCCTCATTAAGATCAACACTCGTGCATGCAAGAAATCTATTAAATAAAAAATGCTTTAACAACACCTTACTTTCTACGCTTTGGACAACCCATGAGCACGTGATGTCCATAAAATTGCAAAAAGCATAACAAGTGGGTAAATATTCATGCACTGAGGTATTAGTGTGGGGCGGTTTTTGGCAAACAAGAATTTACATAAAATATGGTAAAGAAAATTTGTTGAGATATTTTTTTAATTTTCCCTTATTATAATCGATGCTGTCTTCCAAATAAAAACTATTCATTACTTGAACTTCATTTTGATTGGTCAGTTTGTATGGCAGCTATATACTATAGTGATCTGATCTGAACAATTTGTGCGGCGATTGTATCGGTGCCTTAGAAAATAATCCACGCCAAATTGTGCGAAGATATATCGTCAAATAAAAAAGATTTCCATACAAGAACTTGATTTTGACTGACAGTTTGTATGGCGGCTACATTCTATAGTTGGTCCTTTCTGAACAATTTATTCAGAAATTGTAACGTTGCTCTGGACAATAATCTGTGCCAAATTTTGAGAAGATATCTTGTCAAATAAAAAAATTTTTCATACAAAAATTTGATTTTGATCGTTCATTTTGTATGGCTCCTATATGTATGCTATAGTGATCGGATATCGAAAGTTCCAATAAGTGAGCAGTTTCTCGACGAAAAAGGAACGTGTGCAAAATTTTAGATGAATATCTCTAAAACTGAGGGATTATACACAGACAGAATAGCAGACGCAGATGGATAAATCGACTTCGCTCGCCACACTGACGATTCCGTTTGCTTTTACCTCTATCAAACTTCGTTGTAAACAAATAACTAATTCAAGTTAAAAATATTTAAAGAATTTTTTAATATATCTACTATCTATAGCATGAAGTCTTCGTCCCCATCGGAACGACCCTCCTTAATACACCAAGTTATTCGCAAAAAATAGTTTACGAGTCAAATATGGCAAACTGATTGCTTTCGTCATCATCGCATGCTGCATGCCACATACTTGCATGAATGCAGATGGACTCAGTTGTGGTATGTGTGGCACAAAGCCTCATAAATCAATTTGAAGCCTATGCGGCGAAGAATGTTTCAAAAAACTAACAAAACAAAGCGGTTCGGCGCAGGGACAAAACAAAGAAAACAATATAAATATACACAAATTAGTCGGCATAATGCGGCACGCAACCCACAATAGCAACTACAGCGCTTGCTACTTGCAACAAAGGCAATTGTGCGCGTAAATTAGCAACGATTGCAGCTTCAATTAAGTGGGTCTCTTCACAGTGCGCCGTAGGAGTAGCGCACACAGTTCACACGGGTGAGGAGTTTAGGAAAAATCGTTTTGTTTCGTCCCCTTGAGGGGTGTTTTGCGCATACTTTACACACATTTCCATGTCGCCTGCAGTTAATATTGCCGGTTGTAAGCAACAATTTGCGGCATGTAGCACATACGAGTATAAATGTGGCACAGCTAAGTGCTCGCTTAAATTAAACGCGCCTTTATCAAGCTGCGACTTCGGTGGCGGCTGTCAGCATTGAAAATTCTTATTTATTTATGTCTGGCTTTGCAATAATTGCAATTTGTTGTATTTGCTTATACGCAATGAATGTACAATTAATTCAAATAAATTAAATTTATGTTTCCTTTCGCAAGATATCTGCACTATACTCAATCAAGCGTAATGAATAGTGGGGCAACTGGCGTTCGAAAAAAGTAGACAACAACAAAAACAGAGAATTGCCAGCATGAGAGTTAAAGTGGAGATAATGGCGTACATAAATGTTCATGTTTTCAGTTTTTCAATGCAATTTACCAACACTTACACAAACCAATAACAACGGGCACCATGCAACATGCCCATTGTGGCTCATTGATTTTCGCGAGCCAAAATGCGCTGTTGTTTTTGCAGCCTTTTGTTGCTGAGTTTTTTGTTAATTTTCTCGCTAGCTACTGCCCGGTCGCCATTCAAATCGCTTTTGCACTATTTTGATGCTCCATTAAACAACATGAAAATCAGCACTGCTTGCATGTATGTATTTTTTTAATTCTTTGTTATTGAAATTTGCATGTTTTTATGCTGCAGCGCCGGCGTATGAGGCGCAGCCATCAAAATGTCGTTCACCGACAGTATTTACAATGCGGCTCTGCGCATAAGGCGGTGATGAATGTGTTGTGAAACTGTTGTTGCTGCTTTTATGCGCTTCTGTGGCAGCTTTAACGATTTTTTATGCAAATAAATGTTTTATATATTTTTTTGGTTATTTGAAAGTATTATTCAGACTTTTTTATTTTGCAAACATTTCATTTAATGTTTGTTTAATGTTTATTTCATAAACTCGAACAATGAACTCGGCACATTTTTGAAGCCACTGCATCACTGGTGTGTGTTTTATTTTCATATTTAATATTTATGAAATTTATTATGTATATAAATTCGAATTTCAGCGCAATAAAATAAAATAAAATGTTTACGTGGCTTTGTTGTTTTTTTCTTTTTTAATTTTTTTTAAATGCATATTTTATTATTAGTTTCAATATTAAGAAATTCACTCATATTCTGTTTTACTGAAACGTACGCAGTTTTGCAAATTTTATTTAATTTTTTAATTTATATTGTAACTTTGAAATTTTTTTTTTACTTTTTTGTATTTTTTAAGTTTTTTTTGCATTATTTGCTTGTTTTATAAAAACTTTCGTTTATTTTTATTATATTATCAATTTTAATATTTACAAATTCGTTCACATGAGTTTTTTAATTTTTCGGTTTTGCAAACTTTATTTATAAATTTTTTTTTTATAATTTTTTATTCCTTTATTAAAAAAAATAATAATTTTTTATTTCTGTATTAAAATTTTTTTGATACGTTTTATAATAATTAAGTTTTTTCACTTTATTGGCATGTTTTTATAATAATTTTAATGAAAATATTTTGTGTTAATAATTTTAGTAAACTCATTTTTTTAAGCAGCAAATTTCAATAAATTATATTTTAAATTTTTGCTTTACATTTTATCAATTCAAAAGTTTGAAAAAAATTGTTTTTTTTTGTATTACTAATTTTTGTTTTAATTAGAAAATTGTATTTATTTTTTTAATTTTGCAAATTTAATTTAATTATTATTTTTGAAAAATAATTTTCCTTGATATTTGTTATAATTTTTTGCCTGCTTTTATAAAAATTTTAATTAATGCATATTTTACAACTCATTTTAATAAAAATAAATTCACTAACAGTTTTTTTATTTTAAAATTTTAGGTTTTGCAAACTTTTTTAAATTATTTTTCATATCTTTTTTATTGCTTGATTATTGCAACTTCAAATTATTTTGAAAAAAAAACTTTTTGTTACTTTTTATAATTTTTAGGTTTTTTCCATATTATTGGCTTGTTTATATATTTTTATCAGGTGCATATTTGGATATTAATTTTAATATAAAAAACTCACAACTTGTTTTATTCTTTATAACTTTTTATTGTTGTGTGTTTTATTATTTCGAAGTTCGGAATTATTTTTGTTTAAAAATTTGTTTAAATATATTTTATAAATTTCTGTGTTCTTCGCATTTCTATTTTCAAACCCAACACATTTTTGCCTTATTTATTTTAATCCAATTTAACGTTTAGAGATTGTTCGATTTTCTCAAAATTATAATTAATTTAATTTTTTGTTCTACTTTCTTTCATTGCTATAAAAAATATTTTCGAAGAGGAAAAATGTATATTGGTTATAATATCCCTTAATATAACTTTTTCAAATTCATTAATATACCATTTTTTCTTAATTTTCATAATTTTTTCCTCTCAAAGAGTACTTTTTCGCATTAACTTGTTCGTTTCTTATAATCAAAAAAATCAGTGTTCTCTTACACAATACCGCCTAAATACATAATAAAGTTCATATTCATTGCTTCTTGTTATTGCCTTTTGCACATTGTGTTATTTTTCACAGTTTCTACTTCATTCATTTAATAAGTGCTCGATTCGTATTTCCCCAGTCCGCTTATCAACACACTTATCAACACTTGGCAATCGATAAGCTCGCTATGCTTAGAAAACTGCGGACTGCACTGACGCCACTACTTACTTAAGGTGATAACCACATATGTACGAATGTATATGTAAATTTATGTATTTATATAAATAATTTTATGCGTGCATGAATATTAAGTTTTGTTTCATGATTAGACGACGAGCTTAGCATTACTTAAAGCCTTGCATTATTCTAGCCAATATTTGATTAGACAGTCTGTTACGTTTGTGTGTATGAATGCCTCTAATTACTATCTCAAGTATGTTCTCCTATGTAAGGTGCTTATAGCACTTTATATAGTAGTTTGTGGAAGCTCGCTTCTCCTCTTGTATGTTGTCGTAGTCTATGCAAACATTTTGTGTAGTTTTTCCTTATCAGATGACCTGCTTTTTAATTGCAGTAACTAGTAGTGTTTCTAGTTTTTTTTTTTTTGAGTTTATTCTGTTGTTACATACCTCTAAGCTTTTCTATGGAAATACTTGAAGAAATTAGCGTATAATTAAGATGAGTTAAATGTAACTACAGAGTTGCAAATCAAAAGTATGATACTGATAAAGTTACTTTTTTCTATCGAGAGTATGATGTTTGTATCAAGTCAAATTATAAATTGAAAAAACAAATTGTGAAAGCTCAGGTGAAAGCTTTTTGAATATATGAAAAATAAAGTTGAAGTTTATACCAAATGAAATATTAAATTAAAAACAAAATGCGAAAGCTCAGTTGAAAGCACAGGTAAAAGCTTTCGGAAGCAACAATGGCTAGTTAGTGTTTCTAGCTTTTTAGGTATATGCTGATGCTATATATGTACTTAAGAAAATTTGTAAACAACATTGTACATTCTAAGGTGATTTAATGTAGATTCCATTAAAGCTTTCGATTTCTGGGTTACGGAGTGCAAAATAATGCAAAAAGCATAGCAAATTATTACCATAAGAGGCTGAAGTTTATTGAAATATTAAACAAAATCTCAAACTACTTTTCCTGAAAAAGTCAACTTTTCATTAATTCTCTGTTCAAATTCAGGGCTTCGAAGTACAGAAATAAAAAAAGACGCATCAAGCTATTGCTAAATATCGATGGAAATATGAAGTTTTAAATAAAATGCGAATGCTCAGGTGAAAGCTGTCTCAAGTTCAGTGCCACAAACTATTTTTTTTCTAAAAACACAAATAACTTTTATTGATTCTCAGTTTGAATACAAAGCTTCGAAGATCAAAATGAAAAAAAAAATATTTAGCAAAATTTCACTAGAAGAAGCTGAAGTTTATATTGATGAAAGTACGATATTAAAAAATGCGAAAGCTTTCTCAAGCAACATTAAGAAATTGAGTTCTAGAAATGAGTATCGGTATTACAAACTATTTTTTTATAAAAACACAAATAGCTTTGAGAATCGAAATGAAAAAAAGCCTCAGGAAAATATTACTAAAACCACAAATAGTAGCTTTCATTGATTCTAAGCTTGAATTCAAAGAAGTTCAAAACGATAACCAGCAAAATATTACTAAAAAAGGCTGACGTTTATATCGATGAAAATACGAAATTGAAAAAAAAGTGCAAACGCTCATGTGAAAGCTTTCTTAACCAACATCAGCTCTAGAAAATTGGTACCTCATATAATTCTAAAGATCATTACTATAAAATGCTGATGAAAAATAGCACTAGAAATAGTAAATTTTGTAAGATCACAATACTCCCCTATCTATTTACAAGTATTTCATTGATTCTAGGCAATTTGTGCTTAGTATATAGCTTTGTTTTTTCTTTTAATTCATAGGCACCAAAAAGTTAATAAAATTGTTTTTATTGTTGCATTGAAAGCACGCCTAACGTCTTATTTAAATTTTATAGCATTATTTTATCTTTAGTATGTATCAATTTAGTTTTATTCACACTCAATAACGGCAATTGATAAGAACGGTTTCAAGGTTGGTGAAGCGAAAAACGAAAGAGATATGAAAAGTAATTAAGAAAAATTTTGGTGGCCAATATATTTTAGTACCTCAAATAAAGACACATTAGGCAGCACGAAAAGCTCTAAATAAAATGAATTTCCAAAGCAAGTGCTCTATTGATTGATTTGTGCAACTTTTTTTCCGCCACACACGCTTAACCAGTTCGCTTTGCGAATAGTTGCAGTCACTGTGCAAAACTCGGTGTGCCAAAAAAGCAACTTTGTTTATTAAACTTCAACGCGCTGTGGCCATAAATTATGTTATTAGTGATATCCGTTTGTTTGGCTTATTTTTCGCCTTAGACTTAGTAGCGCGCGCATATTGGACTTATTAGTCAAACTTCAAGTTGTTGTTATTTATTTGTTTATCTGCCACATTGGCGATTGCTATCTCGCAGGTAGCGTTGTATGGGCGTGTGTGTGGCTATGTGTTTGCAATTGGCACTTGCAACTGAACGCCGCAACACTTGTTGCACTCGCTGCCAGCGGGTTGGTCGGTGGTCGATTCAGGCGCGCTGTAGCTTTATCACGCGCCATAAATTTTGCGTTTTTATGTTTTCTTAATACAATATTTTTTTTAGTTTTTGGTGGTCTTGCGTTTTCATGCGTCTTGTGTGCATTTTCGAATTGCACAAAATTAATTATGAAAATGATTTTTATCGTCATTGCCATCTGTTGCTATTAATTTGTATTGCAAATTTATAATGCTGTTTTGCCACACAACAACAACTTTTGCAATTTTATTTCGATTTTAACAGCTTTTTCATATCTCTATTATGCGGTTTTATGTCAAAATTCACATCCTTTTGAGGAATAATTTTAGTGGCGCCAATGCTTGGCAAGGGAACAGAAATCGAAAAACAGTAAATTGAATGTTTTTTATAGATTTTATTTGAAAATCTACACACGTTCACAGGCAACAACAAATGAAATGAAATTAACGAATTTCAGATTTTTGTACGTATTTCTTAATTCTTAACTGATTTTATGCGCACTTAATGAACCTGTGGCAACTTTTTTGTACTTTTTGCACGTTTTATAGCAAATTTTTCAAATCTTTATTATATTTTGTTTTTTTTTTGTTTCTTTAACAGACTAACCGACTCTCGTTGGATTGCTGCTGCCGTGCGCACCATAAAAAGTATCTCCAATTGTATCCACCAATTGGTATTTGTGCCGTTAAAGTGACGAAGGTGCAAACAAAGCGCATGTGTTGAGAATGAAAACAGAAAGCAAAAAACACTAAAAAATGCTCGCAATGAAAACAATAAACAAAATAACGACAACAAAACAGTTTAACGCATTTCAATAAAATTGAAGTTTTATTAATTTGTTTCTCGCATTATCTTTTGATTATTCACTTCTCGAAATCTCGAAATCAGTTTCACACAATTTTACGTTCTCTTCATTAATTCTGCGTCTTTAACGCTGCTTGAAGATCACCAATTATTTTTCGAAGCATTTTATTTTTATTTATTCAATTAATTTCACTCATTGTGTTTTATTTTCATATTTCTTCATAATCAGTTGAACAAACACTACAACATTTGCCGCAGCAAAGTTCAACAATAGGCTTATAACGGTTAACGCCATCGATTTTGACGCGTCACTTTACTTACAAATATTAATTTGTATTCTTTTCTTAACGCCTTTCGTTTTTTTTAGCGAACACGCGTAATTTCATTCAATTAAATTCACACTTTATTAATGATATTAATGAGAAACGGAACGTTTATTGAGAAAAAAGGCGCGTGAACACGTACTCTATCCACGCAAGTTACTTTTCAAACTAAACAAAATTTCCGCCGAAACCACCACAAACGATCGTGTTGCTGTTGCGAGCGCTGTATATGGTGAGCGGCATTATTTTGTGGGAGCGAGAGTGTGAGCGCCAGCTGTGTTTCGATATGCGTGTGTGTGAAGATGTGTTCAGAGAGCGCTGAACAGCTGAGTCGGAGAGTTTTGTGTTGCGATTGTTTTTCTTAAGCGCTCGCAGCATGTTGCTTAGGATAATGTTGCGCATCTATTTTGGTTTGCGCAAACTGCGATAGTTTTCAATTCTATTACCACTTTTTTATATATTTATGTTTAATATATTAATTTTAGTTTTATAATATATATTCAAGCGATCAGGAGCATTGAAAAAATTACAAATATTTTATATAAAATATTTTTATATAAAAAATCAGCATTAGCCAATTGGTTTTTCGTGCTTTAAAAATTCATTCAATATCTTAACCAATAGCCATGAAATTCAGTTATTGAAGAGCAGGTAAGTCTAAGTCTTCAAAAATGTCTCTGATACTCTAATTTTAAGACAGTCGAACTTATAACAAGAAATTTGTTGTTGGTGAAGGATAACATCTTTACAGCATATGTAAATGTATACTTGTAATGGTTTAAAGCTGGTCCTTAACTTAAAGCTTTGAGATCAACTCAGAACTCTTAAATATAATAATAACTGTATTCCAGACGTTGGAACTAGATGGAAATTACATATGAACACCTAAGAAGTGAGCATAAATGTTACCGATTTAGCCACTTTGAATATTGGTTCAGAAGAAAAAAGCGTTAACTCAGTAGGTAACTAAGAATCTTCGCCCAAAAATTTCAAGAAATATTTTGTTGTAGCTTGGATTTCATAAATTTAAAAGAACTGATATGTTTTGAAGTAATATTTTTATTTAATCACTTTTCTTCCACATTATGGGCACATGTAATATCCGATAAATATGCACAAAACTTGTATATAAATCAATTATAAATGCTATGTAACCATTTTCGCCTCAATTTTCAAGTAAAAAATTTTAATAACAGCAAAATATTGGTGTTTAGTTTCTTTTCACAAACAAACGAACTGTTTTATGACGCGTCCAAAGCGACACTGAACTCAAAATAGGTGGCTGTTTAGAACTCCAACATTTCAGCTGACAATTGAATTACTGGCTACCCAAAACTAGACAACAGTGGCGACTCGCAGCCGCAACGTCACTGTGCCAACAGCCAACAACTAACAGCTTCCACAACTCAATAACGAGGAGAAACTCCAACAATACAGCTTTTAGAGTTTTCCAGCTCCCTTTGAAATGGCACACTTACACACATACATACACAAAGGCATAGCTGCAGGATAAATGGCCATCAAAGCATTGGCGCCAAAGTGGCGACACTGGCGCGACTGTGCAAAAATAACAAAAACGCAAGCAATCTCATAGACACCGCACTCACCCACAGCCATTCACACACATATGTGCTGGTGGCTCGCGGAAGAATGAACTACTTTGTTATCCTTGCAAATTACAGCGTGCTGTGGCATAAAAGTATCTACTCAGTTTGGTGAAAAAGTTCAACTACAAAAACAATAATGCGGAAAAGTTGTAAACAATCATAAACGCCAACTAGCTTTGGGAAGGCATTGGAAAAGCGTTAAAGTTATGTTATCTCGTGAAGCGCTACGGATTTTGGTTGCCAGGCGCCCAGCCATCAAGCCATTCAACTAGATAACATGAGCGCCAATACACATACATGCATATACATATGTATATATGAGCATATATGTATGCATGTGTAGAATGCTGGCCTTTGCGGCAAATACAAATATGAAATTTGTTTGCTATTTTCTATTTCCTGTATCAGTTTGCTTTGATTTTCGCTCGGTTTGTGGCGTCATCAAGTCTCGGTTAGAGGGTGGTGGCCGCCTTTTTTTGGCGCGCCAATGACGCCAAAACTATTGCTTGCGCAGTCACAGTGGATTTTCGCCAACTCACGAGGCGTTGCATTTACACACATACATACACATACGCTCTGTATATATCTATACTTAGAGGTATATACATATGTATATATACATATATCAGCATAACAACAATGTCCAGTAGCTATTTGGTGTATGTTTTTGTGGAGTTTTATGACTCTATCTGTACTCATTTGTTATATTTTTGGCAAAGTCGCTTGGTACTAGCGCATAATAATTGCAATGGCATAGCAATGGCCTCGAAAGCTAAAGCCAAGAGTAAAAGCTCTGTGCTGACTAGTAACTGTGAGCTTCAGGGTTAGTTAAATTTTGGTAGTTTTTATAGGAAATATCAAATTCAAATGTAGATATGCATTTATAAACATATGTATAATAGGGTTTGCCAAAGCATAACGTCGCATTTATCTATTAAAACTAACATCGAATCGAAAAAAATCCCCAATTTGTTTTTCTTATATTTTTGAAGTTTAACTATTCAAGAATGTGTTTACAAGAAAATTTTTCAAAAATTTAAATATATTTGAAAACATGGTATTTTGCTTACCCAAACTGGTTCGGCCGGAACTGAAGTTTTAAACACGTTTTTCTCGAAACTGTCCCCGAAAAAATCTCAAATTTTTTATATATATTTTCGTAGTTTAACTATTCTAGAATATGTTTACAAGAACTTTTCTTTTCAAAAATTGTAATATTTTTGGAGATAAAGTATTATGCTGACTCGTCATCCAAATTAGTTCGGCCGGAACTGAAATTTTAAACGCGTGTTTCTCAAAACTGTATTTTTCAAAACTATACCCTCGATTTCTCAGGTTTTACTGGACCGATTTAGCTGAAATTTTTAAAGAGTTTACTTTACAGACTTCTCCCAAATTTAAAATTTTACTATTTTTGAAAAAATCGTAACAGTCCCAAAAGTGGTACAAAAAATTTTTTTCAGGCTATCGCCATTTCTTGAAAAAAAACTGTTTTTAACTTTTCCTTCCAAACTAAGCGACATTATTCTAGTTACATGTTTCTTTTAGTTCCAGATTGCTAGGAGGTTGATTTCGTGGATGTGGTCACGTGGTAATTTTTTGAGACACCACTATTTATCAGCTGGTAATTTTTACTTTTTTTAATTTTTTTAATTTTTTCTGTATTCTAACCTAAAACGTATGCCTCTAGACTAAAATTCCCCTTACACTAAAAAATCTCGCCTTGCGAAGTTATGCGTTTTGATAACTTTGACTAAATAGCTCAATACTGAAGTATAATAATATTTCCTGTATATAGGTTCATTTTATATTCGATTGGTTTGTTTTTGACTCTGCCTAATGTAAGTGTATGTTATTCTATTTAATATTACATATGTACAAAAAAAGTAATTCATTACTTATGCCTTTATATAGAGTTGTTGAAAACGAGTTTCTGAATTAATTTTTTTATGCTTTACTTTTTCTTTTGAAAGGAAATAGAACTCCTCATCCATCCAGTAGTCATACATAAAACCTCGATTCTTTTCTTAGAGAATACATTCTTATAGAATAAATATAAAAAGAATACATATAAGAAGAGGATCGCGATGTTATGGATGATATCCGTATGTATATGGAGTTGGGGAAATTGTTTGATAGTATATTTCGAAGATGAAAACTGAGATATGTAAATTTTGCCAGACCTTTATATAATATTTGTATACACTTTACACATTGGTAAGCATGTTCAAAAAAAAAATATATATATTTAAAAAAATAATAACCTATCACTAGATATAAATGGTACAAACCTTAATTCATAGACATATACAACACAAGACTTGGAACTTACCTGAAAAGAAAGAAAACAATTTATTTGAAATTAATGTCAGAAGAGTTTAAAAATTTAATATATGTATACTATATATTATAATTATGTGCTCAGCTTTTATATAACGACTAGTTGAAATTTTGTATATCCCTCAGCTCCATGTAAACAATAATAAACTTTCTGGACAATAAGATATTCTCCCCAAATTTGAAGTTGAGCCACAACTAGTTTCGGCTATATGAGCATATTTGGCTGTAGGGGTCGATTTGAAATTTTCACACAACCTTCTAAGATATCTTGTATATAGCAGCTAATGATCGAGGGACTCCGATTTTTGATTTTTTTTACCACTCTGAAGAGAAATTTTTTTGGGAAGACATCATTTCGACAAAAACCATAATTGTGTCCTTCACTCATTAACTGTATTCAACTATTGTAGTATGAAATCTTTTGCTTCCAGGATATGAGATAATTTAAACAGAAATATTTTGCTACGGTAAAATCGGCTACAGTTTCAAGGGAATCAACAAATTTTCAAATTGACTCATCGATTATTAAAGTACATTTAATTCTGTAATTAAATTCAATAAACAGAATAAAAAAATAAGGAGAAATGGAACTTTTTCGACTTGTATGTGGATGTAACCCCTTAAGCATAACTAAATTTAATATTTTCGAGATATTTGTCTTATATTAATAATGACTTATTGGGGACCAATCTGACTTATTAGGTCGAATTTCCTGAGCCAGCAATACATTTGCAGCCCCAACTCAATGTTATCATGAGAACAAACAGTTCGGATGAGTTAGTTAATAAGAGATAGTAAAATCAGAGCATTTTTTAATAAAATATATGTGGCTTTCTTTAACACCTTGAACCTTGCATAGTATTGAATCGAACAAACGATTGGTATAAATGTAATAGACTGGTATATTTTATGCCAAAAAGTGGAGTTGAAACGTAACAAGCAGAACTGTGCTAGCAATGGTAAGGAGGATAAATGAACTAGAAAAAAGACTAGATATCATACATATATATAACTAAAACGTGTTTAATAAAGATTAAGTGTCATCATAAAATGCTTCCAGAAACATAAACATGTTAGAAAAAAATATAAAAACTATAACTTTCAAAATCAGTAAAAAGAAGTATGAAGAAAGTCAAAAGAAATGCATTAAAATGAAATTAAAGAGTGCGAAATGTGCCAGCTGCTGGTTATATTTTCTGCCAAGACAATTCACCGCTACAATTCATTGCTAATGCCAAATAATTTACTTCAACCTTTGGTCATGGATGCCATAAAAGTGTTGGCGGCTGGCTTGTTGATGGCTGCCCGCATTTGTGTGCATGTGTGTGTGTGGAAATAACTGTAAGCGTAAAAAAACGGCAAGCAAATACCAATAACTGCAGCCGTAGACGGAGCTGCACAGCAGCACAACAACAAAATGAACTACAAATATGTATGGTATGTGTGTGTGTTTGTATGTGGTGGCGCTGGTGGATGCACGCGAATCAATGGTGCATTAAAAATGGAGAAAATCCAGTATTGCTACGTGCAACATAAGGCAAAAACAACAACAAGGCAACAGCAACGAAGCGCAAATATTACAACTGTCATAGAGATGCTTTGAACGTACAACAAAAACATACAAACTCACATATTTATGTATGTGCTTATGTATGTATTATATTATATGTGCATGAATGAAGGTATGTAAATATGCATGTGTGCTTTATGTGTGTGTATGGGTGCATTCGCCAATAACCACAACAATGGAATTTAATAGTTAAAGTATATTTGCTTGCGGTCGTCACACCGTTGCCACAAACACACACACACGCAATCAGCTGTATAATGCCAGCAATGCAGTTATGGCCTTAGCTTAGGCGATGCTGATTACTTTGGCAATGGCATTGCTGATATTCGCTGTTAGCAATAACTATCAAATGAAGGTAGCCGGCTACAAAAGTCGCTTTACAAATAAAGCAAAAACAATTCAACAAAATAAGTGAAGTTTGTAATAAAGGAGAGGAGTAGTTGTGGTGTAGCAGCGCAAGAAATATTGTCACCAACAGCCAGATGCATAGCAGAGAAAAAACGCACTTTTTAGTTGCCAGTATTGTTGGTATGTTGGCTGGCGCGGCGACTGTTAACCGGCAATTGGATTGCACCCGCATGAGCGCTTAAAAAGTTATGGATTACAGTTAGCTGCTTTGGTTAGAGGCTACTGTATGGCATGTTTTATTACCTGGAGACCAGTTTACCATGCTGTTTTCTTTCTACGATTTTTGCATATTTGACGATTGTTTTTCTACTAACGGTATATAGAAAATAACAGATGGGAACCCAAGCAACACTGATTGTTTGGATAGAAAGTCATCAAAAATTGTTTTCTATTTAATGTACATAAGTGATTTTTAAATTTTATAAAAAAAAGTCTTTTGGATCACAAAATATGCTCGGCACAACCTGGGGACTCTCTCCCTCTCTCATGCACTGGTTCTGCTCTACGGTGAAGTAGTATGGTGGACAGAGGTACGGAAATCTACCTAGCAGAGGCCAATGGAAGGGGCTCAGAGGCTCGGTGGCTAATGGCGGTTGGGCAAACATCGACTAAAAGACCCCATTTTTCAACTGGGAAAGAAGGTTCAAAGTAAGCATAGAAAAATATGGCTGGCGTGAAGGTACTTATGTTAGTACTCGGAACCCTCTAAACATATGTACTGATGGCTCGAAAATGGACGATGGAGTTGGTGTAAGAATATACTGTCCAGAGTTAGGTATAAGGCAACCTTTTAAGTTGCCGGACCACTGCGGAGCTGGCTTCTAATGCACCTGCAGTCAATTTCAGGGTCAAAATCTACGTAGAAAGCCAAGCAGCAATCAAGGCAGTAACCTCGTATCGCATATCGGTCGGAAGTGTCTTGGGAAGCAGGGCAGCAGTGGAAAGTGTTGACAGAAGTAAGCAACTTAACTTCTACTGGGTGCCAGGCCACAAAGGAATCGAGGGCAATGAAATAGTGGACGAGATTGCTGAGAAAATGTGATTAACATAACGCCCGCAAGATGGGGTTGAGAGATTGAGAAGACTGCAGGAAATGCCTAGAGCAGGGTACCTGGGAAGCAATGGAGCATCTCTTGTGCACTTGTCCCGCATTGATAAGACTACGATGTAAGCATCTGGGGTCCTCACAATGGAGGAGTTATCGCGTCAAGCGCAGGCATCCAAAACGATGACTATTCCTCTTGGACTTAGCAAGTGAACTTCAACTGTTATCACAAAGAACCAAACCGGTCAATATGTGGCTTATAGCCCTACCAGATTAACCTGACCTAACCCATTTTAAATGAATACTTTCTCTTTGTTATGTGTACTATTATTTTTTTGAAGAGCAGGACTAAACAAATTCTATAAAATCCTTTTCTATCCGTAGGATACTATCTTTTTCTATCAGAGTTATTTGTTTCAGATCTCCTTTTCATTTTGAAATTACCTCTTCACTTTCATAATGTGAAAATATAAAACTTTCAAGATTATGTTTTCTTGCATTTTCCTTTTAATTTGCGAACTCAAACTTCATAGTAACTTTCGCAACCCTTTTGATAAGCGCTTCATTGACAGAATTTCAAAGTATCGTTAAATGGAATGACTTTTGTTGCAACAGCCACAAGCAAGCTGACAACTTTCAATGTCGAGTAAGCAGCAAACACAAAGCAGCACAACGCAAAGCAACAATAAAATCGAGTAAAATAGAGGAAAAAAAAAATATTACCGAGAAAATTATGTGAAGGCAAACTTTATTTTATTCTGCGTATTTGTGACCAGAATCATTAGAAATATTAAGAAGAAAATTTAATGGTGAATACTAAGAGTTGAAGAAATAGCTTAGAAATACAATTTAATTTAATTAAATAGTTTAGAGCTACCTGCGGTAGATAATTTTAATAATGCGAGTAGAAATGCATTCAAATTTCTTTAATCAAATGGTTCAAACTTTTTTCTAAATGCATTCAAGGTTTCATGAAGAAACCAGTTTTTATGAGTGGTTATTGGTGAAAGGACGGTTTAGTAAGTTGAGTGCAGAAGTTGAGTGTTTCTTTTGACTTGAAAGGTTAACATGCGGAGCTAAAAAACAAAAAAATTTCAAATCAAACAGGGGAGAGTAAAATTAGAACAGAAAATGTTTTGTGATCCATGAAATTCAAGAAAATATTTTTTGGAGTTTTTATTGCAAAAATTTGATTTTTGGAAATTTAGTATTTTATTTGTGAAAATCTTTAAACATTATATAATAATAAATATATATTCACTAAAAATATATTATTATGAATATATATTCATATATTTCTTTATGGAAATGTCTTTCTTATCAAATTGTGACATTCCAGAACTCAATTAACCAGCAAAAATAGCTGTTCCGATTCATGCAAAATTCCTGCATAAAATGCAGTCAAGTCTTCCATTTTCTGCTCACCGCAAAGAAATTTACTAAAGCTACATAAAAAAAATTAAAAAAATTATCGCTATCAACCAAAGTGTTGCCATGCAGCTTCATTTAATTTACCCTTCACTACATTTGAATGGAGTTTTGCGCTTCATTGCGCGCAAATAAAAAGTGAATTGGTGTGAGCAACAAAATCTACTACTTTTTAGCCACAACAGACATTTTTTTGTATTTGCTTTTATTATTTGTTTTAATGATGTATGCGGAAAATTAAAAGGTTAAGAGAAAATATTATTCAATATAAGTACATATATTTATATGCGGGTAGTAGATGCAAGCGAAATCGTGAAAATCACGAAAAATTGTCACCCAGAAAATTAAAAGTTCAAAGGAAAGACGAAAAATGTCACTAAAGTTTGTTAAAACACTTACACATAGACAAAATAGAGAGCGAAAAAGGGAAATTACAATCAAAAGACTGTCTGTTCAACGATAAAATTACAGAGTTTTTAATCTTTCACTTGCGAATCGATGTTTTGTCGGCAGTTTGCATGGCAAGCCAGTGACAATGTGATTTTAATTGACACAAAGAAATCAATGAAATACTAAAAATTAATGAGATTTAAAAAATAAAGTGTCTAAACTGCGGACAAAGTTCGAGTGAAATTATTTTTTACGATGCAATTGTTAAAGGCATTGGAATAACTGTTAAAAGTTAAAGAGGAAATGGCAAAGGAAAAATTTTAGCTGACGCCTAAAAGTGAGCTATAACTAAAAAATAAATTGATATATGTATGTAAGGCAGTGCGCTGACGAAGTGTATTGAGTCGTCGACCAATTCCGACGGTGCGTTTGTTTATATTAATTAACTTTGTATAACATTTTGCATACACATACATTTTTTAAATATTTTTCACAAAATAATTTTAATTTTTTCATAACAAAATTTAAATTTTTTGTTATCTCAAAAGATAGTGCAGTCATTGTTAACTATACAAGTTGAAACCATTAGCAGATATGCATACATTTTTTATATTTTTATTCAAATATATGTAGGTGCTCGAAAAAATGGCGACCACTTGTCAACGTAACGCTGTCGCGTTATTCCTAAGATGTGCCTCTTGTATTTTGACTGCCATTTCGTGCTTCCTGATTTTTATGCGAGTGCTTTTGCGCATTTGCCAGACACATTTTGGCAGCTTGTCAAAAAAGTTGGTACAAGGACTCAGACATAAATATTAGAGTGGGTCGACTTTTAGGAAAACAAAAAAGCGGAAAATCGCGTATGCGAGAAATGTTCTGTGGATCAATTTGAACAAATTTGTCTAAGAAATTATGGGTCTAAAACTTTTTAGAGGGTTTATAACAATTTGTGCGTCAGTGTCTGAGATATCTGAATGAAATTTAAGAAGTAGATGAATTTTGATATTCTATTTATTATTTGTAGGAAACAGCCTGAGCGGAGAGCTTGTTCACATATCTTCCATACAACCGATTATTCAGATTTCTTAAAGATTGTCTTATGCGATTTTATAGACAAAAAATAAAAATCGACCCGCTCTAATACAAACATCTTGAATACATACATTTATAGGTGGATATTTGTATGAGTAAGGCTTTTATATGAAAAAGTGGCCGTAATTTTTATGTTGCCTGCGCGTCTGCGACTGTGACTTTTTGTTGACAATCTCTGCTGGCGGAAAACTTTTTCCATTCCGAGTTGGTTATCTTAAGTAGGCATTGACAGACAGCAAGTAGACGGTGTTGATATGAAATAAGTGTGAAAAATATGTCTTGCGCTTTTAATGCAAAGCACAGTGATGACTACGTCGTTGAAAGGTGTGCTTGAAGCTTAAAAAAGTCTGCGAACTTTTATTTGCAGGCATTGTTGGTGATAAGGTGATAAAACAGATATTTTACGGCCTTAGTTTTTTTTTCATATTTAAATTTTTTAAAGGGCTTTAAATATGTTGTGAGAACAAATTATTTTAAATATTTTTTTTAACAATAAATATTTATTTTTAATATTTTTCTTTTTACATGATAAATATTTGCTTGTGAATATTAAATCTTCAAACTAAAACAGCATAAATAAAATATTCTTAAATAAAATATTTTTTGTAGAAAAATCATTTCAAAACATTATTTTTATTAGCCTTGCTATTATTCTTCATTTTTAGTTACATACGCTTTCTCTGCAGCCTAAATGTATGCAATGTTTTCATACAAACAAACTGCGATTGCATTGTGAGCACATAAGTTCAATATTAAATGTTTTCACATTATTTTTCCTCTTACTCTCTCTATTTCTTTCAACTATCAGAATATCATAAAAGAATATAGAAAAACATTGCAGAGTTGGCATCAGTATTGAGATATAATATTGAAAAAATTATATATGGCAATTGAAAAAAAAAATCTGGAAACTAACGAAACACCCTAAATATTTCAATCATATAATTTCATAATTACACGCTCCTCATAATAATTATTTTAAATTATCATTAATAATAATGTGCAACTACTCACATTTGTTGACAGTTGACTGCTCAAGCTCAGCACCTGTTCGCGCGCATCCAATAATTCACGCTTCAAGCGACGTATCTCGTTCGCTTGACGCTCCTCAGCTGAACCGTACAGCGAACTGCCACCGGAGAGCAATGATGCAGCGCTGCCATGCACTAAAGGTGAATACAAAAACACATGTAAATATATATAATTTTAACTAATAAAAGGACTTCAGCATTATTTTTCATTAAATACGCCATAAAGCACACAAATACTCACCATCATCATTCTTCTTAGGATATGTGAGACGGTGACCTGCCACATTGGCGTTGGCGCTGCCCGGCGCACCCACCAAGCCAACCAGACCAGTCATGCCAGCTGGATGAGTCGGTGAGAGTGTGCCACCGAAGCCGCGACTAATGGGTGTGGGTGAAGTCGGTTGACTCCAGGCCACGGGAGCGCCGCCAGCACCCGCTGTTGGCTGTCCAGTCACCTGTGACATTGCTGCCGCTGCTGCAGCGGCCATTTGCGCGGCCAACGAGCCATTTTGTGCGGTTATTGTGCCCACAGGCAGGCAGTAGTAGGGCTCGATTTCGACATCGGGGCCGCGACTCAACATCGAAGGGTACATTTTTTCCGATTTGGTGGATCTGTAGAAGAGAGGGGAAGAAAATATATTTCTTTAATAATGAAGTGAATAAGTGAAGTGTTGTAAAAGCAAATATAGTGAGTATAATGGAAAGCACATCGAAAGCTTAACGAAAGTTTAAAAGCTCTAAAATATTTGAAATAGGTAAAGATATATAGCGATAAGAAAATAACACTAAAATATTGATATATATAATTTATTTCATTAAATTAACATTAAAATATATTTATGTAATTCGCTCATTTGTAGATCTAATTCTAAAAAATAGTTTAAACCTCTAACAAATACCCACAAAGCTTCTTTATAAACCAGCGTTCGTGCGATATTTATATTTCTATTTATGCCATTCTGTCTGCAATCCAGCCATTTTTAGTGAAAATCTTAATTTCCGTTTGTCGCTTACCGCAAAATCGGTAAAACGCAAATAGCCAATTGAAGCCCCAACAACTTCTAACTCAATAAAGCACACAAGCACACGCATAATGCTTCACACGTTTATTACCTACAACAACAAGTTGCTCTAAGCAAATTGCACAAAACCGTAGTGTGCTTTTAGGTGCACGAAAATCGTGCCACTTTCAGACTCACCAGAATAAACTGTAGTTTGCAGCATTACACAGCCGCACGCAGGCTGGTGTTTTCAGAATTGCATTTCCAACACCAGACGATTGCAAATTTCCGCTTCGTGCCACTCACTTAACGAAACGGCGCAGGCGGAAACTTGCATGGTGTTGGTAGCTGATGTATTGGCGGTTGGTGAGTGGTAATTGAGTGAGGTGAGTTATGCTAAATGCTTTGCAGTTTTTTTGCATTCGTGGGAACATAGTAATATATTAGAGAAAATAAAGTAACAAATAATGAATACTTCAGAAAAGGAATATTGTTTGTTTATACACTTGTGGCCACCCAAACCTTACCACTTAAAATTTTCAAGTATTGTGCATATTTGGCTACATTTTATAACGGTAATTTTTGCGGTATAGAAATTTTTTTATTTAGAAATAAGTTAATGATATGTTATTAATCAAAAATATTAAAAATTAAAAACAAAACACATTCAGCTATAGATAAATCAATGGAAAGATAGTGAGCTTTGCACAATGAGCCCGAAATGTAAACTGACATGCGATGAAAAAATAATTATTTTTAGTTTTTTTATTTTAATTTCTTTACAATATATTTGAAATTAATATATTTTTTTTTAATTGAAACACGAAGTTTAATGGGTGTATCACTTTAAAAACAATAAAATCGGCCGCTTTTGTATAAGCACAGAAAAGCTAATTTGTGTTTTACTCATTAAACGTAATAAATTAAAAACTATAATTATAATAGGTAATATAATTTAGAATTATTATACTTATACTTACTAAAACATAAAAAAACAATTTTGAGGAAAATCCCGAACGAACAAAAAAGTCCGAAAAAAAATTTTAGAAAGTATAGTATGGTAAGGTTTGCGTGGCCACGAGTGTAATTATATGTATAAAGAAATGTTAGTTTGTAGAAAGAAACGCTTAAGAGTTAGTCAAATTCAAGCTGAGCAATGCGCAGAGTTTAGTTGTATAATGCGTGGGTTTTGAGACTGTTCTTTTAGTAGGAAATTAGTTTTAACTGTGTTTAAAAAAGGGAATTCAAATCCTTAATGGTTTTATTGCTCTAGTATAAGTGTAAGCATAATTCACAAGTTGAAGTAAAGATTGGGTGAGGCTGATAGTTTTGAATTAAAAGAAAAATATGAAAGTATATGTCTATATACATTTATTGACATGTCGTCACCTAAAAAAAACGAAAATGCGTTTTTTATTGCTTATGATTCACTACATCATATTACATACATATTTTTGTACTAAAAGGTGAGTTAAAATGAAAGAATCCATATTATTGCCAAATAAAATTTTCAGTTTCCGCTGTAAGATATAACCAATATATAATCAACATATAACCAATATATAACCCATTTTTTATAACCAAAATTCAAATTTTGTTTCAATGTGAGTGTTTTTTTTTTAAGTTTTTCCTTCGCCTGTAAACTTATAAAAAGTGATGTTAGGTTATTTTGCATTTTAGTTGACGACATATACATGAATACGAGTACATATACTATGAATACAGAAAAAAATGAAATGAAATTTCAGCCATGTTCGATGACTGCATGTGTTTCTCTCTTCTTTAAAAATTACATGTGAAAGCAACAACAAAGCCGAACAGCTAACTTCAATGCAAGTGAGTACGTGAATATCTTATAAAAGTTTCTTCTTACTCCTTCTCTATATGATTAGAAGTATTTTATTTATAACAGTAAAAGCTCTGTGGACTCGTAAATCTTAAAAAAATGTTGAATGGGAAATTTGTTTTTTTTTTTAATTTTTTAATCTAAAAGTTTATTTTTATAATAAAATAATGAAATCATATTCAATATTTGGTTTGAATGGCGCACTTTGGTCATCATTAGGCCCATTGTGCTCCTACATTGTGGTCATAACTGTCGTTTTCTACACCCCAGATGCCCAATGTCACTTAAGTTTGAACTTTGGAAGACTTGAAATCATCGTCATCAAACTGAAGGTTGGGCATTCGTATAGATACGCACGCTGTACATACCGCCGAATGCACTTTTCCATTTTCTGAAGGTGGAATGTTACTAAGTTCCCCTTTTGGCTAGAAGTAGGAACTTTTTGGTTTGTCTATCATCAGCACTATCCACCATAGCTTTGTGTTATGAAGGAGCTGAATGATCTGCGACTGTTTAGGTGAATTGGAAATTGTGTTTCTGGATGCCTCCGGACGGCTGTATGACTGGGTACCAACATGTTATTAACCGAGCAAGAATCATTGGTATATTTTTCTCTACTGTGAAATGAAAACGTTGTGTTTAATTTCTAGTGTATCTCCTTTCCTCGATCGTATTTTGAATTTAGCTCAAGTTCAATAACAAGGCCGAGTAAGGCCGAGTTTGGCTGTAAAGGTCTAAAAGTGTGATCCGGCCTGCCTTAAGCTTTGCTTCGTACTTCTCTTGTATTCAATATTTATTTATGACTTTTAAACGGTGATATAACAACAGTTACGACTTTTTAGTTGTTTTGCGTTATTTCCTTATTCTGAACTCAGTATCGCAAAAATTTTTATATTTTAGAAAGAAAAAGTGTTTTCTTCGAAAAATTTTAAAATTTATAAATTTTAACTTCACAAATTTATTTCATTTTCTGCTCGCTGAAATACAAAAAAAAACTTCTTTTAAAGCAAGTTTCGTGTTAAACAACTATTTTATTGATTTTGGTGTGACAGCTAGTGCATTGGTGATGTTATGCTATTTTGTATTACTTATCTACTAAAATAAATATAAAAGTTACAAAGTGCAATGGTAAAAAAGGACTAGTGTATATTTTTTATTGCTATAAAATTTATTTTCTCAAGAAAAACCATTTTCTTTGTTAAACATATTCCTATATATAATACCCAAGAGTAGCCATGAGACCCTGTAGAAAGCAAAAGTTATCAAGCATATATGCATCATACCAAAGTTTGCAAGTGTATGATGTTATTACGGTATATTTATCTCAGTGACATCTCTTTTATCAATGCATCAATGCTCTTATCAGTTAACGGAAAAGGTTTGCCAATATTTAGCTTTCATTGTGGCATTCTGTTGTCATTGAAATTTTGTTTTGTGTTTTTTTGCCAAACGGTAAATAGGAATTATTGAACTCAAGTGGGGATTTTATTTTGTAAATAAAGAAGTCTGCCTTTCGCAAATATCGATCGACTATAAATTATCAGAGCGCCGCGATTTTACGCTTAGTAATGATCGAAGAACTGTCAAGCAATAAACAACTTGAGCAAAGTGAAAGTGTGACAGTGCAAACAATTGTGAAATGTTCTTAAAAGTAATTGTGCTGGTTGCACTGGGTGTGCTGTTGCAACAGAGTGGATGCGCAAAAGCGCAAATTCGAAGTGAGTTAAGAGTTGAGTTGAAAAGAAAATGCAATTTTAGTGTTATTTAAGTGGATAAATAAGTTTTTTGGTCCTTCAACAACATACAAGTGCATTTAAACTGCTAAGTCTTAATACCATTTGACTCAAAAATTTTAAAATTATAATTTTGATCAAAAAAATTCAGTATACGGCAACATAAACATAAAGGACTTCACTTCACTAGTGAATCGACAAACAAAAAACTTACTTAACAGTCCAATACGTTTTTTGGGTTTTCTAAACCCTCTTTAATTCAAATTACGTTTTAAATAACTTCTTCCTGTGCTTAAAGAGAAAATGGAGGACTAGTTACTTTTGAAAATTTAGTGTTTATTTAGTCTATAATATTTACTTCGGGGAAAATTAGTCTCTGATTCTAACTAGTCACTACTGAAAATATTTTATTCAATATTTTTGCGCTTTTAGGGATTTATTAAAAAAATTTAAAAATTACGACTTGCCAGGAAGATGTTTTCAGACTTTGTTAATTGATATAAAATATAACGCCAGCGGAAAATTAATTTCTTAAGGCGGAATTCTAGACTAGAGGCATGAGTTTCAGGTAATTTTTGAAATGTCGTAAAAAGAGGGTAATTCATATTGTTACTATCCATTTTTTATTGACTATTTATTAATTTGCAAGATTACAGGAAAAAATAAAAAAACAAAAAAGTTAAAACTTTAAAAACTAGCAACTGTTGACGTAAGGGGTCTCAAAAAATCGTGGAAATAAGTGCGTATATTCCAAGCAATCTCCAATCAAGAAGAAAAGTTTAAATCTAGAATAATATCGCAATGTCTGAAACAACGGAGAAGTTGGAAAAAAAATTGTAGGAAATGGCGGCTGCCTGAAAAAAATCATTTTTTGAACTCTTTTTTATTATTTTTTATATTTTTTTTACATTTTTTAAACTGAAATTTGCGGAGGTAAATCGGTCTAGTATAACTTTAGAAATCGTGGGTAATGTTTTGAAAAAGTCAGTTTTGAGAAAAACGAGCTTAATATTTTAAGTAAAACTAAACCGGCCAAGTCGGACGACACTAAAGCGGCTATAACTTTTTTGAATTTTGAAAAATCTTTTAGAGAGACATTTTTTAATATCAAATTTGTCCAAATATGTGAGAAATTTTAAAATTTCTAGACTAGAATATTCATGAAACTAAAAAAGAACCCATTAAGAGTACCAAAAAAAATGTAATAAATATGAAGGGGCATGATTTCAAAATTTAAAGAAACCGATTAAAGTTAATAAAATGGAATAAATACAAAAATTAATATGAAATGCAAATAATGCGGTTTTTAAGTAGGTGAAGCTCTCTTCAACTAGAACCATTCATGTTTACTAATTTATTGATTATGCTTGCAACCGAATTCAATTAAACATAACACTAACAAAGCGATATGAAAAAATGATAATTTTTTTTTTACTTCTGCTATCTTTTTTTTTGCACTTCAACGCTATATGCATACCGTTTTTCGCGCCTATCTTTCCCCACAGAGAATGTCGTCTGTTATCACGGCACTTGGGCCACATATCGGCAATCAAGTGGCAAATTCGACGTGAATACCATTGATCCCTTCTTGTGTACACATCTTATGTATGCTTTCTTTGGGATTGAGGAGAGTGGGGATTTGCGCATTATCGATCCGTATTTGGATTTGGAGGACAACGGCGGACGTGGCAATATACGTAAATTCAATGCACTCAAGCTACAAAATCCCACGCTGAAAACATTGGCGGCGATCGGAGGTTGGAATGAGGGTTCGGCGAATTTCTCGATCGTGGCGAATGATCCAGAACGGCGTAAGCGATTTGTGCGATCGGTGGTGCATTTTGTACAACGACATAGTTTCGATGGTGTCGATTTGGATTGGGAATATCCGAATCAGCGACACAATTTGAACTACGATGATAAGACTAACTTTATAACGCTGCTGCGCGAACTGAAAGAGGGGTGAGTGGGCGCTGAGTTTTTATTGAAAATTATTGTGGGAATATTGAGTGATTGTAATCTTCTTTAAATAATTTACAGCTTGGCCCCCTATGAATATTTGCTCACTGCCGCTGTAGGCTCCTCAGCCGCATCTGCTTCGAAGTCGTATAATATAACGGAGATCTCAAAGTACTTAGATCTTATCAATGTGATGGCATACGATTTGCATGGTCCATGGGATCCGGTCACTGGCAATAATGCGCCGCTCTTTGCAGGACCCAACGATATTACCGAGAAGAATAAGCAACTGAACTTGGATGCCATAATGAAATATTGGCTAAGCGAAGGTTTGTATTCAATAGCCATTAAAAGTCCTTTAAGTGAAAAACGACTTTGTTTCAGGTGCGCCACGCGAGAAACTAGTGGTTGGTGTACCATTCTACGGACGCTCCTTCACGCTCTCCGATGCGGAGCAACACACTGTCGGTGCACCACATTTGGGACGTGGCCTTGCCGGCCAATACTCCATCGAACCGGGCTCAATAGGCTACAACGAGCTCTGCGAACTCATGCAAACCCAACCTTGGAAGGAGGAGTGGGATGAGGCGCAAATGACACCGTACGCATATATGGGACAACAGTGGGTGGGCTTTGAGAATCCGCGCAGCATTGGCCTGAAAGCGCAATATGTGAGGGATAACGATTTGGCCGGCGTGATGTTGTGGTCATTGGAATCTGACGATTTCCGTGGCACTTGTGGTGGCGAGAAATATCCGCTCCTGCAAACTATCAATCGTATACTCTTCGATGGTCACACCGCAACGGGTCTAACGCAAGCAGTGCTGAATTCGGTGGCAGAAACCATACAACGACCTGCGGCGGCTGGTGTTGTGGCGTCGTCCGCTGTGGGCGGACAACAGCAGCAGCAACAACAGCCGATAGTGCCGGATCCGCGTGGCAATAGCGAGTGTGGCAGCGAGGTTGAAGGTTATTTGCGTGATACGCACGATTGTGGCAAGTTCTACTATTGCCAGCGCGGTGTCAGCTACACATTTAATTGTCCGCAAGGCTTGCAATTCGATTTAACAACAGGCAACTGCAACTACGCGCAATTGGTGCAATGTAAGGGGACTTGAGAACCGATAATAGAATCGAAATTATTATTACACTAGTTACCTATAGTAGGTGTCGTGCAACGGGAATATGTGTTGTATACGAAAATAAACTTAAGATGTGTTATTTGAATAAATAAAAGGGCATAGATATATGCAAATATATAAGCATAAAAATATATACGTTTAAGTACATATGAGATATATGTATGTATGTATGTGCGTTTATATAAAAATTTTGAATTTTTTAATTGTTCATATATTTAAAGAATTTCTATGTATTCAGTAACAGTTATTACTGCTTTTTAGAACATTATGTTCTATATTTGTAAATAACTGTTACCTTAATGATTTCAAAATAAAGTTTTACAAATATTAAATAGGATTTGAAATATTTTATAGAACTTACAAAAATACAAAAAAATCTGTAGGTGACTATTCTCGAGATTTCACTATAACAATTACTTCAAAGCGTCCTACGCTTTAATTCTACATACATATATTATTTCTCAATCATATAATTCTTGATTTCTAGCTTGAATTTTACTGCGTTAAAGCTAAAATTTACCCTTAACCAAGAGTTAAATTAATGAAAAAAAAAATCTTATAAAGAATCATTAAATTAAATTTCCCTTCTAATTCACTATTGCCGAAGTTTAACTCATAAGTAACAGTGTAAGTATTTGGACATAAGTGCGAATGTGTGTTAGGAATCTAAGCACATGCACTTGTGACAAGCATGTAAAGCAAATGCGTAGCATACTTTTAGCTGCATGTGTAATTCCCAAGTACTTTAACATTGAGTGGCGTATAAAAAGTAGTAGAGGCATTCCTACAAGTAGTAACGGTATTCACGAATATGATTTGTAACAATACTTTTGTACTTTCGAGAAATATAGAAAGAATTTGGAAACTAAATAGCTTAAAAACTTTTTGTACCCTGAAGAGGGTGTATTAGTTTGCCACGAAATTATACACAGATGGAAACGTCAGAAATCCTATGAATTCTATACACTCGTGGCCATGCAAAATTTTCAAGTGTTGTGCATATTTGACAACACTTTATAACTGTGCTTTTTGCTGTATTGAAATAAAAATAAAATAAAATTGAAGAAAATCCCGAACGAACGAAAAAGTCCGAAAAAAATTTAAGAATGTATAGTGGTAAGTTTTGCGTGGTCGCGAGTGTACAAATCGATCGGAAATATTCCACACGTCCTTTTCTCCACAAGAAGCTACTCATTTGTCAGAACCGCATATATACGGATATATGCCACTTTAGCATACAGCTGTCACATAAACTGAACGATCGGAATCTTGTAAAGAATCTTTTGTATTTGTGAAGGGCATTAGAAGTTAACGTTTTTTCTTTATTTTCTCCTTTCTTTAATTTTAGGATAACATGAAGTATGGTTCAACCAATGCGAATACCTTTTATTTACTCCTTATAAAACTGGACTGATTAATTTTTTTTATTAAAGATTTGATTTCATAATTTTTTTATTTTTCGAAGTATCAATTTAAAAAAATCAGCTATAAAATGTTTATTCTACGCAGATATGTTAAACTTGAACGATAATACTCAATATCGCTTGTACATGAACGTCTACTTAGAAAATCTTTACAACATTTTTTAATTTTTCTTATCCTTGGCGTATATTAAGAATGTATAGATTAAAAAAGTCCTCTAAGAGTGGATATTATTAAAAAAGTGGAAGCTGAAAATTTAAATTTTCTTCGAACAGAAAATTTCGTTAAAATTTAAGCTAAGATTAAGTACATAAGTCATTTTTTTAAAGTGGGGGAAACATCAAAAGCCGGAGTGCGGAATTTCAATGTGCTAAATCTAAGCAATCCCATCTCCAGACTCTCCCACGGAACCACCTGATTAAGTATTACTTCAAGGAAGTGATAAGACATTTAAGGCTTTAACGGTCGCCTATTCTGCTCTATATGTCTGAGTTTTGTCATGATTGAGGCTGCCGCTGACACATGAGTTTAGTCAAATTTTCCACCATAAAACTACCACCGAGTGTAGTTTTAAGTTCTGAAGTTGTACTTCAAAAGCACCAATGTCCACTTACTATTTAGGTTAGTTGGTCCCCATGTCGTCTGTCGATCCACGAATGGATGCCCGCTATCAGTCCGTGGATCTAGTGTTCTTTAGGTTTGCTACCGCTGCTGCCATAAGTTTTTGACTATCTTTCCTCTTAGTTTAATAATATTTATATATTAAGGTGGAATAAAAAATATATCCCATGAAAATTTCGTCTTAAATATTTAAAAAAAAAATCGATAAAATTTAAGTTCTTAATAAAATATTAATATTAACAGGTGGCTTATTGTAATTTGTGAATTTTATATAAATAACACAGGGATATATTTTACTTCGATGTTTAAAGGGGAATTATAGTCTAAAAAAATGTTTTTTTATATTTTCAAAATTTTACTAGTCAAGAATATGTTTAAAAGAGGATTTTCAAAATTGTAATTATTTTTGGAGATATATATATGTAGGTATTTTGCTGACTCGGCAACCGAACTGGTTCAATTTTAAATGCCGGTTTGGCGAAACTGACGCTTTCAAAACGATACCCAGATTTCTCAGGTTCAAGTGGACCTATTTAGAGTGTCTCTTTTATAGACTTGTTTTTGTTTGGAACTATATGCATACTATATATCTCCAAATTTAAATTTTTACTATTTTTTTACTATTTTTTAAATATTTTTAAAGTCCATACAAAATATAAGGAAACTCTGCATTATAGCACAAATCAGTAGAATCACATAAATGCAAACCATAAAAGATTGGCGCGCACTTATAATATAATAGAAAAATATCGCTTCATCGACAATGACCATATGGACAGCGCTATCAAATGAGTGCGCTATTAAAGTCATACAAACGTACACATACACATAAAATACCAAGCCACATGGCAACCAACCATGCAATCAGCCACTCAAGCGAAGAGCCAGTGTCCAGCAGACAGTTGCAGCTAACACACATTTTGTTTGAGTAAATACTTGTATTCACAGTTATAAAACTGCAATGTTTGCAAGTGGGTATGTGTGTTCATCATACGCCCTGCTGAAGCTGTTATTCTGTCTGAGTGGGTGTGTGTGGCCATGAATGAATGAATGTTGCAGCATTTCATATTTGCATGCAAAATGCCATTAGTGTCAGTATAACAGAAACACATACACACAAATAAAAATAAGAAATATATGTATAATGCCACGTGTAAATGTGTGTTAGTAAAGACAATGAGGCTGTGATTGTGTGTGTGCGCACATGGCAGACATCAGACTGGTCATCCGGCGACAGTTGCATCACTTTTGCTGCACGACTGCTAATTTTCTGCCGTCATTGCGCTGCTTCACACAAATCCACATTGCTGGGCAGTTATTTGCATTCCCACACATATATACATTTACATATACATACATATGAACAACAGTATACTTTCGTAGATGCGAAAGCTTTGCACATCCTTTAAAAGTATGCATTCTTTCTTTTGTCCGTCACTAACTAACTGCTTCAGATATTTTATTGCTTGCCATGGTAATTTTACTGGAAATTATTACCACTAGCAGATTTAAATATGCATATATTCTCATAAATATACACATTCGCAATAATTGGCATATTTCATTTCCATATTTTTCAGTGACCAGCTTATGTACTCGCCAATCAGTACTCCTCATGCTTATGCTTTATTTCCATATGAATAAATATTCGCAGATTATGTATATATTATATTATGTGTGAACATACCTTACCAGCAGGCACCAAAAATTTAGGAGGAGCGAGAAAATATTATTATAAATAAAATTTATAATAATTAATTAATTAAATAGGGTACATAATAATTTTGTAGAATCTAATATAGAGACAATATCGCGACATACAACTTCATACACGAAGTGAACTGTCAAACTTTCATTTTAATTGTTATCAAAGTCTTTCTCTTCTTTCATTTATGACTACACGAACCAATGTATTTTTCTCTCAGACATTTATTAAAAAAATAGTTAAGAGAGACTGTCTTAATTTATATTTATGTCATACTTGAGCATTTATACAGGTTGTTGAACTGAAATGGTATAACATGCGACCATTTGCTATTTTATTTTCAGTGGTAGTACACGTTCGTGACTCGTGGATTCACTGATTAATTTAAGAGATTATTTAAAAATCCACCCAGATCTGTGTTACAGTTCTTAAAATTGTATCTGCTCTGTTCAGTCGGCTCTATTAGTTTATTTTTAAAAGTGTTTTTATTGCAAATAATTTTTTTAAATTTGTTTGAGTGATTACTCGGAAACAAATGATCCGATCACAAAACATTTTTTTCTGCATGCTCTATATACCCATAGTTCTCCATAGACTACATGCTAAAATAACGAAAATTAAAAAAAAATATATATGCATTTTTTTAAAAACTTAATTGTTTTTCAACCGTTAGTACCAAAAATATCTTCTAGTAAGACATTTTGAGGGATGGAGTTAAGTATGTGTTGAAGTTCATGGAAGTGAGGAAAGTTCAATGAGCGCCATTCACTTGGAAGTGGCCAGAAATGTTTGAAGGTGAGCTAATGTGAGAATGCGAGCCATCCCTCAAATGTCCGGTCCGTTAATTGGGACGGTGTCGCACCCAGCTAGTTGATGCCTCGTAAAAGTGAAGGTTGACATCACCGCCGTCCAAGAAGGGCAATGGACGGGAAAAGAACTGGGGCGAGTAGGTGGAAGAGAAATTCTGTTGCCGGTAGACGCCTATGTGAGCAAAAGGCAAAAGAACAGCCGAACCTCGCAACGCTCCGATCGACCATAACACGTGCGGTAGACGCGTTTAGAGACAGAAAAAGAGAGAGGTCAAAATGCGTGCTTATGAAAAGCTTAACAAACTGGCCGACAAGGGTAATGCTCGAAAATTCTATCAAAAAATGCGTCGGCTAACAGAGGGTTCCAAGACCGGAGTCTATGCCAGTAAAGAAGAAGAAGAAATTTTTAAAACTTCATCAACGGAAAAACCCGAAAACGCCGAAGGAGTGGAGAAGCTTTTCTTTTTAGCGTCGTCGCAGTCCACGAGTGACTCGCATTTTTTTTAAATAGTTTTCTAAAAAATTACTGTGCCTTCTCAATAGATGTACTATATATAGCACATATATACAATTGACATAATTTTTTTTTATTTCCAAAAATGGTGGTTCTAGCTTCTCACAATAGGTGTTTACCTTAAATAGTTTTCTACACGAAAATATTCTTAACCTTTGAAAGCTTTGTGCTTCTTTCAAAAGGTCTTTGTAAATACATTTTGACATTTTTTCAAGATTAATCTACTCTGTGATGTCTGTTAATATGAGGGTTAAATAACCAACCTTTGAAAAAATTTAGCGATTATGGATATCATTATCACAAATTCACATTTTAAGAACTTTCATAAAGAAACTCTTAATACATTTTGTAAAGTTTCTCTAAGAATATACATGTAAAAGATTACGTAGTATTTTGATACAGCGCCTTCTTTTTATTATACAGAAAAGGAAGTCCCTAATTAAAAACGAATCGGAGTTTAAATACGAGAATGCGATTGTATATCGACCTCAGTGATATCTGGTGAATTATAAGAGAGCTTAAGTAAGTCCAATTTACATTTCTCTTCTTTACATTCACTCAACTATGGTAACAATATTGTTAAATGAATCGAAATATGTATTAAAAATTTTTAAAATATATTTCTGAGTTAAAAATTGAAGTAATTAAATTCTAATAGTTTAATTTTAGTAAAAAGATTTTTTAATTACGGTATGATATTTAAAATAAAAGAAAAATATTATTTATGTGTCAATTATTGCAGATATAATATTTGAGAGCGCAAAAAATGTATTATAATTAATTTTTAAGCAAAAGTTTGTGAAGCTTTATTTTAAATATGCAAAATGATTAATATAGTTAGTATGTAAAACATATGTAAAGTTGAATTTAATTTATTGTTAGTAATTTTTCGAATCGAATCAGTAAATGCATTTTCAAAAATATGAATTTTCAAGTGAAACAAATACTAAGCGTATTTAAGCAAGTTTAAGTGTAATTATTTTTCACCTTGGATATGTCCGTTCTTTCAAGTAGCTTTAGCGCAGTTAAAAGTTAGAAAAGTTATTTATTTAAACATTGTTCAACATAGGGTAGTAAGGAATTTCAGTAAAATATAATTTACCAATACAAAACCTAAACTCGTTAAATTAAGTGAATTTTTAAAAATTTATTAGCAATTCCACTTACCTAATGCTGTTGCTGCGATTCAGTCGTGGGCTCTGCACATATGGCGACTCATTGCCCGCACCGGTAGCCGCCACAACACCACCGCCACCACCAGCGCCGCCCGCTTGCTGCATGCCACTGCCCTGTGCGGCTGCAGCTGCCGCCGCTGCTGCAACGGCTGCGGCAGCATTACGATGTTGCAACATTTTATGGCTGTGGCGTGACATGGCCGGCGAACCGATTTGCATATTCTCCAGCGAATCGCCCTCGGATAGACGACTGCCCGCCGTGTTGCTGTGCTTCAGCCACATGGCGTATGTGCTGTACTCGGGCTTGACTTCGGCGTAGGTTTGCGTGTCCGAGAGTGAGCCATCGATCATTTTGCCAGGACGATTTGATATTCTGAAAAAGGTGAGCAGAGTGTTATATATACAATGTTTGTGTACTATCTACGGATTTGTGTGAATGCCGGCATTCAATGCGGCAAAGGGCTTAACTTGGTGTTATCACAATAAATCAGTTAAATTATCATGGTAAATGCATGTAATTAGTGGCGTTTTGTGGCAATTAAGTAGTTACCCAATAGAGGGTGTCTAAGCAATCCTTTAAATTATGACGATGATATTTTATAGAAGACATTAGTTATATATATTCTTTTTATTTTAATATTTTGAATAGGAACGAAAATCCTAGACTTTATAATTTATAAGGTTTACCTATAAATATATAAATAATTAGCAGATCATTTTTTCTTTCATTCAAAAACTATTTCAAAAATTATGCTCCATTAGGAAAAACATTTCATTTTCGACACCCTTTATTAAGTCTAATTGGTAAGAGGCCTTCAACATAATTAGCATATGTTGCATAGACACATTAGTGGTTGGTGCACTGCTCGGCGGTTTTCATCGAATCAATAAAATTTTTCAAAATCGCATCATTTCTAAAATACATACATATTTACGTTCGCTTATTATAATTTTATTATTTTCAAAATTTTCCCAACTTTTTATATTGCTCTTTTTAGTTGCCTCACATCACTGTGAAACTTGTTGGGGCAACTTAAATTAATTACATCAGTTATGCATTAATTTGCACCAGAGCAAACCACAAAATATGTTTTGCTAATGCTTGCCGCAGTACACTAATTAAATAGCTGTTGAATATTCGCGCCGAAGTGGTGAGAGACATGGGTATATTTCACTAATTAGTAGAAGAGTTTGAAGCAGAAATTGAGTTCATATAAAAAATTGCTCTCTGTGGAAAGGGTATATGGATTTTTTTATGGACATTTTTCAATATATATTTTTTTTTAATGTAGAAGGGATTGTTATAAGCTTCAATATAGAAAATAAGGAGCTTTGTAACAATTTTGACTGGAAACGTATTTAGAACAATACGATGGCGGCCAAAAGTGTGCAACAATTTTTGTGTAAAGTATCTAGCTTCTATCAATGCGCAGCGACTAAGATCGCTTGGCCATATTAGGAGAATGGACATCAAGCATCCCTCAGGATGTGAACGAACCGATATTTCCTTGCCTTTTCACGTTCTGGCTTTGGATCTGTTAGCCTCATGTAAGCTCAGCAAGCTGGACACTGTTTAATTGGCACTCACGCGGTGAAACTAAAGAATTTGGACAGAATATTGTCTCTATCCGACCGCTTTTTTGATGCATATCATGGAGCTGTGGACATCATAATGAATTTCTGTTCTATTTCTAACCTATTTACTTAACATACTAATATGATTATAATATAAATATAAGAACTTACCTGTGTTGAAATAGATGTAGGTCTGTGCCCGGCTTGGGTAAACTGTGCGATCCAGTAGCGAGGCGTTCGCGAATTGATTGGCTGAGCTGTGTTGCGCCGGGTCCAGTTAAAGAAAAGCTACGATGTTGAGTGTTGGGAGGAAGTTCTGGAATTTAAGGAAAAAATAGTTATCAAAGAAACCACCTTCAAAATAAGCAACTGCAAATATATGCACACAATATACAAACATCCCTTTCAAAAGCTAACGCTTTGAGGCGATTATTGTCCGTAGAGGAACACCTTAGGTCTTGGAACAAAAGCAACACAGGGTATACGACTTTGGGGTAGTGTTGATAGTGGATTAAACAAAAAGCTCCTACTTTTAGGCAAAGGGAGCTTAGCAACATTGTATATGTTATAATAGGGCACCTATGAAATCACATTTTCAGAAAATGGGAAAAATGGATTCAGCCGAAGGCAGGGCGTGCGCAGAGGATGATGAGGGAACAATATCTATGCGAATGCCCTGCTTTCGGCCGGTTGAGAAGGACATACTCCACGGCTCCCATTACTCTCACTTAAGAGGCATTGGGCAGCTGGTGAAAAAGAGTAAGGTATTTTACCAAATCTCCAGATCTGCTGGATAAGGCTTTAATTGGTTAACTCCCGGGGAAACAATGGGCCTAGCGCTGGCCTAAGTGCGATTGAATGAGGGTAGACGCCAATGCATCTGCTTTTTCAACCAACCAACTTAAATATAATTTTTTATTGAACTAATTTCGATAAATTTCCTTAAACTTTAAATACTCAAAAATTAAAAGTATTATTCACTCACTTGTCATATCATTGGGCAACGTCTGAGTTCCGCCGGATACTTTCCGTCCTCCCGCACCGGTGGCAGTACGCGGCACTGCTGAAACGTGTGCTGTACGCCCAACGCCGCCACACATGCCACCCGGCGAACCACCACCGCCATTTGGCTGACCGCCGCCTGCGTTCATCAAGGCTGCGCCCATCATTGCGATATTCTGTTGCTCCGCCGTTGCTGTGGCGCTCCCATTCGTACGCTTAACATAACCAAAACTGGGTGGTACACCCTTAGTGCGGCCCGATGGTGAACCTTGTTTGGAAGAGCTACCACTGCCACCGCCCATACTGCGCCTCGACGGCGATGACTTTTCAGATTTTTCACCTTTATTGTGTCCGTTCAGTGGCTCCGGCATTTTCGTCCAGTTGTCACGCCCATTTCGTGAGTTCGAGCGATGTACGCCCACCACACCGGCGGAATGGTGCTGCTGCATGTGTTGCGCGTGCTGAGCATGTGTGTGATGTTGTGGACTTGCATTGGCGCTGGTGTTGCCAGAACCGCCGCCGCCACCTCCACTGTTGCTGTCCATTTTAGGGTTCGAGCCACCGCTTGAGCTGGCCTGTGAGGCAGCCGATGAAGGGGGTGCGGTGCCGATGCTATCGAGACTGCCACGGCTGTTGCGTATGCTAGGAGAGAAGGAAAAAAATATATAATCAGGATTAATTAAAATGATTAAATTCTGAAACTTTGGGAGATAATGGAAATAAATCCTTTTATAAAAATATTTTCATTATTTCTGTTTTGATTGGAGAAAATGTCGCTTTTTGAGTGCTCTGTTTATGTCTACACTTCTGCTTCATATTCCAACTCATTTCATTTAACAAACTATTTTAAACTGCTTATCAGCACATTTGCAATTCCCATCACGCGACCGCTTGCCATTTTTCTATTTATTCGAACTCGCCAAAGTTGTTTGACTCTTCGCATAAATATTTGCATTTGTATGCGCTTTCATGTATGTTCCAGCTTTGTGTGTGTGTAAAGTGGCAAAGTGAGGTCAAAAGCTGCAGCCAGTGCTATTTGCGCTGCACTGTTTCACATTCGTATTCGCGAATTGCTGTAAGCAAACAACAGCTGCAACAGCGGCAAACAAAGGAAGTCAAACACCCTTGCCAGCATGTTAGTCAGTCTGTTCCTTTGTCGGGTTTTTCGCTATGTGCGGCACTCCCCACTGCCGCGTTAGCACCCTTGCATTGTCTTTTGTTGTAACAAAGTGTAGGTTGCTTTGGTAGAATTTTCATTCGGCGTATATGCCTAGTGGCACAGTTTTAAACGGTGCTGTCGTGCGCTTGTTGTTGCTATTATTGTCATGACAACACAACCGGCTACAATGTGTCAAATATCGATTTAATTCTTTTGAGCGCGGAGTAATATGAAATGTATGATATTTGCGCATGAAAGATTATAAATTGAAATGTAAACTGGCCAACTGCCTAGAAAACATGTTTTTTTTTCATTTTATTAGGGGTGTCTGTAATTTTGGATGAAAACATTGCCGTTTTAATTTCGTTTGGCAAACGAAGTTTTATTAATCTCCACAAATAATAGGATTTCCATACAAAAACTTGATTTTGATCATTCAGTTTGTATGGCAGCTATATGCTGTAGTAGTTCAATCCGAGTGATCTTTTCGTAGATTGCACCATTGCCTTGGAAAATAACATATGCTACATTTCGTGAGAATATCTCATCAAATAAAAAAGTTTTCCATGCAAAAACATGATTTTGATCGCACAGTTTGTATGGCAGCTATATGCTATAGTGATCCGATCTGAACAGTTAGTTTGGATAATATAGCATGGTCTCAAAGAATAATGTACGCGAAATTTCGTGTAGATATATTGTTCAATAAAAAAGCTTTCCATACAAGAAATTGGTTTTTATTGTTCAGTTTGTATGGCAGCGATATGCTATAGTTGTCAAATCTAAGTAATATGTTCGGAAATTGTATGGTTGCCTAGGAAAATAATCCATGCCAACGTTCGTGAAGATATCTTGTCAATTAAAGAAGTTTTCCATACCATGATTTGATTGTGATCATTAATTTTGTGTGGCAGCTATATGCCATAGGGCTTCAATCAACAATTTGTTCGGATGTTGTACCATTGCTGTTCAAATAATTTCAAATATTTCCTTCAGTGTTGCATAAAAGTACATCCCTAATACTGTAATGTAATGTCAGTACTATTCTCCTCATTTTGTTCATTCTAAATATTTATTGCTTAATTGGCATCAGCAAGCCAGCAAGTGCTTCATTTTTTTTAGTCAGTCCAAGATGTCGTATCCGACATATTTATGAGCTTATTAAATATAATTTATTTCGTATGTTAACGCATGCACTTACACACATACTTATATACACGCATAAGTACATGCATGTGTATATGAGTCAGTGTACAAAACTGCTAGGCGAGCAATGAACTCTTGTCATGCAATTGCAGATATTATATATCACATACAACAGTACTTATGTATCAGTTTTTGAAATGAAAGCAGAGTTTGGAAGCAGACATACAAATAATTGAATATGATAATTAATAGGGCAAAGATACTATCAAATATTTTCCGCACCAAAGAAGTATCTGTCAGACTTTAAATAATATTTTCCACTTTCATTATTTGACCAAAAGTCTGATTATTTTGGGGCAAAAAAAGCATAGGTGAACTTGTTCATGCTATATGTAGGTTTCTTTTTATATTTTGAACCCTAGTTTGGCAATCTAACAACTCAAAACTTAAACGAAACATTCGACATTTTTGACACACGTACAAATATCGTACGTTTACAATATTTCAAAATGTTTACAATATGTCAAAATTTTAATTTCGATCAAGAAATGGAATTAAATAGCGAACATTTTTGCACTATTATTTTTTTCAACTTTCGACGTTATTAACTTATCAAAAGCGCGTAGATGAACTTCATTAAATTTTTGACGATGAAGCTCCGGAGCAGTGTTTATCAATGGTATGGTGAATCAATTGAGGTCGTAGATCACTTCAAGATGAATTTCGAGAAGGTTGTTCAAAATCAGTTGTTGTTCAGGAACCTATTGATGCTGTGCGCAAACATATTACAAGTCATGTGATATACCGGGGGATTGGGATACCATAGGCATTTGGCATTTGGACACATACAATACTGAACACTTTGGTGTTAAGCAATTTTTTCACGTGGGACCCCATAAAATTCTTCAACAAGTCAAAAAAAGACTCCTGTCGATTTCTCAAAAGAAATATTAAAAAAAATACGATAGCGGGGCTTCAAAACACATCTAAAATATCGAGGCAGGTAGTTTTCCGCGTATGAGTCTGAAAGTGAACAGCAGTATGTATGGGTGTTTCATGTTGAGCCAAATCCAACAAAAATTGTTCGTGCATGAAACATTTCCAAGTAAATGCTTGCCTGTTGTTTTTTTTGTTTTTGGAAAAACTGGACATACCACTGGAACAACGCAGAACAGTAAATTGTGAGTGGTATACAATCGTTTGTTTGCCGGTTGCCTTTCAAGAAATCTGATAAACAAACTCCCGAAGACAGATAACTCTTCACTACACAATGCTAGCTCTCACACTTCAACTGAAACAACAATATTTTTGAACATTATTATTTGAAACATCGATTTGATAAGTAATCCACTGTAAAGTTCTGACTTGCCACCGAATAAGTTCTTTTTATTTTATTTTTATTTTGAATAGCAATAAAGCGATTTTGGATGATTAAAATTTTCTCTAATCCCGAATTACAAATGGCAACACACTTATGCAGTATTGTAAAGATATAAATAAAAACGACCAATGAGAAACTTGGCTTTGATATCAGTAATAAATAGGTTTTTCAGGTTCTTCGCTTAATCTCCGCTAGATGTTTACACAGCATCTGCCTTATTCGGCAAATAGAGATACTGCTTTTATAATAACATTACTGCCTAACTTTAAGCAATTAGAACAGAGTGAGCACTAATAACCTATTGGTTGTAATAACCTAATGGTAAAGCTTGGTTTCGAAATTAATTTGATTAACCCGGGAGCTTTATTAGAAACGATTTATGGAAGAACTCTCTAAGGTTTAGTATTATCGTTTATTAGTATAAGAAGAATTATTAAAGATAAAGCTTGGCTTCATCATTCTCGAGTTAGCTAAAAGTAATTAACTCATCTACTGGGCACTGTTGATTTATATGAATATGCCAAGCTTATCTTATTTGAAACAATATTGTTATAATTTATGGCGAAAACTAAAAAAAGATTTCAACCATTAAGTATAAGCTTTGCGCTACTTGAAACATATTTTAGAGACGGAAATATTTGAAAATAAAAAATAACTCATATTTCCAACTTATTCCAAAAATTGGCACAGACCTCTAAGCTGATTTTAATTCGCTCTCTTTTTAATCTTTCAGAATGAGTAGATCCTTTAGAAGAGTCTTTTCCAATACATTTTTGCAAATCGATTAATGAATATTGCTCAGTGCCCTTTTGTAGCTGCACTTGCATTGATAACTGGCGAAAATTCCATTTCAATTGGTAATCAAATAAGCGCACAAATACACAGACAGACATAACATTCATCAAATTTATTCCACTGAATACAAAGGGCACGTAAGCACTCGTACGAAGAGATGCACATGAGAGCACAGCTCACAAAGAGCATATACTATATGTATGAGCATATAAATGGATGGCAGCCAGTAGAATGAATATGCAAGGCATTCGAATATTGAAGACTGTTTGATAATAAAATTTTGCAGACACACAAAGTAAATATTGAACCAAAAAAAAAACGACGAACGATCGATAAAATTATATGAAAACATAAAGGATATAACGCATGAAGCTG
Organism: Bactrocera neohumeralis; assembly: GCF_024586455.1. NCBI lineage: Eukaryota > Metazoa > Arthropoda > Insecta > Diptera > Tephritidae > Bactrocera > Bactrocera neohumeralis. The sequence continues at coordinate 75,361,848 of NC_065920.1, read as the reverse complement.
ACTTACAGACCGAAAGCGCAAGAGAAGACAGCAAATAACTGATTGATGGGTGGGTGGATCAATGCGAAGCCAAGAGCTGGCAAGACGTGGCATCAACTGCGGTGAATGCTGACTCGACGAAAAGGAATAAATGCAGTAAAAAAGCTGCCACAACAACAAATCTTTGAAGTGCTGCATAGAAAAGCGCAAACACGCACACCGCTCCGCAAGCGCCAAGGTTGAGAAATAACTGAAGTGTTGCGGTAAATGTAGAATTTTCGGGTTGCTGCAATACATAAATTTGTGGCAGACCACGGGTATGCTGCAGCAGAAACAGCTGCAACAGCGATAGTGGTATAAATTATTCAGTGGCAGGGAACCGAACGATAAGCGCTTAACATTACGGTTGAATGGAGTGAATACAAAGGAATTTGACAATTAGAAGAGATAGTGCTGTGATGCGCCATGGTTGACTTGGTTGTATGGAGTGTGCTTTATCGGTTATATGAAGAATAAAACGTAAGGATACTAAGTTGAAACTTTGAATTTGAGAGTTTAATTATTGTTGCAAAAAAAGTGATTGGAATGAGTTATAATTATGCTCCAAAGCGGATTGGTAATTAAATATTCTATTTTTCGCCTAAAGGTAGGCAATTTTTATCTAGTAGCATACGTTTTTTTGGCTTGATAAATGAAGGCTGTTGAATATGCAATATTCACTACCATTATTTATGAGAAAAAAAAGCATTTGCATAAATATTTCGTAACAGCACTCCCACATTTCTCCAATCTAAACGTTCTTCACGCCCTAATATAGCTTAATTTGCACCTGTTAAAGACCAGAGAAATATGCCATAAAGCATGGTACGCATTTAGGCACTTTAAGCTTTAAGCCATACACCTCCTTCTTCATCGAAATATGTGGCGAACACACCCTACAACAACAAAAACTATTTGCCACAAACCATCACCAGTTATAAACAAGCACACACACCGCACATAACAACAGCAACAAGGGAGTATAACTAATATGCTTGCATATACATACATTATTTAGGGTTAATTGAGCGTGATATATGATTTTGCCGCAGACACAGAAAAGCGCTGAGGCGTAAGGCAGGAAACAGGGAACTGGGAATATAAATAAGATATAGGCGTATGTGTCAAAAGGGAGCGGAAAATGTTGTGCAGGTATTTATGTAAAGCAAACCACAAAACATACAACCTGTTTTTATTTAATATAAGCTTAGGCGCCTAGATGTGTACTATGGCGTAATATATGTAAATGCTTAAACGCCTTTTTTGTGGCATGTTTTAAGGTGTGACTAATCTATTACTTTGCTACTGATTTAATGCTTTTTTATTAGAGAAGTGACAACTTGTAGTAAACGACTAATAAAGGGATTTATTTGGAGCTTTGGGTTATTTGGCACGAAAGTTGGTTAAGTGAAAAGTAAATGGGATAAAAATTTCTTAGGAAATTTTAAATTAGAGTACTAACATGAAGCCATATTTCCATAAAATTTTAAACCGTTAAATACCACGTGATCAAATTTGACCCGGACTGGTCGGCTGAAACTGCACGCAAATCGAGGTTATAAATATAATTTTTCTGGAATGGTAAAACCATTTGGTTGTTAGAGAGAAGTTTGATTTTCATATGTTAATTAATCTGTTATTAGCGGATATGAATTTTTGAGGTTCTGAGATTTTTTCTTCAGAAAATATTGAACAACGAGTTTGCTTCAGATTTTGTGTTACCAATTTAATTACAGCTAAAGAAGTGTTGAAAGATGGTGTTTAGCTGAGGATTCTACATTCATAAAAACGCATTATTATTAGTGACGAGACATGGGTTTATGAATACGACGTCGAAACTAGTCAACAATTTAGCGAATGGTGCTCCAAAAATAAGTTGAAACCGAAAAAAAATCGCTGAAGTCACTGAAGGTTATAACAGCCGAGCTTTAAAAGATGTGTATGGAAACTTGGATTCAACGTTGGTATACCTTTATTGCCTCAAGAGCCTATTTTGAAAACGATATTAAAGATTTGTATCGTACTTCGTGAAAATTTAGTTATTTTATATTCTTGAAAGTGATATTAAAGATTTGTTTCAAAATTCGTAGTCCGGGTCAAATTTGATAAGAGGTTAATAAATCGTTTATGCTCACTAATAAGTGATATTAAAGATTTGTATCAAAATTCCTAGTCCGGGTCAAGTTTGATCAGATAGTAAATAAATTGTTTATGATGACTAATATGTGATTTGTATCAAAGTTCGTGAAAATTTAGATATTTTATAAATCCGAGTCAAATTTGATCAGATGGTTAATAAATCGTTTATGCTGACTAATAAGTGATATTAAAGATTTGTATCAAAATTCGTAATCTGGATCAAATTTGATCATATGGTAAATAAATTGTTAACGCTAATATGTGATATTAAAGAATTGTTTCAAAATTCATGAAAATTTAGTTACTTGTCAATCCGGGTCAAATTTGATCACATGATAAATAAATAATTTATGCTGACTAATGTGTTCACCGTAGCTATTTTAACGTTTCACAGTTTAAAATAAAATAAAAAATGCCTAATGATTTATAATTTAATTTTATAAGCTTTAAATAGCTTTAAATGTTCTACCTTTAATGTATTTTTTTATAAATTTAATATCATAATTAAACTTAATACATATGTATATGAAACGTCTAGCACGAAGCGTTGTGCCGCCCGTACTACCAAGTTTAAAGCTACTAGTACACAGCTAAATCTGTAGCCTCCTACAGCAGACAAAACAAAAGCTATTTTCTCTTTTTACTTTTCGCACTTTCTTCCCCGTTTATCGCCGTTAAGCAGCGTGTAATATTTGTTGTCCTTTTATTAATTTAATCTTATGCGTGCCGTCTGCCACACTTTAGATTTTTATCATACACTTTATATGCCACTTTAGCAGCTTTTGTGTAAGCATATCGCCGCTGTTGTTGTTATTGTTATGCTGTCTGCTGTGTCTGCATTATCGCTGGATTGCGGCGTTGTCGGCGGTTGCTTTAGATTTGATTTTAATACGGTAGCTTTTCATGTATTTTATTATGCTTCCATTTTGGTTAAGCAAATTCTTTTCAAGCGCTGTATGTTTTCATTATTTTTACATGGAAAAGATATGGAAGTGAGCAATAAATTGTAGTAAGAAGTAACTTTAAAAATAGAAAGAAATTATTTATGAAGCATACTTTAAGGAGTTCATGGCCGGTTAATGCATTTTAAAGCTTTAGAGTTGAAATTATTTATTGTTATAGCATTATTTGAGAAAATTTTGTTGAAAAATACTTCTTGCGAAATTTGTATACATACTTAAATATATTTTTTTATTTTTCTTAACCTTTTCTGTACTTATCAGTAAGCAGTTGAGGAAAATAAAAGTAATAAATAGTCTGCCAAATAGTTCACTGGGGAGCAATAGTAAGTGAAGTGCTTTAGGTAAGGATTACAAAGGACAAAATGAAAATTATTGTTCGCGAATATGCTTTATTTATATAAAAATAAGTCAAGTACAAGGTTGTACCAGAATATTTTAGTTAAGTATCCTGGTGGCATATTCAAATAATTTTACTAAACCGCTGCAAATTAAATATATCCTAATTGAATATTCCCGAAATAGTTTGAGATAAAATATCATCACTCCATTTCTGCCCCCACATCCTGCTTTTACTCAACCCTTTGACTTCACTTCACATATATGTCTCAAAACCTTTGCTTTTCTAGCCCATAATTGCCAGTTAGTGTGTCACCTTTGTGCTATATAAGCAAATTATAACTACAACAAATAGACAGAAGTATTTATGATTAAATTAGCGGTTGAGAAAATTGCCATAGGCAGGCATATGACAGCGAAGTACGACTTTCTTATAGTCTACAAAGAGTTGTTGGCATGTTGACGCCAAAGTACAAGTGACACAGTTTAAATATATACAAATAACTGTAAACTGCACTAATGTGGTAGTGTGTGTGTGTATAGTCTGCTTGAAAAAATATAAAATGTTTCGTGCTAATTGAAAATCAATAGGCATTTTCTAGCCACTAATAAATACATTGCACTGTGCCAGTTATGAGTGGCTTCAGGCAAAAAGAGGCTTGGCAATAAGAAAAATATGTATGGCAAATAAATCGATGCGGCATTAGCTGAATGTGTGTATGAATATTACTAAAATTGTGCTAAACTAATTGAGTAGCGTTTAATTAAAGAAAGTGGGTGCTTAAATGGACTGACTGACTCAAAATTTTTTTGGTAAAAATATTAAAAATAAAAAAACTAAAAAAAAAATTTGCTAAAAAATATCGTTTTTTTTATTATTATCCATCATATTATGCAATACAACTAATTTATATGTAAAAGTTAATGCGAGCCTACAATAAGTGATATCCTGAACAAATTCATTATTCTATCGTCTCCGCTGACAAACAACTATAAATCACATTTTAATATAATCTTAATTGAAATCACAATATAAATAAGCAGCAGTTATGCATTTCTAAAATCACATCAAAGCCATAATTGCTGCGCTACTTGCTTGGGCAGAAAATTTGCGAGTTCATGCAAAACTAATAGACACACACATAGGCAAACAAACCCACACAAATCACTCGAAGCGTTTGAGAAATTTTGTATAACTCAAATTGATGGCATAACCGAGCGAATTCTGCTGTTGTCAGCTTATTTGGGAGGCATCAGCAGCAAATAATAGCGGTAAGCCAGAAGCTGCTGCATGCAACCAATTTCATGGCAGCAATTTTTGGGGCAAAAAGCACTCAAATTAAATTTGCTTACTTAAGCGCAAAAACCAACTATGAATTTCTGTGTGAGTTTATGCAACATTTGCACTTAAGAAGTTGTGCGTTCGAAAGGTCTGCCTGCTATTAATGGTGCAAGTTTCCACTTACCACGCACACAAGTATTTCCCTAAAGTGCTATGTTGTGGCTGATTGGAAGTTTGGTTTAACGGTACATGACTTCACTTGATTTATTTTCGACAAGCAATAAATCACAGACGGCGATCTTTGATAGCAATACAAATTTGCAAAGTGAGTGTGTGAGTAAAAACAATGTAAGACGGTATGCATGTAACTTACGCCATCACGCCTCAAAGTATGCAACAAAATATGTGTATATGGCAAGCCAAAAATAAATTACCTTCTAGAAACTGTGGAGTTTTTTTTTATTTCTTCAGTTAAGTTTGCAATAATATTTTTATTTAAACTAAAAGTTAAACGTAAGATTAGTTGCAGAAGGACCAGTTGATATATCACTATGTTTATACCCTGAACAAGCAAGGAAACGTGGTAGACCTTATGAAATATGGTATGTATATAAGTGATCAGCATGACGAGCTGAGTCAATTTAGCCATAATCGTCTGTCTGTATTTACGTGAACTAGCTCTTTAGTTTTAAAGATATCGAACTGGAATTTTCCATACGTTCTCTTCTCCATAAGAAACTGCTCATTTGTCGGAATATCTGATATGGGATCACTATTGCATATAGTTGCCATACAAACTGACAAGTTCTTGTATGGAAAACTTTTTTATTTGACAGAATCTCTTCAAGAGCTTTGGCATAGATTATTGCCAGAACAACCTCTGTATATATTGTTGAGGTCCCACCTTTATAGCATATATATGTTACTGCCATTCAATCTGATCGATCAAAATCCAGTCCTTGTACGAAATCTTTTTTAACTGTAAGAGGACAACCGATGAACCAGACTAGTTACAAAGGGACCAATTCATGTATTATTTTCAAATCTTTTAATTAGCTCTGAAAAGTTCTGAAACTAAATTTCAGCCAATATTGGAAAAATATTGACTAGTCCGAAAGTAGTTCCATTGTTACTAAACAATTATTTCAGAGATAGTCAAGTAAACATTTATTTGGTTTTCTTAGTACATACATACATGTAGAGATATATGTTATTCGCTTACTTTAAGAAAATATTTGCGAAAAACAAAGCTGTATTCACCAGATTTTTGCTTCAATAAAATTACCAACATTTTAGTGTTTTTTTTTGTTTTTTTGATTACTTTGAAGTCGTTTTGGAATTTTGGTTCTGTTTGAGTTCACTGTGTACCGTATATAACTCACACACGTAAATATTATATATTCACCGTTAAATTTTTTCTTTCAAAATTTTGTTTCGTTTTCAAATTCGTGCACGAGTTTCACGAATACAATCCGCACGAGCACAGTAACAACAAAAACTCCAAAAATGCATTTAGCGCACAAATTTCGCCGGAAAGCAAACGAGACATGTTAGTTGGGTTAGTTGGAGAAACATGCAAATTATTGTTAGAAAGAGATTACATATAAATAAACATGGGATAAATACAAAGAAAGAAAAATGTAAATTTTCCTCATTTATTGGAGAAATTATTTTAGAATATATACATAAGTCCACATATTCAATTTTTTTTAAGAAATTAGCGATATTAAGGTAAAAAACAAATATTAAAAGAAGTTTTCGAGACATAAAAAGGTTAGTTTACTTTAATTAACTCCTAGAAAAAAACTTTTTTTGTAAAAGATAATAGTAAGAACGAAAAACTTGTTTATTTGAATTTGCACATAAATTTTGAGGTGCAAAAAATGAGTTAACACTAAAGTTTAAGATCTTTTCATTAACTTTGCCTTACAACTTTTTTCTAGACTACTCATAATTTCGCCGGAAATCGATATAAACTGCTTTTGAAGTTTTCTCTCTGACTCTTTTTCTTTTTGCCGACTGCAAAACGCTCGTTAATCATTTTTTCTTTAATTTTTGTTATTTATCTTCTTTTCCCAATGGATTTCAATACACTACTATCTTTTTAGCTTTCAATATCCAACAACCTTGTTCTATTATCATTTTACCGGTAAATAAATAAAAATTGAAATCTGATCACTTGAAATGCACGAAAAAAATTACTATGACTTTTTAAAATTGATTATTTTTATGAATCATTAAACTTTTATATAGTAAATATTGTACAAGAGTCATATTTATAAGGTGAAACAAGTAAGATATCTTGAAACGAAACATGGAAAGCTTTCGTTAGGGTATGATTTCAAAAATGTAAGTGACATGTAGTTAAGCTTTCACTCAGCTTTTCATCCAAGCTTTCGCAGAGCTTTTTTGGGAGTTTTAAAAAGGAAAAGCTGCTTGTAATCTCTTACAGTTGATAGCTGATAAAACATTAGTTTATGATTAGGGGCTCCACGGCTTCAGAAAAATATATATTACTGTCTTATTTAATTGTGGAAAATTGTGTTAAGTTCTCGGGTTTATTCGAGTAAAAGAAGTAAAAGAAAGATATGCAGCTAAAGGTCTCACTTAAAACTTTAAACGCGTTTTTCATGAAATCGTGTTTACAAAGTTGGTTGTCAAGCACTACTCAACCGATCTTAATGAAATTTTTCACAGATCTTCGAGTTATAATTAACAAGGTTTTGAACGAAGGATTTTTTGTTCAATTCTTCTTCTTTTTTGACTGCGGTATTCACCGTTGCCAATACACAAAGGACCATAAATCTTCCGCAGAACATTTCTTTTGAAAACTGGTAATGCCGGGTCATCAGATGTTGTCATCGTCCATGCCTCTGCACCATAAAGCAGGACGGGGATGATGAGTGACTTGTAGTTGGTCTTTATTCTTCCGGAGAGGACTTTTATTCAATTACACCTAATAAAAAAAACTCGAAAATGTTTTACCAAAATTGGCATTTTTTTGTTGAAATGTCTGCCAAGAATAAAATTTTCTCCGCTTCTGTTTTTTCGGCGTCTAATACTTGGTTATGGTCTAAATAAAAATACTAAGTTTTAATTTTTATTTCAGATGATCCTGCAAGAAGTTCTGCTGTTAGCGCGTATGTACCTTTTTTCAAGGCAAGATCAGAAATGATAATGGATGAGTTTTAAATAATTTTTTTTGCAAATTTCGGGACATTTTTTTTCAAATAGTTGTAATCGAAAAAAATTCTTCGTTCAAGTCTTTAAGAATTGTATCTCAAAGACCTGTGTAAAATGTTATGAAGAAAATTCGATTTTTTTAACTCGTAAACCCATGTAACCCCTTAAGAAGAGTGCAAACCTAAACGAAAGCACTTCAAAACGTCGTAAAATGACCTCCTGCTTTGTATAACTAATTCTGTCTCCTATAGTCCGTGCTGAGTATATATAAACATTTCCCTTTTTGTATTGAATTTTACTACTCTTTTGTTAACGTGTCCCATTTGCATCGCTAGTGACTTTGACTTATTTACCAACATTTGCCACTGTTATAACTACGAAGTATATAATTTACTGTTGTCAACTGAACTTTTTTATTTAGTCTTAATTTTATGTACGGTATTTCGATTAGAGGTTTTGTTTTGAATGTGTTGTAAAAATTGCAAAAGCATATTTTTTTACACACATATGACATAATAACTTTCTAAAGCACGCAGTGGAAACGGAAACTTGCGTAAAGTGCAGGAAACAACGTCAGTTTGCATAAAAAAAGTTTTCGCGGTAATAGTGTTAACTTGTATTATATAACACGCATATCTAATTTTTTTAATCGACCTTCGAATACGAATGTCAGTGCGTATCAGTGCTGGAACTTATTTGCGTCGCTTTGAATAACTTTATTTTACTAACAAAGGATGCGCTGTAATCTAATGTAATATGAAATCTCCTTTCTACGCTTTTCTGTGGCTAAAACCATTACAGGCAATATTAAAAGCGCATAAGTAATTCATAAGCGCGTATTTACCGAGCAGTTAATCCCATTAAATCTGCTTTAGATAAGTATCTTATGCACTTATACTACTATATGTTGTATATATTTGAAGCTACAGTTATTTCAATGACAACGCACATAAATTTTCAAGTTTAATCTGTGACTTAACGCATATCTACTTAGCCATTTTGCATTAAGCCGCTTTTATTGTCATATTTCGCATATAAAATGGGTGTGTAATAAATCTGGGTTGTGGTGCTACAAAGTGCTTAGGCAATACTTAAGTGAATACGTATATATTTGTATAGAATTATATCAAGTACCGTAACCTTATATAAATATATGTTTATACATATATTGCAACTGTTGAATTGCTCGGTATATCTTGAGAGCCCTAGAGTTACTGCGCATTACATGCCACCAGCCTACTTTTGCCACTAATACACACACACACACACATAAAATTATGTCTCTCAAAATCACCAAAACTGACCGCCTGCCAGTCACGGTGCACTGTGTAGGTTAATAAATTACGTACGAACAATGGCGGACTATTTTAGTCGCATTAAATTTGTGGCCTTTTGGGTGAACAATTTCAATGAATGAACGAGTGAGTGAGTTTTATGCGTCGTTCGTGGCGAAAACACAGGAAAAGCAACTTGAAGTGAACAAAAGCGTCAAAGGAAATTATAGATATGTGCAAAAATTTACACATAAACACACACACTTGTACAAACGACTGTTTCTAGAGTGTGTTGGAAATCTCTAAGGCTGCCACAACTCGTGTATATGTATTTACGGAGTGTGTTGTAGGTGTTATCGTGTGTAGAAGCTGTAATAAAAGTAATGGATTTTTATGAGTTTAAGTTCAAGGGTGGACAGATGAGCAGCATGCCGTTTTCCTCTCGGATGACTATATGACGTCATCAATGGATTGTGGAAGGGTGTATATTTTACATGTATATATGTTTGTATGTGTATAAATAGCGTAAAATCATTGCCAAATTGAATGTGTTAGGAGAATCAGCATAAGTTATATGAATAAAGGATATGAGGGCATCAAAGGTATGTCGAAAAATAAAATATAAACATAGCATAACGGGATGTATAGAGGGTATAACAAAGAGTGTTATGTTAACAACGTAATTTCAACTTAAAATTGGTAACTATAGGAATACCTTCAGATGAAACACTCTATTTATGATCTAATATGTGAAATCGTTATTTAAAGGAGGTTTTCTTAAAAATTACAGTTTTGCATAGGGGTGAGATATATTTATTATGGAAATTTTCAAAATTGATTCCACACAATCATAAATTAAAATTTTTAGTCACAATAAAATATGTGAAGATTAATGAAAATTGTGAATTGGCAACTCCAAGTCGAATAATTTTTTTGTTCAAAATATCATCTCTAAAAATTTAATTTTAATATTTAAGGTCATTAAAAAATATGTCAAGAATAATGAAAACTGTAAGTTGGCAACTCTAAGACAAAAAAAAAAAATTTTTGTTTTAAATTTGTTCAAAGTATCTAAATTCCATATAATCTTAAATTTTATTATTTTTGGTCAATATAAAATATGTCAAGAACCATAAAAAATGTTGGTTGGCAACTCTAAGTTAAATAAAATAGTGTAATTTTTTAAATTTTTCTTAAGGTAAACAATCTCAAATTGAATTATTTTAGGTAATATAAAAACAAGTCAAAATTACAGAGTAAGCTGGCAACTCTAAGTCAAACAAAATTAAGTTTTCATAATAGTTTTCGAAGAAAGATCGAAATCTTAATTTTTATAATTTTTGAGTCATTATAAAATATGTCAGTATTAATGAAAAATATTAGTTGGCAACTCTAAGCTAAGGAAAATTGTGTTTTTTTTCTCAAAATAAATTCCATAACATGTTAAATTTTATTATTTTGGTCAATAAAAAATCTATTATGTTTAATGTATATTGCAAAATGGCAACTCTAATGCAAAAAATTGTTTTTGCTTTTAAAAATAATTATATGCATCTAACTTTCTTTCCATATATACATATGAGGATTCTTAAATAAGTCATAAGCGTAATTGTGCAGAAAATTTACTAATTGACTCAATTAAGAACTTTCTGAAGAGCCTAGTACTGTAATATATAAATTTTTTATTACAAATTTACATATACAAGTACACAGCAATTAAAATCCAAGTCATATAACTTCCTTAAACACTTGGGTCATACTTTTTTCCATCATAGCCTAACACGCTTCTCATGTCAAAACAATAAAAATTCACATCAATTAATTGCTTGGAAGACTCAATTTATGGACTTCCTTCTTTCTGTATATGAATTTTGTCAATTTGGCTTGCACCACAAACACACACATAAAATACTCATTAAAATCGCATGACTTTGTTGTGTAATTTATGGCGGCGATCATGCAAGGGTCACTTCTATTTCCAAAATTTTGCGTTTGAACCAATTGAGCATAAATTATATGTTATATACACAAATGAGGCAATTTTTGTGTGTGACTCGTTGATTTTGGGGGTGTCTTTTTCTTTAGCATTATTCGTTCTAAGGCGGCGATGATAAAAGGAGCACTATGCATGACAAAAATGGACAAAGCTATCAAATTTAAAAATACGTTTTTTCAATTTCGCTGGGTCATTAAAATTTTATGTTGTTAAACATACTTTTTAAGTGGCAATAAATAGCTTTTTTATAGGCTTCAACATGTCTATTAAGAGAAATTAGAATCTTTAGTATTGTAAAGATAAATTAGACTTGAGGAAGCTAGAGAAATTAATGTTAATTGTAGGCTTAAAGATTACAACAAATTTTTATTTGTTAATGGAAAAGAAGAAGATGAAGAAAAATACTGTTTATACGAGGTAATAATTTAAAACAATTTTCGATTGTATTGACTATAGCATACAATGATTCGATCTAAACTATTTCTTCGGCGAATGTACCATTTCCTTGGTCAATAATCCATATAAAATTTCGTGAAAATACCTCGTAAAATAAAAAAGTTTTCCATATAAGAACTTGATTCTGACTGATCAATTTGTATGACCGCTATATGCTCTAGAGATCCGATTTCAAAAATATATTCGGAGCTTGTACCGTTGCTTTGATAATTAATTCGTGGCAAATTTCGTGAAGATATCTCGTCAAATAAGAAAGTTTTCCATACAAAGACATCGTTTTGGTAGCTCAGTTTGTATGACAGCTAAAGGTTGTAGTTTTCAGAAATGAGCTGCTTCTTGGAGAGAAATAGATGTCTGCAAAATTTTATAGCGATATCTCAAAAACTGAAGGGATAGCTCTAATTTATACAGAAAAGGTAGACGAACAGATAGATGGACATGACTAAGTTATATATATATATATATACGTATATAGTTAACAGCGTCTCCGGCGTTTCGTTCTGGATGTTATATAATTCTTGTAAGATTTAATTGAGCCTACTTTGGGTATTAAAATATAAACTAATATAAATAATACATAAACATTATATCAGATAATGTGTAAAACGTTTAAAGACAATTTAAAAAAATTTGACTTAAACTTTTTGAAAAAATTTTGACTTTCCTAGAAAAATTTTGCTTATCATATATGCCTCTAGAAGAGAAAAAATTAATTTAATTTGGTATACATTGTTTTCAGCAGCCCTCACGTCACGTAATTTTCAGCTAAAGACATCTAACGGTTTCTTATTTAGGTTTCAACTATTTATACACATTTTTTTTCAACTGACACCCACACAGACGAGTTCATAAGAAATTTCATTAGCCACACTGAGCGCCAATTTTCATTTAACCCACAGTGTGTCGCATAGTAACGAAGTGTTTGCAAATAGCTGTTGAGCGCCAAAAAATATGCAAAGAATTTCGACCAGCTCACTGAAGGTAAAACACAAGGCTTGCGAGAACGACAAGCAATTTTCGAAACAGAAAAAAGAAAGCGTTAACATACCCTACAAACACAACACGATACACGACAGCTCAACTAAGCGAAAAATTTTAATTAAAAATTACGCTCGTCCCTTGCAACAACTTACTTCAAAAGCTACGTAAATTGCGGCTGAGACGCAGCTGCTAAAGCGATTGCTCGCCACCTTAGACACAACTTAACAACTTTCCTCTTCATTAGCTGCCATTAACTAGCATTATAGTAAAGTACACAAGATTATATGTAGCCGGGATGTGGGTAGAATTGTAGAGCACCCACATAAAAACAAACAAGCAACGCTACAGGAAGAAAAAATATACAAGCAACAACTACAACGAAAAAAAATATACAAGCAACAACTACAAAGAAGAAAAAATAAACAAGCAGCAACTACCACGAAAAAAATGTACAAGGCAAAATGCTTGATGTGGCACGGCGCAAAATTATTGCTGAACCTTACTTGTTTTTACACATAATGTGGAGCCAAGTTCTATTCTGGACTTAAATTTTACAATACTGGAAAATAAAAACAATAATAATAAAAACAAAAACAACAAAAACGGCAATTAAAGTTCATTAAAGTGCAGTGAACCGGCGAGTTGGTGAAGACCTAATGCAGATACGCCAAGGAAGCACTTGCGCTGGCTTTAATAACACTTGGAAAGAGAAAGCGAATGAAATATAGAATCTGGCAGGACTAACAAATAACATTATAGACACACATACATTCATTTACTAGCTCGTAGTACAACAACTTTTACTTTACAACTATAGTAAAGTGGCGATGTATATGCATATTATATGTCCTACTCATCCTCATAAAGCAAAGTACGGGCGATCACCTGCTGCGCAGCTCCGCCATTGTGCCACATCTTTGCTTGTAAACTCTACTAATATCTGTATATAAAAATATATATGTATGTATATGCAAGCTATAGTAAGCTAAATCGCACTTCATTTAGCTAGCCAGCCCGCCCAACGGCTAAGGTGACTATATAGAGGCGCTGCAGTGGGGTTCAAAACATTAAAGTGAAAACACTGTCTGATTACCAGGTGGAGCTCATTGAGTAGAGTTTATGTATATACATACATACATATGTAGAAGTATATTTATATATATGTTTTTGTGTGTGTATAGTTATATGCCTGTGTGTGTGTGTGAAGGAAGCAGCTGACAATTTCGCCATTAAGGCTTGGAAAGTGGCAGAAGACTCACAGTTTTTGCTTGGTAATCGAGTAGGATTAGCCATGAATGAATTGGAGGCACACTTTGTAGAGCTAATTTACACTACATACACACCACAAATAAAATAAGGAAGCATATATGTACAATACCTTCTCAATATGCTTGACTTTTGTACACAATATTTATAGTAAAGACCAGAGCAAGGAAAAAAATTTATAGTAGGATGGTACAGTACATTGGTAAAGGGGGATAAAATAACAAAAAGTAAATAGAAAATAACTTACGAGCGTTCTGATGTCGGCAAGAAGAAAGAGAGAGGGGTGTTTAAAATTTTCATTCGATTTTCTACAGAACTACGAGTTCCAAGGAGAAAAGTAATTTAACAAAGTAGGTAAGGAAAAGATCTAAATTTTCGTATTTTTATTTTTTCACATAATCTCAAAATTTATGTGTAAAATTCAAAGTAACAAGTTTTTGGTATTTAAATTTTTTTAACACAACAAATTTAATTTCTTTCACAACAGTTGGGGTAAACTAATCTTTTTACAGATTACCCCAAATTTTGTAAAAGAAAAAAAATTTCTAAACACATCATAATATGTATTTTGATTAAAAAAATTTATTTTCACCTTATTTTAACTTTATATCGGAAAAATACACTAATTTTCTATCAAAAATTCTTAAGACAAAATATATATTTTTAAATAGTCGATCGTATTTTCCTTTCTTGAAATCTTTATTTTCTGCTGGCATACAAAATTTTATATATTTATGGTACGTTTTCTCAGTATATAACCCCCTAAACTCTCCAAATCCTTAAAGCGCACAAAATACCAATACAACTTTCCTTTTCACACAAAAAAATTGCAATTCTCAAACTCGTTCTTTATTTTCTCAAATGTAACGTGAAAGCGCTAGCCAATAATCCTTCCCAAGCACGCCTGTTGCAACAATTCACATGCCAATCGTTAGAGAATTTGCTGACTTATTTGTAACCAATCTTGCTCATGTATAAAGCAGCCGCACACTGCCTGCCAAAAGTGCACATATGTACATGTAAGTGAATATGTCAGCTTTACGCTTAAGCAGTTAAGTGTTTTTTGTTGCAACAGCTGCTGCCAATACAAAAATAATAACAAACAATACTAGCTTTTTATTTCGCCACACACCTTTTTTGTTGGCATTTGTAGTCTCCAAGTAAGTAGAGGGTGTCCGACTGTTGCTCTGAGTTTTGGTATTGGTATAATGTAATTTATTTGCGTTTTCCTTTTTCCGAAATTCGGTAAGTAGTACATATGTATATCATTTGGGTGTTCTTTAGACATGTGTATATAATTTGTGTGCTTTAGTTATTAGTATTAGCGTGTCTGTTTGGCAGTTGCTATATTTCTTAGTCGAAAGCGGTGGACTTATTTGACAGACAATGGCCGCATAGGCAAAATTTCCAAAAAAAAAAATTATAAAAAATAAAATAATGCTAGAAAAAGTGTTTACTTCTGTTGCACCGAAGCTTTAATACCCTTCACAGGTGTATTTCTTATAGATTAAAAGCGTATGAAAGGAACTTCATATTGATTTTTATCGGTCAGTTTGCATGGCAGCTATATGCTATAATCGCTCGATCGGAACAATTTTTTCGAATATTACATCGTTGCCTTAAGTAATAGTCCATGATTACTTTCAGGAAGATATCTCGATAAATAAAAAAGTTTTCTATACGAGGTCCTGATTTTAATTGGTCAGTTTGTTTGGCAGCTATATGCTATAGTGATCCGATCGGAAAAATTTCTTCGGCGAATGCATAGTTGCTTTAGGCAATAATGTATGTCAAATTTAGTGGAGATATCTCGTCAAGTAAAAACATTCTTCATACAAGAATTTGATTTGAACCGATTGGTTTGTATGGCGGCTGTAAGCTATGTATAGTGATCCGACATCGCCGATTACGATAAATAAGCAGCTTCTTGGGGAGAGAAGGATAGCTGAAACTATTTAAGTCGATATCTCAAATAATAAGGGACTAGTTCACGTATATGGAGATGGATATGCCTAAATCGGGTTTTCCGATAAGAGTGTTAAGATACCTTAAAAAAGCACAAGTTGTTAAAGAAATCAAATATTTTTTTTAATTAAAAGCACAAACGATGCAATTGGGAAGTACAATCGATATAATATGGACCTGAATATAACATCGCTTCCACGTCTTCTTTTGCAGGAACGAATTCGACGAACTCAATTTTCGAGTACTTTTTCCACCAAATCAAGTCGTATGCCCTCAATATCACATTCAATATTGACATCTCAGCTTGAAGAGAGTCTGGTTTATTATCTAAGTATGTGTATATGTATATGTACATATACACTTAAAGAGTCTCCAACCTTTTCTTCTAAATGCTTCAAACTAAATAATACTTTATAGGTATATCCTACTCAGCTTATATATAGGTATTACAAAAATTGACTACTTAGCAGCAGTAAGAAGACTCGTACTCGTACTTACGACTCTTCTTACTGCTTCTAAGTTCACATTTGCAGACGCGGCTTTGTTTGCCTTACTTCACATATTTTCATTTTTTTCGCTTGCTTGCCTCGCTGCAATTCTTTTGCCGATATTTCCAAATATTTTGCTTACTTTCTTACTTTGGTACATTTTTTTGCCGCTTTTTTCTTTCTCTCTTCTTTCATATTTATTTGGAGTTATATTCGTGCCATCGTCAGGGGAACTGTCAAAGATTTATTATCCTTGCAAGCAGAACTTCCGCTGCTTCCACGATTTTTTCTTTTTTGGTGGGTTCTTTTTCGCTTATATTTCATTTCTTTGCTTTGACTTAGTTTTCTGTAGTCTTTGTTTAACGCACTGTTGCTTACAGTTCGATGAACATCAAAAATTTATATGTGCACACATATATTTACATAGCAACATAAAAATATTACATTGTATATTTTCGGAGGCAGTTTTTGAATTTATATATGTATATACATAGATATGTCTGTATTTATATGTATATGTATATATATTTGTGTGTGTATATATTTGAAGTGCACGAATTTCATTTTTGAAGTGGTAAAAGCAAAAAAAGCACACACTCATTGACATTTATAAATGCCACACGAGTGTTGACTGCAGTTGAAGGATGCTTGAACTCTCACTGGGTAGTCCTGAATATTTTATAAATGCGGAAAATTGTTTCTAAATGCGTAAGTTAGATTAAATGCGTACAGAGAACACTTTTGTATATAGATACCAATCTAACAAACATGCAACATAAGAATGTAGCCACAACCTAACTCAAGCTCAGACCCAGTAGCATGAAAGTTAACCTATGAAAAATATACCCACGCGCACATATACATATCTGGCTATAAGCTCATCAATCTATCATAACGAATCGAAGATACATGATTATCCAAGAGAGTATTTGTCTATGTACCATATGTAAATGTACTTGTACATAGAGTAGCTACTTTTCCTGTAAGCAATCACACCTGGCACCGCCACTATCAGCTAACTCCATATGTATATATTTTCACCTTTTTGCAGTAATCCTTTATCCTTGCTATCGGACCAGGGTTGAATGGCTCCCCTTTACTCTAATTCCTATATTTACCCATAACTTTACACACACTCTCCCACTCACACATTACGCCCGCTTATTTCACCTTTTATTTATTTAAGCTTTTTAGGTTTTTTTCCTTAACTGCTATTTTTTGTTTACTTATCCACTGCAGATGTCATGTCGCCCCTCGAGTGTAAGGCGGTTGTGTGGGTCCGTCACTTATACATATACGGCACATTTGAATTCATGGCAATTTACATGCAAAGCATTTTCACATGCCCATTTGTTTACATTTTCACATTTCTCCGACTTTAATATGCTTTAGTTGTGCACACTAATGTAGATATGTAAGTTGTGTATGCACCTACTCGCCGTTATCTACCCCCCAACATCGGTTTGCTTTTATTTGAGTGCCTAAATTCATGTGAAATTCTATGCATTGTTGCTGCTGTCGTTGCTGTTGACATTGTTCTTGGTGTTGTTGTTGTTGTTGTCGTGTTTGTCGTTGTCCTTGCGTGTCATTAACCTTTTCGAAATGCATTCGAATTGTCATTTGTGTCACATGAAGCATCACCGGAATGCAAATTCAGCCAAAGTACAACATTTGTCCGCTTACATCGAGCACTCTCAACAAAGTACGTAAACAAAATGAAGTGTGCTTTCAGGCGTCAATGGAATTTTTTATAAATTACGTTCGGAAATGGTTACAAGTGCTGGGGTTTTTGAAGGTTTTTCAACACTTTGCGGAATTAAATATTTATGGGAAGTGAATTTAAAATGAGAGAGTAATTTCGGGAATAAGTACAACTATGAATAACAAAAATGGATATGTATAATGGAGAAGAACATTACTAAATGTTTTGTTTTTTTGGTAAGGTTTTGATAAACAAATGTAAGTTTTCTTTAATAGAATTTTATTACACTCTATTATTACTCTCAATCGGTCGAATTTTTTTTATTTGCCAATCATTAAACTGCGCTCAAGACAGATCAAAAGAAAAGAATGATTTAAAATTGCTAAAATTTTTGTATCGAAGTTTTTTTTTGTGTTGAAAATTATTCTTTAGTGCTTTGCAATCCTATCTGAAACCCAGATTGTTTGCAATTGAATTTGGAAGGCATTACAGTGCCCTTTGATAACTCTATGCTAGGCTAAATAGAGAGTATGGTAATGCCTTACAAATTCTTGGCTAATAGTTGCCTAGTATGGAAGCTTTTTATGAGGCTTTTTGGGCAGATTGGCATCTAGAACTTATTCAACTAAGGAAAATTACATGTGAACAAAATCCTGGGTGGAAGATCATGGTTTCCCAAGATATGCTAATTAATTGAGTGAATGATTGAATCCACTTTCTGATTTTTGAGTAAAGACCCGAAAATATATAAATTCATTTAGTTGGAACTATTATACGACAATATTTTTCATACCAGAAAAATACAAAAAAAAAACATTTCAAATGAAATTAATGTATGTATGTATATAAGCAAGTCTATTCTTATAATAGTTTAAGTTAGAGAAATGGGGTTGAAAAAATATTAATATAGAAGAGTATATCGTCACCTAAAATGCAAAATAACGTAACATCACTTTTCATAAGTTTACAGGCGAAGAAAAAACGATAAAATAGAAACCACTCATATTGAAACAAAATTTGAGTTTTGGTTATGTATTGGTTATATTGGACAGTGGAAGCTTAAAAGTTTTTAGCAATAAAAAACTCAATTTCGAAAGTTTTGATGATATTGGAAAAAAATTTGAGTATTGGTTATAAAATGGTTATATATTGGTTATATGTTGGTTATATATTGGTTATATAGGACAAAGGAAGCTGAAAATTTTATGCTACATATACATATGTAATATGATGTTGTGAATCGTAAGCAATAAAAAACTTAATTTCGAATTTTTTTGATGATAAGTTATTTTGTATTTTAGTGACGATATGCTCCTTTATATTCAAAAAACTGATTTCTTTGTTTACCTTTGTTACTGCGTGGCTCAGCAGACAGCTCAATAGTCTAAGCTCAGTTTTTCATCCAAAAAATATATAATTTTTCGCAACATTTTGTATTTTGAAAGCTGCATACTAATCCGATCACTTTAAGTTATAAGGACACATTAAAATTCTCAAAAAAAAAAAAACAAACACCAAAGTAGCAAACTGAGCCAATATTAAACTTGAGGATCACAGTGAAAAAGGCAAGGGTGAAGGCAAAAAGTAGTGGCACACGAGAAAAAAAAACCTATGACTGCCGCGTTATTTGCAATCAAACATTTTGCCACAAGCACAGACGCGCGTACACTATTTCAGTTTAAAGGACAACACAGAATATTTGCGGTATACTTAATGGCACTCGTATAACGGCGTATAACGGCGTGTAACGGCAAAACCAGCGCTCACACTCGAGTCAAGTGGCGGACAAAACGTGCCGAAATTTTTAATTTATAGATGCACACACACACACACACAAGTATACATACATATGTATTATTCGCGTATTTGTTTGAATCCTGACAGCCGCAACACAATGGCGCAAGGATACCGGAAGTAAAATAGCGTAGGGTGTGGCACTATCGTTTCGAGCATACTTTTATTTCAAACTTTTAGTATTATTGCTGTATTTTGCCATTTTTTTCGATTGCAATATATATTCACTGCATTTTTATTTTATGCTCTTTTACACACAGCCACCACTCAACACAGCATACTTAATTATACACAACAGACACGCTATTATACTAGAGCCTTGTGCGAGTAGCGCTCGTATTTTTCGCGTCCAACCGCATCCACCGAAAGTCAAAATATGTTTCCTACTTTGCTTTTGGTCGGCGACGCGTTTGTAGCTGTTGCAAGCAGACCAGCTGGTTATTATACTGTGAAGGCGCAGCGTAAATAATAAATGAAAATGGTAAAGCGAGAGCGTGGTGTGTTTTCGAAGTTCGAATTTTAAGAGTAGTATTGATGAGTGAAGAGCGGAAACTGCTGTGGTGAAGTTCTGCTGTATGTGGTGTAGAAAGCTGTTGCTGAGTTGAATTGTACGTTTGATAGAAAGCTTTTGACGAATAAAATATGCGACGGGTTAATTCGAGAGACTGGGGTTATTTATTGGTTACAAAGAGGTAAAAATATTTTCTTGACTATCAAAACTTTTTTGACAGCTAGTGAAATAAACAAATTTTGACACAAATTGTAACGAAATGAATTTGAAAATTTAACTTAATTAATTTAACACGTAAACGTGGCAGAAAGTTTAACGAAAATGTAAATTTAAAATGCATAATGTCATTCAGAAGCAGACTAAGCTTTCAAAAATAAGCTTTTAAGTCTGTTTCGAATTTGTATGAATTACACATGCGAATTTAATGGTGAAAATTAGTATAGGCAAATGCAAATGTGTAGAATATCAAAGTCCAACCTGTAGAATCGATTTTCGAACTTCGGTATAACTGTCAAAAAGGTAAGGGGTGTGAAAATTAATTATATATAAATGATCAGCGCGATGAGCTGAGTCGATTAGCCATCAAAAAGTTGTTCATTTGTTGGAACCGCCGACATTGGACTACTATAGTATATAGTTACAATACAAACTGATCAATCAGAATCAAGACTTGTATGGAAAACTTCTTCTATTTGATATCTTCAAGAAATTCAGCATGGGCTCTTCTCTAAGATAGTTACGTAATCTGCAAATAAATTGTTCTGATCGGAACATTATAGCATATAGCTTCCATAAAAATAGAAAGATCGGACTAAAATGCTTGTGTGAAAACTTTTTCTTTTGACCGAATATTTTCCCAAAATTTTCACGGATTATTACCTAAGGCAACAGTTCAAATTCCGAAAAAACTGTTCAGATTGGACTATTATAGCATATAGCTGTCATACAAATGACTTATCAAAATCATGCCCTTGTATAGAAAAGTTCCATATTTTATGAGATATCTTCAAGAAATTTGGTTCGACTTATTATTAAGGCAAAGCTTCCATACGAACAGATCGATCAAAATCAAGTTCTTGTAAGTAATGCTTGTATTTGTGAAGGGTATATTAGCTTTGGTCAGACAGAAGGTGAAACCGAAGTTAATATTTTTTCTTGTTTTTATAGATTGCCATGCACTATATGTGTATACGTTATTATTGTCCAACGATAAACAGTTTCCAACTCACGCATGCTTACAATCTTTCCACAGTTGTTAAAATGCAATTTTCGAATTAAAGTGACAGTTGACAGCAACAAATGTCAAAGTAAGAAATTTCTATCTCGAGGAAAGCACATAAACTCAACTCTACGCGTGTAGCAACAACAGCCGCAGGACATTGAACACATACACCCGCACTTATATGAGCTAGTATATGTGTTATATACATGACTGCCGCAAATGTCAAAGCAAATAGTACAAAAGACAAGGGAGAGTGTGTACCGCGAGAGCGGCTAATACTTTTCGAAGAGCTCAGCAGAATATGCAACAATTGCTTTTCGAAAAGCTGTTGTAAGAGCGCTGATATTAGACAGTTCAAAGCATATACTCTTAATAATCATACATTTTGTATTCATTCATAAAATTAGCAAAGGCTAGTAAACGCTGTTGCGAAACTGGTTGTTGTTGTGTTTTAATATAAATATACTTTAATAGTATTGAACAAAGGTGTGCAGGTTCGGAAGCAATAATTTATTTATTTTATTTCAGAATATTTTTTTTTGTTGTTTTAATTGTCGCTCCGCAAACTTGTCTTCAGCAGCCCACACAGCTGTTGATTGCGCGCTGCTGCCGCTGTTGCTGCCTACTTTGTGAATGAAAGCGAATTTTGCTTTTGGCGAAAATTACTGCAGTGCAACCAAAGCGTAGTATTTTTTCAATATTTTATTGCCGCCACAGATACTCGCAGCTCAGCGCTGTTGGCGTACGAAACTTGTTTACTTGCAGTTTTGTTGTTGTTATTGCAGCATGTAGTACTCACATGGGCGCGTAGTCGACACATGGATAGATAGTTCGTAGACGGAAAGAATGTTTTTGGCCTACGTTGCGCTGTTCGTAAATTGGCGGAAGAGGCGTTAAGGTGGAAAAGTCACGCGTGCGCATGCGCAGTGCAGTGTGCCAAACTATGAGTATATGGCAGTTAGATTATTGACTGTGGCTTGCGACTAGCCAGCAGGCGATATGCAATTGTGCAATCGAATGGTCTGCGAATTTACTAATTTTTAACGGCATGCAGGTGTGTGGTGCAACAGATGACAGATGACAGCTCTTGTGGGCATTTTGTCGGTTCGGTAGATTAGGTATAGATTTCTGTGTCGACGCAGGATCTCAATGGTATTTTGGTAGAAAGTTTATTGATAAAAATATTTATGAAACTGCAACTATGCCCTGGTTAGATTAGGTCATAGGAAGGATCCAAAATCGATGAATCTCACTTATAGAAATTGCCGTTATTTGTATTACCCCTCAACTCCGAAAAGGTGAATCACTAGATCGTCATCGATCATCGATAGACGAAGCTTTAAGTAACCATGACAGTATATTTTAGAAAAAAATTAAGAGTATGAAATCTTTAGATAATTTTCCTGAAAAGCCAATAATTTCTCTATCAGTTCTGAGCGGTTTCACAGTCAATATTGATTATTTTTCATAGTATTTGTAAATGGACAAGATAATTTTTACCGTTATTCTGTTTTTGTGACCTAAATTGTATTGAATCTGAAGGAAGTGTCTATAATTTTAATCTTATTTACACTATCTAACTTACAATAAAAATCTTTTTATGGTTCTAATGAACGCAATTATGAAAAATGACATAGATTTTCCAACAATCGACGTCCCTGCAAAGGAAACGTACAACCGCTTTAATGGACCAAGATTATAGTCAGCGTGTGGAGATATACATATGTATACATCTGCATATAATAATTTTCAGTAGATGCCCTGTAAGAAATTTCTATATTAAAAGTGAGTTTAAAGCTCATTTACAATTGTAATATGGAACACTTATTCGAATTTGTTTGTTTAGGGCAAATTACATGTATACCATCTGATCAAATCTGACTCAGACTAGTTCATTTTAACTGCGCGTGCAAGCCGATTCAATAAAGAAACTTTCCTAGATTGCTACAACCTATCTTTTATGTTCGTGTGAAGTTTGAACTCCATATGTTAATATGTTTCAAAGCTATGAAAAACAGCCAACGCAAATTCAGTTTTTGCCATTGAAAAAAATGAACACTGAGTTCGCTTGAAATTTTGTTTTTCCAATGGGAGCACGGCCACGAACTGATTCAAAATGCTGCAAAAGTGCTCTTGAGACGTCTACTTTATCACCAGGACGAGTAGTTGAGTAGCACTAAGTATTCAGTGGAAGTCGTGAAGGCATCAAAAACATACCTCATGCGAATCGTTCATCTCTGGTAATGACGATAACTTCGAAAAAGTTTAAGAAACAGTGATAGAAAATCATCGTGTTTTCTTGAGAGAGATAACGTTTAGGGTATGAAGTATGTCAAAGCCAGATTCATACCAAAACCTGAATGTTTTGTACAACCGACGTTGAGTAGAGGTCGCAAAAGAGATGCTTGACAACGTGTCTGAGGACCCTTTATTCATCAAGAGCAACATTACTGTCACAAGACGTGGGTTGACGAATATGATGTCGAAAGTCTGCAAGATATTAACGAGTGGCGCTACCAAAATAAAGCCGAAACGGAAAAAAACCAAAAATTCACTGCAGTCACTGAAGAGCATCCGAGCTGAAGCTTATAGCAAGTGTTTGAAAAATTAAATTAAGAATTGGTATGTTTTTATGGGCTCAATGAGAGTCTTGTTTAAAATCGATAATAAAGATTTGTGTTAAAATATGTGAAAATTTAATTTTTTTGTCAGTCCGGTGAAATTTTGATTCAATGGTATACTCGCATAAGCAGCTTGCCAACTGCAGTTTCCTTTATTGGCTTGGCAACTTACTAGGTTTTAATAGCTAATACAGCTTATATATTCCTATATACCTACAGATGCTCATATATGTATGTTTGTAGTATATACGCTCTATGCATAAATGCTGAAACACATGCCACTCTCTATTGGCAACCAAGAGTTAATACCTTCAATTGGCAACTGCTCGCACACATAAATGTATATACATACTTATAAGTATATGCATACCTATATAAATATATATGCATATACATATATACAGTCATGTGTACATACATGCCCGTATCAATTGAATGATTGTGAGTAAATATATCTGCATGCAAATATATACCAACACATGCCTGCCAATGCTGACTTGTGGCAGCTGCCGCAGCACACACGATACAAGTTGTCTTAAGTGGGCGGCTGGTGGTAGCAAAAATTATAAGGTTGCTAGAAATTAACGATTATTATGATTGCTCCTACACGTTGCACTGAATTTCGCAATCGATTTTATGTAAGAGAGGCTGGGAAATATACAATTTTTAGTTACGGCAAAGGTGAGGCAAGGGAGAACTTGGAAGATTGTTGGACTGCCGTATATTAGGTATGACAGTGTGAGCTTTCACGTGTATTACAATGTTAATAGGATGCTGTTACATAATTTAGTGAGAGTTTACGTAAGCCAATACGTATGTATATACATTTACTTATTATTATCCTTGAAATATCCGCAAGTTCATTGTCAGCAATTGACGCCCACACAATGACAGAAGTGTAACAATGGCAATGCTATGCGATTCAAAGATTTAATTTCACTGTCATCCCAACCCTCAGGCGCTTTTGTTTTGATACTCTTTCATAACATTTTTGTGATTTCACTTCATTCTCTTTTGAGACCATTTCCATTGTTAGATAAAATGCAATATTTTTGTCTGTGTACGATGAGACTTGTGGCTTTCGATTTTGATTTGTTGAATTAAAGTGTCTTTAGATTTGATGAATATGAAAATTAAAAACCTCAATGATGTTTGTTTAACAATAAGATATAAGTTATCCCCAGGGATTAAAGGATGAAAGCCTAATTTTTAATTTTTTAATTTTATTTAAAAAAAATTTTTTTTTTTAATTTTTTTAACCACTATGCCTGAGATTATATGAAGGATTTTTGTCAAAATTGTAAAAATATTAGAAAAAAATAATAAAAATATAATAAATTAAATAATTAATATTTAATATCAAATTAATTTTTCTCAACCCTTCCTCTCATTTCGCGCTTCATGGGCGAATGTGAATGTTTAAAATGTAAAAGCGCAGCAGAAATAAAGCCCTTTAAGAAGTCTCGGAACTCCCTCTCTTATCTATGTTCTACTGCAGTGTTATATATTACGATAAACTGACAAAAACTGACCTAAGCAATTGAAATTTTGATCAACTACTTTTGAATATGCAAATAAAATCTTATTATTTTTACTTTTGCCACACAATATTGGATGTAAAAGAGAAACTCCCCTTCTTTAAAGAGTAAAATTCTGTTTTCAGTGGATATAGCCTCCAGGTGAGTTTCTCTCTTACACACAATACTGTTATCTGCCTTTCATCAACCGCGCCATCTATGGTAAAAGCTCAAGATGAAGCAGAGAACGTAAATTATATATGATATACGCTCTCTGCTTGAGATTTTAGCTTTGAAAAATTCCCCACAGAGGTCGCGACCAGTGATACAGTGAAGGTGAAATTTGTAATCGAAAGTCATTATTATACTATTACGTTATATATATTTTTACTCTAAAAATTTGTTTACCAAGTATTGAAAGTTAAATGAATATAAAATTTATACATTAATATTTAATTTCTCATTAATTATTGTGAACAAAAAAATTTATGAATTCCGTTCATTGCATGTTTTTAAAAGTATGTTTAAAGGCCATTGTATTTAGAAGACAATTTTCTTCTCTGTGGTATGTGTTGCAATATTTCATTAACGATCAGCTTGACGAGTTGTGTTACTTTAGCTGTGTCAATTTGTTTGTATATCCGCCAACTACTTTCGCAGTTTCTGAGATATCGATCTGAAATTTTGCACACGTTCTTTTCTCCCCAAATAGCTGCTCATTTGTTGGAACAGCCGATATCGGATTACTATACCACATATCTGCCATACAAATTGAATGTTTGGAATCAAGTTTTTGTATGGAAAAATTATTTATTTAACGACTTGCTTGCACGAAATTTGGTTCGACGTATTATTTAAGAGAACGGCATATTCTCTGAAGAAATTGTTCAGATCGGACCACCATATAGGCTATGTGAAGTTGCCATACAAACTGACCAATCAAAACAAATTCTTGTAAATAATCTTTCATATTTGTGAAGGGTTTTATAGCGTCGGCGCAACTGAAGTAAACGTTTTCTCTTGTTTTCCCTTAAATTCCTATTAACCTAATTACCCAAATAATCCGTACAAAGTACCTGACCCTATTTAAAAGTGTCATAGCAACTTATGAGCTTATTGCCCCTCGGAGGCGTTCAAGCAACACTCAAACGCTCAAATCAAAATAATTTGGGTGACTACTAAAAATTAGGAGTAGGGACTCCGTAAAATATGATTCCTTTAAGCAACATTTAGGGCAGTTAAAAATATTTTTGGGTATTCTTGGTCTCCTGACAAGGCATGTCATACTATTGTACAACTTTTCTTTACCCTCACGACTCGCACTTTTCACTCTTGTTTGTGCTCCAACTAATGGTTGCTGTGTTATTTGTATCAATTTAGCAGCATTTTTTGGTATTTTTTTAAATTTTTCTCCAATTTTCCCATTTCAGAGTTATTTTTTCACTCGTTGCACGTCCTTGTCTAATGAACTGTGAACGTTAATGTTGTGCGTGTAAGGATAAGCACAAAATTTCTGGATAATGGCTAAAATTGATTATGTTTTCCAACTGTTACTACTGCTCTTGCCAGCTACTCGTTCAATTTGATTGATTTTTTGTTTTGTTTATGCACCTAAAAATATGCTACGTGTTTCGAACGTGCTTTGCATTCAAAGTGTGGGATATTTTGCGCGAGTGGCCAAATTTAGTGAAGTATGCTGTTAATATTTATGGTGACAATTTGTTTTTAAAGAAAATTGAGTTGTTAATATATTAGTTCAAGTTATTAGTTTGTAGTCAAGTAGTGAGGGTAGCACTTTTGGTAAAAATGCAGTTTTGAAATTGAGTTCTGTAACTCATAACATTTTTTTTCATTTAGGAAATATTTCTGGACATTTTTGTATTTTTTTTTTGGTTTTCAAAACATGTTTTACTCAGAAAAAAAAGCAAAATTTTAAAGTTTACCTCGACAAAAGTTTTTTGCAAGCATTAAAAGTACACATGATTTCCGCTTAAACAACTCCGTTATATTTTTTATACTAAGAGGTGTTGTTTTTTTTAATGCACACACCATTAAAAACTGTTAAAACCAAGCATTAACGGCAGGACATCACATTTTTCAGTGACATTAAAATACAAGCTTGCATATTTTAGGGCACACGGACACAGCATGCGAGCGCCGACAGCGTCAGCAGTTGCGCCTTGACAACAATAGTGAAGATTTATGAGAATGGTAGCAGGAATATAAAAATTTTGAAAAAATATCCAATGCGCGCACTTAAAATTGAAAAAATGTAATCTTAAGCGAAAGCACGCACTCACACCTAGAAACACAAGGCAACGTCTTAGCAATAAAGTGCTTCCGGCTATTGTGGCGTGCTGCTGGCGCACATCCTTTCGCTTTGGCTCACACTTAAAGCAGCGGACAGCATTGTCTAGGCGGCCATAAATCAAAAGCTTCTAAGAGAGCTACGTGGCAGAAATTTTACAGTTAACCAACGCACGCAAAACCACAAGCGCGCACACATACATACATACACATAAATAAGCAGTGTTAGCGTTAGTAAGGTCGACAGGCTGCGACTCGCCAGGCGTGCAGCTGACAGCCTTACAGCGAGAGCCCACAGTTTGCGCTACGAATTGAAAATAATTTCCTCCGCGTATATGTTAGTGTGTGTTAGTATGCGTAAATGCCGCCAGCAAGGACATGCCATGCTCACTGTGGCGTGATAAGAAATGGCCGCTGGCCTTTGGAAGAATTTTCACTTTCTCCATTTACTATTACGCTATAAATAGAAAGCCTTGTTGTTGTTGTATGTGCTAGCGTGCGCAATGCAGGCGTCACGCTGTCTGGTCTGCGCCAGACTGCCGCCCCTAGTAAAACTAGAAAAACAGCAGGAATTTTCGAAATTCCTCCTCCACTACCGCTGGCAACCTCTGTCCAGTGCGTGTCCAGACGCTTGTGTCGGTTATTATCGCATTTACTATCGCCTACAACTGTTATGAATTTTTATTTATTGCTGTTGTTGCTTTTGTTATTGTGTCTGGCAGTCATTTGAAAAAGCTTGTTGCATGCCATGCTCTCGCTTTTTATTGCGGTTGTTGTTGTGAATTTATTTTTAATGCCCTTAATATTTATTTTTTAGATATTTTACAGGTAAGCTGGCAGGATTAGCAACGTTTTATGGTTGCTTTGTTGTTGCTGGACGTGCGGAAATTCAATTGTCGAAGCTGTTGCATGTTTCTGACCGGCAACGTGATTGAATGCTGCTCATTGTTGCTTGGCATGTAATTTAAGCGATGTACTGGGTTGTAGTATTTTCGAAGTATACTTTTGGGCGGTGTGAGTGAATAAAATTCAATTTAAGCTTTTTTAGAGAATCTGATGCAATTATTTTAAATAATATTTATTCCTATTAATATTATTGCTAAAAAAGGTCTATGGAGGCTCACAACAGATGATCTCAATGTTACAACAAATTTTTATTCAAAGTGTTATTAATTTCTCAAAGCCAACTTCAAATCCTTATAATTGCTGTTCAAAAATTGTTTCGATATTTTTATCGATTATAATCAATGCTTTATCTATATTTTTATCGATTTTTATACATATTTTATCGATATTAATAGACATTTAATCATAACAATCGATAATAATACTTGTATATTCAAACTCAATAAAATAACGGTTGATATTATTAATTTACAGTAACGTTTTTATTACTGTATGCAAATCTAAATTTATCGAAAATTAAAATTAAATGTTAAAATTATTTTATTATACTGTTATTAAATAATATTTCTAAATCGATATTTTTAACGATATTAATCGATATATTTTTTGGTTCATATTTCGATTGACGCTGAATGATTTTATCATTATCGATATAAATAAATATTAATCGATAAAATTGTGTTGATAATTATCGATAAAATTATTTAAATTCGACAAATTAACAGTTAGTATTATTAGTTTATTATTAGTTTATATAGAATGTTAAAATGTTCCTATTATACTTCTACTTACTAATGTTTTCGAAACTTTATCGATATTAATCGAAACATTTATCGATATTTCTTATACTTGGTCAATATTTTGACTGTAATTGAATGATATTTTCATTATCGATAAATATATTAATCGATAAAATTCTGATAATAATAATCGATAAAAAATACATAAAAAATCGACAAAATAACAGTTAATATTATTAATTTACCATTTTTATCAATCGTATTTATTAATGCATGCAAATCTAATTTCTTACCACATACTTATTACAAACATTCTTAAAAATAACTACAAATAATTAATGAAATATTTAAGTAACATTCAATTACAAACTCGATACCTGAATGTAATGCGAATTTATCTTCAATTAATGACATCTTCTATATCGATCGATATATTATCGATAGGTTGAAAAATTATCGTTTAATACCAGTTATTTTTCAAACAAACATAAAATTATGTAAAATCGGTATCGGTTACTGCACCTTAATTAATCGATAATCTTCAATTATTGATAATACAATTATCGATATCTTTAAAAAATATCGTTCAATAACGGTTATTTTTTAAACAAACACATAAATTAATATAAAATCGGTATCGGTTACTGCACTTTAATTAATCGATAAACGACCATTAGGTACAGTTTCTGTAATAAACAAAATAACAAAGTGCTCCATCTACACGAAGAAGGCCAATTATTTGTGACTTCATCTACGTTTCCTTGCGAAAAAATAATAAAAAAGCAAAATTAAAGAAGTTAATTGCAATTTCAGATACATAATTAAAAAATAATTAAAAAGCTGAATAGTTAGAAGTTCATCATGATTATGAGCGTCATAAAAAGTTATAAAAAATTGTTATTTTTTCGAATCGCAGAAAATTGTAATTTCCTTATTCATCACAAGTTGTCTACATATAACAAAATCTCTACAAACCTAATTGAAACTTCTAATTCAAATTCCCCTCCCCCCAGAAATTCAATTAATGTGCAAGTGGAGTATGAAATTTTTATTACCACTGTTAATGACCTAAATGAAAGAAGAAGTAAAAAGTAAACTTGACAAAATTTTGGTGAGTGAATGTGAAGAACGCCCGCTTGCATTAATTTGTTAGATCAGACGTGATGATTTGCGCGACGTATGCAGGTTCAAGGCGCATGGAGTGGGAAATATGCAAATGAAAGACAACCATCAGCAACAGTATGAAACAGGATATCGCAAGGGAAAAGGACAATGGAGTTTTGCTTGAAAAAACGCTGTATCACTGAAGCTAGAAATGGAGTTTGTATGCAGGAAAAAGGCAAACGGAAGTTGGGAGCAAATTGAAAGTTTCGCAATTGTAATCTGGTCTTTGAAAGAAAGGAAGGGGAGATGCTTGTGTATATGAAACGAAAATTATGTAAAAATGTACAAAGTTAACAAAAAAGAAGTTGAGAAAATGTAGCAACAATGAGATATTGAATAACTTGAGGAAATGAGCGAAATAATAGCAAAAACTGTTTCCAAGGGCGCACCAGAGATGAATGAGTCATTGTTGCGATTTTATTTGAAACTTTAATGATATGTACGATTTTTATTGTTTTTGTTTTAGTGTAAAGGGAATAAATATTTATAAAAAATTTTAAATTTCTTTGAAGCGATTTTTGAAGATCAGTTTTGGAGGTATGCTAAATAATTATTAAAGGAGTTCCGAAAGTCCTATATTTAACTCTTTGAAGAAGTTTATAAGCCGAATTATGTAATATAGATGAAGAATGCTATAATATAACGCTAATAAAGAAGAAGAATATTGATGAAGAATCTAACTCAAATGTTAAAAAAATTATATAAAAACATTATATCATTTCTAGATCATTGAGCCTGTTACTTCGATATTGCTAGGTCTTATTGCTTCTTCTTCTGATTTGTCAGCAAATTCTTCAAGGTATGAAGTCAAACAATTTATTTTTTGAATTTTTGACCACTGAACCCTTTTCTTTCTCATATTTGCTGTATTAAAAAAATCTGAAAAATATTTCAAACAGTTTTTTAATAACTGTTCATAAAGTAGTTGAAGAGAAGTCTATAATTTCTATGTTAGGATTGCGTCTTCTTCTCACTCCTCTCAGTTTGCCTGTGAAAGCAGTTATAAATAAAATTCATGGATGCTACATAATTACTGTCTGATATTCAAAGATAAAAGTTCTGTGCGAAGCAGTCTTCAAAAATGAATATGTGGCAACTCCTTGCTATTGTAATTATGACACAAAATATCTTCCAAACCTTTAACCAAGTTTATATGTATGTTACCGTTATACATATAAAGTTACTTTACTATTATACAAAGGTACTAAGTACCTCTCCATTTCCTAACCGTCCCGAAAATATTATAACTTCTTAATACCCAAATTTGTCAACTACATACATACCTACATATTATATTTAAATTTGGCAATGAACGCCACCGTATTGGGGCAAATGAAGGTGAACAGACCGAACAACCTGACTGTGACAGATTTTACAACAAAATTTACAAGAAAAGCTAGTTATATAACTAAATATAAGCAAATAATTAAAGGCAAGTAGCAGTGAGTAATTAAAAAAAGCAATCAGAAGTAGCAAAACAATGAAGCCAACAACAACAACAGCAACAACAAGGCATTATGCCGAAGGTAACTAAGCAACTATATTATTGTTTTTTTTGTAGTTGTTACAACAAACGTAAATACAACAGCACTAAGCAACCACTTGTCTGTCCGTCGATTGCTGGAGTAGCATGTTGCAAATTTATTGCTTTGACAGGTGACAATTGTATTCGGTTGTCGAGGATGCCATGTTAGGTTGTCGACAGCCGAAGTGAAGTGGCCGTTGCTGTGTGATGCAAGTGGACGCATGCTAGGTGGGTGTGGAGAGTGGGTAACATAGTAGTAAGTAATGTACACAGAAAGAGAGAGAGATACGAGGAATGCAGCAATTGGCATTTCGATTGTATGCCTTGAAGGTGTACAAAAATTAATTGTGATTGTACATATTAAATACAATTGATAAATATATTATTTTTTATATAATTTCAAATCATTAAAAATCAGTTTGTTTGCCTGCAACTGCATTCATAAAGACCACAAAAATATTTCAACAGAAATTTGTGGCTCTAACTATTTTTTCAACAAGTTGAAGGTTACAAAAAGTGCTTTAAGAAAATAAATAAATAAATAAATAAAATTAAAAACAAAAATATTCACATGAAACTAAGCACTGCCAAGTTAATGTGCGAATCACACGCTTTTTTGTGTTTTTGTGTTTTTCTTTTTACTTTTTTATTTTGCCATTCGTTCCGCCTCTTTGCCATTTGGCGTTCCAGTTACACGTAATTAAATTGTATGCCACAATTAAAATGCTCGAAGGCAAACAGCGCGAAGAGAAAAGATAAAAATAAAGCAACGAACTAAAAATAAGTAGATGAATAATAAGTAAAGCGGCGCAAATGAGCAATAAGCGAGGCAGCGAAACAGGCGACAAATCTGGCACTACAAAGCAGCAACGATAAATGGAAACAACAATAAGTGCAAAAAATCAGTTCAAACGCTGTGACGTTTCATGGCTCAGCAGCTGGAGAGTAATTGGCGCAAACGCTTTATTTTCGGCCGAAAACGGGTGCAGCAGTGCAAAAACAAAAATAAAAACAACAATAGTTTTTGAAGTAACAGCATGCACCGCAAGCGTTTTTGACTGAAACTGAGTGCATTCGTTTTTGCTTTCTTGCTTTTCTCCAACAAAAGGGTCCACAAGTAAGCGAGCAGAAAGTGCGTGCGGATTGCAACGAAGTGACTCATTCAAAGCCTGCTGGTGAGTAAAGAAGGGCAAAAAAAATAAGAAAAATGTTAATTTCGGTTGCACCGGAGCTACATACATATAATACCTTTCACAAATACAAAATTTCCATACAAGAACTTGATGTTGATGGTTTAGCTTGTATGCCAACTACAAAATGCTATAGTGGTCCGATTTGAAAAAATTTAAGCGGCAATTAATTTGGATTATAGTTCATACTAAATTTCGTGACGATATCTCGTCAAATAACAGAGTTTTCCATATAAGAACTAGCATTTTTTCGTTTGCATGACAGCTAATAGGCATGGTTATCCGATCTAAACAATTTCTGCGAATAGTGTACTATTGACTTAGACAACAACCCTTGCCAAATTTCATGAAGACATCTCGCCAACTGAAAAAATTTCCTACACAAACACTTAACTCCGATTGTTAAATTTGTTTGTCATCTATATGCTATAAAGGTCCGAGTCGACTGTTCCGACAAATGAGCAGTTTCATTGAGAGATAAGGAGGTGTACAAAATTTCGGACCAATATCTCAAAAATTAAAGACTACTTCGCTTATATACACACAGACAGACGAACTAAGACTCAGCTTATGACGCATATTTTTATATAAAAACTTTTAGGGTATCCGACGTTTCTTCCGAAGTTTGGAACATCGTTGTAATCTTAATATGTTCAGGGTATAATAATTTGCTTTGCACCGCTATTTTGCAGGATTTATTTAGTTTTTTCTTTGTTTGACTTTTGCATTCTCTGTGCGTGCTAACTTGGGCTATTATTTATGTGGTTCGAACATGAAAAAATGTGTCTTCAATTCTGCGAAGAAGGGCAACTTCGCGGACCAACCACAAGGATGACCGAAAGTGATGCGCGTGCTATGAATCATTACGAAAATTTCTACTTAAAATGTTGGCAGTGATTCAAGGCTGAAAGTGTGGTGAGCTGAAGGACAAAGATGAGAGAAATTATATACGAGTATATACATACATACCTAAGTATTTGTATAGATAGATAGTAAATTATCTGAAGTTTTTGTAAGACTTTTTGCCTTCGTTTCAATACTCAATATTCAATATTTCCCCATAATAAATTATAGTTGGTTTTAAGTTTCGCTTTGAACATATCATATATCCATATAATTTGTTTAAATGAGTTATGCAGTGATGATTTTTTGAGTATGCGTTTGAGATATAAACAAAACAAAGCATTTTTCTCGACTTACCGTTCTTCGATGGTCGTCGGCAGTTGAGTCCTCGCGCGCATCATGCTCAAGAAGTGTTTGGTATGTGCCGCCGAGCTAATACCGCCAGCCATGAGCATGCCATGATGTCCCACACTGCCACTGCCTTCCGACAAATAACCGTTATCTATGTCGTGATAGCGTCTCGCTGTTGCGGCTGCGCGTTGTGCTAGGCGTGCTGAGGCGCTCACTCTCAACGAATCGCCATCGCTGCAGTAACCTTGATTTATTTCCGCTTCCATGAAATCGGTCACATAATTGCGCGTGCCACCGCCGCGTACACCGCGCGTTGGCAGTGTCACATGCGAATTGTAGCCACGCAGTAACGGTGGCATCGGCAGCAGACTTGTCGGTTTCTTCTCCTCATAGATTGTGTCTATTCTGGAGGGTATTGTGTGGAACTTGGCGTTGGCGTGCGCGTGATGGTGTTGAAGTGCGGACGGCGAGTCAGGTGATTGTGCGTGACCGCGTAGTGGTGAGCGCTGTGGCGACGCGAGTATACCGGGACCGGCGTTGTATTCAAGTTTGCGCGCAGTTGGCGCGTTGCCGGAAGGTGATGTTGCGGATTTTGGCGGTGGCAGACGACTGTTGTTCACATATGTGGCATGGTCTTGTTGTTGTTGCTGCTGCTGCTGATTGTAATAAGCTTGCTGTTGCTGTTGATATTGCTGCTGGCGTTGTTGTTGTAGCTGCAGTTGGTGTTGCTGTTGCTGTGATATGTTTGTGGCGTTAGCGTAATATGGTGGCTTGCTGCCGGGCTCCGGTAGTATCGGCACCGGTTTCACGATATGTGGTTGATGTTGTTGCTGCTGATGCTGTTGTTGCTGTTGCTGTTGTGTTAGTTCTTTCGCTTTAGCGGTCTCACTAGATATGTTTGTATGCATGCTTGATATGTCACTCTTTTCACGCTTCATCATCTCCTGCTGCGAATTTGAGTTGCTCATGCCACGGACACGATTGTCACCGCTGCCAGCAACGCCACCCAAAGGCGATTGCAGCAATTTACTAGTGCCTTTTATGGCGGCAATTGGTTTGGGTAGACCGGTGTTGGAGCCATTGGGACTGCAAAGCCCCTTCGTGGGCGGCACTATCAATGAGGACTTTGAGTCTGACTTGGAATTCAGTGAGCCCTTGGAGGAAGATTTGATCGAATTCTTTTCGCTAACACGCGGCAGTGAGTTCTTCGCACGTCCCATTGTTGAGTTACGGCTCTCACCACTGAAGTCCTCCTTATTTAGCGAGCGCGCTGGACTCTTTTCCTTCTTGTCCAGCTTGCTGACTTTTGTCTGCTCTTTCTTCAGTTGCGCCGCCATCAGTTTGGATTGTTTGGTATTGATTTTGCTCTTGCCAGACGTTACACTGACGGCTGGTGGCTTGATTTGTGATATGTGTCCATCGTTGAGGCTCAGCGAAGAGTCCGAGCGTTCGGAGCGCGCCGATGAGAAACCCGACGATGAGGAAGTGCGCTTCGATTGCACCTGCATCTTGGTGGAGGCGGCATTAGCTGCGTTCTGTTGTTGTTGCTTCTCTTTATTGAACAACTTGAGCTTGTCAAGCATGGAGTGCTTTTGCTGTGGCAGCGTTGGTCCCATATTGCCGGCGGCGGCGGGTATGCCACTCGGTGGGGGTATACCGCTGGCGTGCGTGGCTTTAGCCGTTGGCGGGCGTAAGCTGTGGTTAGAAGTGGAGTAAGGTAGATGAAATAATAATTTATGTCAAAATTGATTAAATTGTTTATGATTAGTAATTCGTAGGAGAATTTTATAATTATCATTAAATATCATTTCAACCAAATTGCTTGATATTCTTTTTGAGTTTTGGTGTTTAAATTTTTTAGAATTTATTTATATTGTCTTAGCTAAATTATGTAAAATATTGACTCACCCATTATTATTGCCAGTTTTCAGACTTTGAATGGTATGATTAGTGGTTGGTGGACTATTTGGCCGCCCGCTATTAAAGTCAACGCCACTTTTTCCTAAACCGGGTATGGCTGTAAGTGAAAGGAAACAAGAAATTTGTTAGAAAATATTTTATGAATACCAAGAAACGTTTAATTTTTTTAATTTTAACTTTTAGATCCTTATATTAAAATTTCGGAGTATCGTTAGATTTTACGAAATTGGCCATAAGTGCTCTAGGGTCACAGTAATCTGGTGTTAAAGCGGAGTGTTAAAGCATATAAGCCCGAGAAGTCGAAGAAACCAAAATACTGTCAGTTTTCGAAGCGAAGAAACATATTTCTCGAAAGGAAGCTCAAAGTAAATTGTAAAATAATAATTATGAAGGTAATTTTGAAGAAGAAAATTTTTCTTCCCATTTCGTAGTAAGAACCATTTAGTTATCACGTTTGAAGAACTCTCTCTGAACCTTTCTTATAAATACTTATTTTTCCCTTCTAGAACTAAAAAAAATTATATAATTTTTTCTATCTTCAATTTTTCTCAATCTTCAATCTCAAATGTCTACCACGACTTACAACAACAAAGAATCTGTACAACTTTTGTCATATGTAAACTTCAACCTTAATTTACGACACTTGCCACCGCGAGTTGTCAACACCCTTTGAACAACTTTTGTCATCTCCCATATTTCTTTTCCGCTTTTGCTACGAGAGTTTTGTAGAGTCTTATATATGGAAAACGAGTGGACATTAATTTAAATTACACGCATGTGATTGCCAAGTCAGCTCCATACTTGCAAGATACAAGCGTGTTGCATTGAAAACTGATTTATGCCATCAGGACTCAGGCAAGTACAAGTCTAGCGTTCACTTGTAAAGGCGTAAGGAATTTTTTTTTACTGCCGCTGAAGCGAAACAACTGTCGGGCGAACAACAGCTTGAAGATATGCGTTAATTAATTTTCGAAACACGCGCCTACGCAATGTATTTAAGCAAGTGAGTATATAAGAGAGTGTATATATATTTATGTATGCAATTGATGCGTATGTATGTCTGCACATGTGCACTTCCCTTAGGAACAGCAAAGGAATTCGTTTTGTTTCTTCGAGAAGGGTGCGTCGATCATTCAGTTGCCACAAATCGCATGCGAGTGAAACAAATTAGTGACAAGCATAAATCAAAATCACAGCTTGATGAAGCGATAAGCTTGAAATTATTTATGAACACTTTGCGGTTTGACAAATACCAGTTTTCACTGTCATGTGAGAACTGCTTTCAGAAATTTTGTATTTGAGGAAGAAAGCATGCATTGGAAATTACTTCCTTACTTGATAGCAGCGATCACTATCTAATGAAATTTTATATGCAATCAAAAGACTTCCGTTCTTTACTTTTTTGTTACAAAAATCTTATGAAAATTTAGAATATACTGAAACCGGTTTAGTTGAATTTTTAATATATAATATTAGAAGTTAAAAATTTCTAAATTACTTTTTTTTATTTATTCAACATCTATGTAAGGGTAACAGGACTCAGGACTTAAGAGATTTGGATCTAAAATAGCAATAGTGTAACATAGTCCTTAGCGCCATTTTTGGCTTCAGTTTTTCGGGTATTCGCTTATTTCCACCAAAATTTGAACACAATCGACTTTTTCTTGTGTTATACCTGCTAACATAGACCCATGCTAATGATCTGCAGTAAAAGCATTTACTTCAGGCCCTCATAACTTGGACTATTGCTCAGATTCAGGTATACCCTTCAAGAGAAGCTTCTAAAATTTGGTTTAATAAGATAGCAGCCACCTTGAAGAGTCCTGTTGGTTATTTGAACTACCTCTTATCTTCATATGGTCATACAAGGTCTTTCATATAATTCCATTCTGTGGCGGCTTAAACCTTGTATTTCACTTCATCTGCCAGATACTGGCATAATTCATAGCTCATGTGGAAGCAGAAGCTTAATCAAATACATATATGACAAAGTTGTATACCGTGACTAGATTTATTTCAGAAATATCCCTTTAAGATCAAAACATCTCTTTTTTTGTCCGACTGAGATAAGTTTTGCATCGTTTTGACTCCTTAAAGTTGTTCTGAAGATTTTATGTTTATTAAATTATTTATATTTATGATTCAATAGCCTTTCAATGCTATTTTAGTCCTTCATAAGACATATTCATAAAACAAATCAATAACTTATTTCATAAATGTGAGTAATAAAAAATCTGTTAAGCAGCTTCAAGCTTCCGCTTCATTATAATTTTCCCTACTCTTTGAAATATAAAGATTTCGTTGATTTTTTCGACTAATTTTCGCTGATAAAAAAGCTTTCAGGGGCTTATTGGTATAGCAAAATTGCTGCAAACCACAAAAAAATTGCAGCCAGACGCATACAGACTATTCATACTAGTACGCAAAGTCGCTGACAAATTTCGGCGCAACACAACCATACAAGAACCCTTATAACCACAAAAGCGTCATCAGTACCATCAAAAGGCCATCACAAGCTCGTAAATCCTATCATTATCAAGCCCAAATTTAAAAATCCCCATGTGTGTCATTTGATATATAAGCATTCAGTGGAAAAGGTGTTAGGAATGAGGTGGGTCACAGCGTCACCAAACTTATACCAATTTTTACGCATTTACTTTACTTAACACCATAGCATAACCAGCGAAAAATCTTCCCTTGATGATATTTTCTGCGAGTTATTTATATATATATATAAATTTATCAGCCCACATACATGCTATAAGCACTTTGACTGGCTATTTTTACCCTTTTATCTATGGCTAACGCAACACTCATTGCTCACGTTCTCCTACTCCCACGCCGTTACACTCATTTACTCATACACACATTTACTTGTATCCATTCACTTGCGCCCCAACGTACTCATCATGGTTTTCGGCTTGAAGTACTATTGTCCTCATTGCTCTGTGGCTAAGCTAGTATGTCTGTCAAAGAGAAATCTCGGTCAATTTTCATGTCGTTTTTGGTCACCTCACACTCGTCCACACTTGCCTCATACGTGTATTGTATTATTATTTACACACACACATTTGCACATTAGAACTTTGCTCTTAAGATGCACATTTCTATTAATCTAGGCTTGAATCTCTAGAGAAATAAAGGAGCGGTGGGTTATCAGCTTGTTAAACGGGATTTATTTTTTTATTGTTATGGCACAAATGAAAGCTTGAAAGGATTTCCCCTTTTTATCCTGTTGCTCAAGTGCAAACAGACACCGGCCAAAACAGTTGAAACGAAGGCACAGTTTTTAGGGGTGATTTCTATGTGGGTCCAAGCATATATAATATGTGAAAGCAGCCAGTATGAGTAGTGGCTTTATTGAAAAATGTTGAGTGGATTTTTAATTAAAATTTGTGGAGCAGCTAGCAAATATTTGAAATAAACTTGAGTTGAACGAAGTTGTTTTAAACATGTTTAAGGGAGCTCTGTAAATATGAGTTCAAATTTTAAAGCGAGTTATTATTAGATATTGCTAATAAAGAGACAAGGATACTACGTTTCAACCCAAACAGTCTGTTGCTTTTATGCTGAACTTCACAAAAAGAAAATATATTGAGTAATTTTCAAAAATAATACATTCGACTTTTACTATTTTTCTATCTTAAGGTCAATATTACCATTGTCATCATCAGCGGGTTAATTGCTCACTGAAAAAGCCTTAAGGTCGATATGACCCTTGTGGTTATCAGCAGGTTAATTGCCCATTGAAAAAGTTTTATTGCTT
Source organism: Bactrocera neohumeralis (assembly GCF_024586455.1). Lineage (NCBI taxonomy): Eukaryota > Metazoa > Arthropoda > Insecta > Diptera > Tephritidae > Bactrocera > Bactrocera neohumeralis. The sequence goes on along the minus strand of NC_065920.1, from coordinate 75,321,423 downwards.
TCACTGTAATTTGAAATTATATTGAACTCTAAAATATTTTCTTTATCAAAAACACAAAGTATCGGCCTTTTGGGAGTTTGAAGTTAACCATTACCTAAAATAACTTATTATAAATAATGTTAGTTAGAGGGTTAAGAGTTGCGAAAATGTTCTGAATGGAAAGCTTTGAATTCTCTACTGCTAAGGGTTTTAGACATATGTTTTGTACTATGGCAAACCTGATTATGCAATACTATAACAGAACGGCGATACCAGCTTTGAGTTCACTAACCGTGCTTTCAGGTCTGGTTTAGGAATAGTATAAGTGTCAGGCTACAGTGAAATCGCTGGTAACTGTAAAGCTGCTGAGCTAGTATAAAAAGGTACCTTAGACCTGTTATCACTAGATCTGGAGAACGAGCTCTTTCCTCGTGTGCTCTACCACTGGATAGCTAGGCTTCAAGGGAGTTTCGCCAGCGCTGGTTTACCTTCGGTATTCGCCCAAGACCAATCGTAGGAGATTCAAAGAGATCTTTGTTGTGGTGTTCTAAAATGTCATTATGATATTGCCCTATCAGGATTCATGCTGTATGGTTGGGAATCTTACCGGACGTCAGCTTCATTTCAATATATCCTTCTTGATAGTCCCTCGTCCGCGCTTTCTGATATCTTACCGAGATGTGAGTAGAAATTAAACGCCTGAGCAAATTGATATTGATCGCTAGGAGCATTGCTGATGAAATACAGGAATTATATATATTTTTATGGCTTCACAAAGAACTACATACAGCGGTCCAAGTGCGATCATTGGACCAGACATCAAGCTCAATATAACCTAACAGTTTCATACCACATAGTATGTTGGTTTCATTTTCAATTTGGTTTCAGTTAGTGAAAGATTCGGTGGTGGGTTCTGGAGAATGAGGCTAGTTTTGAATTCTATTTTGATCTCTATATAAATTCGAATAGTGTTATATTTCATATAAAACAAGTTCTGTAAGTTCTACTAGATTAAAATGTACGACCACATAAAGGGTAGTGGGCGAAAATGAGAACAATTTTAATTTGTAGCACAATTTGGCGGAAGAATTGAATTTTTTTCGTACTCCAAATTAATTTTTTTTGACTTTTTTGTGAACTCCTTCTGGCAATAGGGCAATAAACCAGTTTAACCTAACCTAACTTAACCTATAATTTAGTACGCACTGTACCATGATATTTAAAACACCTTAATTCGACTTAAGTGCTTTTACAATAAAATTGTTTGACTTACATGGCGTGTGATTGGGTGTCGGTGGCAGTGGTCGTACTTTGTCCGGTGGGCAGCGGCGTTGCACCATAACAGTGGCGGGAAGCGGTATGGCAGTGCCACCATTGGCCTTGGAGTAAGCGGTGGGTATTTGTCTGCAAGAAAAGGATAAAATAAAAATGTAAAATTTTGCGCAAATGAAGAATGTAACATAAATTCAAAAAGTTTTAAAATAAAATAATATGGACACCAAGTACTTTGCATATGAATACCATAAAATTGTATAAATATTTGGATATTTTAAACTTAAAAAGGTGCGCAAGCGCATGCTTTCTTTGCAATCATTTTAACAGATTGCACATAATTTCTTTGTAATTGCATATTTCCATCTTCCAGTGCAACAATCTAATTTTGCGCGAGTTTATATATATATTTATTCGAATGTATGTATGTGTCCTCGTGTGTCATACCCCATCTTATCGTTTAATCGCTTATGTAATGTGTTGCGAGTTGCTTGCTTGGCAAACACCAGCACAACAACGTTGACAGTTAAAAATTTACGACGATTTTATCACAATTCAATTCACAGTTCAACGCGGTGCGTTCGTGTTGCGTTGCGTGGCTTTGCTGGCTCAGCGCTCCGGTGCGATGCGATGCGCGCTGCTCTCCACTTGTGCTGCCAATTTGCATGCACTTCGCTGTGTGAATGCATTCATTAGCTGTAAAAATACTTATACTTATACGCTGGCATGCGGTTTCGCGCAAAAATTACGAAATTATGCAAATTTACGCTGCGAAAATGCGGCAATGCGAAAACCTGCTGCCTAATACCGCAATTACGGGCTTTTTGTTCTGAAGCGCGCTCAAGCAAAAACAATAACTAAAGCGTTTGTTGAGTAAGGGAATGTGTCAGGTTCAACAAAGGTGTGCAAAAAAGGGTTCGACAGATGTGGAGCGAAAGCGCGAAAGGTTCATATGTGCGTGTGTGTGCATAAATATGCTGTAAGGGTGTGTGCGCTGCAAATTAAAATAATTTTTGATGAAAATTAAAACTTTTACCATTACACTTTTAAAGAGGTTAATTGATTTTGCATTGCATTTGCGTCATTGCGCTGGAAATTTTTTCAACCGCGTGCCTTTGACAAAGCAAAAGTGTGGATTATTATAAGCGCGTGGTATTTATTATTGTAATGTACTTATGTATGCAATAAAATGGTAATGTTTTAACAGGAAAACACGCTGGCAGCTGCAAGAATAACTCGAAACTCGTTAACATAGTTGGTGCGGAGTTATTTTTTTGCACGAATTAAAGAAACATTAACCGCGGGTGGATGTCACAAGTGAGATTTGTGACGCAAACCGGTGAAGTGGTAATTTAAACAGCGTTTTCAACATTAAAATTTTGAGTTGTATATATTTGGAGAAGCGAAAAGTGCGGTAAATTGAACAAAGCTTCGACGAGTTTTCTCAAAGAGGCAAAAAAAACAAAAAATAGCCAGGCTCTTTTTTACAGCTGCTACTACGAAATAACAGCTGGGTGAAATCAAAACAAAAGCTGGTGACGTCTGTTATTGTTTTTTGAGAAAATGTACCATAGTATTGCATCCTTTTCACGTCAACAGAAAAAAATAACTAAAAGAACACCAAGTTTAAAATTTAATGTTAAAAAAAATTATATTTTTAGGTAAAATTTTGGATTGAAATGTTGGATACCCCTTAAATGTTCAAATGTGAGGAAAAAAAGTTTTCAATTTTACAATGTATTTGGGAGGTAGAAAGATAAGTTCATAAAAATTAATTAATTTAATTTTCACATAAATTTTGAGGTTATGTGAAAAAGATGTTCATAACCAAATTTTAGATTTTTTTTCATATCTACCACTTTTTCATATGTGACCTGGTCTACGAAAAGGGAGCTAACGTGAGAAAACTAGTTTTCTGGGAAAAGCTGTTAAAAATAATCGTCAGTTTCTCGTTATCTCATTAATTGTTCTCCTTTGTTTTGACACCTCAGCCCCCTTTCCGTAGACCAGGTCACATATAACTTTTTCCTATAGAACTCGTAGTTCTGCCAGAAATCGATATAACCCTTTTTGAACAATGTAAATTCAAACAACCTCCTCTCCTTCCTCTGCACGACTTCAGATCCCGCCTAAATTATATTAGTTAACAATCATTTTGTGACTGTGATGTTATTTCTTGCTAATTTTGTGTTGCTAAAACGGAAAACGATAATAAAAACTTTCCTAAAAGTATGAATTTTTGTATAGCAGTAAAGGGTTGTAGGGATCAAATCACCACCATTTACTAAAATAACAAAAATAGCAGTGCGAAATGGAAAATCTTTGAACTCAAATTCGCACCTCATATACCCCACAGACCTCTTAGAACATCAGTCGCAAATATCCCTTAGATTTTGAAAAGTATTATTTTTCCTTTCATTTAGATTATGTTATCTTATTTTACAAATGGACTTCCTTGTACTATGATTTATTTTATTTTTTTTTTTTGGTTTCAAAAATTATCAATCCTGGTCTATAAGTGGTTTAGTGACATTTTTAGGATGAAGCCTCTAAAACTCTAGTTTTAAATTATTTTTGGTAACGAGTATAATGTTCCACTTTTATTCAAGGCGCTTCAGGAGGTTTACCGTTACAGGCTTATTTATTAATATTTTTCATTGAAAATTTTTTCTAATATACTTCAAAAGTTTTACAATAATACGTCATTAAAATTAATAAAATTATATTACTCATGTCGCTGCAAAAAAACACAAATATTTTAATTTTTTTTACTTTAAAACCTTACCCCTCCTTAAAAAAATTTAAACCTAATATCTGAAAATTCGGTTATTTTCTAGAGAGTGCAATCATGTCCAATCTTGACCTTTCTGATTAGTTGTAAATACATAATGTTTGAATATTTCTTTCTGAAGCTTGCGACTTTCGAAGCAAAGTAAGCTACCTGGGAAACGAATAAGAAATCAAGGTTATATCAGAACTACACGAAAATGTGTCATCTATACTAAATGAAAATTTCATTAGCTGGTTAAGAATTCTACATTACTTCAAAACGGGGAAAGAAATATAAAAAAATTAAACATTTCTTAAAATTTTATTTTAATAAACTTGTTTTCATTATTAAAAAAAATTTAACATATCTTCACAATGAACGAATGAATGATTGAAAAAGCTGCTTTCGATTTGTCGACAAGAGATCGCACCAAGAAGTCACAATATTTGTCGAGAAATTCAAGCAACATTGCAACTCTTGCACATATCTGTAACTGCTCATCATTAAAATATTGAACGGTGAATGAATGCATAAATAAAATTCCCACATGAGCATTAAATACATTAAATTATGGCGAATTAGGAGACGAGGAAAGGCGAGGATACAGAAACAATATGCGAGTAGCGACTGAAAATGCGTGTGGTGCGGGTAATGAGAAATATACGTGAGCACAACAACAATCACAGAGGTGAGCAGTAAAGCAAAATCTCGACATACAAGCGCATAAATGTGGACGTGTGTGTGTTTAGTTGTGCGATACTATGTTGCCACTTGTTGTAGGACTCCAACTGATGCATTTGTTTATGTGCAGACTTTTTGCCCTCACTGTAAATAAAGCACCACATATGCTTACATGAGTGTGGTGTTATTTAATTGCATACATGTATGTATGTGTATGTGTGTGCTTGCGACTACTGCTATTTTATGTGTGCGCAGCGACTCTGCAGTAAGCGTTGCCATAAACAAATGTGACAGAATCATTACTTAGTGAGTTGCCTTTTTGGATTCCGCTCAGACGTTGGCGTTGGCAGCAAGTAGTGGCAACAACATTGATGAATGCCTGCGCAACAGCAATTGGTTGCAACGGCGACAGGAGTTGTGCTGCTGCTGACGGAAGTCAAAAATAATGTTGCATATTCACATAAATATTTTACCGTTCCTTCCTACTTCTTTTGCCAATGTTGCTACTATTGCACGGCTGCTACTTTAGACGATGGCGTCTTCTTTGTTTCGCTGCCTATCTGAAATCCTGTTCTTTTTTTTCACATTTTCCCTTTCTGGTGTGGAAGTTGTGCAATTTCACATAAATAGAAAACGTGCGGAAATGTTGAAATGTCGCTAAATGCAAATGCAACAAAATGCCAAAACACATATGCACACACACGCGTGCGTCACGAAGTGGCAGTTAGCAGGCAACGAACCATTGCAGCGCGGCTCAGTGAATCAGGAGCACACAAAAGCAGTCGAGTGTTTTCGCTTTTCGGCTGGGAGTCATGGTGCGGGAGTGGTTTCAGAAGCTTTTGCTGCTGTGGCAACAACCAACAGCACCTTTCTTTCGTCTTCATTAAATTGAAACGTTGCACGTTGGCATGCACATTTGCCGCATAAATACGCAGGCGCATGCAAATTGCGGTGACATTTATTTCATAGCGCAAAAATATTCCACGATTTGTGGCTTTGAACGAAGCCCGACGTTGCATGTTCGCATGTTCGGGGTCAAAGACATTTTTAAATGATTTGTAGCGCATTTGGCGGCAGGGAAAATGACGACGAGGTTATAATTGAATAATATACGGTTCTTTTTATTTTATTAAGGATATGTTTAGTACAGTTTATTTATAGACTTTGACGTCGAAGTTGGCTGTCGACTTTCCGGCAATCAACAGGTAAGACCTTTCATAAGAGAAGAATTAGTTTGAGCTAACCTAACCTGAAATATGATGTTTTGATATGTTCACCAAGCCTTAAAGAGTGATTATTCGAAAAATCAACGTATAAAAAACTATTATACCGAAATAGCCGAGTGTTCTTCTTCTTCTTAATTGGCTTAGACACGCTTACGCGATTATAGCTGAGTTAACAACAGCGCGCCAGTCGTTTCTTCTTTTCGCTACGTGGCGCCAATTGGATATTCCAAGCGTAGCCAAGTCCTTCTCCACCTGGTCCTTCCAACGGAGAGGAGGTCTTCCTCTTCGTCGAATACTTTCAGAGCTGGAGTGTTTTCGTCCATTCGGACAACATGACCGCGTAGTCGCTGTCTTTTAATTCGCTGAACTATGTCAATGTCGTCATATATCTTATACAGCTCATTGTTCCATCGAATGCGATATTCGCCGTGGCTAGCGCGCAAAGGGTCATAAACCTTTCGCAGAACCTTTCTCTCGAAAACTCGCAATGTCGACTCATTAGTTGTTGTCCATGCCTCTGCACCACATAGCAGGACAGGTATAATGAGTAACTTATAGAGTTTGGTTTTTGTTCGTCGAGAGAGGACTTTACTTCTCAATTGCCTACTCACTTCAAAGTAGCACCTGTTGGCAAAAGTTATTCTGCGTTGGATTTCGAGGCTGACATTGTAATTACTGTTAATACTGGTTCCAATATAGACGAAATTATCTACGACTTCGAAGTTATAACTGTCAACAGTAACGGAAGAGCCAAGCCGCGAGACCCAATTGCTTCGCTTCTTTATCCGTTCTGGAGAGAGCAGAACTAACGGCACGGTTGTTGAGGTCAATGATATCAATACCATCGACCTTAGAGAGTGTCGATTCGAATAATTAACGGTTAATCAACTGGTATACACAAATAGCCGAAAGTTATGTCTTTTTACTTTCGGATACTGATTTCTTTTAGATCGCGGATAATTCTAACCACTTTATGTAATTAGCAGAAGTAGTCACATGGCCTTCAAGACGATCTTAATATCTCTTTTGGATTGACTCAACCATTTGATTAAGGTTTTGGGTATGAAGCGTGGCAACACTGGACCCATACCAAAAGTCCAGAATGTTATTTACCTGCTTTGATCAAATTAATCATTACTGATGACTAGAGATGGGATTTTGAATATGACTTCGATAATGTCAAACAATCTAAAAATGGCGCTTAAGAAATGAGCTGACCTCGGAAAACCCTCGTAAAGTCGGTCAAAAATCAAGGTGATTCTCATCGCTTTCTTTGATTAATTTGGTGTAATTCACAATGAATACGTTCCACGCAGTCAAGTGATCAATGAGAAATTCTACTTGTCCGTTTTGAGGCGTTCACGTGAAGCAATTCATAGTAAACGACAGAATTTGTGAGGAGAAAATGTATGGATTTTTCACTACGATAATACGTTATCGCATTCTAGCATGATTGTTACTGACTTTTTGGCCAAACACGCAATGAGAGTCATCGCAAAGACACCGTATTCAACAGATTTCCCAATGAATTTGTTTTAAAAATTTGCTTCGAGGAACGCGCCAAGGGTTCATTAATGCCATTAAAAGTCATACGCACTGAACGACGTCATACACAGGTGTATGGAAAATGGGATTAAGCATTGGTATGCTTGTACTAGTTGAAAAAAAAATCTTTTTCAAAGCCGATAATAAAGATTTTTATCAAATGCTTATTTTTCTTTAAACATTTGATCGGGTGTTATATACAAATACCATTCAATTAGAGTTCTAAAGAAGCACTAACCATCTGTCGTAAACTTGAAGTCTTCGCTCAGAGTTATAATTAAACATAACTTTACTCCCAAACATACTTTACCCCTTACGTATATGTGTTTCAATGTAAATGCCAGCACATGGACCAATTCATCACCCAAACATTCCGCAAGGAATAAATGAAGAAAATTCGAAATAAAAAGAGCGAAAATTGCTTTCAATTTAAACTTTTTATTGCCGAGAAGACAAGCTGCTGAGCGAAAAAGTAGAAAAAGGCATAAACAAATTAAGTTCTTGTTTTGTCTTATTAAATAAGCGCATACACACGCACACATACATTAAATGAGACGAGACGTTGTGGCAAACGACAAGCTGTTGCTCCTTGCAACAAACAGCCGCAGCTGTCGCAATGAACCGAAAGGATAACAAACAGTGAAAGCAAATTGCAAACTGTTTGCCGAAAACGATATTAGATTTCCCTATTAACAGGCGCCGATGCCGAAGTGTGTGTGTGTGAGTGGCGGAAGCCAGCAAGGCGCTGTGCGAAATCGAGACGAGCAGCGGAAGTGTAAAGTTGGGGTGTCGCGTTGTAAGCAGCTTTTGACTTCTTAGTCGTGTATGTATATATGTATGTGTGTGTGAGTTTGTGTCTGCGGCAAAATTTAAAATTACTTTTGTTTCATTTCTACTTTTTTGTGGCACCTTTGCTGCTGCTTGACTTCTTCTATAACGTTTCTGTGTATATTTGTATGTGTGGCAGCCAAAGTCAATGCCATCTGCACAAGCTGCGAGTCATCGCGTATAGGAGTAGTAGGTTGGCAGCGCGTATCCTGGCAAGCTCTTACCGGTACTTATGCGAAGTAAGTCTGTGGGGTTTGTATGTCGTTGCTGTGAGTGGCATTGTTTGCATACACAGCAGTCACAATCAGCTTTCAACTCAAATAAAGTAATCTTTTTGCACTTCATTCAGCGCGTGATATAATTGTGCGACTACTCAGTTGCCAAGAGCGTTGCTTTGGCTTGTTGACGCCAAAGATTTGTGTTCACAACTACAAATACATACTGCCTACACATATACTAATTTAATATGTTCATATTTTAGCAAGACGTTATATGGCAAAAGCTGCTCCATTTTGACGTCTTGAAGCATACTTTTTTACTGCTTTTTATGACTATGTACTTTTTCCAGCTCCTTTTTGAAAATTAATACGCTACTGTCTACATGTTCTTTGCTTTCTTTTCGCGTTGCAAATATTAGTTGCTTGCTATGCTCGCTGCTTCGGTTTTTTATGTTTTAACAAAAGCAGTACTGAATATTGTTGTTGTTTGAAAATTCTTTGTTATGTCAGTTTGGACATTTTATAGACAGCTTTATTTAATGGTCTTAAATATTTTATGCTCATTTTGAGTAACTTACTTGCGTGAAAGAAATAAATTTTGTCATAGTCAAACATTATTTTTAGAACAAAAAGTGCTCATTTTATGAAAGAAATACATTTTTTCTTTACTTAATTTTATTTAAGATTTTTTTTCGCGAAAATAAGAAGCCAGGAAGCGTTCTAGCTTTGCTTGTATTGAAGCTATAATACTTTTTATGCAATGATTTGATTTTGATTGAATAGTTTGTATGACAGCTATGTATATGCTGTAGAGGCCTGATCTGATCAATTTGTTTATAGATTATAGAGTTGCATTACCCATGCAAAATGTCTTAAAGACATCCTGTCTTTCCATACAAGAACATGTACTTAATCGGCCAGCTTATATGGCAGCAATATATTATAGTGCGATACTCCGATGTCAGCGATTCCGACAAATGAGCAGCTTCAGATCGATTACTAAAAGAACTGAGGGACTAGTTCGCATACAGATAGACAAACATGGATAAATCGACTAAGCTCGTCATGCTAAGCATTTATACCTTTGATCAAATTTTGTCATTTCATCTCCTTCAAAGTAATCCCCTCACGCTAAAATACACTTATGCCAACGAATTTTCCGGTCATTATAGCACTTGGAAAAATCCTCCGTCGTAATGGCCATCAGAGCCTGAATTGAGTCAAAACGGTGTCCTCGTTGTGGTCATGTGAATTTGCTGAACAGCCAGAAGTTACACGAAGGGTAATCAAGCGAATGCGGTGGTTGCGCCACGATAATAGTTGAAAATGTGGTGAAATGATCACGAATAGCAAATGCAGTATGAGTTGGCGCATTATCTTACTTCTTTGTTCAATAAATTCAGACATAGTAAAAATCGAAGAATTCACTTTTAGAGCCTCACAAAATGACGCGCATCTAAATTACTAATAAATATTTTGACGTGAAATTTAGCATAGATGTCACTAACAGTACTACCAACGTACAGAAAAAATACCTATTCGAAAAACACGCGAAGTATAAATTCACCTTTCATTTTGATTACAATAGTATATACATACATATTATGTATATATTTATAGCGCGTCATAGACCAAATTTGGTCACCTTTCTTTCGGTGTGGCAAATTTTGTGGGAAAAAATACTGGCCAGTGTATAAAAAGAGACATAGGGTCACTATGAAATTTTAAGAAGATCACTTTTTTTGCTCAAAGTACATTTAGGTTCATAAAAATATTATCCAATCGGTAGAATTGTGAAAAAATAGTATCGATGATCTATCACCTTGACACTAACGCGGATGAAAACCCCAAACAAACTTATCGTTTAACGCTTTTTTCTCGAAACTGAATTTCTCTAATCCGACTATTATACTAAACGTAGTCTGTATATGAAATTTTAACTGTACTTTCTCAGTAGGATTGGCTACTAAAATACATAATTTTTGTAATTATTCACTTTTTTATACAATTTTCTGCAGATTTTTATAAACAGATTTTCGAATTGTATCCTCTCTGTACAAGTCCATCATTTCAAAAAAATTTTATGCAAAGTTACGCTAAAAAAATATACGATTTTTACAAGCAAATCTTATGTAGATTAAGATGCCGCTCTTCTATTTCTAGAATCACTGTCGCCCACTGAGGCCCTCTGGATAAATTGATTCCGTAAATTTGCCAATTGACTGCTATTTTGTATAAAAAATACCAATTATATTTTTAATACGCTCAAATAAATACTTAATAAAACCAGAAGAAATAAAATTCAACTCCTCTTTTCTTACCATCCCGAAAAAATTGTGAAAGTTCTAGAACTCTAGTCTGTTCCACCCTTAATAAGTGAAGAAAAAAATTGGGCAAAAATCCACAACAAAAACAAAATTCGTTCCTTTAAGTGATATATAAAGAGCATAAATTAAAGAATGTCTTTATCCCCACAATGTCAAGTCTACATGAAAACAAAAAGCCCACAACGCTTTGAAAAAATAATAATCCCTCACATCTCTGCATTAATTAAAACCCTATTGTCCTCTCTGTGCAGTTGAAACACAACGCTTTTAGTCACTTAACACTCGAAAGTTCCTCTCTACCCCCGCTAATAGTTTTTAGTAGTAGAGTCCGCGTCTGCACAACTTTTGTAAACAATTCACTTTTGCTGCAGCACCATTATTTCAGCCATACCTACATCTACTTGCAACATTTTTCGCACGGCGCATCAATGGCGCGGTAATTACGCTTATTATCAACCATTCAACACCTACTCAAAAAACTATCACCTATAATAATGCCGTTAACACACATGTTACGTTCAGGCGGCGCGCACTCACACAGCACTCTTAAACCCCTCTAGCAAATATTTGTGCATGAATGTGTAGTGCAACAAGTATACGTCCCACATGTTGCACCAAGATGTTGCATGATTAAACCAGCGACTTTCCACTACACTCCTGCCAGCTAACGAACAACGTGCCACACATGTCTGGACGCTCGTTGTATAACTTAACAATGCTGTAGAAGGGGCAAGGGGACCAATGGTGGACAAAAAAAGCATTTAACCGTCTTGCTTAAGTGCCGTTTGGGGGAATAAACGTTGGTGCTTATGTAGTTTTGCAACTACCACGGCATTCATAATTTACTTGCAACTTGAATGAGACGTTTAACTCTGCATTTCTTTTGTTGTTGCGAATTTTTCAGTTTTATTGCCTTGGCATGCCTGGCTTGCTTAGTTATTGATGTATTCATACCTACGTAGTTGAGTTGACAGTTGTGGAGCGTGTGTTGCATGCCACAAATAAGCCATCTCGCTGATTCTCTACTTGTTTGCATATTTTTTACCGCCTACTTTTGCAAGTTTCATGTTCGTTGCGGCACTAGTGTGCTTCGCTTGTTGGCGTGAGCGTTGTGAGGCTAATTTTTTTTTTTTTTTATAGCCAAAAGTCCATTTAACGAAAATTAAATGCAATTTCAGCCAGTCGCTTGCTGGCGAATTGCATAGTTGGAAAAATATGGGTCTGAGGTGATTCGCCGCAGTGTTGTTGTTCGCTTGTCGCTGCATGTTCAGAGTGGGTGCAAAGGTTGAGCGCGATAATTTGATGGCAAGCAAAGCTTGTAAATACGAAAATTGATTAAGTGAAAGTTAAATGTTGGCAAGTTAACAGATTTTATGGTCTATGCAATTTGCTAGCGTTGCTTTTAACGATTGCTTTAACTGTGATGATAGTGGGTTTATAGGTTATGCTAATTGAAAAGTAAAAAATAAGTTAGGTTATGCTTGGCAAAACTCTAAAAAGCTCTCTAGGGTCTTAATGGCTTTCAAGGAATTGATATAAGCTTGCTTGTATATAACCAAAGACTAAAGGTATAAATAAAAATAAATAAAAATTTTGAGGATCTTGAGCCAGTTTACGTAAATCTGTTGCAGAGTTCGGGTTGGCAAGACTATTCGGGAGGATTATATAGACTATAAGGTCCATATGTGTATTCTCTTAATTATTTGATTCGATTTATCCATTTCAGACCCTTAAAACTTTCAACAACTGTCAGAAATTTCTCCTTTCATCAAACTACCGTTGGATGACCTTCAACACAATAATTCATTGACTTATTTCTAGAGAGGATTTAAATATCTGTCAGAAAAGCCTTAAATGCTATATGGTTATGTTTTTAGACCAATTACAGTTTAGTCTAATGGCTATTCAAAGAAATTATAGGCCTTCCGAGAACCGCTAATGCGATAAATATAGAAAATCAGTAGTGAGTATCACACTTTCTGAAAGATTACATGAAGTTAAGGCAATATAAGGTCAAGCATATTTTTCAAAAATTTAAATATTACAGTTTTGTATATTATAAAACTCTTACGAGTGTGTGTCATGGTTTTGTGAGGTACGCTCCTACAAAGTTGTTAATTGTTTTCCATACAAGAACTTGCTTTTGATCGCTCAGCTTGTAAGGCATCTATATGTTTAATAGTCCAAAGTGAACAATTTGATCGAAGAATACACCTTTGTTTTTTCAAATAAAAAAGCTTTTCATCTAAGGATTCTTACATTGGTCATGCCAACAAATGATAATCTTCTTGGAAAGAAAAGAACCTGATCAAAACTTGTTCAATATTTCAAAAAAATGACTTTGATCCTCATGCTGATCACTTATTCTACTTCGGGAAAGAAATAGTAAGACATTCTTATTTTCACTCTGCGCGAAAACCCATTCGTCGAAATATTTTTTTCTGGGTCGGTATGACTGTCAGTGATATCTATCACATCAAAATAATCGATAGTGTTTAGTATACGCTTGTCTTTCTGAAGTGCATTCGACGATTTTTACGATGAGTGAAATTATTCAACAAAGAAGTTCCATTAATTTTTGTGTTCGGAATTAAATTTCTGGAACCAAAACGTTCAAAATATTGGAAAAGGCCTTCGCTGATAATTCTTTGCCGCGAGCAAGGTTTCTGATTGATACAAATTATTCAAAGAGGATCGAGGACGCGTAGACGACGAACCACGTCCAGGACGGCCATCAACATCAACTGATGACCAACACGTCAATAAAATAAAGGAGTTGATTCCTAAGAATCGAAGATTAACAGTCAGAGATCTTACTGGCATCGTTGGAATATCAGAAGATCAGTGCTAACCATTTTGAAAGATCATTTGGGCCTAAGAAAAGTGAAAGCACGATTGGTTGCTAAATCACTCATTTTTTTCGAAAAATTACGTCGCGTTAACGTCTGAGAAACAATGCTTTTCAACTACCCGGAATACTGACAATGAGTCTTAGATCTATGCTTACGACCCGGAAACAGACGATCAGTCGGCCGAGCATCATGGCAAAGGTAAGCCGAAACCGAAAAACGCACGTTAAAGCAGGTCAAAATTCAAGGTTATGTTGACAGGTTTCGCCGATTATCGAGGTGTCGTGTAATTTGAATTCCTTCCGACCGTCCAAACTGTCAATGAGAAACATTATTTGAGTATTATGCGTCATTTATGCAAAGTAAAATGTAAAAATAGGCTGGAATTATGGGCCGACAACTCTTGGTTTTTGCACCACGATAATGCACCATCGCAGGCTGAATTGATTCTTCGTGAGGTTTTCGCCAAATTTTCATTCAATGTCATGCCGTAGCCACCGTATTCGCCTAATATAGATCTTTGTGACTTCTGGGTGGTCAGCGAACTCAAACGATCGCTTTGGGGAGTCAATTGAAGCCATTAAACTTGAATCGTTACGTGCATAGAATGTTATTCCGGAAATTGATTGTTTGTTGAGAAGTAGAAAAACGTTGGCACAAGTGTATTGGAGCCAAGGGAGATTACTTTGAGGGTGATGACATATACTAGTAGATTTCGAAGAAGAATAAATTAAGAGTTTTAAAATCATGAACAAAGTTTTACTATTTTTTGCTCATAGTACTAGAGACTTTATAGGGCCGGTATAATAAGTCGTGATATATTCAAGACCTTTGATTGGATTATTTCTATGTATGTGCATTGAACTTTAAAAGTAAAAATCAGAAATATATATATTTGATGTGATTTATGATGTCTTAAACCATTTAGATTCCACTATGTGTACTAAAAACGCATTCTCAACTACAATTCACACTTTAAGCACTTTGTGACATTCTTCAAAACAAACACCAACACTCCTTTCACTCGAGCACTCAGCACAGAGCCGCATCAGCGCCACAAGTACCTCGGTCTACTCCAGATTCTCACACAACACACTTGCCTACTTGCCGCCACCACCACTATGCACACTCGAGTATCTACTCAGCTACTTGTGTATAGGTGCTACTAAAAGCGACTACACTCGAGCGACTCGCAGCACCTTAAACAAGCAACCGGCAACACACCAGCATCACCAGCATATCCTTGGTGCTGTAAACAAACATAAACTGGATAAAAGTAAGCGCGTTGAGGCGCTGAGGCGACACAGCCACTTCATCTGCTATACTCAGCGTTTTCAGGTGATGAGATGCCAACATGCCGTCTGTCCATAAAGTGATACATATGTTCTTGGCGTGTTCATATGTACAAGTATGTGTACGGACATATGTGAAAGGCACTGAAAGACACACTTCACTACAATGTGGGCAACAACTTAGGCTATAAATGTGTGTTTGTTGGCAAAGCAAACAACAATTGGCGCGACTAAAAGGAACTCGTGTTTATGCGCAATGAAAGGAAGGTATCATAAATGTAAGTGGAGTGCAGTGACAGCGGCGACGGTGGCGGCGCGCAAGTGCAGGAAATGAGAAGCAGACATGGAAGTGGCATTTGTTATTGTTTTTGTTTAGATATGTGACTGACTGACTGTCTCCAACTTCGTTTTCAACTTTGTGACCAAACACGCGCCACTGTAGCGAGCAAACAATTGTCTGTAGCTCCACGAAGATATATGTAGATATATACATATATATATGTATGTATACATATATGCATATATATAATATTTATGTGTTTGTAACCTTGTATTTGCTACAATAGTATCATGCTAATGCAGGTTTTATACGCTCATAAATGTAAGATAAAAAGTGTCAACTTGGTAATAGAGAAGAGGAAGTTTTCGCTCGACAAGCGCGATGAGTACTTAAGGCATATGAAAACATACACACAAATATACGTACATACACAAGTTTACAGAAAAGTGTTGCAAGCAGAAAAAAGTCTTTCGCTGTTTGACCAAAGCCTTGTATTGAGTTCAGCGGAAGTGAAGTTGTGCTTTCAGTTTTTACCTTTCACATTTAACTTTTTGCAAATTTTATGAACGCATATTAAATTTCGATGCTTAAACGCTTAATGTCAGTAAAATCATTTTGTAGCACAAATTAAGAAAGTACATAAGCTGTTTCTAACAATTAGAATACATACTATGTTGTCGTTGACTATGGTGAATGGTGCACGATTAAATCACTTAATATGGGCGATATGTGATATATTTTTCCGATCTCGCCGATTGCGACAAATCCTCAATATTCTTCTTCTTCTTCTTGATTGGCGTAGCCACCGCATACGCGGTTATAGCCGAGTTGGAGATTCCAATTGTAGTTAGGTCCTTCTTCACCTGGTCTTTCCAACAGAGTGGAGGTCTTCCTTTTCCTCTGCTTCCTTCGGCGGGTACTACGTCGAATAATTTCAGCGCTGGTGTGTTTTTGTCCATTCGGACGACATGATCTCTCTCTTAATTCTCTGAACTATGTCAATGACGTCGTATATTTCGTACTCTTCATCGTTCCATTGAATGCGATACTCGCCGTTGACAATACGCATAGGACCGGGAATCTTCCGTAGAACCTTTCCTCGAAAACTCGTAACGTCGACTCATCAGATCTTTTCATCGACCTTACCTCTGCATGGTGCAGAGAACGATAGGAATAATGATTGACTTATTAAGTTTGGTCTTTGTTCGTTGAGAAAGGACTGATCAATGGAAGATCAAAATGCACCTATGTATAAAATTTAATTCGATTATCTCATAAACTGACAAAGAATTTTTTATAAGCCCTAAGAACTAAACTTCGCCTTAAAAATCGCTAGTTCGAAACCAGTTTAAGACCCATAATCTGTTTGTGAAAATTTATTCAGAATCAACAAAACCTCAGACCCCTTATTTTTGTTTCTTCGCCATTTCTACATATAAATGATTAACATTTTTGAACCAAAAAGTCGCTGGAGACATTCTACACCATAAATTTAAGTACCCATATTGGACCTTGTTGTAAACGACGAACGATATTACAAAGTATCTGGAGATCACGCATAAAAATGCATCACGCCGTGGGAACTACGTGACTGTTGGCAGCTATTAATTTCAAAAAGTCAAAACTTTGTACCTCTCGGAAACAGCATAAATGCCACCAGCAATCTAAGCTTTTAAATCAAAAGCGGGACAACTTTTGTCAACCGGTACTACTTGAGATAGGTAGACAATTGAGCAAAAGATCCACCTCTCAACGAAGAAAAATTACGCTATTTAAGTGATTTACCATTTCATTTATATTATAAGGCACAAACTTATGGGCAATGACGAATCAAGTCACGAGAAGCTTTTCCGATTTAAGACTCATGGGTGGACGAAGAAGCAAGGGGCCACACACATCTAATGGAACAACCAAGTGCATAGGAATCTCTACAATTGCTATGACATCGCAAAGTATAGCTCAAGTTTTGTATTCTCAGCACAGACCGACTCAAGGTTGTAGAGCCAAAGAAGAAGAGATATATTTGAACGAATTTCGATAATATTGAATAGAATATTACAAACAGAAAGCCAGTGACTTGTGGGATGCTAATTTTTATGAACACTTCACATTCGGCATATGTGGAATTGTTTTAATTTAAGCCAATTGCTTTGCCGCTTTATACAAATATGTTCACCTAAGGGTTAACAGACATAATCTATATCTTTTCCGCTGGCTTTTTTCGCTACTTAAGTGATGCTTAAGCAGCACTGTGCTTAGAATTCTATATTTTAATTTTATACTCAGCCTATACATATGTATAGACTGTGTAAATTTTTTTCGCATATTCTTTGGGCTAAATCAAATACAATTTCCTTCCGACCTAAAGTATATGGTTACTGCATTGCTTACACATACATACAAGCAAAATGTTTCTATAAAAAATATGAACTTTAACTTTTTTCTACTTCCGCATAACCAAGGTCTGACCTGCGCGCATTAGTGCCGCATAAAGTTGCAACAAAGAAACAGCAATGGCTTTAAAACAGACAGTTAAAAAATGTCCTAAAAACCTTCGCTTCACAGAAAGTAACAAAAAAATCGCTGTCTGCCAGCGCACCAAAAGCAAATTTAATAAAAAATGTCATAATACTGGCGTAAAAGTCAGAAAAAGGTTTGCCACACGTTGCACGTGCTGGTATTGTTGGCTAAACATGCATAAAAAGGTTTGTTGCACCGACAAACGCGTTCCCTATTGCAAGTTACAACAATACACACACACACAGACACATGAATGCTTAGGTGCTCAACACATAAGTTCCATGCACCTTCCTGTGCTGCCATGTGGCACATGTCAGTACGTGTATATGTCTATGGCATTTAATAACGCCACAGCACGGAGAATTTTACACTTTGCACACGTTCGCAACGTGTCGCATTACGATTTATAATTCATATTCATATGCATACGAGATGATGGCGGTGCGTCGTTACGGTCTTCTGATGTCAACCGTTGTTGAATGCTCGTTGCATGCCACGAAAACCCCATTCATTGAACAATGAAAGTTGTGCAGCGGCTTTCACCGCCATGTGTGCTGGTTCGTTGCTTGCCTGCCGCTTGTCTGCCAACACTATCGGCCGTTAGGTACTTGGCATAACAACTTTTGTCCCTATTGTCATGTGGTGCCTATCAATTCTATTCTAATATTCGCTTTATGCGCTTTATGCGCCAGTTGGTGGGTTTTATTCTATTAAAAGTTTACTATGCAGAGATTTGTGATACTGATAAATTTGTATTTACAGTGTGTGCTGGGTGAAGCTGGTTTGGGTTGAGAAGTGAAGAGATGGGAGGAAAAGCAAATTATCTGTGTATTTGTATCTATACAGGGGAAATAGTTCAAGAGCATCGTACGTAAAGGATTATTTGAAAAAAATCACAGAAACTAAAAACTAACTCGCTCGATAAGCTATACAGATACTTGGGTACTCAAACAGATGTTAGTTGATCATTGGAACTGATACAAAGGAATATGGTGATCACTGAAAGGGAGAATATGTTCGAGTGAGAGTTCTTTGTTTTCTAAGTGTCAATTAGATTAGTTTACTTAAAGTGAAATGTTGGACAGCTAGAAAATTTCATAATCGTTCATATAATCTGTAATCGATTTTTTTTAATTTTATCGAGATGTGAACTATTTTGATTCTAGTTCGATTTTCTTTCGCAAGTTTCAAAGCGTTGTTTTAAGTCTATATAATATATTTAATCAACATAAAATTATATTCTTTCGATAAAAATACAAATTATCGATAAAACAAAAATATATCGATAAAAATTAATTACAATAAATAAAATTTTATAAATTAGTATGAAATAAGTTAATTAACGATCAATCATTATTATTATCGATGAAATTAATATACAATAAAATAAATAAATAATAAATAATAAAAATATAATATAAATAATAAATAATAAAAACAAAAAAATATCATATTATAAATTTATGAAATTAATATATAAGAATATAATTAATAATCATTAATTTTTATGAACGACAAAATTAAAAATTTTCGATGAATATTATTAATAAAAAATAAAGAATTTAAATTTTTTTAATGAATATATTTTACAATAATAAATAATCAATAATTTTTATGAGTTATGAAATTAAAAATTATCGATAAAAAATTTCGATAGAGCTAAAAAGATCGAATTAAAAATTTATGAAATTGTTGAACAACAAAACAATTCATAAATCGATCATTATTATACATTATTTTTGAAACTACAAATCTCAATAATAAGAGGGACGATCGTAAGTATATATTGCTATTCTTGCTTAAAGTAATTTAATATTGTATTTCACCAATACTCAATATGATGACTTTTCATCACCTCTTATACACTTGAAATAACAGTATTACGAGAAACTTATCAATAAATTTTGTTTATATATGTAAGTAAAAACATGAAAAGATGAGGATTACAAGCGCATTCCTCCTAAAGCTGGTAATAATCGATTGATTTTCACACCTTAAAATCGTGGGAACTTATGTAGCTAACTTCAGCAAACATTCAACTTGAATTCTGATCGTACTCAACTGCATATTTGACTTCCCCATCAATACGATACGATCAGAATAGGGTGCATCAATCAGTTCACAGCAAATAATTCCAGTTTTATGGGGTAAGTTGCGCATGCGCAGTAGCTTTGTGCACGCAGTCACCCCCACTTATGACTATATATGCTTAATGTTCAGAAACCGTATTTATAACCTATTATAAGTGCGCAATAAAGGTTGAGAATAATGAGCAGTGACGGCGAAACTAATGTGCGGTTGACAGATATTATTATATGATGAGCATGAAAATTGGTGGTGGGAAAATCGGAAGCAAACAAACAAAATAATGCAGCCAGATTTGGAAGTAATGAATGTTCTTCAATTGAAATCGGTGGGGTGACAGTCTGACTTATATAAATATCAAGGGAATTAAAAGTAGTGAATGGATGCCTATGTCATACCGCACTGAGGAGTAATAATTTTGGAAAGAACAAGTAGACTTACTTCACTTTAAAATTAATACCAGAAGAGTGTAATGATATTTTCATGTACTAATCACCATATATGGAGACGTTAGACGACTAGCAGAAGAAAGACGACTGGAGAAATAAACATGCTTTTATACGAAACAGAGGCAGGTGAGACTATTTTGTGGCATTTGCGACAGATATTATTACCACGACTATCTATTTGCTAGACCTTTCATTTATGCATTTTCCCCGTTCCGAAATTTGTTTAACATATCTATAAACCCATGTATATAGTATATGTGACCTTCCAACAAATATTGCTGCATTTTTTCCTGCTTATTATTTCCATATTTGTTTGCTAATGGAAATGCCAAGTTTTTATTTGCACTTTGATGTTTGTAATTGAATCAAATGCTCATAAGGGATGCAGATTTTCTGACTTTTTTTTAACTCTAAACTGCATGCGGTGGTGGAAAATGAATTTTAAGGGTTGCTTTTGTGAAAATGTCGAAATCAAAACCAAACCGAAGCGAAATGAAATATGAATTTCTATTATGATTATGAATAATATATGAATTGGATGCTTGTAACGAGCACATTGAAAAATGGGACTATGCACATATGTATTAAAAATGGATTTCGAATAAGTAAAATCGGCTGGATTGCATAATATTGAACAAGGTTCAAAAATTCAAAAACAGCCGCGAGCGCTTTACATACTAACTGGCGGAGTAAAAAATTGCAAACACAGCACTATTTTGTTATTTATTTTATTTAAGAAAATTTATGAATATTTTATAAGAGCATCTCGACTTGGCCTCTGGCCAAAGTGGCGCTGGTGGGCCGGATACTAAGGAAGGGCGAAAAAGCAAAAGTTGCATATGGTTGCAATAAATAAATATAAAGGCAAAGAAGTATGAAAACAGCATAAGAAAGCTTTCTGGAGCAAAAAAAAGAGCAGGAAAAATTGCATATCAGTAGCATGCGCCATATGGTGCAATACGTGCAACAAAGCAATCGTTGCAATAAGCAAAGTTTTTGTAGTAATTTAAGATTATTTTATAAAAAGGAACAGAAAATTGCATAAATTGTAGTATTTGTGTATCCCCTGTAAAATAAATCGGGAGATATTTTGTTTTTTCTTTGCAACGAGTTTTTCATGCAACAACGCATGCTTGCAGAAAACCGAAAACAATTTTTATTTTTTTGGTTTACAATTCCTCATCACTATGGATTGTTTTGAATGTTATCAAGAGTTAACTTTTTTCAAGTGATTTAAAGCTTTTTTTATTATATTTTTGGGTGTGGCAACGCTGGTTGTGTTGATTACAGTAACTTAAAATATTCAACTGTAGCAAAAATGTCGGGGTCAACACAATTTCAACATTGCAGAAACATTTCATTGAAAGAAAATTGTGTTCACAAAAAAGGTTCGTGTCTATTGGTCAGTAGAAATATTAAAAACATAAGATAGCGGTGCTTCGAAACACATCTGTGACGTCGTGTCAGGTGATAAATCGTGGATTTATACGTATCAGTCCGAAGGTAAACAGCAGTCGACTGTATGAGTGTTTCCAGATGAGACGAATGCAACAAAAGTTGTTCGCGTACGAAGCACTTCCAAGCGGAAGGTTGCTTGTTGAAGTAATTAGATATGTAGCAACCATAACACCAAAATGATACAGAATAGTAAATTCTGAGTGATACACAACCCTTTTTTGTCAGTTGTCTTTCGAGAAATCTGGTAAGCAATGCGGCCTCTCACACATCGATTGAAACAACTGCAGTTTTGCGTACTTAACACATCGATTTGATAAGTCATCTCCTTCGGTATTCATAGCTCAACGGACAGTTGATGCGTTGATGCATGTTTTGGAGATACCTCAATCAGAGTAGAAAAAGTGGTATAGACCTTAAAGGATAATATTTTGAAAAACAATAGAAAGATTTTCGATTGTTCTTATTTGTTCTCTAGTCCCGAAATTTAAAAGGCAATGCTCGTAGGTATCACTCTCAAGAATTGAATCATGCATCGTCACTTTGTAGGCTACAATCTCGAACAATTATTTTTTATTTGACTATCAATAATTTTTATATTGCCGATAGTTTCCTTGAGATATCGGTGTAGTTATCGATAGATTTGTAGCATATTATCTATTAATACTAGTACTTTAAGTCGGAAAGCTGCTAAAACTATCTGAAAATCTGCTTAGGTATGTACATATGTATATACCAAAAAATAAAAACATTATCTTCTCAAAAGCCAAATTTTCACATATTTTTGACCTTTGCGCGTTAACTTTAGTCAGAATTCACTAAAATCTCACACTGACTTTCGTTCTTCAACTGCACTTTCTACTTCCAAAAACCATTTTAGTATAATATTTTCTCAAAAATCTATAAAAAATACTGTCAAACAACAAAAAAGTACTACGAAGACAAAAGATAATAACAACAACTAAGAGTTTACAACAAAAAGGGCAGAGAAAATATTTAAGTGCGTCTAAAATTAGCCGCAGAACTCCCAACCACATTGACATTCGTTGCTGCGACCGCCAGCATGCGCCTAGACTAGGCTACGGCGAAGATTTATAGCCACAACAGAACGAGCAAATCTTCAACGCCCTCGAAAGGCAGCATTAGCAGCGAGTGTGCTGGAGTTAGAAGTGAGTTATTTTCGTTATTCTCTATGACACAGCACTCAAATAGGCGCATATGTGTACAAATGTTATGCGTGTTGTAACATATTTACTACAAATCTATGTAAATATATAGAAGCACTACATAAAAATATATGTCTTCCCTTTTTGTAGAAAAATACCTCAAATGATTATGCTGTAATGTGCGCTCATTAGCGGCGTGCGGCAAGAACAGTTGATATACAGATGCGGTAGAAATTTTGAGGGGCAGCTGTGGGAGGTGGCCACACAGCAACTTTGGCGCTACGTAAGAAGCAAACGCAGTACACGGCATGAATATTTAGTTATAACGATTCCCGCTAACCCGGAAGTTTATTGCATTCTTTTGATGTGTTAATGGCAAATGATATACTTCTAGGCGCATAGACACGCATACATATATTTCTAGCAATACATAAAGTGTGTGTTTGTGCATCGTACTTCTCCCCCGACGATTTTCATTGATATTTCTTTGGTATAACATCTAACAAAATATTTAGTCATATTATGAATATTCAGCGGTTTTCGCGGCATAATTTCATCTATGCTTTTTGTTGTACATAGTTTTCGTTGCTAGCGCGAGTAGCGAGTACCTACCTTCTGACATCCGGCGAGTTGGGCAGACTGCGACATTTGCGACTACTCTTGCTGCTGCTGCCATGGCCATGCGATGACGATGAGTTGCCCATGTTGTTGTCGGTGGCAACAACAACATTTACGTTTTATTTATTTTTTGGTGCTGGAGATCACGTGATTTTTGTTATTCAGTTGTTCTTCTTTTTACTTTTTTATTAGAATTTGCATGTTATTTGATTTTTTGAATTTTTTTTTAGTTTCAAAACATGAAAATAAATTTTTTGATGTTTTTTATTAAAAAAAAAAATTAAATTAAACATTTATTTGGCATATTTTTGGATGCTTTGATTTATATTTCCTTGATGGTTGGTAAATATTTTTGGCACTTTTGGAACACTTTTAAATTTTTTTTTTCTTTTTGTAAATTTTTTGATTTATTATTTTGTAAATTTTTGCTTGAAACCGCTGAATTGAGTTTGAAATCACATATTTTATATCACTTCCTGTGGTGTTATGTAATGTTTTTAATCTGGTATTACTAATATTTGGGCAAAGATATATTTTTAATTCAAAATTATTTTCCAAAAAAAATTTAAAATGACTTCCTTGAGAAAAGTTAAATCATAACATTAACTTAATATACGGATTTAACAAAAATTTCGAAACTGATGTTTTTGAACTCAAAATTAAATTTTGAAAAAAATATTTTTTTAATAGGAATTCTTTAGGGGATGAAAAATATTAACATTTATTTATATACACGGATTTAAGAAAAAGTTCAAAACTGATATTTTTGAACTCAAAATTAAATTTTGAAAAAAAAAAATATTTTTTAATATGAATTCTTTGAGAAATATAAAATATTAAAATATTGAATACATGGATTTAACAAAAAGTTCGAAACTAATATTTTTGAATTCAAAATAAATTTTCAAAAACAAAAAATATTTTTTTTTTTTAATATGAAGTTCTTTAAGAAAGGTAAAATATTAACATTTATTTATATAACGGACTCAAAACTGATATTTTGGTCATGTTTTTGAAATTTCCAAAATTAATTTTCGAAAAAAAAAATTTTTTTATAATAAAATTTTAGCTGTCAAAATTAATTTTCCAAAAATATTTTTTTAATATGACTTCATTGAGAAAAGTGAAACCAAAATTGTTTATTTCCAACAAGATCGAAATTATATCGGAAATTCAAATTAAAAACATTAAAAGAAGTCATGTTACTTCCTGCGATTTTTTTGGCTTTAAAATCAAGTATCGAGTCTCTAACTCACAATTTTCTTCTTTATAAGCTCTTGATGAATTTGTGAAGAAAATAAATTGATATTTTTCTAAAGGTTCACTGAGTTTTATTTAGAGAAATCATAAAACGAGACTTTTCAGAAGTGCACAATGAACGAAGAGCGACGAACGAGAGTCGAAGTTCGGTAACCAAAAGCACTGAAGGTAGAAAGGGGAAAAAAGTCTTGAAAAATATTTTCATTAAGTTCCTTCGATAATTTTTCTCGTGGTATAAAGATCAATATCGGTAAAATACGAAGAAATTTGTAGCAATTGATTGTAAATCATTTTATTATTGCTTCAATCTCAAAATTTAATGCATATCATGCAATATTTGTCAAGCACTTACACAGATCTATTTATGGCAATATAACTTTCACTGAGTGGGGCTGCCAACCCTGAGGCAAATAATCAACAAACCTAATCAAACAAAAAACCTCAATTGTCCAGGTCATACAGCCGAAATAGAAACACATAGAAATTCAACTTAGATATAGACCAATCTAGGTATGTACTTACATATACGTATGCCTTTGAAAGTAGTTAGTTGCTCAACACAATAGGCTGCCTCTGGACATAACCAAACAAAAGGTAAAAAGCATGCAGCAAGGAAAAATCCCACAAACAATGCGCACAACACTCGATTAGACAATAGTCCTCCACATTTCAGCCACAAAACTTCAACGAAATGACCAAAATGTCTAAGCTCAAAAGCGTTGCACGCATCTGTGTGCTTTTGGCCTTTATTAGCTCATAATGCAATTAAGCTAACAGATTTCCAACATCCGTCATGAGTAGGGTAAATGGTAAATACCAAGCAGACTGTGCGTAAATAAGCAAAATAATCAAAATAGAAGCAGATGAAGGGAGTAGTACCCGTAACAAGCAGGAGGAAGAGCGATTAAAAATGCCAGAGGATATATGACGGAGCTTGAAATACGAGCATGATCGAATGATGTGTACTCTGACACTGAAGTTGGCTAATAAACAAAAATGTCATGGAGCAAATGGGGGAATTGAGTAAATATGTTTGTGCTGAAGTGAGGTTATATAATGAAGAGGAGTATTCTAAGTGGGGTTGTGCTACAAATGGGGTGGATTTTGTTCATAGATTGAAGTGGGGTCAGATTTGAGTTGATAATTAATTTAATGTTGCAAATTAAATTTAAGCACTTTTGAGGTAAAAATGAAATGTCAGTGAGCAAAGGTCACGGAAGTTTCAAGGAGGATTAGAATTTTTTGGGAACATATTATTAACTTTATATGAGAGTTTTAATTAAATAAATGAAAATAAAAGTGAAAGACAGATTTTCTTATATTTAATTTTCAAAAATGTCAATACAACCTCGGAGTATCTCTACTGAGTAAGTTTTGAGTATAATTCTAAGGCCTGAGCGACAGCAACAAATTGAGAAACAGCATGCTTCTGACAAGTGACAAGTGTCAGTAAACAAATTTGCGCTCTGCAGAATAGAGAATAGTATAGAAAGGAAGGAAAGAAATCAATAACTTACAGCCTTCCTTGCATATATACATACATAAGTATAGGCTTATGTTTCATGCTGTAAACTGATACAGCACAAAATACACAGCTTCCGCTGGACTTGTGTGAATCGAACAGTCGCTTATTTGTGCGGTTGTATTAGTGTTGGCGGCAGAGGGTGGCTTGAAATTGCGTGTAAATAATTTACGCGCGTGTCTGACACGTGATGCAACAGCCATTTTGGATTTGCAGTTGCATGCGTTCGACTGCAGTCACTGGCACACGCACACCCCCACACATTACGAGCTGTGAATTAACGGCTGTGCAGGGTTTTCGTGAGTTTCACGTGTGATTTCGGAAACATCAATTTCACTTCGAGTGGCTGCTAAATGTCAAAGCAATTGGTATTACGCATGGTAGTTGTTGTTGCAGATGGTTATTTTTTGCCTTTATTGGCAGGTGAAGAGGGTGCGAATTTATTGGGTTAATCAATTTGTCGTAAAAATTAATGAGAGTGGATTCGGCGATTTTTCTACTGAGAAGTGTGAAGGCTTAAGTTGGTTAGGAAGCTGTTGTAAGGAATTGCCAGCTATTACAAATTATTATGTGTCTAAGTGTAATTTTCTTTATGGCCAGGAAATCGAAAGTAAATGTGCTTGAAGATAATAAGATGAATGTTACTGCTGGGACAAACTGGTTCAACGATTGTCTAGAAATTGTCTGCTATAATAGATATAATAAGTAATATGTGGTAGGTGTGGCTGCAAGTGAGTCAGCGGTTGAAAGTAAAAGGTAGACGGAGGTAAAAAAAGGTGAAAATAATATATTTCTGGTTCGTAAAGGTTTGGAGAGATGTTTGAGGTGAGTGTGCTATTGTAAACTTTGCTTTGAGCTATTTGCTGTATTCAATGATTTACAAGCTCTCTAGTGAGCTATAAATAATAACGGGTTGGGTTGGGAGGAAGCCATGAGTAATTGCTGTTATTTGGATGTTAAACTTGTAGCTAAACATATGTATATTAGGAACGATTAAGTTTTGTTTAATGGTGTGGTATAATACCAGTAATATATATATTTATAGAAAAGAATATGCCAACTCCTCCACTAAGTGAAATTACAAAAAAAAATATTTGTTCGAAACCAAATTCGAAAAAATTTAACTGTTTTTAAATTCTCTTTAATCATTATTTTTCTATTTCAAAGTGGTTCAACTACGAAGAAAAATTCTGTTAATACGTCTATCCTCGCTGTTTCTGCTAAAATTCTAAGCAAAATACTGTTAATACCCTCTTCCCTATCTCACCTCTTGATATACTCAAAATCAAAATACAGATAATGATAAGTTCAAATTTGGGCAAAAAGTCAAAATTTTGAACTTTGATATATGTATGATTAATAGGGCGTACCATTTTTGTAAACTTTTCTTGTGAAGCTAAAATAGGCTGAACACTTTCAGGAAGTTAAATCATTCGATTATGCTAGCAATTAACTTAAAAATTATTCTGGGAGAAAATTGAACGGTCTTGAAAAAAGCCATAATATTTTTTTTCATAAATATAAGAAAAATGCCATTTAAAAATATTTTTTAAATGGATAATGAAAAGTGAAAAACGATCATCTGTTGATGTTCATTTTAGAAGCTGAAATATTCATACATATATACATATATATATATATATATTTTTTTTGTCGTTTTCCAATTAAAATAAAAAAAGTTGTCAAACAATGGCACACCCTAACGATTAAGTCAATCCATTAAAGACTAAAAGGAGTTGACAAGCGACAGCAGTGGTTTAACACCAATATGCCTGGTTTAATATCTGCATATGATTCCGTCTAAAAGTCCAGATTTGAAACTATTGGAATACAGTTTGTGATTAATGTTGGAGCACATGACCTGTCGAATATCCTACAGAAATTTGGAGATTCTCAAAAAATCTTTGGTTCGAACAGCTTCGTTAAAACCAATACAAACTTTGCGTATTGCTTGGGATCAATGGCCAAATCGTTTGAGATCTTGTTCGAAATCAAGATCGAAGAGTTGACCATTTTGAAAAAAGATTTAGTAAAAAGTAGTTAAAAAATGTATTACAGTTTAATTTTTATAAGGCCCTGAAATTGTAACAGAACTTATGGCAGCACTAAGTATATTGCTCTCATAATTATTTTGTTTACAGCCTTTCATGCCAAATCTGTGTAGACAGCTGGATTACTAGTAATTTTTATTTTGGTTTTCACTTTGTAGTATTACAACAACCAACAAATAATTTTACTGAAAAATCGTTTTTGACGCGTGTATTGATTGCTTAATTTCTTGTCATTTCTGACAGCTGACATACGAAATGTCATTTCGCAGCAACAATGCCGGCAACACGATCAAACGTCGAACTAAGCAACTTCGTGCCCCATGCACAGCTGCTGTGATTTTGGACTTGGCGCATTCCACACACACACACACACACACAAAAGTCAGCTGCGCTTCGATGGCAATCAAATAAATTGTGGCAAATTTGTGCAGGCAACCACAACAGACTGTCACAGTGAGCAAAATAAAGACAAAGAGGGGGAATAACAAGAAGGAATAAGTGATTGCCAGCAAAACATGAGTTGCAAGAAATTTATATGCCTCTTAACAACAACTGCATAATAATGAGTAGGTGATATGCGAAAAGAAGGTACGCGTTGCCAGCAATGCAACGGGCAAGCAACACCAGCAACAGCAACAAAAATAATATGCAACGAGCAGCAGCACAAAGCAAGCAAGTGATTGTGGCAATTACAGGCGTCAAGCTGACGCGCAAGAACAAGCAAAAGAAGTAAATTAATAAAGTGCATACTCATGCAAACACACGCATATATAAATACACATGTAAGTGCTGTAAAGTGTTCTGGCTGCAGGCAAAGTAGCTAGATAAATCGCTGTGATTTTATTTAATTTATTTTTCTGCTTTTCAACTAAATTTTGTCATGCACACTTGTACTATTTAATTGTGGCGACACAAGTTTGCATGTCGCATGCAGCATCTTGCTGGCCGTGGCGACAATGCTGCATGCACGTACGTTGGTGGAAAACATGTTGATCGCCATGTTGCAGCATGTAGTGGCGCATGTGTTTGTATGTGCACACTTCGGCATCCTTTCATCGCAATTTATTTACATGAAACTGAAAAAAATGCAAATAATTTTGTTCAACATGCTAAATTTTGTGGTGCAACAACAATCATTGTGAGTATTGCTGGCATGTGGCATACGCAAGTTGCATGCAAAATGCGGTATGTGTAACGAATTTGGTTAAACGAAAATTGTAAACACGCAATTATTTGTCGAAACAAAGGTTAATTGCTTATGGAGTTGTGAAAAATTGTTGAAAATGACACGGTTTTGTCGAAAAGATTGAAGAATTTCGATATTAAAATTTCAAAATTAATTGAAAAAGTGAAAAATTTAACAGTAGGAAAATTGATTTTGAAAACAAGTAAGGAAACGCGCCAATAAATTGCATGAGTGATAACGTCAATGTAAGAGAAAGTACCGAATGGAAAAGATCATCAAAAAAATGAGAAAAGCAAAATAAACATAAAATATTGGAGATAGTTGTGAAGATTTCACCCATATATCATAAATCTATATACCGAATTTCGTTGAAATCGGTATATAGTTCTATAATATTTTCAAAGGAGCATTTTTTACAGCATAAATATTCCGTAAAAAATATTTATCTTGTTTTTTGATCGGTTAAGTTTTGTGATTATAAGAACTATATGCAATAGTAACTCTATCCAATTTTTCATTTTTGCAGATTATAACGTTGCGTTAGAAAATCGTCTGATTTGGTTGACAACAAATTTGATGAAGATATCTTGCCAAATACTTCCAAAAAGTTTTTCATACAAATTTGCTTTCTTTGGACCAGTTTTATGGAACTTTATACATCTACAGCAGGTCTGATCTGAACGATTTGTTCGGAGATATCTTGCCAAAACTAAGTTTCATTGAATGCCTAATTTTTAAAGATTTCTCGCCAACGGACGGACGGAAAGAGTTTTCTATCACCAGAAATTGTATATATTTAATCGACTCTTTTGTATGGCAGCTAATATGAACAAAAATGGTCCGATTGGAACAATATTTTCGAGATTATAAAGTTCTTGGGCACAAATAAATCCAGCTAACGTAAATTTCTTGATGGAATCTTGTATGAAAAAAAGAAAAAATTAAAATAAATAAATATAAAAGGCTAGCGAAGAAAAATTTGGAACCGCTGCTATTTGTATGACAACTACATATATGCTATAGTGGTAAGATATTTATCTTTTTTTGAAAATAATTTAGCTATTGCTATAGCAACTCGAATACAAATTGTAGTTTTGCCTTAGAAAATAACTTGTCAAATAAAAACGATTTTCCATATAAAAGTTTTGATTTTGATCGATCAGTTTGTATGGCAGCTACATATATGCTATAGTCATCCATTATGGATGATTCCAACAAATAACAACTTCTTGAGAGAAAAGGAGGTATACAATATTTAGGATCGATATTTGAACGCTGAGAGAGTAGTTCGCGTATATATGACAGACAAACGGGACATGGCTAAATCGACTCACCTGATCACACTGATCGTTGATATAAATATATATTTTTAGGATCTCTGACGATTTCTTCTGTGTATTAAAAACTTGTTGACAATTTTAATCAGGGTATAAAAATATAAAATAAAATTAAATTTTAATTAAATCAAATTAAATTAAATAAAATATATTTTTATTAGACTTTTATCGACTTTAGATCTAAAGCGTATCCAGCTTATTTATTTTTAATTCTCGTGAAAATATTTTTCAAACAACACTCAAGCCTTCTGGTTGCACCCACAAACTTTTAAATTCCAATTAACGCCCACATCATTGTCCCCACGTCAATAACGAAGCCAGTCAAAGCTGCACACACTCACTGACATAATTTATACGATCTATTTTAAATGCATTTTATCACAATTTTATTACTTTTATACGCATCAACTATGACCACCGAACAGCTGTTTCTTGGTACTACTAACCAAAACCACAACAACACCACCACCGGAGAACATCACCAACCAGACCATGCGACGCATTAAATATTTTACTCACACCCAAGCGCTGCGAAAGCCCTGCTAATCGCAGAAGTCGTGAAAAATCACGTTTCAAATACATTAGAATGCAAGCATGCACATACAAGACTTTGTATATTTGTAGTATATGTATGTACATACACATAAATATATTTATCGTAGGTGTCCGTAAATGAGTTTAAGAATCCATGGCATGAAGCATATCATAGTTGCATTTGCCCTTTATTGGAACTTAATGTGAGTATGGCAGCGGCAGCTACACTGTGAGAAATTGTATGCATAATTCTAGAAAAAAATGAACAAGAAGCAGTTAGGTTATTTGTAAGGCTCAAAATCATACCAAATGCCGTGATTTATATATATATATATTATATTATTGACTACAATAGTGAAGCAACGCTTTTCAGTTTGTTTAACAATATAGGCTGATTTGTTGGCGACTGCTTCTGAGAAAGTTTTGAAGAGCATTTGAAACTTCTCAGACTAATATCAGATATTGAGACAGAGAGCTCTAAGAGTTATATTCCCTGAATCCCGTAGCCGATCGCCAGAAAAACCTCCGAAAAATTTTGTAAGGAGGTGATGAAGCTTTTTCTTGTTAAAATTATCTCGAGAACCCAAATCACAATGGAAAAAGTCATTTTGTGTGAAAAACTTTAAAATAATATAAGAAATCGAATTCCTGCGATCATAATCTAACAAATATGTATATCCATATAGAAGATCGTGTGTAAACTTAAAGTGGATCGGTCCAGCCGTTTCGGAGTAATTTTTTCTCATCGAATCTAAAAACAGCGTTTTGAGTATAACGTGTTTAAAGTTTTCGGATCCGATTGCACTAATTTAAAAAATTATTCCAAAATTTGTGGCAGTGCATTTCTTACATAACTATGAGTTTTCCGATTATACAATTTTTTTGATTGAGTTATAAAAAGCACAAGAAAACCACAAATTTTTCTAAAAATATTCAAAATAATTCTATCTGATAATAAGAAAAAAATAATAATGAAAAAATGTAGTGCAGAATTTTCCCGTTACAATTTAGAGTTCATACTTGGAGAGACTTTCTTAGAAGTGTCGAATAACCTATTTTTAAGAGTACCAAGCAAAACAAAAAAATCGGTTTCTGACCCACCCAAATCCTCATGTCTTCTACAAACCACATATTTTTCTCAGTGTACGCGAGCATATCGCCTTTATCAGCTGCCGGAATAGTTTAAATGAAAAACAGACCGCAACGATTAGTGCAACATTAAGCCACATTTTATCGCCCCCCTGTTGGCAACGAGTCAATGGGTCTTTCGAAGAACAACTGCGCGGCCCACAAAAAAGGCGATATGCGCAAAATTTGTGCGATCGATGTGGAGGAAAATTGAAATTTAGTCA
The DNA here is from genome assembly GCF_024586455.1 of Bactrocera neohumeralis. Classification (NCBI taxonomy): domain Eukaryota; kingdom Metazoa; phylum Arthropoda; class Insecta; order Diptera; family Tephritidae; genus Bactrocera; species Bactrocera neohumeralis. The sequence goes on along the minus strand of NC_065920.1, from coordinate 75,288,621 downwards.
CGTACAAATGCTTAGCGAACTGCAAGTAACTTAAGTGAAAAGTGAAGTAAAGTAAAGAAATTAAAATGGCAGCGCACCAAAAGAGGATTTCAAACTGGCAATAAATGGAGATGCCGCACTGAGCTGATATACTTAGTATCTAGATAGTGTGGAGCGGTAAAAAGGGCAAGCACTCGCGAACAAAAAAGGGGCGAAATGTGATGCAGAGTAAATTAGAATAAGGCATTATGACCAAAACGGTGAAGACGTTTGCCAAGAGAAGGCAGTCGTCGATAAGCGGGCGAATGCAGCAACTGCTGGTGATGGCAATGATTGCTTAATTTATGCAGGACTCACACACATATGACTGTATTGTACCCCGCTCGCTCCTTCTTCCAACAACTGCTTGTTTAAGGAACTCCGAACCCTGCTTGTGGTTGCTTATCGTGAAAGGGTTCTGCGGCTTGTGGCACAACAAAAAGAACTAAAATGAGGAAGCAGTAAGACGCGTGCGGCCAACAAAGTATCAGAAAACGCATAAGTTTCCAAAAGGCAGCGAGTGTCTCGCATGCAGTTTAGTGCCCTTCGATTTTCGGTTGGCTAGCCGCAATGGCGCTGCAGTCGTTTAACGGCAGGAAATTGTCGACACGCGTCCACAGACTTACTCGTATTTTACCAAAAATCTTTCACGCATAATTATATGCCAGTGCTTTGTTGTTGTGCATTTAAATTTGTACGAATCTGCTTGCAGTTGGCGTATGACCTTTTTAGTCAATGTCTTCCTACGTTTTGGTTTTGAAGTTATTATTTGTTGTTGCTATTCTTGTTGTTGGCGTTTAAATATTGTTTACGGTTATTTTGTGGCGTACTAAAATTGTCTGCTGAAAGGAAAGAGGAAGCAATTAACGTTGTTGGTGTCATTTGAACGTGTTTTGACAGTTCAACGGGAATGCAAGTGCCCAAAACGGGCAGCGAATAGAGCAGAAGATAAAAAAAATAAAAATGTTATGTCACCAAATTGGGCTTCAGCACATATTTAGCTGGAAAAAGTTAAGTGACGTGACCATAATAAATAGTTGACGAGTTCCTAGAACACATTTAGTCTATTCGTATTAATGGAAGGAAACTGAAAATTGTTTAAAATTCGAAGATAGTCTTCAAAATTACGAAGAATAAGGTTGAATAAATGTTTACTAAGTTTTGGGTAAATAATTAAAAAAATAACGGTTCAATGCCTTTATTTTTAATATGGTATATTCTTGGAAAGTTTTATTCCATATTGTCAACCAAACCTTTGAGGCCAGAAATATAAAAATTGCAGAATTTTTCGGCATAAAAATTAATTAGAAAAATTCAAGATGTTCTTAGAGAAACAGACCTATAATATAAAAAAAATACCCTATAAAATAATGTAGGTATTCCAAATTATGTATATGACAATGGCGGCTAAGTGTTTCTGTCAAAAAACTGACAAATGTTTGACGTAAGCGAAATTGTCTAAATTAATAGAAAACTAACCAGGAATTAAACTACCAATCTGATCTTATATTTTTCAAACGTCGGCGACCCTATAAAGTATATGCACATATGAATGATCAGATTCCTTCTCTCAGTCTGTTGGAACGGCCGATATAGGAAAACTATAGCGTATAGCTGCCATACAAACTGTCCGATTAAACTCAAGTCCTTGTATGGAAGAATTTTTTATTTGACAAGGTATCTTTACAAAATTTGTCACACATTAATATCCAAAGCAAAACTATTATTTCCAAACATATAGTTCAAATCGGACTATTGTAGCAAATAGCTGTCGATACAAACTGACCGAAGAAAATCAAGTTTCTGTATGGAAAACTTTTTTATTTGACAAGATATCTTCACAAAATTTGACAAAGATTATTATCCAAGGTATGACTACAATTTCTGAACATATGGTTAAGATCGAACTAATATAGCAAATAGCTGTCATATAAACTGACCCATGAAAATTAAATTCTTGTATGACAACTTTTTTTATTTATGAATGGTTTTATGGCTTCGGTGTATCCAAAGTTGCATTTTTTCTTCTTTTTTCTCATTCATTCCAATTCTCATTAAAACTGTGTTAAGTACTTTTCACTTCTTCATTTCACGTCATTAAATTGGCATTCGGAGAAGTCGCGAAACGCAAAACGATTGATTTTCAATTTTGATAAAGCACAAACTTAAAGTGTGTCACTACAGAATACCGTTTCCGTCACTTGTTACTGTTTTTATTTTGCTGTTTTACCGAATTTTTTTTCGGAGCATTCCTATCAAAAGGCACAGCGAAGCATTGCTGTGACATTTATCTTGTGCCGGTTCAGCGCTAGTTGGCTGGTGTCTTTTTATTACCTTTTCTTAGCGACATTAAATGTCACTGCGGAGTGAACCGAAGAGTACGCAGCAAAAAAGGTATGGTAGACGGAGCAACTGACAAATTACCGATTAACTTTGACATATAAAACAATCGCATGACATTGCGTCTGTTGCCGTTAGCAATTTCTTTCGCCGCTCTTGTGGATTCTTAAAGTTTATGGCTTTGCCGGCTTGAAAGGCATAAAAAATAAGGAAGCGTATGTGACTATGCTGCTTTGTATTTGAAGTATAATACTTGGTGTGCGTCTGCTGCTTTACCTTGCACTTTAAGCACATTTTGAGATTGGCTGCTTTGACAGCTGTCAAGCGGTGTGCATTTCAGATAAAAGGCGCGTGAGCAAATTTTGCAATTTTTCGGTGGAAAAGAAGTTATTTGAAGCGTTATTTTATTGAAGTCAAATATAGTCAATTCAAGAATAATTTTTTAATCTTTTTTGCATGTCAAAAATAACTGAATTTAAATTTGAGTTTTTTATGCTTAAGTGTTCGAAATAATTAGCTTTAAATTTGACTATATGTCTAACTCTTAATATAATTATGAGTTTTATTTTTTTGCTCAAACTCTTGTAATTAATTCCAAAAAATTATAAAAATTTAATTTATGTATACATTTTTTCAAATTTTTATTTAATATCTTCTAGCATCTGTAAACCAGCTGCAGCTGTATTAAAAACTCATCCATCCACCGCTCATCAGACACATTAAAATTATGAAGTGCAGCAATAAAAAACTACATAACAACTGCTCAACTCCCTGGAGCTAGTGCTGCCCTCGCATACTGTCAGTAACAACAATAAAAACCATCAACAGTCAGTGTCATCTCTTGCCATAATATCAATAAAGCGTGAAGCTCATTTACTGCCCACACACACACAAACGCACACACATAAAGTGGAGAAGAGCTGTCATTAGCTGACAAGTGTGCTACTGTCATTGCTGCTGCTGCTGCTGCCGTTCGTGCGTACGTTCGTTTAGTCTATGTTTTATTGTAACGCGCATTTGTTTTTTGTTTGATCTGTTTTGAACTTTTGTTCGTAGTATATTTGTTATTGGCTCTTGGCCGGTATGGAAACGTAAAACAAGTTTATGCTTATCGCATATTTCCGCTGCAACGCACTCAAGCGTGCAAATGTTGTTAGAATAGCAATAAAACAACAAATACGAAAAAAGTAACAAATGAAAAAAAAAAACAAAAAAACAAATAAAAAAACAAAATAAATGAAAAACAACAAACAAGAGCTTCAATTGCTACAAAAACAAATTTAGTAAATCAAAACTTCGGTGGCACATCAATAATATTAGCTTATGGAAGCGAAAACTTTGTAACAGTTGCGTGTATTAGCTAAGCATACACTGTGAGAAAATATGTACATATTTGTAAAATACATTTCATCATGAAAAATATGCAATCCAACAACGAGTCGAAATTATTAAAATTTTCTACCGAAATTCGGAGTCGTTGGCCTCAATTTTAATAGCACTACGCCCAATTTATGGTCGCCAATCGTCCTGCCAGATCAACAGTTTAGCGTCTAGTAGAAAAATTTGAATCTACAGGTACTGTACAAAATGTTCCCGTGCCAGTGAGACAAAGAAGTGCCCGTAGTGTCGAGAATATTGCTGCCGCTAGCGCATCACTTGAGGAAGACGCAAATCAGTCTCTCCTAGATCGTTCTCAAGGAGGAAAAAGGTAAACGTCATGAAAGAAAGAAATTAGTTTCAAACATGATTCAATTATATAGTATACTCCAAAAAAAAAAAAAAAAACAATTTGTCAAAAGTGTTTTACGTTATGATGTCAAAATCAGCTGATTTTCTATGTTTTTACAAGTATGATTCAAAAATATATCTCTCAAAGCTTCCAAGGTTTAAAAATACTTTTTTGTAATGATAACTGAATACCAATACATTATAAATCACACAAATATAAATATGAAATAGTTTATTTGCCATTATGGCATGAAAAATATGCTGTGGACTAACCCAAACTAATATAATTGAATCCAGCTCTCCAAAATGTCAAACCATTAATACTGCTCTTTTTTTGGTAAAGTTCAATGATAGTAGTATTCTAGGTCAATTGTTTCTCTCAGTGCTGATCTTCTAGTTAAGAAGCATTAACTAATCACGGCAAGCCTAACCTATAATAAACATACTGGTAAGATCATTCTGATAAAATTTTGTCCGCAGTCATTGAAGAAAACTTCAGTTTACTTCATGAGAAGGATAGTACAAAATATTTAAAAAATTCCAGAGTTAAATGAGACGTTGAAAACTTCCTTATGTTTCAAGTTTGACAAAATTGATCTAGAGTACCAAATTCTCAGTGTAACAAAAAATTGAATCAGAACATACCTTTAAAATCAATATAATGATAATGAAATATTTTAAAACAAATACAAAACTATTCTGCATGAAGTACTGCACTTGATAATGATATGTATGATATTCAGCGATGATTTTTGTATCAACTATTGGCTATAACATCACGTGCACATACTCTACATGTAAGTATATATCTGATAGCGCATTCCAAAGAATGATGCAAGCGGGAACTAGCACAACTGCAATAATAAAACCGACAAATGCGAATGCCACTTGATATCTATCACGACTTTGACAAGTGTGTGATCGCAGCAGTTGACAGTGCAGTAGCTGTCATTTATAAGATATCATATAAATCAGCTAGTGGCAGCGGTCATTTGTGCTTATAAAAGAAAATAGTAAAATAGTGTGGAAAATATAAATTATATATACTTATTTTAAATCTAGTAGATAACTTTAGTAAGTGAACTATGTAGTATCCTTCAGTTTTGAGCGTGATCTGAGAGAATAAAACAGAATTTATTTAGTAACGTAACTATAAAGAAAATAAAGTCTTACAGCTGCTTTTTGTCACTTACTGCCCCTTCATTATGCCCCCAAAACTGAACATTGCCACACTGGCACTTGAAAAGATATTATAAATTAAAATAGTATACAGTTAACTACCCAATTATTATCCAAAACGAGTCAATTTAATGAGCCATAAACTCATAATTAAATCCATGATCCATTCAAAAAAACCTCACAAACACGCGCTCATGAACCCACTCTTTTACATATCGCTTGCAGCACAATTTGCCTGGCACCAAGAAAAGGTGAGTATTGACTTTTGACACCTGAGCGCAGCTGTTTTTGACACCGGTACCATTGTATCCACCTACTATAGGTACAACAACAGACGGTTGCACAGCATTTTTTCCAGCTGGTACGTCTTTAGACAGTTTTATTACGTACTTCAGTCATTTAAAATGGATTAAAAATTAAATAAATGAAAATATCTATTGCAAGCACACCTACACACATTCGTATATGTCAATATGACATTTCATTTGTCTGCCTAACGTTGCCGTTGCTTTGGTATTTTGACAGCTTGCGATTGACAATTGTGATAATATATATGTATGTAAGCAAGTAAACCGAGCATTCGCTGCAAAGGAAGCGCACATATGCGAGCAACTGACAGCCGATAAGGGTGCAGCGTGAACTAAAAAAGGAAAGTCAGTTTGATTGATTCCCGTGTGGGCATATGAAAATATGTATCCTCTACGATTTTTATTTATATTTACAAAAATGTATGCCACTTTTATTTTATTTTTTTTGTAGAGCTGTCAATATGTGCGCTAGAGTTCGTTGACACTGACAGCCAGTACACACTGGCTCCAAAGAAGTTCATTGTCAAGATGAGCTCAATGTATTAATACTTAATAATAATGAGCGATATGTACATGTGTCTGTGTATTCTCATCAATACATATTTGAATGAGTACGCTTACAGTAGCAGTTTTGCTTTTCACGCTGTTGACATGACATTTGACAGCTCTGTCATTAGCCGAGAGGCTTAAGCAGATGCGAAGAAAGACAGCGAAGGCAGATTAGCGTTAACAGCAGCATAAATAAGAAGCTACAATGATTTGTTAGAGTTGGAAAAGGTTTCGAGAATTTGTCAAACAATGAAATGTCTTGTAGTTAGAATATTAAAAGTCAGTCACTTATGACCCCTACCATCAACGAGGGTTAAGCTTATTTGCAATTGCTTATGTGTTGGACATATTTGAGTAGTTTTTGCTGTTGTACCATTGTTTAAATGAAAACAAGGGTTGAACTTTTCAACAATTGGGAAATTTTCAGCATTCGTCGGCGGTAAGAATTTTAAGGGGAGTGAGATTTTACAAAAATTAGTCGTCAAACTAATCTCTGATAAATTCAATGGCACTTGAATCACATGCATATATGTATACATATTTTCATATACATACATACAAACAATTCAGCACTTGAATGAAATTAACTTTACAACAGTTTAACTTTTTCCACTCCAGAAAATTCCGAAAAGTTTCCCAAGCATTTTCCACTACAACGACAAACTGCTTTTCGTTACAGTGGGGGTACTTGAAGTTGGCTGGAGTTACTACATAGAAATCTGCCTCTATAGCCATTCATATGACTTTGTAACTGTACAAATGTACGTCTGCATGTAAATATGTAAGTTTGAACTCCTTTCAAGTGCGCTTTTGTGCGCGTAAATTGGAAAAACCACACAATGTTTATATGGTTTTAAAAAAAGGGGGAAATTTATGGCGCTCAGAATGTGCTGAAGCAGGCAGACAGTGGAAATTGTTATTGGAAAGTGGAAAAGGATGTTCGCGTACTGAAAACTACATGCTGCTTACAAGTCAAATGAAGATTAATTAAAGCCACGCGGAGTCTTAAAGAAGATAATTAAAAGCATACCGTTGACTGCACAAATTGGCGCTGTTGTTGTTTTGGTCGAAGTTGGTGGTTATCGGTAATGAGGTTGGTGACAATGCGCCATTTAAGTAGAAAAGGGTTAATCAGCGTGAAAATGTCTGAAGTTGTAATTTGTGGGGTGGTGGGAACGTGGAAAATTAATGCGCAGGGAATTTAGTTTTTAAAGGGTCGAAGACACGCTTTAGTAACAAATATGATATCAATATTAAGATAACTTTTGATAATGAAAAATAAAATTAAACTTTTTCAAAGACTGTAATTTGTAAGATGTTATAACTATTAATAAGAAGAACGGATTTTCTTGGGTTCGAAAATTTATTAGCGCCTAACTGGTTTGTAATCAAAAATTAACTATAATAATAATACAAAAAAAAAAAAAAATAAAATAAAATTTAAAAATAAATTTTTCTTTCTCACTTACATTTTTTTCTTGCTATTAAAGTTTTTCAAGCTGCAGACTAACTTCACAAACATTGCAATCTTCCCCTCGCCCTCATATTTGACTGTCTGCGACCATTTTCTTATCAACTGTAACCATTTTTCCAACAACGTGAATTTGATCATAAATTTTGAAACCTTACCAGCTGAAAATTTTTGAAAGCCATACCGTAAACACACACACATGAATTAATTTATACAAGCATAGATTTGAGGTTATGTCTGTATGCGTGCGCCATACACGCATATTATATGCGGTGTTTGCTTGCAGCTCGTAAATTAGCGCTTATCTCAAGCACATTTGTCTGCCCGCTGACCCGGCTGCATGTGGTCAGTAAGGGCGTCCATTGGCGTTTTTTCCTTTGGCGTTTTATCCTTTGGCGACAATTTACCGCTAGTACGTTAAGCTGCATGATTTACATATTTATGACACGATTTTTCGGGGGTACGAGAGGTAATTACGCGAGATCTGTTAATGCATGAAATTATCAGACTCTTGAATTGGTCAGATCAATCGGGTTATTTGTGAATAGGCTTTAGTGAATTGATTAAATAATATGTCTGTCTGCTGCCCAAAACTAAATATGGTTATGTCTGTTAAAATATTTCAAAAGTTAGTTCTTTAAGGAATGTTGTTCGAAAGTTAGGCTAACTTTAGTAGAATCGGTAGTAGTGTGGGTGATTTTGGTGGAGGTTTCCAGCAAAACAGTACCCAGAACTGTGAAAGGACAGAACCAGAGACATTTAAAAAACACAATGAAAAATATATTGGAGTATGTAAGTCCCGAGACTTAAGTATGCGAAGGGTTAAACTTCTTCCTAATACAATCGGGAGAGCTAACGGCGCGTTTTAGCGGAATAATGAATGCTAAAAGTAGTTATGAAACTGTGTTATAATCACTTTGCCAAATATAGTGTCCACCTTATTGTAACTTTGAGGTAGGCCACCGAAAATTATATAATAAGGTTATGACTCAACTTTTTCAAAGATTCTAGAATCGCACAACAAAATAACAGCAACAAGAATACATTTTTTACTGTATATAGTCTATGTTATAATTACACAAAATCCTAAAGTGAAAGTCATCGTATTTTGGTCGCAGTTTATGGGGAACATGCTTTAACTGAGCGAAGCGACCAAAAGTGTTGATTTCAAAGTAAGGATTTTAGCTTGGATGGTTTTTCCCCTACGGCGGTCCAAAAAGTAAAACGATAAGGAACTGAAAACATTCGATGAAAATTGCTGCCAAACACAAGAAGAGCTGAGAGAATCTTGCGGAATCGCTAAAGCAGCCCGTTAGAAATGTTCAAAAACAGCCGGATACAGTAAAAAAGTTGGGTGCTATAAAAATTGAAGCCGAAAGGGGCGTTGAGAGGTGATTTTGCATGTCACAAACGCTACTTGAGCACTACAAAAGAAGTAATTTTTGCAAGGGGTTGTGCCTGGTGATGAAAAGTGAGTCCATTATGATAATAATAAACGCAAAAGACCTGGTCAACCAGTCATATCAAGGGCAAAGCCAAATATGTGTATATGTAGACAAGGTATTACTTTCTATTTGGGCTATAATGTGCTGTCTAAAATCGAGAAACCATAAATGGGTAACCCCACCGACAACTCATTAAATTGAAATTAGCGAATGCCGAAAAATGCTCGAAATTTGCGACTAAACACGAGGCAATATGGAGGATGGATGGTTACTATTATTTGCTCCGCTCGATGTTTGTTCAGTTCAGAACAGAATATCAATAATTAGCTTGATTCATTGGCTCAGTTCTTGCGGGATGGTATCCAAAAATTGCCAGAAAGATGGAAATATATTATGATTCCGATGGACAAAACCGTATTTAATAACACAATTTTTGAAAAAAACAAAAGACATTCAAGTAGTAACAAACCCAATATTTACTTATTAAGAAATCTAACTTTCATTGTAAATACTAAATTTCTAATAAAAAAAAATTTAATTTTTTTAAATAAATATTTAAATTTACTCTTATGGAGAAATCTTGCTGTAAATGAGTTATCCAACCATATAAAAAGTATTTCAATTTAATTAGTTTACAATAAACGTAGTTTACGAAGACAATGATAATGCATAGACTGCATTTTTATATACTCCAGATACATCAAAGGTGAGCAGCGATATTCAGTACACTTTCGCTCTAAATGTATTTAACTTGATTTACCATTATTTAAAAAAAATTTTGATTTGGCACTTTTTAATAAAGTCAAATTTGTTTTTATTTTCCTCATTAAAAATATTTTTTTAAATTTTTATTTTTAAACATTTTCCACTTTTATCCACATGCGTATTCAAATATTTAAAGCACTTTACATGCTCTCATTGAATTTTCGCCACTAAATTTGTTGACAACACTTCACTGATAACTGATATCAAATCAATGTTTACCACTTTTAACACAAAATTGCATCAACAACACCGAAGCAAAAAGAGCCGACACTCGTGTGAAATTGTTTCGCGTAAGAATTGAATTTTCCTCGCGACTCGTTCACTACATACACAGCGCGCTCAGAACTCAAACGATGAAAATAAACGTTCAACACGTTCAATGTCCGCGCGACGACTACTCCAAACAGATGCGAGCGTCAACAAAAAACTCTGCGGCGCGCACAACTTGCACAAACAACCCGACAGAGTGACTGAAGCCAAAACACGCACCAAGAAGTTACGACTACCAGCCAGCCAGACTGCCATCCAGCAGCGGATAATACAAACAGCCTTCAACAACTGTGCGGGGTGGCTGACGGGTGGGTGAAATGAGAAAGGAATCGCTGTACTTGTGAGTAAATACAACAACATTTTAAGTGCATATGGTGTGTGGCGGTGGAGTTGAAAATGAAGTTGTGTACAAGTTGTAAAGGTTGCTCTGCAACTGTTGAGCGGAGAGACAGCAATTCGCTCCCCAATTAACTTTTGTTTATAAGAGCGAGAGTGTAAAAGCGAATTGTATATCCAACGATTTTTGTTTATTTGCCTGGCAGATGCGGTGTGCGTGTGTTTGTGCGGCGGTGGAAATAAAATAATCAAAACAGAAACTGACAGCCGGCTGCCGGAAAAACCGGTTCGCAAGCATAGACTACATTCGGTAGCGTTGAACGCGCTGAGTGAGTAGAGAGTAGACAACTGAGAGCAGAGAGTTGGGTGGTTGTGGAGCGAGTGCAGTTGTTGGGGGGCTCTGGCTTTGTTTGGAGTCACGACATGTTGGATGTTGCATAGGCACAAAGAAAAATGTTTGTAAAGTTTAATATTTTCTCCATTATCCTTACTATTTTATAATTTTCGGTTGGTTTAATAAGGCAGGTACGTTGAAAAAATGTTCGTGTAGGGTTGACGTCACAATTTTATTATAATTGTCTATAATAATGTTTTCTGAGGCTCTAATTATATTATGTATACAGGGCTTGTCAGGAAAGGAAAAACTTAGTCGATTTAAAAAAATTTATTGAACCAATCGTTTCAATTCTTTAAAAACTTTCAAAATAGGCTCCTTCCGCGTCGATGTAGTGCTGCCAGCGCGATTTCCAAGCATTGAAGGCGTCACGGAAGGCGTTCACCGGAACAACCTTGAGAGCTGAGGTGCATACTGCTTGGATCCCTTCTGTCGTCTCAAAATGCTTGCATTTCGTCGGCTTTTTCAGGCAAGGAAACAAAACAACACATCTGGGATGTAGGGCGGCTGCGAAAGCGTTGGGATGCCGGCTTTGGTTAGGTTACTGTTCACAAGAAAGACGGTGTGAGCCGGGGCGTTGTCTTGGTGCAATTTCCAATCAGCGACCGCTTCCCGGCCCTCCAAAAAGGCCTGGTTCTACTGAAATACACCACAGAACCACAGCGCGAATAACGTGCTAGCAAAAGTTTCCTTCATAAAGTATGACGCTATTGCTTTTTCCATTGATTGTACAATTATACCTAGCTTTGTTTTTTAAGAAATTTGGAGATATAACGTCGTCTCAACATTGATTTGTGACGCGCTTGATGGTCGTCCAGCTTCAATTCTTGCACGAGTTGGATTTTGTTAACCTGCAAACCAACATTCGCTAAATCTTTGCTAAAGTGGATAGACACAACTTCAATTGTCGCGTGTGAATATAGATGGACTCATACGGGTTTTCTTCGATACTTTGCTACATAGCATCTTCGTATCGGCATCTCTGAGAATGCGTATTATCCATTAGAGTAAATGTGGTGCAAAACCGATTCATGATTACTGGCAAAACTATTGCATATTGGATGCATCAGTTACCAAGCAAATACCATTCGATCCGCGCACAGTTACCGAAGCGAACTCTCCAGCACAGCAAGCATAGCATTACCATAAAATACGCATAACGCATATTTGAAGCACCCTTGAATTCCCAATAAGAATTCTTAAGTGCTGGGAATTCCTTGCAGCAGCAAGCATACTATAGCGCTGTGCAAAACAGTAACGAATTGCGTCGCCGCACTCAGTCTCATGATTATCGCGCTGAAATGCAGAACACTCGAGCCAACGCCAACGCGCGTCAATGTAGCAATGCCGCAACGTCAGCTGCTCAAGTAGCATTGCATTGCGTATGCGGTTGTTTACCTTGCCCGCTCTCCAGGGAGCACCAACTTGCACATACATATATAAATATTCACGAATAAATGAATCTTACGCACTTTGCTGGCTTCAAGTGTGCTGCAGTGGCCGTACTACAGCAACATCATTATCATCAATGCACACGACGCGACGTATTTTGAAGTAATTTCTCAACGCCAAAAAGGATTTTTCCACACACGATTATGCGCTGTGCTGCCAACAGTGTGTATGCCATGCATTTGTTGTGTCTCGCTGGCTGACTGCAACACGCACGAGCTTGCGCGCCACATTTTGGAGTCTTTGCCCGCACTTTGGCGCGCCCGATGCCTGCCTGCCGCGCGCCGCTTTCGTTTGACTGACGTTTGAATTTTAAAAATAGCCGTGCATTTGATGTATGCGCACAAGTGGAAGCGCTGCATTTGTGTTCTCTTCCTATTTTCCGCATCTTTGCTTGGAAGACTTGCACAGACAGCCGGTCCGTTGAACGCAGTAGCGAAGGAGCGCGGTCATGTGCGGCTGCCGCGGTGAGGCAGAGGTTAATTTGCAACTACTTAGAGTTGTGATGTTTGCGGAAATGTTTGGAAAAATTAATTAGAATGTAGAAATGAAAAATATCTAAGTAGAAGAGACAGATGTACCAGCAATTTGTAGGCGTAAAAATAGACGCGCTGCACAAGCGAGAAGAATTGCAAGTGTTGGATATTTCCACGGTAAATTGCTAAATCTGCTAACCAGCACGAGTGTTAAGTTCTCAAAAGTTTTTAAACTTTTTTCGAAGACACTTTGAGACCACAAAATTCAACGCTATGAACCCAGCAAAGCAGGTCAACTAACGTCAAGCAACTTTTTTCCTACGTCAACTCTTTCGTCATTCTTATAGCAATTAAGCGACAATTAATAATAATTTGCTAATAGCAATAAATAACAACAATAAAAAATAGCAATTTATTTATATAAGTAAGCAACTAGGCTGTTTGTGAGAACCACAATGGAATTGTTTAATCATCACATTTAATTTCTGCTAAATGCTCATTTCCACTGGACTCTGGCACGCCTAGGCCCCCTAGCCATTTGGCCATATATGGGCACTCGCTCACTTGGCCGTGATAATGAATTGCTCTTAAATTGCACGCTAAACAAGCCATGTAATCCGCTTATGCCTCTACTTGTGCTCGCGGTCTTTACTTGGAGCGCGTTTACTTCGAAATATAGTGAGAAGCACACGCGTCGCGTCGTGACTCCAAATGGAGCCACTTTACGACTTGTAATTAATGCGATCACTTTGCTGGACAAATGACGCTAATAAGTGCGCAAGTGAGCCAAGTTTGGTATGTGAGCGCGTGTGTTGCCAGCATAATTGTCCACTATGTGCGGTACTGAGCTGTTCTCCACGCGTCTTAAACTTGTTTTTGTGGAAAACCGCTTTTTTTGGCTGAATGACATTCTAATGATCGCCTTGCACTTTCGTGGAGTTTGCAAGAAAATGTATTTGGAGCAGTAAATAAGTTCTCTTAGAAATCAATGCTTGATAAAACTTAAGATTCTCAATAGATGTGTCTCTGAATGATCAAAAGCTCTTCAAACAAGTTGGAAATTGCAGGTAACAAATGCATTTTAATGGCAGTCTAATCTATTAGGTTAGATTAGTTTGGGTTATAAGGTTGATCCGAAATCGATAGATCTCACTTGAACAGATATTAATCTTTTGTGTTACTCATAAGCTCCAAAAAGTGTATCACCGGTTGCTCATAGATCGTCGAAGTGTTTTGGTCTTACCACAAATTTATTAAGGCGGTTAATATCAGTTCGTGCTACTCTGCTAGGTTCGCCAAAAGTGGGTCTACCGAGAAGTTTCGATCTCTGTCTGGCAAAACTCGGGCAAAGGAGGAGAAAGTGATAGATCCCATCTTCCTCCATGCAGCTTTGGTAAAGAACGTGTGAACCTACTGGAAAGTGTCCAATAAACCTACAATTGCGGCGGGATTCACTTTTCTGAACGCAAATAGTTCAAACAAACTCTTAAGCTTCACTCTAGGCCAGAAGTAGCTCGTAGTCGCACAAGTTCTTGTTCTTGACCAGCGCATGCTAAGCTCACTGGAGATCCATAGATCGCCAGAACGCAGAAGCACATCGGAAAATCCACTCGCTTCCAATCAGATGAATTGGGGACAAGAACATCTGTTTCGAAGTTTCCGTCGATACCGCCGTGATAGGACACCTACATATATAAGTCTAATATAGACGAATCTGAATATCAAATCTGTTTCTCCTTAAAAATGAAATGGACGACTTCGCTGAAGTACTTTAATATACTTTATTAATTTTAGTTATGGAACCCATCATCACTATTTGACTTGAGACTGTAGGTAAGTGAATTTTCTTTACTCAACCTGAAAATATTGGAAATATCCAGCATTACAGTAAGCTTCGCTAAACTAAAAGTTTTAAGACAACCAGGAGCTTGTTAAGGACTTCTGAAAAGGTTTTCTTCAATATAATTGATATCAGTAACAATTGATTTTCTGGAAAAGTAAAAGCGTCTGAAACGTATGTAACAATAATGTTGAAAAAACTATTCTACTTCTGAAAAAAGCGTTCTAAAACCTAATTGAAGATCCAAAGTAGGCCGAAACGAGGTTTTTTCTTTAAAAATTACGAAAACAGGAGACACCTAGACCCTGATTGCAATATGGAAAAGTGGATAAGTAGATCTCACTGTTCCACGAAGTGCGGATAAGTGATTACTACTGGAACTGAGCTTTGCGCTGCGCCTTTTTAAGCAAGTTGGATTATTTTGAGTCTCAAAAATACCTTTAACTACCGTTACTGCTACTTCTAAAGTTTCTGCTGCTCTATGTATTCCTAACATTTCACATTACTCGCAGTGATCAAGCTACTTATCTTTTCGTCTTCTCATTTCCTCAGTGTCTTGCCTACAAATTTAGTGCGACATGCGAGCTTTACTAACCATTTATTCAACACAACCTCACTATTTAACAAATAAATATAACAGTCTGTTATAAAAGTGCACAACTGCTTGCAAGCATTTAAGTATATAAGTTGCTATGTAGTATGAACTTTGCAATCCCTTAACAAATTCAATTTTGTTTACATTTCATTTCAGACAAAGTCTATGCAAATATTTTCACTGAAATATTTAGTTTTCACTGCAGCCCTGAAGCTGTTGCTTGTAAACTGAGAGCTGAGGGTTGAGAAACTGGTTGCACTTGGTGGAAAGTTGCGAATATTAAACGCGAAAGCACGCGTGATTTTTGATGAGAAACTCATATATGAGAAGTTAGTAGATGGTGCAGTTAAGACTTTTAGTATGTTACTCTCATTTGGTATGTGGTGGGTTTGAACCTTAGGATGGTAAAAAAATGAGAGCTCCTCAAAAATGGTTTAACCTAGTGTTTGGCAACTAAAATCAGGCGCTTGGAGGCACTTGACAACAGTAGATAATCGTGTTTAGGTTCAAGTGAGGTAACAAACAACAAATTGGTATGGAAGTTCGGTCAAAGACTTCGCTAACATATAATGTATGTACGAGTGTTCTATGTTTAGGTATAATTGACCCTTACTAATTTCCTTCGTAAAATGCGTGCGAGTGGCTAGTAATGTCGCAATAACGGTAAGCATCTGTACCATTCAGCACATTTCATGGTCACTGCTGACTTCTAATCCCTAAATTGCCATACCGAAGACTATACTCAAAACAAAGTGCAACCCTTTGATGAGCGAGCTTTGAAAAGCGTTGACTCAATTTCCTTGCGTCAGTAAATTTGGAACTATTTTCGCATGAACATTAATGGCACATGTTGCTTATGTTGCTAAGTATGTCGCACCCCATTTTATGACATTATATATAATTTATTTATAAATATATAAAGGCACATAAATATATTAATCAGAAAAGCGCGTGAAATGCGCATAAAGTTTTTACCACGCGCTCAGCGTGCTCAAAATTAATTTATGCCGACTGGACGCCTTCCGAATTCCTTATTAGTGCTTGCGGCTGTGTGCGTTAATGAGAAAAGGGATTAACAATTTTAATCAGCAACACCGACACTTCGCCGTCAAGGCATTGCTGTGCCTTGTTGGCGGCTGCTGGACAACAAATTGTACGCCTTTTGACACCTTTGACGTTCTGCTGTCAAAATACACTATTTACAGCTAAATTACGAAAGTGAACTTGTTATTATAGTATTTATGAGCGCAAATACTCGAGAGAGTTAATTACAAAGGCATTAAGAATTTAATGCATAACAAAGCAGCAGATTAAATACTTATTGTTTAGTGTAGTTAAATTATGCAGGGTTGCAATTTTTGTGTATTTCCTAAGCCAAATGAGAGTGAAATTGTTGCATACACAAAAGTAACTAATGAACTAAGTGTTCCCCTGTGTATTTGTTTGGTGGGGATAAACTCCACTTGTACTTCTCTACAACTTCATTTCGCACATAATTCATTGCTCGTACTTTTGTACGCATTTTTTACGCCCACCAGCTGCAGCCGGCGCTCTGTATCTGAATGAGTTATTTTTGCAACAGTAATTTTTCGATTTGAGCAGCGAGCAATCAGCTTGTGGAGGCGGCGTGTGCGGTGTGGTGGAAAATAAAAGATGAAAGTACAACTGTAGACGACAGTTGGCCATAAAGCCCACACTGTACGCCCTGGTTACCGGCTACGGTTGCTGAGGTGAAGGTAAAGCGTTTAAGCGGCGAGTGCAAAGGGTGGCAGGGCACTTGTATAGGAGTAGTAAAGTAAACAAATGCTCGTAGTTAGCTTTCGAAGTAGAAACAAGGGAGTTGCTCGCACAGCGCGACTCTTCCTTGAATGATTGAGCACCAACTACTGTTTCTGACAGCTGAATAAATAGTGCAATATTTTTTTCGTAAACACTAGAAAAAAATTGTAATAATCACATAAATAACAAAATGCAGTGAGTGCACGGAGTTGGTAATGAAATTGTCGTAAATTTTTTTCGATTTCACTATGGCAACAGAAGATTGTTTTTTTTTTTTTTGATTAAAATAAAGTAATAGAATAACCATTTTGTGGTGAATACTAAGCTCTTTACTGCAAAGGATTGATTTTATTAGAATTATTACATAACTTTTATAGACCTGTTACCAGAATTCTGTGCCTTTTAACAATTGCAAAATTAACTGTATTCTCTCTGAAGCGCCTCTACAGTTCTTGTTGTCATTCCTCTGTTGGCTTATAATCATGAAAAATTATATTGGGTAGTCGGAAAAGTCTTTTCGTATTTTGTCAATAGATATCGTTGCAGTGCTACCAATCATATTGTGACATATCATCATAAAGTGTTGGAAAGGTGAGATATTAAGCTACATTTAATCAAAAAAATTAAATTCGGGGAAGTTACAGCTGTTCAAAAATTAATGAAAATAATTAAGAAATTCGCTATATTTTGAAATTTTTGTATAAAAAAGGAAAGAATATCACTCAAGCCACCAATGAATTAGTGAAGTTTACGGAGACGATGCAGTATCAGTTCGTGTAGCACAACAATGGTTCGCTCGCTTCCGTTCGGGAAATTTCGTTGCGAAAGATACACCTCGCTCTGGTCGACCTATCATTGAAAAAGTCGATGAAATTATACAAATGATTGACCAGGACCATCACCTAAGTAGCCATGACATCGCTAAGGAACTTAACATTCATCATCAAACGGGCTTGAACCATTTACAGCAAAAAGAAGCTCAATGTTTGGGTACCACATGAATTGTCTGTGAAAAATTTTATGGATCGAATTAACATCTGCGATTCTTTGCTTGAACAATATGAAATCGAACCATTTCTGAAACGAGTGGTAACAGGAGACGAAAGGTCGATCAAACACGACAATAATGTGCGAAAAAGATCATGGTCCAAGCGTGGTGAAGCTCAACAAATGGTCGCAAAGCCAGAATTGACGCTTCGAAAGGTTTTGCTGAATGTTTGGTGGAATTGGAAAAGAATCATCCACTATGAGCTGCTCCAGCCTGGTCGAGCGATTGATTCTACATTTTACTGTCAACAACTGATGAGATTGAAGCAAGCAATCGAAAGAAAACTGCCAGAACTGATCAACAGAAAGAGCTTCGTCTTCCATCAGGACAACGCTAGACCACACACACACCTTTGATGACTCGGCAAAAACTGGGAGAGCTTGGCTGAGAAGTTTTGATGCATCCACCATATAACCCTGACCTGGCACCATCGGACTACCGTTTGTTTCGTTCCCTTCATGAAGTAAAATTCGCTTCAAGAGAAGCCTGTGAAAATTACTTGTCGCAGTTTTTCGCCGAGAAACTTGAAAAGTTTTACATTAATGGAATAATGTCTTTGGCACAGAAATGGCAAAAAGTTGTCCACCAAAATAGTACATATTTGGTTCATTAAAGTTCGAAAATATAAAAAACATAAGTCGAAGTTTGATTAGAAATACGAAAAGACTTTTTCAACTACACAATATTAGCTTTATCGAACTCCAATAAAGCATTAGAGATAAAGATCCCAACACTTTTCTATGTTTTAACTTCCACTTACTGTGATCTTTCTCAAGCGTTGCAAATAAAAAAACGCATTCGACAGCTGTCACCCGCACTTGTGCAATTTCTATGACAACCTTGTATTCAGCATACGACACCTCCTAAAAAAGTGGATTGAACTCAACAGTCCTTTATTAAATCTGTTGCAAAAGTACTAAAAACCGGTTTCAACCCTTCAAGTTGGTGAACAATTGTTAATTAACGCATGCAACACTTGTCGCCCGTATACCCACCCATACAAATACAGGATTATTGCAGATGATACATACATACATATTGCACAATCCATACTTTTATGACTCTTCTAGTAATAACTGTGTGTGTGTATGATTTCAATAAATCAGCGCACACAGGCTTGGCTGTCATTTAGATGTCAACTGCTCAACAACCGTTGCAAATGCTGTCAGTACTCACTACTTTTTTGCTGCATTTAACCGGCACTGCCATTTTTCCATCAAAGCATTGCCGTCTACGGTCTGTGTAAATCGACAGATAATGACCAACCCTTGAAAGCGTTGGTTGATAATCGGGCATAATGCACTTTTTAGCTTTCCCCTTATTTAAATATTAGGTTTTTTTCGCAGAAATCGTTTGGTCATTGCTCATCAAGCTTCTCATTGTGTTTTCTGCATAATTGTCATTCACATTAAAGAACTTTTTTCATAATTTATGTTGTGACTGTATTAAGAAATTTGCATTACCATGTCAAAATAGGGGCGTAACATTACCGAAGTTATGGGTATGTTTGTAGTTTTATATAGAATTTCGAAATGTCAAACTGTTTAAAATTTAATTCTAATTTATTCTTTTGTTAAAATTTAAATTTTAATAATTATGATTACCAATCGGGATCCCGAAAAATTTATGGATTAAACTTTAAACTTATGTTTTTGTTTACTTTAGTTATGTAAAGTAAAAGAAGTCGATTAAATTTTTTATACGAATATTACGGGATCCCGAAATTTTATTGTTTCAGTTTTAAACCTATATTTTTATCATTTTTATTTCAGTAAAGTAAAAGTACGATAATTAAAATTTTCTATATGAAATGTCGGGATCCCGAAGAGTATATTGATTAACTTAAGACCTATATTTTTGTAATTTTCATTTAAGTAAAGTAAAAGTACGATAATAATTTTTATATGAAAGTTTCGGGATCCCGAAAAATTTTAATGCGACTCATGACGTTGAAAGAAAAGCTTGTGCACACAACTTTAACAATCGAATATGTAATTAACATAGACCACACAAGAAACTGGTTGCATAAGCTGATTGATAATTGCAGACGTATTTTATTCTTTATTTCCATAAAAATTTATGAATATTATATACTCTAGAGTTTCGAAAAACCAAATTTATGGCAGAAGCATAATACTAAAAATTTGTCAAATTATTTATTAAACATTAAGTTTCTGTCTATATCAAAAAACTTTCTGGATACCGAAACATGTCGGGATTATTATTTTTTGTGTAAAAGAAACAATTGATTCGAAAAACAAAAATTGTGTAAAAATTTCATTTTAAGTAACTTTCAGATTATATAAAAAAATCGGGATACCGAAATAATATTCTGAGATTATTTATTTTGATGTAAAAAATAATTGAAGTCGAGAGACTAAAATTGTGTTCATATTTTTATAATTAAGTAAGTTCCTAGTTGTCAAAAAATTTCGAGATTTCGAAAACAGTTTTCGTTATTATTATTTCTGATGTTAAAAAAGCTATTGAGGTCGACAGATCATAATAGCGCTGATATTTTTCTAATTAGTTAAGTCCCTGTCGCTTAAGTTAAAAAATTTCGGGATTGCGAAAACTAAATTCAGGATTATTTATTTTGATGTCAAAAAACTACTAAAATTGAGATAGCAAAATTGTGTTAAATTTTATATAAAGTTTCGGGTTTTTGGGAATTTTGATAATCAATCTTAAAGTTATATTAAATATCTTTCGGGATCCCGAAAAATCATTTAGGGATTATTAATTTTAATGTAATATATTAATTTTATTTTCCTAAATTTTTTCTTCGATTAAGTCAAAATTAAATTTAAAGTTTCGGGATCCCGAAAAATAATTTCAGGATTATTTTTATTGATGTCAAAAAAACGACTTAAATTTTGATACAAAATTGTGTTAATTGTTACATCTCTGGTTAAGTCAAAAAAGTATCGGGATTCGGGAATTTCCGGGATTAATAATTTTAATGTAGTGTAAATTCTTTTAAAAATCAAAAAAATTCTGGTTATATCAAATATCTTTCAGGATCCCGAAAAATCATTTGATTTTGTTTGTATCAATTTTTTCTCCGATTAAGCCAAAATTAAATTTAAAAAAATCGGGATCCCGAAAAAAACATTTCAAGAATATTACTCTTAAAGCAGAAAACCATTCCATAAATGAAAAAAATATATTTTTTAAATTGTTAAATTTTCATTTGTCAACATGTTTTACTCCCTTAATCACTCTTTTATGAATTTAATATTAATTGCTTCACCCACACCCTAACAATAAGCGATTGAGTCCAGGCACACGCCAAATGCAACAATATATTCGACAAAGTTGACGCAACGAAGCCATAAACCGCAAGAAGACATGCAGCCAATAGCTAGACGTGCCATTGCAAACACTGAGTGAAATTAATTCGACATTTACGAAATTAAAGCAAATGAAATTAGGAAAATTGCAAACGCCACAGGTAAAACAAACACCACTGATGGATGGGCAGCCGGCAAGAAGTTAAGTGAACAGCAGCAGACAAGAAAAGTGTGGACAGCACTTTTTGTTTGAGGAACAACTACAGGCAAGTTGCATTGTAATGCGAAGGATGCCGCAGGATGCCAAAGTTAAGCCACAAAGGACATCAAACATCCATATGGCATTAGTGTGGGAGAGAGTGAAGCAAAGAGTGTGGAGGGAACGCCGCAAGCTTTAAAACTTGCAATTCTGTCGGGCAGTCAGTTGAGTAATGCGTCAATATGTGGTTTGCCTGCATGAAAGTGGCCACATTTACGCTTCGACAGGCAGCTTTTTTTTGATGCCTGCGAATGGTAATTTTTTGGGCAGACGGGGCCGTGGACATTTGGGAAATTTGTATAAATATTGCACTGTGCCAACGTGGCGCTTGAGTTGTTTTTGCTTTATGTCCTTGGGGTGTGCTTTTTGCACGCTTAAATGCATTGAAATTAAAGGCACGTACAACAGGCTCGACTGCTCCACCACCCACCCGCTCGCTTGGAGTATTATCTATAACAACACTGAGTATATACATATGTACATATGTGTGTATGTGTGTGCGTAAGTCTACATCCAGCTGCGTTAACGCCGGTTAGGTGAGCTTTAAGTATGTTATGTGATCACATAAAATGTGGGGAAGGGGTTGTCATCAGTGGGGAGCCGGCTATAATGCCAGCTTAAAATTATAATGCGTGTGCACAGGAATTTCATCTACATACATACATATACATATGTATTCGTCTATCGCCCACTAAGTGAGAGGAGCGTGTACGTCACACGAACTTGCCGCTGAAATGCCAACACTTGCCGTTGCAAGTTCATGGTTAATGCCACCGACTGTGTGGCAGTAATTTTGGGGTTGCTGGCGGGTTAAAAACGATGTACGTGAGCGACCTTAGTGCGGGGGCAACAGGCAAAGAGCAGGCAGTAGCAACAATCTGCAAGCTTGCTAGCTGCGGCAAGTGTTTGGCGGCACGGGAGTGTGTGGCAATGTCATTCCCAGCAATTTTATTGCCACACAATTGTATGTTTGCTACAAATTGTGTTATTTTAATTTTGTTTACGTTTTCATTTGTGTGTGTGTGTGTGTGTGTTTGTAGAAATAAATACATTTGGAAACATATTGTTGTGTCTGGGGATAAAACAACAACATTTCGTTACAAACGACCGACTTAACTGTAGTTTGGGGATATGGGGGTTGTAATTGGCGCTTTGCCGGCTTTTACACGCCGTTCCATATTCCATCTCTTTCTCGCACTAGGCGCTCTGCATCGATTGCTGTCATCAGCTGCATTTTATGTGCGTATTTTTCGAAATAAACTTTTAATTCAACAACAATAAATCTGCAGAGCAGTCGTGTATGTCCTGCGCTTGAACGAGTTCGGATGCGCAGTTTTTTTTTGTGATTGCGGCGGCTTGCGAGTATTCACTACTTTAAGCTCATAGCGACTGTAGTGGGGTTTATTGACTTTACACACAATTTCCTTAACTTTTTACTATCTTTTATACCCTACACAGGGTTGAAATTCAAGCCATTATAGAGAAAAACTTTTTATTTGACGAGATATATTTACGAAATCTGGCATGGATTATTGCCTAAGCCAATGGTTTCATCTCCCAGAAAATTGTTTAGTTCGGATCACCACGGACAACTTATTCATTTTATGAGATAATTTCAAGAAATTCGGCATGGGTTATTGCCTAGAGTAGTCGTGAAATCTCCGACAAAATTATTAAGATTGGATCCTTATAGCATATAGCTACCATACAAACTGACCGATCAAAATCAAGTTCATGTACATATGAAAACTTTTTTTTATTGGATAAGGGTATTTTAACTTACATTTTTTTCTTACATATCTGATTATGTTTTTCTAAATTGAACAGCCTTGAAACTATGATATATTTTTTGCCAAATTATTTGCTTCTGGGTGACTTACGAGCTCAAAAAATCTCGAGTTTCATTGACTCGAAAAGCAGATGACTCACTGGATATATTCATAAATAATTCCATTGTACAAAGTGGTACCCGAAATAAGATTAAACACCGAACTCAACCTAACCTCTTCGCTTTTCTACTTATCTTAACTGAATTTTCTCTGGCTTGTTAATTATCCTTCCCGCTTTACATTACTTTCCGCTGTTATCTTACTAGCGGCTTTGAAGTATTTTAATTATCTCTGCAAACCACGCCCACACACTCATTCAAACGACGCCATGGCAACCCGGAGACACTTTTGTAAATATTCACATACAAACACACATATACACAAGCAATAAATGCATAAATTGCCAAACGCATTCCACCAATTCAATATCCACTTGCTATCGATGTATGTACATATGTATGTGTGCTTATCCTGTCTGATATTGTTGCTCAAATGCTTGTTGCTATGCTACCTTATTGACGTTGTTGTTGTTACTATAGCAACATGTGATTGTCCTTGTAGCTGAATTGCCTTTCTCTGTTTGTAAGGTTCCAGGGCGTGTAGAATGAATGGCCATGCTGCAGCATTTGCCACATGCTAGCCATTTTTCTCATTGGTGGCATGTGAAAGTAAGTTACGGTCTTCAAGTGGGCATATTTATGCAATTTATAGGTACATAAGCGTCAGTATAATGTTTCTGAATCCCTATAATATCCATAAAACGACAGCTGATTGGAGAGCATGAGACAATTTATGTTAGACTCTCAAAGTAGTAATTTAAAGGGTGGTTTTTTAAGAAATATTAACTTAATTTCTATCTTCCGTTTTCGAATTTATATTTATAAGTAAGCTAATTTAAAATTTATATTAGAGTAAAAGGTTTTTTGATTGTTTTATTTTGAGTTGTATTAAGTTCTGTTATGTTATCTTACGCTGTGTTAAGTTGTATTATGTTATGTCATGTTAAATTTATATATGTACATATATTTAAGTCTACTTATTTTAATTATATTTTAAGTTAAGTTATCTTATGTTATGTTAAGTTAAGTTAAGTTAAGTTATGTTAAATTAAGCTAAGTTAAGTTAAGTTATGTTATGTTATGTTTTGTTATATATATATGTTATGTTATGTTATGTTAGGTAACGTGAACTTTTTAAATTAATTTACTTAATTTCCTGTATTTAGCTTTATGTTAATGAAGGTTATGCTAGGTTACCTTATGTTAAGTTATGTATATTATGTAAGTAATTTTAAATTTATATTTTATTTAATTTTACTTATTTCAATTTAATTTAATTGCATTTTAAGTTAAGTTCACTTTTGTTAAGTTACTTTAAGTTATGTTAAGTTATATTATGTTATATAGAGCTAAATTTGTATGTTATTTTACTTTTTTTCTTTAGTTTAATTGTATTTTAAGTTAAGTTTTGTTAAGTTATATTATGTTACGTTACGTTATGTTAAGTTACGTGCTAATATATCTATTACGTTACGTTTTTACCGTTTATTTATGTTATGCAATTTTGTTTTAATTTTTAAATTTTTTCGCTCCATTTGTTATTTTACTTTTTATTACTTTTCAGTTCACATTTTTCAGCCACTTTCCATTGTCACTTACAACGCATTGTTGAAATTCTGCCATTTTTATTTTAATAGCTTTACATTTTGAAACGTTAACTGCTTTTTTCTGCTATTCTAGGCCACCTCCGCTCAACTGAATGCGCTTTTCCGGTTTGGCGACTTTTGCATATCGCATGTTTTTTCTTTTTTTCAACATTTGCTACATACAGTTATACTTTTGTTTCGTACCATTTTGGTGTAAATTTCGTTTTTTCAGAGCAATCGGTGGTTCTTTTGCTTTCTCTCTTACGTTTTTTACTGTCTGTTTTTGTTTAAATCTGTTAAAGCTCTACATGCCCCAGAGGCCGCAGCGCCAACAAATATCCTGCTTTCAGCCGCCATAAGGACCTTTGCCGCTCACGTACTCTCATGCATGTGGCATGTCTGCTCCACTTGTTTCGGTGATGTCTGTCGGTTGGGTATTTGTTTTCAATGTCGCCAACAAGGTTGATGGTTGAAAGTGACTCCGGTGGTTGACGGTCGGTTGTCGGCTGCTGGCGCTCAGTGGTTTGGGGATTTCCATTGCAGTTGGAGTCAAGCCGCAGACGCTATAAACAAGTGGCGGGCAAACAGACAGATTTTGTCAGTTGTTTGCGCGAAAGGACGAGCATATGCAGTCGGAAAGCAAGGAAACAATGTATTCGTAAAAACATGCAAAAGTTTTATGTTGTTTGTTCGTGGTTTTGGGTTTTAGTTGTATTTTCATGACTATTAACATTGTTGCTTTAATTGAATAGACGTTTATGTTTTTAGTTTCAGAAAATGAATTTTGTGTTAGTCGTGTTTTTGAACAAAGTGAAAGTTATAGTAGACAAGATGTGGTTTGTTTGAATGTGTTAGGGAAATGTGGCTGAATAACACATATATAGAAGTACGTATAGGTTTTTAATACTTCCTATTTACGAGTGAAAATTAATACTGGAAACTGAACCTCCTTGAATGTGGAGCACAATATTGTCACTGCTAATTGCTCGTTTAAAAACAAAAAAACCTTAAAAACATATGAAGGCAACTCTTGGATATGGCGGTTATTAAAATGCTGCCGACAAAGGAACTTCTCTGTGAGGCGAAATTCTTAATAATTAGCATATATTAAATTTTTTCAGAAGACACTGAAATTAAATTAACTAAATTGTAAGAGCTAGTAAAAGCAATGTGCGAACATTCGGAAATCTTTATATGCTTCGACTTTATACCGGATATTTATGATCATGGAGTTGCCAAACCAATCCTTGGCAGCTATTTCCCTGTTCTCATCCCTGCGAGAGAATTGTGGGAAGATATGAAACACTGGAGTAAGGGACAATCAACTTTTTCCGGATGTAGGGCGGCGATACTAGCCTTCAGTTTACTAACCATACGTTTAGGGCTGGTTAAGGAAGGTCTAAGCTTGTTATCAAAGACATCGAGTGATAGGACTAAAACGGATGCCCGACCATAGCAGCATCGCAAGAAATTATAAAGCTGATGAGCTGACAAAGAAGGTACCCAATTCCCACTATTAGCAGAATGGAAAGCCCTCGTCTTCACGTCAGTTCCACTATATCATAATCGCAGGTAACTAAAAAATGGTACCCTATTATCGCTTTCAATAGCATGAGAAAGGGTCGGTGCCCCCTCTCCTCGTCAGTTCTACTACTGGATAGCTGGGTTTCGCGGGAGCTTGACCAACGCTGGTCCACCATCCGTTCATGCGTTGTCCCGATCCGTTGACCTAAGATCCATCGTAAGAGATCAAGTAAGCTCTTTGCTTGTCGGGGTTCGAACAGGTCATTGCCCTATCGTCGCTCATGTTGTAAGTTTGAGAATCTATTTGGACGCCAACTGTAGAAACTTTATGGAAGAAGACGAGGGGGAAATATCAACACTTCAAAGTTGTATCGAATATAGTGAGTTGGGAACAAACAAACACTTTCTCCTTCATTGTCCAGCTTTTGCAAGACTGAGGCTGAAACATCTGCTAAAATAGCTGCTGGTTGTTTTCGACCGCCTCAACAAATAAGTGGTATACTTATAGCGGTTTCTAGACTATTGTTAAACTTTTCGCTCAATACTTAGAAGTAAATAGATATCTCAATGGACCCACGTTCTCAGCTATCCTAGCGAGATCTATTTTTAGCAGAGTATTCGAATTTATCAGTGTGCTGAGCCTATGTGACAGAGAGCAGAGCACTATAGACCTTAGTTCGCAGTGCATACCTCAACTCTTTTCTAACCTAACCTAACCTACATATATATGGGGTACACTATACTTTCATTTCCTCTAAACGGATTAAGACTCAGGATTCATTTAGAAATATTTTTGTTTATAAAATTAGAATAAGTTTAAATTAATGAACTTAAGCCACTGTAATCATTGCATCTTCCTTCATATATTTACAACGAAAAATTTAAATAATTTTCTATGACAGATGATGACCGAAGTTGTAATCCAATTTTGCGTACTGACTTTACTTTAGCTCCGTACATTTAACACAACCTCAATTATAGCAAATACCCACAATCGCCTAAAAAGGAAGCTCGCATTCCTCTTCAACTTTCACTTCAATTCCAAAACTTAAATCACCGCTTATTATTGTCACTCGAATTTATACATAAAATCCAGCATTACAGGCAATACATCTACCGACCGCCGCCCGGTTTGCCTACGCCACCCACCCCTACTGCTGTTTGTAATCCTGTTGATACATATTGTATTTCCGTTTCGCATTTAAATTTCATAGTCAAAGCAAAGTCATCATCATCATCAACACTATTTGACTGTGTCTCCATAGCTGCGGAGAAGTATGCAAAAATAAATGACACCAACCGCCCCACCGCCGCATTAGTAGAAGTCGCACCATAAAACAAGGCTAATGCCCCAACACACACACGAAATGCCGACGCTTCCTCCGCCCGCGTGCGCAAACAAAACCGAAAGTTAAACGCTTTCGCTTACAACTTCTGCAGCTAACGACCTCCATTCATGCAAAGCGCAAACAGCGACTCCCCAATGTACGCTGGGGAGTCGCCAAAGCCATCAACAACAAGCCACCCCCATTCATCAGACCCTCAGACCCACCGGTATCATCTGCTTATTTAACGCTGTGTTTGTTGTAATGTTAGTGGAGTAGCTTTAAATGCGAATGCATACCGAAAAGCAGCTTCCGTTTCCCGTCTAACGGGATTTCCCGCCACTTGCGCCATTTGGGGTTGTTTGCCGAGTCATGTCCTCTGCAGCTGCTCCCCACCAACCTACCGTTGTGCAGTGAAAAGTAGCAGCATCAAAGCACAGCGTTGCTATGACGATGAGGTGGAGTCGGGGTGTTGATGGTGGAGATGGTGAAGGTGGTTG
Organism: Bactrocera neohumeralis; assembly: GCF_024586455.1. Lineage (NCBI taxonomy): Eukaryota > Metazoa > Arthropoda > Insecta > Diptera > Tephritidae > Bactrocera > Bactrocera neohumeralis. The sequence continues at coordinate 75,260,256 of NC_065920.1, read as the reverse complement.
TGGCTAGCCAGCGCCGTGAAGGTGCGTACGTTTGAGCAACACAAATAAACTTGAATCGAAAATTGGTCGGCATGTTTTGAATTTTCTAATATTTTGAGAGTTTGCTGTGGCTCTGGAGCTCCACAGTTGGGCAGTAAACGCAATTGAACGCACACCAATACAAATTTACTTATACATACATACAAAGAAAGGCAAAAACGGTATATTCTTCACAAGCAGCAAAAAAAAACACAAATGCGAAAGCGTACTAAAAAAATATAAAAAAACAACAACAAAAAAATTTATAAAAACTGTGTAGCTTTGCGAAATGCCAATAAAAAATTGTGTTGGAGACGTTTTTTTATTGCTGTTGTTGCAGCTGGGTGAACTTTTTCCTTCGGAATTTCATTTCGAAGTTTAACGTCTGAGATTGGAGTTTATTGGAGTTGATTGAGTTTGCTGGCGGTTTTTGTGGAGCGCATAAAAAACTGCCGTTAACACATACATATACAAGTATATATACGCATACCTACACACATGCACATACATATGAATGTGGGTATTGGAAACGGAAATCCGCTGGGAATCGATATGCGCCGTAATTTCCTAGCAAACAATGCGATAAATCATATTAGATTTGTTTTGCTGGCAGACAGGAGTCGAACGCACGCACACACACGCAACTAGTGGCATACAAAAACATATGTATTCGCATCTACATATACGACAAGACGTTTTCTTCTTCATTTCCGTTCAACTTTTAATAATGCTTTTTTATGTATTTATTTTTTATTTCATAAAACTTCGTCAAATGGCTGTCAGTTGTTCATTTTTTACGTTTTGACAAACAAATTGTTCAATTAAAGGAATTGCCAAATCTGACAGCTCAATGGGAGCAATTATTATTGAGTGATTTTGAAGTCAAATAAAGTTTATTTACATAAGTCGCCCATTTTTTAATTGACTGAGTTGGCCTTTCCATGATTTCTTTTAAGTTAGAGCGCTCTTAGTAGCGTCTTTAATATACAGTAGTTCGTTTAAGCAACCTCCGAGCTTCTGAAAGCTTTCTGTCACCAGACATACACTCTGAATTGTGGAAAATGTATCTGCTGTATTCTTAATGAAAACATATCATCTTGTGTCGCATCCTCAATGGCGGTCGGTCAGCATAGTACTCTATGTACAACAGTGTATACTTGCTGAGTTAAAGTGCCAGCCTTTGGATGTGCCCGATTGCGAATATTTGCTTAAAGTTTTGACTCGGTATATTCGGAGTATGTGTTTTTTCTAGATTCTTTGCAATCAATAGCTAAATTATCACTTTTAAAAGGACATCTGTTCCATATATAGAGGACACCACCACTTTACTGCCCTCGTCTATATCCCGGGACTCAATCACATCATCAGACATACATACATACATATGCAGATCAAGAGCACGCTTTTCTTTCTCATACACCAGTTTTTGGATGAATATCTTGACATGTTAGTAGAAATTAAGGACAGAATAAAGTTTATGTAGACGCTTGCCTGGCTAAAGCTAGGAAAGCTCACTAATTTTAGGTTCAAAGCTGGTTACGGAATACCAAAAGGACGTCGAGTCACTTTATAATATGACTAATATTGGTACCAAGCCATAGCGGAATCGAAGATAACTGCAATTCTGACAAGATGACAAGGAAAGGTACGCCAGATCTGCTATTAGTCAAAAGGGAATGAGATACTTTTGGCCCAAGGTCGATCGCAAGAGATCCATGAGCTCATTGCCCTTAGTAATGCAAGTCTTTGTCATTGTCTTTACGGCGTCCATGCGGTATGGTTGAAAATCTTACTGGTTGCCAGCTGCAAAAGCTGTATGAAACAAGACGAGGTAAACCCATTTTCACTTGACAACACTTGAAAGCTCACACTTTCAGATAACCCACTGAGCTGGCGGGAATAATAAGTAAAAGTCCAAACTAATTTGTATTGACATCAGGGCTCTTAGTCGATTAATATGACCTAATCTAGGGTTTCTATTTTTATGATTACAAAATGGACTACATATAATAGCACAAGCCCGATCATCATCCTGAGGATTTTACATAAGACCTAACCTAACTTTGCCAAAAGATCTATAGATTCCATACAGTTCGTAACACTAGAATGTATCAAAGCCCATTATACACTGTTTTCGAAGAGAAAAATACCTCGTATAAATTATATTAAGTTACTCCAGAATTAAAGAAATCAGGTGTTCTCAAACAGCAAATTCAACAACCGAAAACGAGTTCATATAGCGGTAAAATGGACCAGTTAGCGAGACATTGAAATGGCAACGACTCAAACCGCAATATTCTACATATTCGTTCCCATTTTACATTCAATATGAAATATTTTAATAACTTATTCCCATTATGAACGCTGTTGTTCTCATATAAAATTCATTCCCAATATAAATAAATAACGAAAACAGTTTCGTTTATCGCGTACAAGAACCTCTTCAATGTAGTATAAAAAGTGGTGAATTCAGTACTCACCTATTCAACATGGTTTCATTGCCGTTCTGCAGATGCTGCTGCTGTTGCTGGTTTTGTTGCTGCTGCTGATTACTGGCGCCAGTCGTCGCGCCTGTAGCCGCTGTATTGTTTGTTGTAGCAGCGGAGTTTGTATTGTTAGTCGTCGTATTTGTTGTGCCCAATACAACATTCGCATTTGGCGTTGTGCTCGTCGACAGTTGTTTCGATTGTTGTTTGTAGCGGCTGAGCGCAAAAAAGAGCGCCAAGACTGCTTTCAAACGACCAGCACAGATGTCATTGGTTGTGATGTTATCTAAGCCACAAACCGCCTGTGTACGCAACACATTCAGGCACGAGTTAACGTTGTCATACTGTGTGGGGAGAAATGAGAGTAAAGTGAGAATAGTTACTTGAGTGTGGTAAGTTGAATGTGGTAGAAAATAGTTTTGATGTAAATGGTGAGAATTTGAATTTGTGGCAAGATTACACTTAAATGGTAATGAAATTAAATTTTTGGGGCGTTGTTACACAACATCTATCAATTACAGTTATATTTATCATAAACTTATCTTTTTTTATATATAATATCTAAGGAGTTCTTTATATTACTTATTATTAATGATTCATGGCCTGCAGGGGTTATCATACCAGATATTTAATAGATCTTAACTCCTTTCGAATAGTCAAAATGGCGGTCAAAATTAGTTTTTACCTTAGTGGAGGATAGACCAGTTTTATCTTTTCTTTATTGTGTGGGAATGGATATCTTTTTTCCATATTACCAGTTCAACTATTGTTTCTACCCAAGATTTATGAGTAGAGGCTCTGCATTTTGAAAGCGCAGTAAACACAAGTCGATGTCTATTGACCAGGTGCTGAATAATTCATAGTTCACTCTTGGCTGTCATACTTTTAGTAACTCAGGAAGACTACATACATACAAAAACTTGGTGTCAGATAATATGTCAGATAATATAACCGAACTGTTACCACATTAGCGTTTGATTTTGAAAACTTTAGATTGTTACCTCGCTATCCTCTATTCTATTAATTTTTTGAAGACTTTTGTAGACGACTGCAATCTTTCAGTCTTTTATGGAAAAATAGCAATAGTTGTCTTGGTATATAAGTATATGTATAAGTCTGTAAGCCTGAATCCAACACCATCCTTATAGTTTGAGCCATTGTGGTGATATTGGGTCCTTCACTATTGACTTTTTTCGCAGCACATGACTGCTTTATTTTAAATATTTTAGAATTGTTGTAGTTTGGTGTCCTAACGAAGAAGGAAAATCGAAAACTGCAATTACGGCATATTTTACAAATTTTCGCATTAACGACTGTGATTTGCTTATCAAAGTTCAAAAAAATGATCCATATTTGAAGCGCATTGTTAATAGCGACGAAAAGTGGGTTCTTTACAAGAAAGTAAAAGTGAAAAGAATGAAACAACTTAAACTACTCCGAAGGTCGATAGTCATCAAAAATTGTTATGTTGTCTGTTAGGTGGGATTTTAAAGGGATAGTTTATTTTCAGCTTAGTGAACCACCCAATAGTTTGCGGTTTGAGTATATCGCCACCAAAAATGCAAAACAACGTATCGTGAAAAAAATCAATAATCGCTGCAAGATATAATTACCGATAAATATCCAATTTATAACCAAAAATCAAATTTCGTTTCAATATGAGTGTATGATATAAAATTTATAACGATTATATAACCAAACCTCAGATTTTGTTTCAATGTGAATGGTTTCCATTAGATATTTTTTCCTTCACCGGTAAACTTATGAAAAGTGATTTTACGTTATTTTACATTTTAGGTGACGACATGAAGATCATGATCATATCATCACCTGAGAACACTGATTATATAAAGTTGCGTGCATTCTTTGCAGAGAGAAGTGATCTATTCTATTTAAAATATCAAGTATAAAGTAATAAAATGTATAGTCAATGAGTCAATGCAGAGAAAAAGGCGCCAAAAATTTTGTTTGAAATATAAAGACAAAATATACATACAAACATATATGTGAAAGAAATGGTGATCTATGTGGGAAGACTGGAGGTAGCTTGTTGCCAAATGTGAATAAAAATATATTAAAATTACTAAGCAGACGGAGTGATTCTTTCTATGGCCCATCGGTTTACCACGCAACTTTTGTGTCTATCAAATTCAGCGGTGACAACAAAGCAACTTCCTTTACGAGTTCATGAGGAAGGTATACAAATTTACGTGTCGTAAAAGCGTTTAAGCATTTATTTTTAGCCATAAATGAGTGTGAGCTTCAATGGTCAAGCTTTGACAAGAAGAATGCATAAAACATGACACATAACTGTTTGAAAGGTTTTCAGCGCTAAAGAGTGGATAGTAGTCTAATTTTTCTTAGAAAAATTATTACTTTACTATCACAAAATTACCTTGAGTTTCGAGAATTGCTGTTCAAATATTACATAAAATCAATAAGTTTTCAAAATCAATAAACCTGCCACCCAAGCGACTCTTTCGAACAATTAAAATGCGTAGTTTCCACTTATTTAAATTCTCTGTACAATTCCTTACTTAATTTCACTGCTTTTGATGCTTTCAATATGCTCTAAGAACACTTTGATAGTTAACGGGCAATAAAGTTCACTGGCTATGAGAAAACTTCGCACACATTTTATGTTTATGGTTGCTTTAAAAAGGGCTTCGAACAAAAAAAAAAAAATCAGCTACTCTGAAAATAAATGAGCGCTTCATTCATCTACAAGTTTTTACGATTAAGCTGTGCGAGCGCCGTTAAACATGTGAATGACAGAAAAGGCAATAAACGAGTTGGACTCAAAGAAATACATATACATATGTATACATATGCGTGTGAACACGACCACACATCTACAACACCACAAACCCCACCGAATTGTGTGTGGTGTAGCTTTTTATTGAAGTCGTGATTTTCATACGTCACTCAGCCACGAAAATTTGCCCAAAAAATGCATTAAGATAAGTCAAAAACTTTGTACTCGCCGGCATCAAGCAACAGCAAAAACAAAACAAAAAATTAAACTCACACATATATCAAACTTGGATATGCTTGTAACGCGTGACGTTTGTTTGACAGCTTAAACGTCAAGAGATTCTAAACAAGCCACGAATTTGTCATTACTGCGCGAGTGAGTGTGTGATGAAGATATGTTTTTTGCTGCCATTTCATGTAGAAAAAATGTGTTTATAATGTTGGGTTTTATTTTTCAGAATATTCTTTCTACAATAACAACAAACACTTTTTCAAATTCTTTAAAGTTAGAGCAAACAAGATTTGTTTGATGTTTGAGGCTTGCCAGTTGACAGGCGCATTGATAAATGACGCTTTTTACTGTTAGCTGAGCGCGTGCGTTTGAAAAACAGCTGATTGCGAACGGCATTTATTTTAAACTTTTTTGTTGCATGTAAAGATGGTTGCAATGAAAAATTATATTTATAAAATATCTGATATTTGTTTAAAATTTTTAGCTTATACGGCTCACCACCCGGCTCAGCACTCACACACACTCTTGACATTTGCGCAATTTTTCAGCAGTCAATTTCCTGCTCCAACTGTCAGCGACTGTCGTTGACATTTGCCGCTTAATGATCGGTCGCAATGCAATGGCGATTGGTGCGACAACGAGTACTAATGCACTTACATATACATACATATATATATATTACATACATATGTTTGTTGAAATATGCTATAATGGATATAAGAAGTTCTACACGAAAAATGGAATATTTCTTGATCATGATTTGAAAGAAAATTGTGAAAGAGAAATTAGTTCTTATTTATAATCGTGCGCGGAGTTCATATAGTTCAAGTTCAATGTTGGGCGCCGCAATTTACTTTCAGAAATTAAATGCAGAAAATGAAATATCATGTGCACGCCAATTTACGTATTCGATAATTCGAACCTAATTACAACCCAATAGGAAAAAAATACCTTGAGGAAGAGATGTGCACATACTCGGAAATTTTATGTGCTTGCAGAAATGACATATTTAATAATTGTGCGTATATGTTTCAAAATCTCGAAATTCTATTACTTGGATTTCGGGATCCGGATACGCATAATTTCATTCATTTTAAATATATTAATATATGTTTTGAGAATTTAATATATTTTATATAAAATAGGCACATGCTATTTCATTTGTTCGAAAATCCCGAAATTATGTCACTTGGATTCTAGGATCCCGATTTGCATTATTTGATAATTTATTAAAAATAATTATAAATTAATGTAAAATACTATATGTTTTGAAAAAATAATGTTTTATATAAAATAGGCAAATTCATTAATTTAGTTACGTTACATAATTCGACGGCTATTGCCTTAGAATACCGAAAGAGATTAATTTAGTAAAAGGAAACGATTTGAAGTTTTCAAAAACATGTTGATCAAACTTTCTATTTCATTTGTTCGAATATTCCAAAATTCTGTCGCTTGGATTTCGGGATCCCGATATGCATTATTTGATAATTTATTAAAATTAATGTTAAATGTGTTTTGAAAATATAGTATATTTTATATAAAATAGGTTAATTCAATAACATATTTCGATTACATTTTTTGGCACTAATTGCTTCAGAATCCCGAAATATTTTAGTTTAATAACTGGAAATACTTTTAAATTTTTAAATACATACGTGCCTACTAAACTTTTCATTTTCTTTGTTCGAAAATCCCGAAATTATGTCACTTGTATTTCGGGATCCCGATATGGATAATTTGATAATTTATAAAAATTATTTTTGAATCAATGTAATTATAATATATTCTATATAAAATAAGTAAATCTAATAAACTAGTAACATTGGCCACAACTATACATATCTATCAGTCTTTATTTTTTTTTTGACATTTTTCGAAAGCTATTGCTTCAGAACCTTGAACTTTATTGATTTAAGGTTTAAAATTACTTTTTATAGCCAGTAGTATAGTATAAAATTACTTTTATATATGATAATATTAATATAAAATTCATATGACTGTTTTGCAGACCATTATAATAATAATATTATCCCCGAAAATTTCGGGATTTCGGAAACATAGATTTATAATTACACAAAAAATATTTTTGGAAGAGTGAATGATGTTTGAAAAAATAAAATATAACTGTGTGTAAACTTTTCAACCAAGTGCCAGACAAATTTCCTACAGGGTATACTCGTATATACTTTTATATTACCCACGTCATTGACCTGCTTTTATTACCGCATCTGTTCGCCACATCTGTCCGATGCTGGTATTTCCTGAGCGTTCATTGTAGCTGATTAAAATTCTGCTTTCAATTATTAACTGATCCACATAGGCGCACATATGTACATACATACAAGTACATATGTATGTATACTTAGCCACAAATATTTTTTAATTATCCGACAAGCTTTTGCTTGTTTGCTGATAAATGGATTTTTGTTCAAAATATATCTTTTTTATTACTGCATGTGTTGTTGTTTCTAATTTGTATTGGCGTGTAGTCGGTAAGTAGACCGCCGCATTCAATTGAGGTCATCTTCTTAATCAATCAAGTAAGTGTTCGAAAGGAACATGAAAACTGTGGCTGCAGTTGTATATATCAACCTTTGTATGTAAGTAAGTATCTCTTTTGTGCGTTTTTCCCACTGTTTAAGTCAATAATTGAAGCTAACTGTTATCTGTCGACGCAGCGGGTGTTCTAAAGCACCACCCTTTTGATCGGCAATTTGTTGTCTCACTTGCTTGGCTTGCACTACATACTACCTTCTAGAAAATCTAATTTAGAGATTGGCTTATGTTATCATATTATTTTAAATGCGTAAATTTGTAAAGAAGTGTTTTTCCAATGCCCGTCTACAACTTACATACATATCTATGTTAAAAAACCTACTTCATTTTGCACAGAAGTGATCAATCAAACGTTATAAAATCGCACAAAGAAGAGATGTGATTTATGGCGCGATAGAAGTTGAATGCGAATGAAGTTGTCGCAAATACCCGAGTGTTGATGGTTAATCAGCTTAATGGTGTTAGCGAATTTCTTTGTAGATACATACATATTGTATATCGTAAGAGATTTTAAAGAGAAGAAAGTTGTTTGATATTCTTGAATTTTTACAAAGAAACAAGCAGCCGCAGAATATTATTTTGAGACATAATATTTTTATTGTGGCTTTAAGCTAAGAAATGCTCCAAATGAAATTGCCAGCTAAGAATAAATTTTATCAAGCAGAAAAGCATAACATTTTTAAGGTAACAAATATCTTTTTCAGAGTTGCTAAGCCAATTTAAACAAAAATCTGATGTTTTGAAGATGAATACTCTTGAACCCTTGTCAAAGGTCTAAAATAAGGTAAAAAATATTTATAACGGTGGTCCCACCAAAGCAGGAAATGGTGAACCTCTTGTTTTTGATCGATCAGTCTGCAACAATACTGTAGAGTGTTACGATATCGTCATTTTCGACGAATGAACAGATTATTGAGGAGAAAAGTACGTGTGAAAAATTTCAGATCGTAATCTGTCCAAGTTACCGTTATTTACTTTTAGGCTTAACTTAGCTTAACGCCGTGTTAGCACCCTGTTAGGAAATAATGGTGATCATCTTCGTCGACACTTTCCAACTTTCCAACTTTGTAATATTTGCAATATTGTGAAGATGTTCTTATACCTCCCACAAAGCAGTAAGGCGTTGCTGGAATGTGATTTGGAGTGATGGCTCACAATCTTCAAGTTTTCATCTTCACAATACAATTTTAATCCTTTCATAATACCACAACACTTCACACAACAAAAGGTGTGAATGTTTCTCTCTGCATATAAAAATCCATAAGCATAAGAATTTTCCAATCTTCCCTAACCAAGGCTGAAACATACTCAAGCACACACCCTCCGTCGCCACAATTGAAAATCATAACAAAAGCACCGAAGAATTAGAGCACAAAGGCAGCGAAGGAAATAATGGAATTTCCCACGCAACTTTCTGCTGGCCAAGATTGACCCAGGGCCAATCGCTAGACAATTGATGCCACAACGGTATGTGTCATATGTGTGGTCAGATCAGCAAGTGCCAAACCATACGTGACTGTCAGCGCACTGAAGGCTATACTGCGATACAAACGAATATACAAATATGTGTATGAGTGTATGTAAGATAGCAAGGAAGCGCACTGCAATAGCAAATAGCGCACACGCCCGTGGAGCACAGAGCAAATCGGTTGATTGCAGTTGCCAATAATACAATAACTCGACTCATCCGATTGCAGTGGACACTCGCGCGCAGCTCAGCGCAATGTCAATGCAGCGGCGACCGCAGAGAAGCCGCATCCAGCTACACACTCATAAATCGGCGCTGTGTGGCGGCAATAAATGCCACTTGCTGTCTTCATTTTAAATGGAAAACGGAAAAACAAAAGTGGCAAGTGCCAAGCGGTGGACAGCGTGTACAGCGCATGTTATTGTAGAAATAATAACAACTACAACTTACTGGCAGTAAGGATAACAGAAGCGCGTGTGTCCAAATCCAAAATGAGTGCAGTAAGCGTGAGAATGTGTTTTGGGTCCACACCGGTGGCCGCTGTGTGTAGCTAGTCTGTTTGACCAGCCGCCACCATAGTATCCACGCTCTCACACTCATGCTCAACCATTATTGCTGGTGATAAGAAATATTGCAATTGACATAAATGACAAAAGAAATGGCAGTAAAGTGCATACGAACGCCAACTTATGGCGCAAGGACGTAGAAAAACACATACGAACCTGCCACTTGATTCACTCATTTGCGCGGTAAGATGAAAGCAGAGAAAATCGATTATGCGAAGCAGAAAATCTTATACGACTTGAAAGCTCATTTAGTCATAAGAAAAGTGCCAATGGCTTTCGGAATGCGTTGAGAATTTTTAAATTCGGCAATAAAGGAAATTAGAGGGTTAAGGGGTCTAAGAACTCCAGAACAGAAACTATAATTTAAACTTGACTTAACTTATATGTTCTGGGAGGTTATAACGTTGGTAAGTAACACAAATTTTTAATGAGGAGGGATAAAAGGGTCTCAAAGACCCCATCAAATTTCTGGAAACGGATATTTCAATATCTTAAACTTATACACAGTTTATCGTTACTAGTAGCAAGGTGTTCAGGGGTGTTGATGATTTTAAGACTTAAGAATTCTGATAAAAGTTTAGAAGCTTTTGAGGACCCTGGTCAGTAACAAATAATTTCAGTAAAGGGGAGAAAGACCCTCATAAACCCTTCCGGACTTCTAGCAGTGGGTATTTAATTTTTAAAACTTAAACAGAGTCTATTGAAGATGTACGGGAATATTGTTGACTTGAACACCAAAAATTAAGATAAAGATCTCAAGAACTTCATTAAAATTGTTTGTATATATTTTATGAATCTCGGATATCTATTGGATATAGCAGCCATACAAACTGAATGATCGAAAAATTTTCATTTGACGAGGTATCTTCAAGAAATTTATTAGAGATAATTTTCCACGGTTTCGTCACAATCTCCGAAGAAATGGTTGAAATGGGACTTTCCTATCATATAGCTGCCATGCAAACTGAACGATTGGAATTAAGTGCTTGCTCAGAAAACTTTTCCTTCAGGTATCATTAAAAAATGTGGCAGAGATTATTATCGAAGACATCTCCACAATCTCCGACGAAAATGTTTAAATCTGTCCACTACAGCTATCACCGTTCCTACGACAGTCGGGTCTACGTAACCGGAATGGACCGGGATTTGTTTCCGGCCAAGGACTTCAACCGGGCAGAATTCTGCCGCTACAATAACAACAACAATAAACTGATCGATCAAAATCAGAATAAATCTCTTTTACCCTTTTCTGCTATAACAAATGCACCTGTGAAGGGTGGCATAGTTTTGGTGCTGCCGAAGTTAACGTCGTCTTTTCTATCTAATATTTCCGACACGCTACAAATGTAATCCAGCAAGTTAACCCTTTTCATCCACATCGCATGCGCTGCAACGGTTTTCCTTACTACCGATATTTTTAAAATCTCCGAGTCCTCCCTCAAAAAATTCCAACGCCGCCACTGTTCACCTACCGCTAACCGCACCATTATTAGTAGTTACTGCAATGGCAGCCACGTTGCTTTGACCACTGCAAATATAACTGCGGATATCGCTTATAACTTCATCAAGCCAACCGATGCTTAGCTGGTCGTGCGCGTCCGCAGCTTAACTACTTTTCACCTTACACCACCAACGGCAGAGAACGGTGCTATCGCAATATCGCGCTGCTGCCACACATTTGCGGTTGCTATGCACCGCGTGAGCTCATTGCAGCGCGCAGCAACAAAGCAATTCATTTCGAGTATGCCACATGTTTCCTACTTATTAGTATGTTCGAGTATACCTTGGTTGGCCCCACCGATCACACCACACCCCGCTGTCGTTTGCGGGAAGTCAAAAGCTCAGCGGTTTCAATTGCAATTGACAGGCGGTCGTTCCGTCGTCGGCTTTACTCGCGCATGTGGCGCGTGTGTGTGGTCCACATATTGCTCTAAGAATTTCCGCTCACAATTGACGGTGGGTAGTATTTCGCTTGTAGGTGGGTGGTTGCGCAGCTGCTGAAGTTGCATGTGATGGTGGCAAAGTAGTCTCTTAATAGCAACGCCACTTTTGTGGTTTCATCTTTCAATTTATTTATTAAGAAATTTTTCTTGCACATTATTTATAAAATTTCATAGATTATTGTCAACAAAGCGTTTTGTGTTTCACAGTGTGGAAAATAATTGCACAAGAGCGAATGGTTGTGGCGGAAAGGAAGTTAGGTGGAGTTAGTTGTGCTGGGAGATAAAGTGGAATAACTGTCAATAAGTTGGAGTGTTAGGCGACGCTATTTAATGGTAGTTGAGAGAAGAAAGAGATCATAGCTTAAAATACCCAGATTGAGGGTATAGAGTGTAAATTTTTATATTGAAGGTATGTATAATTATATATTTGATTTCTTAGAACAATTGCTATCAAATCAACTGTCAAATGGATAAGATTAGTCTTCAGTACACTTTGTCAAATTACTGTGGAAAAACTTACACTGAAAAAACGATTGAAAATTGTGGAAACTTATCCTTTAACATCAAATCATGTTCTATGATGAGTCATATTTTTGGTTTGATGAGCATTTAAGTAAAGTAAAATGTCTTAATTTTTATTACGAAAAGTCTTGCAGAGGCTCTTCAGGTTCTATGTTTGATGAACCGAAACGTCTTGAAGAAGCTTTTTAGCGCACTTAATGTCGCTCCAGAAATGTCTTTAAATTTTGTAGTCTTTGAAATTAATATCAATCTTTAAAGTATCAAAAGGTCTCAAAAGACTGGAGCGGCAAGCTTTACCACATTACAATCCACTCTTCGTTGAGACGAACTTTTGGATCAAAATCATGTCCTTAAAATGACTTAACCAGCTGGAAACCAACATTCGGTAAGTTATTAGAGTACTAAGGTCATCTATTCTGAAAACAGTGGTTTACAAATAGTTCAACCGGTTCTGTTATTCATAAACCTCATTGCCTGCCGAATTCAGAATTCATTAAAATTCGAAAAGTCTTGCAGTTTACGAACTAATAACTAATTTATCTGTATTTTATTTGAAACAAAATTTCGCTATTACTAAAAACACGTGGTATACATAGAATGAGTAAAAGTGGATAACAGAGAATTTCCTGTGAGTGTTGGTTGATGACTTGATCTAATCGACTCAAAACGTATTTAGAGAACTCAAAGAAAATAGAAAAAGTTTTACAAATTATTGACGTACAATGTAAAGTAAAGAGCAAAGACCTGAAAAATAATATAAGTGAAAAAATATCAAACAATCTTTTGGATCAAGGATATACGGTATATGGATCAGTGGATGGAGTGTTATTCATCTTTGCTTTACCAAGTATCATAGAGTGCTTTTAAGAATTATTTCTTGGAGAGAAAGCAGTTCCAGCTTGAATTAAAATGAAAAGAAAACTATACAGATTAGGCTAGGTTAAGTTGGGTTAAAAGTTCGATACAAAAACAGAGAAAAGGCTATCAAAGGTAGACGCCGCGATGCAGTGCTCTAAGTTTTCAGAGTTGCAGTCGAGGAAGCAGAGAATTTCACAACGTGCAGTTTGGACGCTTTCATGTACCCAACTTTCTTGAATCTTACAGCAACCTTTACAACAATGCACCAGCGGGCTATATTGATAGATAAATACTAGACATATATGAATATAGGTATGTACTATGTGTGAAATATATATTCATTTGAAATAATGTGTACCAAAACACAAACGAAATTGAAAAAAATATAATTAGCAAAAAAATATTCAATATTAAATTGCCTCGTATTTTTAAAGGGTCTCTCAGCCAATTCATGCATGTCGCTATGAATATTAATTGAGCATTAAGCAAAAAAATAACAACAAATGACATTAAAGAAGTTTTTAATATTCAAAAACGTTTTCACCACATTTTTGGTAAATAATTTCACACTTTTATTCTAAATGACAAAGTATTTGAAAAAATGGCATGTTTTTTATGCAAATATTTAAAAAATCATTATTTGCGAAAATATTTTTTTTCATATATTACACGCAATCGCTGAAAGAGGATTGCGCTAAAATATGCTCCCGAAGGTAGAACGGCGTGAATTTTCAAAAAATGAGTAAACGAAATCCAAGCTAAAACAATAAAAAAATCAGAATATACCAGCAGGTGTGACCAGATTTAAAAAATTTTATGAATTTTTAAGCTTCACCTGCACACAAACACGCACAAAGAAAAGAATGTGGCAATAATAACAAAAAGAGTTTGCGAAAACTGAAATAAAAAGTATTACTGCAAATAGTTATATATAAGACAAAGTGACTAAATAAAGTCAAATGCAATTTGAATAAAGCCATTAAATATCAAATGCCACTAACATAAAAACAAATCTGAGTGGAGTGTGAGCCATAAAGTGGGATTTTGAAATTGTTAAACTCCAGTAGCCGTCTGTGGTGAAGCGATTAATTTTTATGGGCATTAAGTGGCAAGAATGTGCGGATAAAACTGAAAAACGCTGCACGAAACAGCAAGACTTTAATAAAGCGAGGTTTAAAGGAGGTAAAGGGAAGCTAAACATATGATATATGAGCTACTTAAGCTTCTAGTGATTTGCATGAAGTATGAGCAAGGAGTCTTAGGATCACTATACATATACTATAAGACTCAGAAATGAACATTTCAAAGTATGTTGAGAAGAGAAGTTTTCAACGACAAAAATAAAAAAAAAACAGCAGCAAGAAAACGCACCTACAAGAGACCGAACAGCTTAAAACACCAAAAAGATTAAATGCTGCTCTAGAGAAAATTAGCTATTAATCACCATAAAGTGCCGGTTTTCTCAAGAAAATTCAAGAAATTCTATTTACCTACACTTGCAGCAGTTTTGCTTCAACTTACGCTTTGTGTACAATTTGAACTTTGACTTTACTCTTGAACTGAACTTGTGAAACGTTTTAACGCCCATTCGAGCATCATTGCGGCATTACACTCAAATTTCACTTGAACTTTCGTGAATAACGAAAAATTGTGCATGAATGCTTTGAATTGTTTTGTGATAGACCCTTGAGGGAAACTTTGGCTTTTGTACCGCTACACAGTTGTTGACATTGCAGCAATGTTACATAGTTAGATATATACAGACTTACAACCGCCATTGGCCATTGATATGCGCTTCTAATGAAGAGAGAGACGATTAAATTTCATTGAAATCGATTTAATGCTCAACTGAATTGACCGCAATAACCGCCAGCAGCCACTGGCAAGCCACAACCAACTTTGTCACCCACACGCACATACAAAACACACACAAACAATACCCTAAACCAATCAACCAAAATTTGCAGTCAACAAAGGCGCACTGATGTTATGAAGTAGATATGCATTGGGAAGTGATGGTATGGTAGCGCGCAGGCTTGTAAGGGGAGCATAGTAGCGCTAGTAGGTGGCTTGAGGCTTGTGGCTTGCATTATATGTCCGCTGAAAGCGTGGCATGGCGAAAATGTCAGAGAAATGATGAAAACATGATAATAGTGATTGAAAGTTTGTCACTTTGTAGGAATGTGCCTTTGGTGGCAAAGCCGTAATTTTCAGATTTTTGCACTATACACCGGGATTTTTATGTTGCCATATATGTACATATATAGTATATAAATATTCTGCAATTTGTTAATTAATTTTTTGCAAATATTATATAAAAATTTCAGTGGCAAAAACTTTCAAGAAAAATATTCGTAACTGGCAAAAATTGTGTATATCGGTAACTAGTTTCTATGTAATGGGTTTGGTAACTACTTAGAAAATGTAACATTAGGTTGGTATATTTTTCAAGGTATTGTTTATTTACTCTTCAAAAAAATTGTTTCTCATTGCATGATTAATTTTTGAAATTAAGCATGGATAGTTCTTGCTCGCTAGAGGTCTGGTGGTCCGTAGTGGTCCAAAAGGAGAATTTGTTATTAAAATGATATAAAATTTCAAAAGCAAATATTTTCAAGAAAAATATCTGCAGATGACCAAAATTGCACATATCGGTAACTACTTCCAATGTAATGTGTTTAGTAACTACTTAGAAAATTCAACACTAGGTTAAAATTTTTATTGCCAGATATTGTTTGTCTGCAGTTTGAAGATACTTTTTCCATTGTAAGATTAGTTTTTAAAATTAAGCGTGCATTTTCGTGCTTGCCACTGATCTGAAGGCTGAGCGTACTGGTCAAAGGAAAGGGGAGGGTTGATATTAAAAGGAGAATTTATATAATTAATTATGCATATTTCTTCTTTAGAATTAGACTGGAAATTATTGCTTATAAATTTTCTATAGCGTAGTGTTTTGCAAGTAAGGGCTACTGGTTCAAAAATAACTAGTCCTTTTTTCATATGCTATAAGTATTCATCATATATATGTACATATAATATACTATATGTATTTCTACATAAAGGGGCAACTGACGAAGTCGGAAGTGAATTATATTGATATTTTTTAATCAGAACATATTTCATGTGCTCCATTCTCTCGGTTTCTTACTTAATATTTCCGTTAGTTGTTTGTGTAGAAGACCACAGAGCATTTCTCTGGCTTCAGGCGTATTTTTTCAGAAATTGCGATACCCACTTTGGAGCTACTAAATTAAAAATATATACAAATACACATTTTTTCATCTACTCCGTTTCTTTATTGCTCTTGACCGCATTCTGCTGGCCTCGGTCAGCTCGCTTATGGTCGGTCACTGCAAATGTGAGTGCATTCAATTGAAAATTAAATTTTCAGTTATTGGCAGCAAGTACTACAAAGTTCAACCCGCAGCCACACTGGCAGTTTCTTTTACTCGATCTCTTGCTGGTGGAGTGCTCGTGCACACAGGATGCGGGCGCGCCTGTACTTCCTGCCTGCCTGCATCGCCTGTTTGACTGTCTGCTCATTACGCAGCGCTGCCAAGCTGCTCGAAGCAACATCTTCTTTCGATAGCGCCAATAGACTACAAGAGTATTGGTTCTGACTTCTTGGCTTAAATTCGTTGTGGCACTTTTTTGCGATTTCCTCTACACATTTGTGGCAGCATGTTGTTCCACACACGTACATATATACATACATATATGTATGTATATATGCACGTTGCAACTTCCTTATTTAATGTCAGTGCATTTTCATTGATTTGTCTACGGGTTTTTTTTTATTCGCACTCACTTGCTGGGGTCTTTGCGAAAATTCCTTAAACTTGAAATTATTGAAATTGTCTTCCTGTTGGATGCTTCACATCCTCCGCATACTTCTGTCGGCTCTGTGCCGCACGGCCGGCGCTCACTCAATACAGCCATTTAGCAGTCAGTGGCTTGACTTGGCTTTTCAGCTTTTGTCTGAGTGATTTTCTTCGAAATAGTTTTTGATATTTCAATGTCGAGGCGCTTTTTGTGGCAGCTGACCATGTCCTAGATGCCGCTCGTTGCCCAAGAGGCCACTACAGGCATTAATAATGAAAATATTTTGCACCGAAATTTGCTCTTGAGCGGCAGCAGCAGCAGTCGGTTGATGTTTACTTTGACGATGATGATGATGATGAGCAACATGATGATGACGATGTTACTGCTGCTGCTGTGTTCATCAGCTGATGCTTGGTGCTGAAAGTGCTGATGCTAAGCATATTTACTGATGCAAAATCGTTGGCAATGTGCTGAGTTGTTGATGGCTGGGCGTGCGTTGGTGTGTGCTGGTGTTTTGTCGGCATTCTGCCTTCGCACTAGACTGGAAATTATCTACAATCAGTCGCAGACGTGTCAGCATGTGAATTCAATTTGGTATTTTAATTGGAAGTGCAGCCAATTTTCGGCAAGTGTGGGTGGGCGAACGGTCGTTTGGACTTTGGGATTGCTAGAGATGAGCTTAGAGGAAATATGACTTTGTAGTATTTCCACTTTAATTAAAATTTTATTGTTAAGTACGTGTGGTATGTAATGAGCTTCGAAAATAGTACAGATCTTTTGTTAGGGATCACATTTGTAAATCCATAGGTTACAAATGTATGCAGGAGCAAGTGTAATCTTTTATGGTGCTGTGGGAACCATATAGAGGGTGGTCGAGTTATGCGTTTTTGATTTAAAAAAGTAAGTTGAAATACCAGTTTTGGGTTTAAGATATTTTAATTGTGTGTCATTCATGTATGAGAAGGAATAGAAATTTTCAGAAAAATATGCAAGTGGGAAGCTTCTTGAAGTTTAGAGGACTTTCCAGGTGTGCAAATAAATCAAAGACAAGAAGCGAGATACATGCCTACATATGTACATTTCAAAGTTTTTTAAAGTTAACAGTTTTATGAAGAAAGAATACCTATGAAACATAAAGTACAAAGAAGTAATGAAAAACTACGCTAATGCACCTCACAATTCAGTAGAGTGAATGAATGTACATATGTACATACACATGTACATAAGTATGTTTTTTTGCCCTAGAAATATTCTGCAATACAATAATTATTTACTTTTCAATACTAGAGCCATTCAAGTCAATGTTATCAAAGGAATAAGGCAAGTATGTACTTATGTATGTATGTACTACATACCAAACAACGCATCAAACAAAATTCTTGCAGAACACTTTTCCCCAAACACATCAATTACAACAGGTTACAAATCTGCATGCACTAACATGCATTTTGATGCTGCTTCCCTACGATAATATTCAATGAAAATGCACAAAAAACAACTCACAACAAAAGCAAACAAATCGAGTGCAAATGCGACACTACTTACGGCTCGCTGTCGTTTGGAGTAGGCCGAGCGGCTGAGCGGCCGAGCACTCTTCAATTCGTAATTTGTTGTGCACAAAACGCAGCATAAATGTTACACAAATGCAAATGAACAGAATAAACTTTTTTTCGTTCGATAATTAGCAGAAACTCACCTGTAATTCTTATTTGTAGGCAAAATATAGTGGCACTTATTTTTGCAATATTGAGCACACATTTTTCACAATTTATCATTAAAATATCACTATTTATTTCACAATACACTATTTGCACTCACGACGCGCACACACATCGAACCGAACAAATTACGACTGCCCGATTGACTAGTAAACGATGCTATTGCCGCTGGATAGCGAAAATAAAAAAAAAAAAAAACAATGCTGTCAAGTGAATTTTCGTTTTTGCCCACCAATTTTTTTGGATGTGCACATATGTATGTATGTACATACTTATTGAAAAATGCATGAGACCTACAGAACTTACATACATGTGTACTTAGTACATACTTATATTCGTTGAAAGGCAAATGCGTTGTAAATTGATAAAGGAAGCGAAAGGACACAGGTAAGGCGTCAGAAAAACATTGACGTACCAATTTCTGTCTTTTCTACTGTTAATCGGGGTTTTAATATTAAAAAAATATATACATATGTATGTACATACATATATGTAGATGTATGAAAATGTACTGTTTTCAATTTATTAAATTAATTAAATAATGTCTAGCCCGATTGGCGCATATCTTTATTTATGTTTATGTTGTTAGGCAAAATATCATTTTTGTTATTAATTGTGAGGCATATAAATTCTGTAAAAAAAAATTGGTTGAACATACATATGTATGTAGTTAAAAGGTGGTAACAGGAATTTTGAATAAAAAACAGTTGCGTTTTTTTTTTTCATAGCGCATTTTGCTTGTTCCCTACGAGACGGCTGGTGTTGACTCAAAACTGGGCAGTTTGGCTTGTTGAGAGACCCCATTTGTTTTTGACATTTGACAATAATGACAAATCTAGCCAAGTGAACAGATAATTTAAATGACTAGCTACCATAAAGCATTCTGAAGAAATAAAGAATGAAATATGTTGTTAAAGTTATTTTTGAGATTAGATTTTCAGTGTATTTTACAAGATTATTAACTCTTATTAAGTGACCCTTAGTTTTACCTTTAATGAGCTTAACAACTCTTCCCGAGCTCAAATATCTTCGGTGAGGTCAATGACCTTTTACATTACCTTCAGCCCTATCAAAAACCCTTCTTTCTTGATTTACCTATAGCTAAGTTAAAAACATTTCCTGAACTCATTGAAGTTCGTGAAGTCGGGGACCTTATATTTTTGTGTTTGTTCAAGTCAACAACCTATCCTGAGTTCAGTGACCTTTGGAGAGGACAATGACAAGGGTTTACCTTTAGCCAGATTGAAAATCCTTCGCGACTTTTGATGAGGTCATTGCTCCTCTTATTTACCTTCAGCCAGGACAATAATCCATACTGAAGTCATTGATATTTGTGTTCACCTTTAGCCAGGACAACAACCGCACCTGGGATATTGACTGCTACAAACAAGGTGGCAAACTTAAGGGGCTATACCAGTGTGACACTTTCAAAAAACATTTTTTTTTTTGCTTTTTCGATAGTTTTTATATTCAAAAATATCCTGTGAAATATCGAGGTCGTATCTTAAATAGTTTTTGAATAGCAGCGTTCTAAATAGCGACCGCTCAGAGGTGCAAACATATATAAGTTAAACTTTAAACGCGTTTTTCTCGAAACGACATTTTTCAAAATTGCTGATATTACGAGTATAACTCAACGAGAAATTGACCGATCGACTTCAAATTAAAACTGGATATAGTTGAATACATTTGCTATACAATAGACTACGATATTTTTGATTGGTTTAAAATTGTTAATTTGGCATTAACAAAACGACCATTTTTATCGTAAAAAAACGATTTTTTTTTAAATTACGCCATTTTCCTAATTTTTGATATTTTTCAAAGATCTTAGTTCATTATATAGAAAACATATTTAAGTTTTATGAATTTTTTTGGTATCAATCGACCGGAATCATGCCAGCAGTTAGGCACTTTTTTTTCTGCACTTCTGCAGACAGCACATAACTCCCTTATTTTTCAATATTTTTGTAAAAAAAAATTTTTTTAATATAGCTAAAAATATACTTTATTACGAGTACGTCCATAGAACATCGAAACATTCAATCTAGTACTTTCTTTTAAAAAAATTCACGAAAATCGCCTAATTTTTTATGCGTCACACTGGTATAGCCCCTTAAAATGCTCTGTTTAAGGTATAGAAATTAGTAAAAAATATTTGTAATTATTAAAACTTAAAAATATTTTTCCGTACAATTCTTTTTGATTGTCCGCATTGTAGCTTTCTTTATTGTATAACAATATACTTTCCATTAGATATCCCAACACTTATGATATAACACTTGCCTGTCAGGCTTTGGCGTGTCATTAGTGAACACGGTCTCACCCCGCTCCCTCCAACAACGCACTCAAAAGATGACGTTCGATTTCTTCGGCATCCGCTACAAATGTTGCCAACATATTTCCCACACTATTTCATTGTCATTGCTATCGATTTGAATGTGCGTTTGACTGCATGCTCCTTTTCCTATTACACACGCTTACAACAACTTACAACAAACACAACAACATACTAACATGGAGTAGCAATGCATGGGCTTTCACTGCATATTCGCACACGTTTGGTAAATAAATTTCTCTGCAGCTATTTTGCTATTTTCATGCTTGTCTAAGCGCGCTGCACACAAATATCGCAGCGATACGATCGGAAATATGCATCCTGTTGTTCACTCTACGAAAGTTGAAGTGGAGAAGCGTTGTAATTTTGGAAGGCGAAAGAGAGGTATAAAAATGCGCTGGTGAAATAAAAGAAAGCTTTGTTTTTTCGAAAAGGAAGTAAATTGCAAAACAAGTGGAAATTGCGCACGTCGAATAAAAATTGTGTGTTGAAGTGCTGCAGATGTATATGTGCGTGTACATATGTGTGTATGTATGCAAAATGCCTAGCCTCCTGTTTACACTTGTGCTGAGAAAATTGCATATGGAAAGTTTTCGATTTTTTATTGCTTCTGCTGACGCTCAACCCATATTCATTTTGCTATATTGAGCAATTTTCCTCATGCTGTTTCGTTTCTTTACGCTTTACGCTTTTTCGCTCTGATGTTTTGTAGCAGGAGTTTCTGTTCTTTCTTTCAGCAAACCGATGTTAGAAATGATTCATTCTTGGCCTTAATACTTGTATAGTGGTATAAAACGATAGGATGCTGAGGTTAAGCTTTTTATAAGAGAAGAGTAACACATATTTAATGAAAACTTTAGAATGTGATTATTAGAAGCTTTTAGAGCTTTCAGATGAGCACTTACATCAACTGAAATTAAAATGAATCTTCATCTGACATTACTAAGTAGGGGTTAGTAGGTCTAGGTATGGCGTGACAGCCGGACAGTATAACCTAACTTGTCCTAAGAGCTTTCCAAAATAAGCTTTCAAATGAAACTGAACTTTCATCTGACATTACTAATAGTCGGTAGGTCTATGCGAAGGGTGTTCGACTTGGTTAACCTAACCTAACCTAAGAGCTTTCATATATGAGCTTTCATAAAAAGCAATATTATCTGATATCAAATCAAGTTGAATAAATTTTGACCAACTATACTTTTCAAGGATTTAATGGTAAAACCAAGTTTTAAGACATTTCCTGGCTTAAATTATCGATGTCAATCTTCCTATGAAATCTAAAATAATCGAATACTTTATTTTTTGAAGATAAGTATATGTAAGTCTCTCTTTGAGTTCTTTAGTACTTAGTTCAGATCTCATTTCAAGAAACTTACGACTTTCTGCAGCTTATGAGAGTATTTTTATTCTTATCAATCAACTTCACACTTCTATGTTATCTTTGGATTGAGGATCTTGTATCGAACAGATCTTTATTTATGAAGCATGGTATGGGCTTTTTAAGGCTAATTTTGAAGCCAACGACTAACTCTCAGTTTTTGAAATATTTAGGGCAACCTATTCGGTGACTAACAGAGCTCCAAGGCAGTTGGATAGTTTACCTACAAAGAAGGCACAGTTCAAGGGGTCAGAAAACACTCGGGTTTGGGTTATTTTTTTTAGAAGAGGAATTTTGTTTAATAAATACATATACAAATTATAATGTACCTTGTACACTGGCTATTCTTTTCGCAAAATTTCAGATTACCTTGATCTCATAGCCGATCTCCAGGAAGATCTTCGAAGGAAGGTGACTGGCGATAAGGAAGATTATACTGCTTAAAATTAGGCAAAATCCAAAACTCAAAAAAAAACATATTATTATATATGTAGATGAATACCGTTCATTATGGAATTCAAAATTTTTATTAAAAAAAGTCAGTTTCACCAAAACACGGGTTTTTTTGTGAAAAATATACACTTCAAAGCGACAGGAAAAATCGAAATTATAATCACACATACATATATTTTTATCCCTTCGACCACTTCATCTAAGAAGATCGCCTAAAAATTTCAGTGTTTCTAAGAAGGTTATAAAGTTCTTACAAATACGCTCATATCTCCGAAACTATTTGTAGGATAATTATTATATAACTTCGATAAATATCCAGACAAAACCGATTTTTTAGAATTCACAAGAGGATGTAACCCCCAATTTGTTCACTGATTCTAAAATAACATAGAAAGCCTTTGAAATCGAGCGATCCAATATCAAGCATCACTAAACCAGGCCAAAGCGTTGCTCATAACTTTCAAAAACCACCGGAAGATAAATTTTAGACAGGAAAGAGGTAAATATTAAAGCCGTAGCATGCGTATTGGATCAATAACAACAATAATAAAAGCCGTAGAGCACTTTTCATGCCATACACACAAAAGATAACAGCAAAGGCAATTTGAATAAAACCACTTCCTTACAATTGCCAATCGCGTGGCAAAGAATGCTCTATGCAACAAATAAGAAGCTGTGGCAGCTACCTATTCTAGTATAAGCGGCAGCAACAAGAAAAAAGTAAGAAATGATAATAAAAGTAAATAAATAAAAATAGGAAGTAGCAATAAAACACTTCTGAGGTACATAGGTATATGTGCTTGAATGACTAAACCGCTGCTGGGCGTGGCGAAGAGAGCGCACGCCATAGATTAACTGTAAAGATATGCGAACACGCGCGGATGAGAAATGACGAAGCAGCGCTTGCAAGCGGGGAAAATGTGCAAGAATATGCATAATGCTTCGTAGGCAAGTGGCTGCCGGTGAGCAGGTAGTGGCACATCGAGTGGAGTGGATAAGAGTGAAGTGGATGAGAGTGGTGTACGTGTTGTAATATCGTGTAATGCGAATGCACTCATTGTTAAGTGCTGTAAGCTTGTTGCCTGTTATTGTAAACTATCGATGAACTTTTTTTTATAGGAAAAAAATAAACGATTTGCTTAAATACCTACTTAGCTTTATGGAGTTATGCCAACTCTGTTGCCTTTGTTACACTTCTGTCACGTTTACCTTTATGCATTTTCGTTGGGCGGCTGCCAACTAGCATTTCAACTATTCTCTGCATTTTATTTGCCGTTTGTTTTGCTGTTGTTGATGAAAGTGTGAAGATAGTGCATTGTAATCGGTGGCATGCTTTGGAAATGGTTTTGTGAAACTAACCTTTGTATTAAGTATTCGAAAGGCTGTTATTTTGAATGAGTTTAGCAAGATTAAGGATCCTTCGATTTTCAATTATGGTTTTTTGTAACTCTTTCAAACGATTGTCCAATTACCAATTCTTCCAAAATAGGAGGATTTTATGTAATATGAAACCGTTTTAAAATTCTAACTTATAATACTTCTAAAGTTCAACAAAATAATAAAAGAATTAATATTTCGTAAAATAAACTCTGTCTTTTAACGCAGCATTATATCTCCGAGGCATGGAGCCTATAAGATCCTGACAACGTTTTATTGGCATGCCTTTCCAAATCTCTTTCACTGCCTGCTATAAATCTCCCGAATTGGTTGGTTTCTCTTCAACTACTTTTTTATTTAACGGTCCACAGGTTTTCTATGGGGTTGAGGTTAGAAAACTGAGCAGGCCACCGCAAAACCTTAATCCCGTTGACCCTAAACCATTCTTTTGCGCACTTGCTAGTATGTTTAGGGTCTTCATACTGTTGATATACCCATATCATTGGCATATTCCCTGAGATATATGATAACATTACCTCAGCTAATATTTTGACATATGCCCTTTGATTCATGATGCCTTCAATTAAGTGAACTGGAGCAAGACCACTATGTGAAAAACAACCCCATAACATGATTTTGAAACCGTTATATTTAACGGTTTTTGTTTAACGGTTTTTGTTGTTCCTTAGAATCTTTACTACCCAACAACTCAATTTTGAATTCATCCGACCACAATATGTTTCGCCAGTTTAGCCAGGGGCAGAAGCCTTGCTCTTTTGCAAATTGTATGCGGGCTTCCACGTGTTTCTTTTTGAGTAGCAATACTTTTCGTGGACTCCTGGCAATAAAATTGTTCTTCGTCAAACACCTAGGAACAGCTTCAGTATTAACTGAGAAATTTATTTCGTCACGGATGCACCTGACTGATATAAAGGGATTAAATTTGCTTCTATAATTTATGGCATTTGCTACCATTTGAGGAGAACATTTAACGATTTCTTCGATCTCTTTATAAGTTTTCTCAATTTTTTTATCGGTTCTCACTTTTACTTTTTTCATATTGGCACTCCTATTATTTTATGGACAACTGTATATGCTATGATGATCCGATCTGAACAATTTGTATGGAAATTGCGCCATTACTTTGGGAAACAATTCATGTCAATATGCACGAAGATATCTTGTCCACTAAAAAGTTTTCCATATAAGGACTTAAGTTTATCGACCATTTTGTATGGTAGATATATGCTATAGTAGTCCGATATCGACAAAACTGAGAGACTAGTTCGCGTATATACAGATAAGCGAACAAATACATGGACATGGCTAAATCGACTCAGCTCACCATGTATATAATAGGGTATCCTGATGGATGTTAAAAACTCCGTAACAAACTTAATATATCCTGTTTCAGTGTATGTATTTATATGAATAGTTATCAATGATTTATGTTATCAAACGAACAGTATTTATCTAATGAAAATAATTAGTTAATAGTAATTGAGTCAGATTATCCTTTATTGAATACTGTGAAAATTTTTCAAAAAATCGAATTTTGCTTTTGATATTTTAAATCAATACCTCAACTAGTGTTTGACAGTCCATCAGTATATATTTAAACGAGTTTTTCTCAAAACTACATTTTTTAAGTGTGCTTGAGTAATTAAGCTGAGATAAATAGTCCAATCAGGCTGCCCAAAAATGGCGAAGATTTTTGTCAAAACTCAACTTTTTTTAAAACTCTTCCGTATTGTCAATTTTGGAGTTTTTTGTCGACGGTAGGTGCAGACAATATCTTCCAGTAGCGAATTATTTTAGGTTTCCAGAATTACTGCAGGGAAGGTCCTTTATTTTTAGCGACATCAGAATATTTAATAATTTTTTTAAAAATATTTTAATTGTTTTTACTTTGCAAAAATTTACCCTTAAGCTTATGTAACTCGAAAAATATTTAATATTTTTTTTTTGCAAAATAGTTTAATTTTTTTTTTGTATTTTGTATAACTATACCCTTAAACTTAAAAAAAGTGATCAACTATTTTTTGTTTAATACCCAAAAATCACCTACTGGTACACCTGCCCCTTAGCACTCAAGCACTGATACTGTTATGCGTTTTACATCACTTTAATCTCCTCAAAATATGAAAATTATTATCAGCCTGGATTTCAAACCAAATTGGTGTATGGAGAATGCTTTTGATTATAGAAAATTAGCGACATTTGTTGTAATTGAATTTTCGGAAATTATTTTGCAACAAAATTAATTACAAATTGTTAACGAAAACAATACGAGCGCATGCACATAAAGGGACTATGGACAAAATGAAAGCCCAAAAGCATTTAGGTGCATTGCAGAGCACAGCGGTTACATATACAGACATATAAATGCAAGTGAGCTTAATGTTGCAGTGCATGTGTGTGTGTCAATATATAAACGTGCTCTGGTATTTGTGCCAACGTACAGGTGTTTAGCGGTATTTATTTTGGCGAAATATAATCGCTTTTGAAATGAAATTTGCAGCAAACACAAATCACTATGCATGAGAAAGATTTAATTATAACAAACTACGCTGATATGGTAAGGGGATCCCAATTGAGGCATTTTGCGTTTTTAAGGTAACTGTCGAAATTTTTGATAAAATTGAATTTTATGCCGGTGGTGTAAATGAACCAGCAATGTTTAGGAAATCATTAAAATTACTGTTCCAAACCTAAAATATAATTTAATGTCCATCATCAATCCAGAATGGTAAAAATTTGCCAAACATAATTTTTTTAATTTTTGTTTTTGCTTCTTTTTATCTTCCCACCCCTCTTAGCAATTCTCTCATATCAATATATCTTATTCCATCATTCTATCTACTTATCTAATTCACTAATAAACTACTCAATACTTTTTGACTCTTGTACCACAATCTATTACTAACAGCTTAACGAAATCCATTTCAGTTACATTTTCTTCATTTCTTCGCAGCAAAAGTTTCGATTTCAATTTCGCTGCTAATTAAAATTGAGACACTACAACAGAAGCAACGCCAGAGAACACAGCGCAAAAGGCAAACTAATAAACAATATTTTTTCACATTTTTTGTGTTCTGTGCTATTTGCACTTAAATCGTTATAATCAATCAATTTCGCAAACAATAAGAGAAAATGTGGAGATTGCGCACAAAAAATTTATAAAACTTTGCCGAAGTATGAAAAAGCATTGGTGGTTAGCGGGCACAAACATTTTACAGTTTGATAAATTAAAAATATTATAATTGAAAAGTTTTCTGGCAAAAAATATTAAAGGATTAAATGAAAATAATTAATGTATGAGAAAAATAATTATCGGTTGTTAATGGTTGCTTTTGAAATGAGAGAAATAGCCATTAGGTGGATTGAATGGAAAATTAATTTATATTTTGTAGTATAAAGATGAAATGTAATAATTAGAAATTCATGAGAATTAATGGGAAGTTGATATAAAAGAGGGTGGTCAGCATGCGCGTAAAATCATATTATTAAATCACTAAGAAAAAATATTAAAAACATTAGCGGAGCTTTGCCTTTAAACAGAATAACTTCAATAGATATATTCTTTGAAAAGTAATGTTGCCAAAACACAAAGGGAAATCAGGAGAAGTGGTGCAATTTAAAGGAGAGAAGTGCACTATAGAGCTGCTTAAAATATCTCCATAACTTATAGTTATAAACATATAAGAAATTCAATTTAATTTGTTATGGAGAAAAATGTGTCAAGGTCTCAAAGGGGTCATTTGCTTCCGTTATGATATTTTCATTGATTCTTAGATTTTTATATTGAAAATATACAACATATTATTTTTTTCTTAAAACTCATCCCTTGATACGTCTTGGAGTGCACCACTGTCGAAGAAAGTTGGTAACACCCAGGAGGAAACGTCGGAGATCCTATATACAAGTATATACATAAAATATCAGTATGACGAGCTGAGTCAATTCAGCTACATTCGGCTGTAAGTATTTCTGCATATATCCGAATTAGCTCCAAGGTGCTGCACATTTGTGGGAACCGACGATATCGGACTATTATAGCTAGTAGCTGCCAAACATACTGATTAATCGGCAACAATTACTTTTGGGGAAAACTTTTCCATTTGATGAGGTATCTTCACTAAATTTCTTCTTCTTTTTTCAGTCGATCAGCCTCAACCCATTTGGGGTAGCCTGAATTTACCGACTGTTGTGCCAAAGATAATTTGGTTACACCCTCAACCGTTAAAGTCGGCAAGCACGATTTTGACAAGGCATCTTTGGTCACATCGTCCTTCTCTTCGGACGAGGCATGGGCGCAAATCAGCGATATGTTGAAGAATTTCGCTTTGATGCGAATTTTTACCACCACGAACCCCACACCGAATTTGCTCTCCTTTATATGGATACTATAGTAAATGCAACAAGAACTTACTCGTCTTAGTCCTTGTCCCATCCATTGCATTTCTTGAACGGCGGTGATGTTAGCCTTTACCCTAATGAGGACATCAACCAGCTGGGTAGCGACACCTTCCCAATTAAGGGACCGGACATTCCAGATGCATGCCCTTAAATCTTAATCTTGAACCCATATGCAAGGGTCATCATTAAAAGGGGGGCCTCTTATCTGAGGTTGGGCGGCTCCCAGACCTAGCGCACAAGTCTGGAGAGGGGATGTTTGACATTCTCACTTAGGTCGGCTTCAAAAGGATGCTTTTTGGCTACCCAGAGGATACTTGGTCTAAGACCAGAAGTCTTGAGCTACTTGAGCCGCCTGTAAAATAATCGCTTCTGGCCACTCCCAAGTGAATGGCGCTCAGAGAAACTTATAAAAAGGACCACTTGTGGGAAAACGCGTTTTAAGATAAATGCGCGACGAAATGAGTTAGCTCCTTGTCTATTTTGAGGCTCAATATTTTGTACACCAATATATTTTCTATTAAACTCCCTATAAGGTATGTTTCTAGTCCATATAAGAAATACGCAAAGATAAAATGGAACCTTTCAAACTGCGAAGAAGGAAGATCCATTTAAATGTCCGTATTATTTAAAAACCTAGAGGAAAAGTCCAATATTTGATACTGAATAATGAAATAATAGCACTATTAAACAAATCTGATGGAAAAATTTACGACTGATATGCTAAGAGATGTTTGGGGTATTTGAGGTATTTGTCCTAATGACGTCTTTAAGCTAAAAAATTTTTCATCACGTACAGTAAATGGTGCTGGTTTTAACCTTACACCTTACACCACAAAAAATCCTACACGTTAGGAACATTTTACTTCCATTCTCCGGCTTAGCAACCCAAAATTAGCAAAAAAGGTTAAGGTTGGATTAAAAGCGCTAATATCACAGTCGCAAAATGACAGAACTAATGTAATTAGAAAAGACAGTATAGGCACTTATCTCTTCCACGAACGATTTAGAGATCAGTAAATGTTTCTTTATCACATAATTTGGGAAAGAAATTTTAGAAAAAAATACTCTTTTTTGTTTTCGAGGTACTGACACTTGCAAACCAAAAGCGAAGCTGCAAGGTGCTCGAGGAGGCAATGAAATTTTCAATATTCAGTGCAAAGGCCAAAGAAATCTCTAATATTTTCTTACTTAAAATGAGGGATACACGCAGTGCTAAAAATACTGTACATATGTATGTACATATATGCCTTCAATGAGAGCCTAACTTGAAAATAAATAAGGAACCTCAAATACCTTTGTACAGATTTTTTCCTGGTTATCTTTTCCGAAAATAGTAACATTGTATCAGCTGTGTCGCAGCTTAAACATTGTTTCCACTTCGAGTTAACAATATAATGAAATATTTTTAAAGCAATCCATTATATTGCATTGCATGGGAATTGAAAATAAAAATTGTCTACAATTTAATTGAATGTAAAATTTTATGCTTTTGTATTTGCTTATCTAACATTGTCAGCGTTGAAAATGCCACCAATGGTGTCATAAAACAAAAAGATACATTTAGCGCTGAAATCATAGTACATACCAACAAAACACATACTCACTCGTAGCACGATATAAATATGTATGTGTGCGCATATATGAAAAAGTAATGAAAATTTCCACTTGACACTGCATAACATACCTGAAAATAAAAGAAACATGAAATTGTTAAATAAAGACATACAGATTTATGAGCACGCACACATGCAAGAAATATTTATTACATGAAAATATCACCGATATACTGATAAATATGTTATATATGTATACTTTTATGTAGGTAAATATATTATATTTTTGCGAGTATTATTTAAATCCTTAACACAACATGGTTTTATGTGCATATGTGAGTGTGAGTAACTAGCTCGATGATTTTTTATTAAAATTTTCATTTATTTTGCGCATATTCAATATGAGGCACTGCCCTGCATTGGCTCAGTGTTGCATGAAAATATTTGTGTACGCAAAATTGTGGTGCGATAGGTATTTATGGGAGGTTTTCAATACATTTGCCATTTGTTGCATCATAAATTTTTGAATATTTTGTTGTTATGTGTTTGTGTGCGTAAAAATTGTGAGCTTGTTACAAATATTTTGAGCTTTTAGAAGGGTTTTACTGCAATATGTTGGTATATCTCGTAAAAAAGTAGAAAACCATCGAAAAATTGAGCGCTACTCTTTTATGTCATATGTATGAGGCCTGTAGTAAAAGAAACTACTTGTACACTTAATTATGACTAGTTTGAGCCGGAAACTGAACTGGTAATGTAAAAATGCTTTCTTCTCAAAAGCATTTGTCTTTTTTTACGCTAGTCCTTATGAGTTGTAAAGTCAGGTCTCAGACCGATACCATACTATCCTTAAACCAGCTTAAGATAGACAAAAAACCCAGATTATTTCTGAATTAAAGTCGTAGATTTCGGTTCGTTATCATTCTAATGTCGAATTGTTGGTCCTTAAGAAAATTACCCAAAAAAACCGTCACGTCGATATTAACCTAAAGGTTTCCTGATTAGTTCCTTTCGGTCCTAAAATTCTACCAATAAAATACAAGTATTTTTCTGAGTACTTTATTGTAAGTTCCAAAATTTCTAATTGTAAACTAATTTTATTTAGACTTATTCATTTTCAGTCCCAAACCTATGGATTTAAACTAGTATTTTTCGGCCTAGCTCATTTTTAGTCTCGAATTTTTAGTTTTCAACTAGTATTTTTTTGGACCAGTTTATTTAAAAATCATAAATTCCAGGTTCAAATATTATATTTGTTGTCGGCTAATCTTTTCGTATCGTGTTACACACTCCGCGTTATACTGGAGCAAACCAGCGAGTGGCAAGCGAATATCCACGCCGGTTTTGTAGATTTCCATTTTTTATAGTATCAGGCGCACTCATATCTGAAACTACTTATATTTGAAAAGTTCGTAGTGCTTTGAATGCAAATCCTACACAATGGACAGCTATCAGATCTAATTTATTGGAAAAGTGACACAAAGCAGGGGTGTCTTACAGGTATATCACCGCTGCTATTTCTCATTGTTTTAGACCATGAGCGAAGCATTAATGAGCAAACGAGGTGTGTCTTGAAATTTTCTGGGATATGTCAAAGGTCTGATTTACGTGGATGATATTGCTCTCCTGACAGTAAAAATGAGACTTGCAGGAGACTCTAAATAAACTTGGCGAATGTTCGGGCGAGGTTGGCCCAAAAATTAAAGTGGATAGAACTGATCTCATTTCCAGCCGAATTCTGCTATTTTGGGATCAAAATAACCACCACTTGTGGTTCTACTGAAGATTTTGCCAATCGCACAAAAAAAAGCGCGTGGTGCATTTGTTGAGTTAAACAACATCTGTTCCTATAAATTTATCTCAGTCAGCACTAAACTTCGTATTTTTAACTCCAGGGAGAAAAAAGTTCTCTTATACGGTTGCGAATCCTAGTCCGTTGATACGGAAACTGCAGTCTTTTGCTAATTCGTGTTTAAGAAAAATCTTATGGGTCTGGTGATCTCGTATCATCTACAGTAGATTTTTATTCTACTTGAAAAGGAACCAACGAACTTTCATAGAGCTAACAAACAAACAAACGTGATTTGGGTGGCTAGGCTAGCGCATACGTTACTCAAAAATTGATGGTTTGCAGAGCTTACAAGGATCCTGAAATTGTGGATGTCTACAAACTTCATGGCGACGTATGACAGCTGCGACTTGAAAAACTCTTAAACTACCTATAATTGGAACGGCTTTAACGTTTTTATTTTGACCCTACGCCTCGACCGAGATTAAAGCAAATATTATATACATATATATTTTTTATGGATTAGTCAATTTTCA
This sequence comes from Bactrocera neohumeralis, assembly GCF_024586455.1. NCBI lineage: Eukaryota > Metazoa > Arthropoda > Insecta > Diptera > Tephritidae > Bactrocera > Bactrocera neohumeralis. The sequence continues at coordinate 75,227,467 of NC_065920.1, read as the reverse complement.
GTCCAAAAACTGTTCCTTGTTTCAAATAGCTCAATTAGAGTTCCTGATTTCAGCAATAAAATTATATTCCTTTTCTAATTCTCTGCAGGGTATCTTCGATATATGTATCGTCAATATCTATATACATATGTACATACATATACACATTACTTTGAGCGCTTGTAGAATTATATCATTTCATCGCATATTTTTCACAGTATGAAGGAACAATTTCTCTGTATGCAATTGAAAAAAAAAAAAAAAATTTTTTTTTGAATCACCCTAATGTACATACATATACATACTACTTTGTGCGCATGTAGAATTATATCATTTCATCGCATATTTTTCACAGTATGAAGGAACAATTTCTCTGTATGCGCTTTTTATTCCACAACTTTTTCCTATATTTGTATTTATTTATAAAAATAATTCTGCAAACACATATTGCCATTTGTTTGCTTATGCCGTTAGTTTTTGGTGCATACAATGTGAAATTGATATTTTATTGCCAAAATCTGCGCACACACCAGCTTTAAGCTGCGACTCAATACAGCGTTGCTTGTTAGTGAACATCAATTGATTCTCCGCCACAGTTTACATCAACATATTTTGCAAACACCACGAAAATATATTTAAATGAAAATTTTTAAAATGTATTTTTTTTGTAATTTTTTCTCATCCGTTTTGCATACATAAGCTTAATTACGATATGGCGCACAGCGTTTATCAATTTATTACATTTTAATTAAAATAAGTTCTTTGCTTTTATTTGGAGCATATTCAATAACACGTTTGTGGGGAAAAATATTATGAAAAAATTTTCAATTATTTTATTATATAAATGCGTGATGCTATTAAGGGAAATAATGAAAATATAAAAAATGTGAAATATGTTACACTTTTTTTTGATAATATGTTTTAAGCTTCAGCGCAGATTGCTTGAATATTAAAGCACAAATTAATAATTGATATGCTGCAATTTACGGTAATAGTCCGAAAAATGGGAAATGAGCAGGTGATTCTTTCTCAAGTTCATACTCAGAAATACCAGATTTTTTAAAATTGCTTTAATATCGACATTTGCTAACAGTACTTTAAAATATGTTTATATTCCGACTGGTAATAATGTGTTGATGTCGACTTTTGCGGATGAAACAGCCCTATGCCGTAGTAAATGTCCCATCAGTGCTTCAAGGGCACTAGAGGAGCATTTAGCTTTTGTTGAAACAATAGCTAATCAACTGGCGAGTAAATGTAAGTGAACAAGGGTGTAAGCATGTTACGTTTTCACCAAAACCAAAAAGAGGCACTATTTCAATAGCACGCAGTGAAGAAAATATGGCAGCCGTAGCTTAAGAGTGTACACGAAGACAAAAGAGAGTCGAATCGACGCCGTTCGCAGCAATTTGGACTGACGTATGGAACGTCTTGACGCATTTAACGTCGAGATCTTAAAGTGAAGCGCACAAAATACATCCTGGGTCGGTCGATTGGTCATTAAGATGTGTGATATTACACCGTTGGAATTTTTTCAGTGGGAATTGGTAATGTCTAAAGTCTGTACGGACAATCCCGCTTCGATTTAGGCCTTGGAGCAAAGTATGACGCGTGTCATTCGCCAGTTACCAGTAGCTCGAACGAGTCATCGAAAATTGGAGTCAGCATATGTACCGTCTGAGGCAAAGGAATAAACACCAAAGAATTTTCTTTTGAATAATAAGAAACATTTCTCACTAAATTTGAAGATTATGTTTCTTTTGTTTTTTTAAGTAGGGTACCTGGGAATGGATTATCCTTTATAAGGCGGTAATAAAGCGGATTTTTATATATGGTATTCAACTTTGCACCTAAAATTTATATAATACAGAGGTTCCAGTAAAAAATCCTTGGAGGCCCACCATGATACATTCAATTTGAAACATTCACAAAGATATTTGTATTCATATGGTAAAGAAAGAAGAGAGCTATTAGGTCGCCTTCTAAAGAGCAACCTATCGTAGCTTGTCTAGTTTTAATTAGACTTAATTTTGTATTACTTATTGTTAGAATATATAGAAGATATATTAACAAAAAAAAAATAATCAGTTAAGGGGTTTTATTCCAAAACTTCAAACGCATTGTTATGACGCGTGTCATTCGCCAGTTACCAGTAGAAATGCTCCGAAACGGTTATACCGATTGGGTTGAAATTTTTGCTTCTTACAGACATTTATCAGGTAATGATCGAAGAAAAAATATTTTTGATAAAAGCGTAGTTTTTAAGCCAATATGAAGTCTACATTTTTGCACAGAAAATCTACTTTTTTGGGGGGAAGACACCATTTCGCCAAAAATAAGAATTTGTACTAGTATTTCGATAGTTACCTGAAGTATGGTAAAAATATTTTTTTTTTTATGGTTTCAGATAATTTTAAGCAGGAAATTATAGCTAAACATCAGACATCTGGTGGTCCGCATGGAGATCAGCTACGGGAGCAAGTAGGTCAAAGTTTTCAAAAATTAAGCGCCGTATTATTTACAAAAAAATTTAATACTAGCTTAATAGGCACCTTAAAGTCAACTATAAATTATGGTTGAGTTGGGAAAAACGGCACACCGTCGAAAGTGAAGACGTCGTCAATGAAGCAGTAGCATTTTTTTTTAGCAAAAGGGAAGCGCCCAGGCAGAGCCCCTGCCGCCCAATTATCTAAGAAGTAACTAAGCAAACTAATAATTTCTGCTCATTATTTCCGCAAGCCTTCGAATGCTTCAATTTTTCAATTAACTCAATTTTTTTTGAGCGACTGCGGCCGCAGTAAGCGATGTGCGAGTTGGGGGCGGCGACACACGATACTTTTCGTGCAATTGTGGCATAAATTAAATTGCAAATACGAACGAACAGATAGAACAAATAGCAACAACAACAACAAAGAAGTACGTAGCAACATTGTTGCAGTAAGAAATATTGTGCCTGTTGCTGTAGTAACAGGCGGTCGCCGTGGTGAACTCCCCAACACACACACACTCACAGAGTTAGCCGCAGAATTATGCATACAATGTAGAAATTGTTTGAAGTCTTTCAAATGATTTTATATGAATTTTTTATGATTTGCGCCACACATTTTTGATAGACGCACGTAGCAAGGCGCACCGCAAGTCGACGGCGGCGTCGCTGCTTGCGGTTGCGGTGGAGACATTGAAGGTCTAACTTATGACTTCAATTGTGTTTGCTGCTTCGTGCATTCTATTGTTGTTGTTGTTGTAGGTGATGTTATTGTATTGTGGACATTTGAAGATAAAATAAAGGAAAAAAGTTGCATTATTAATAAGAACCGCAGGCGTGGCCGCTTTCAATTCAAAGTTAATAATTCTCATTATTTATTGCAATGTTTGGAGCGATAATAAAGTTGTCATAACTCGCCGAGACACACGTATTTACACACACATACATGTATCTGTCGACATTTATTGGCATTAATTTGAAAATGAGGGGCAGCGCAGCAAATAAAATACTAATATATGTATGTACATACATACATATTTAGACACGTATATATTTATAAGCAGTGAGTAAGCATAACATATTAAGTTGTTGTTTATGCAGCTCACATTCATAGTCTTAAAGCTTGAAATATTTTTGTGCGTAACATGCCAGAGGAATGTTTGTAGGTAACGGTTATCTATTAATTTGGGGAGTTAGCGATATTTATAGTATGTAAGTATATAAAATGCCTGTAAGCGCCAGCTTTATTGAGGCACACTTAAGACATCTTAGATAAAGAGAAAGGTCAAAGGTATTTTAAGCAAGTTAAAAATGTTTGTAAATTGAAAAAAAAAATCAAAAACAAGGGTATATGTTCTTTAAATGGTTTTAGACACTCTACAACTGCTTGCAGAGTGGTATGATTTCAAACTGAAGGTGAGCAAAATTACTAGCTTAAAAACTGTTTTAAAAGGTTGTATTCACTTGTAAGTCAGAAAAACGGGGTTTTCCGTGATTTTTTGGAAGAGTTGTTTTGTTTCATAAATAAATTAAAGCAATATACACTTGTAGAATATAATGTACTTCAATAATCGTTGGATCAATTGGAAAAATGTTGGAATCCCTTGTTCACGTAGTCGCTCTCCAGGAGACCATCCGAAAAAACCATCAAAAAGATGAGGAAAACTTGTTAAAAACAAAAAAAATATTATTACTATATATGAATACAGTTATAATCGAAAGACTTGTCATCTCTCGCGAGTCCGTTCGAATGGTTTTGGTGAATATTTTGGGTATGAAACGCGCCATGCTCGACTGGTTCGGATAAATCTAAATTTTTTTCAAAAAGGGTACCTTAAGCAAGCTCGTTGGTCATGCTTGATCGTGCGAATTCCGATCCCACATTCATGGAGAGTATTATAACTGCCGACGAGATATTGGCTTATGAGTTTGTCAAGTCAACAATCATCGGGATGGAGGGAAAAAACGAGCCGAATCAAAAAAAAACCGCGGCAAAGCCATTAAAAAATCAAGGTGATGCTCATTGTTTTTTATATATTCGTGGTTTGGCGCATCATGAATTTGCTCCGAAGGAACAAACGGTCAATAAGAAGTTCTATTTGGCCGTATTGAGGGGTTTCAACATCCGTGAAAACCGGTCGGCATTGTGGATGAGCAATTTATGGATTTTACACGTTGATAATGCACTATTACATCGAGTTACGATTGTGACTGAAATTAAAGCCGAAAACCCATTAGATCAACCACCATATTCACCAGATTTGGCTTCGTATGATATTTTTTGGGCCCAAACTGAAATTGTCGCTCCTGTTTACAGTCGATCGGAGAGATAAAACAAAATTCGCTGAAGAAGCTGAATGCCATCCCAAAAAGTGCTTATTAAAAATGTTTCGAGGACTGTAAAAATCGTTGTCATAAATGTATTACATGTGGTGCGGATTACTTTGAAGACGACAAAATAAATATTGTTGAATAATTAAATATATTGCGTTTTATTTACAATTTCCGGTCACTTTTTTCACAATTTATTTAATTATTAAAAATTTACAGTCAATTGTTTATGAAATTTTGACCCCACTGCGCCGAGATTTAATTACTCTTAATTTTAAAATTGAATTTTTGAAATCGATGAAATTTTTTCTTCTGAAATATATGTATATTGTATTTTCTTATGAGACTCATTATTAAAATTTATTAATTTAATATGTTTTATTTATAGTTGTTGTTACAAACAAAAATTAAATTTTCAAATTCGTTCAACAAGCCCGCAGAAAACCATATATCAACGCTTCGGTCACCTTTTAATTTATGCAAAATGGCATATTTTCCCAGCGAATGAAGCTAACTAGTTACAATCGTGAACGGCAAACATACGAGGAGTGTTCGAATAGTAAACTGATTTTTCTTTGATATTCTAAGCTTTTTTTTAATTATTCGTCAGTATTGATGAAGATTAAGGACAATCGTCACTGATATAACAAACTAAAAGCAACGAATATTCAGAATCCACAAAGTACTTTTATTGAGCTCGTTTTGGTATGGCCTTTAGTTCTTCCAAGGATGAAGATCTTCTTTATTTTAGGTTATATATGCAGATAACCTTACGTACTTTTATTGAAACCTAAAGAGTTGGAAACCAGCTGTGGAAACAGGGTCTTAAATCTTTTATCGATTAGCATGATCTCGATAGTCTCTTATTGCGAAAATCAAACAGGGATGTATAAACAATTATGCTCAACTTTTTTTAAAGGCACAGGTATATTGATAACGCTTTTCTGCAGTCGTAAATCCTTGCGATAGAACTTGGACGAAGGAAAAACAAAAAACTGAAACTAAAAATTGGGTTTTGGGCAAACATTATTACAAAAAATGAAAATTTCAGTGAAAATTTCGCGACATTTTTTTTAAATAGTTTTAATCGAAAAAAATCCTTCGTCTAAGTTTTTAAGAATTGTATCTCAAAGACCTGTGTCAAAATTTCATGAAGATCAGTTGAGTAGTTCTCGAGATATCTTGCCGATACTTCAAAAACACAGTTTCGAGAAAAATGCGTTTAAAGACGGCGCACTTTGCCTAAATGGGCTCGAGCACACAAGTTCTCAAGGCTATATCTCCGAGCCTATGACTCGGATTAACTTGAAAACATAAAAAAATATTCCAGAGGTGATAAAGAGTTTAATAATATAATAAAAAGATTTATTTTTTGAGACCCGTAAACCCAAAAAGCCCTTAAACCATTTGATGTTCTCATTGAAAAATACGTATAATATCCGTTATGGTTTTTGGAGCCTAATGGATTCCTAGTTGCGGATCAGTTATCTTAAAGGCTCTTTTTGAACATTGGTCTCTAAAGGATCAATGTCCGTTATATTAATCGTAATTTTGTACATACATATGTACTTATTCTGAACCTACTAAGTCTTTAGTTCTTGTGTTGCCATACTTATGCCATATTTGATCCTTTATCCTGCATTGGATTATATATTTCCATCTGTTCTGCGCTATTTGTTCAAAGTATATATGTATAAAATTCTCTCTTGAATATTCTTAGAAGGCTATTAACTGTTGATTTGGATTCGAGTAGAGAGCTTTCAGGCTCAATTTTTGACCTAACTTAGCAAATTATTTTCAAAAACTCATAACATGTTGGATCTTCTAAAAAATTAATTCAAATACTGCTAACATAAATCTTAAACTTAAAATGTCTGATTAATTGCATCTTATCATCTGATCAAACCTGATCCGGACTGGTACATTTAAGCTGATAAAAGCTTTAAATATGTGTTGGCCAGTAATTTTTTTGTCTACGACGCGAAAAGTGCATCGGGTGAATTTCACCATGAAAAAATAGCGAGTTTGCCTGAAATTTTGTGTTCCCAATAGAATCACGGATATGAAAATGATGCAGAAATGTTTCAAAGAGTCCAGTTTATTACCAATACAAGTATTTGGGTGGAAAAAGCATTCAACGAGGTCATAAAAGACTTGCCTTTAAGTCGTCCACCTACTACTGACACAGAGGTAATGACGATAACATCTAAAAACAACAAAACAAAACAGTGCTTGAAAATGCTTATGACATGAACCAAAATAATATAATATTTTTTCTCGAGATGTATGACAACGAAACAGAGGTTATCGTCAAACACACTACTGATGACGAGACGTGGGTTATGAATAAAACATTAAAAGTGTCAGAAATCAAGCGAAAGGCGCTCCAAAAATGAGTCTGTGCCGAAAAAACTGAAATTCGCTGAAGTTGCAAAAAGTTGGAAAATTGATTTATCTGTGACATGCCTGTATTTGCTCAAGAGTCTATTTTGAAGAAAATAAAGAATTCCATTAAGATATGTGAAAATGTAGAGTTTTCTCTGTTCAAGTGAAATTTTGATGATCAAGTAACTTTGACGATTATTCAAATTTACCATGTTCTCAGCTATATTCTGGAACAACTGCGCGGGTTTTGCAAACTCGGCCGCGTTTTGTGCACAAACCTCGTACAGATTTCCACATAATGTAGATTTTTTCACAGTGAAATCATCTTTGCTGATTTACAAGCATTTACAAAAACAAAAATCGCATTTAATTACTTTCAATTATGTTTAATTGCTGTGCTGTGTTAATTAAGTCAATATTTTTTCGCGACACTAGTTGTCATGACGAACATTTGAAGCGCAACGCAGATTAAATAAAAAAAGGCGAAAAATAGTAGATCGGACATAGGCGAACTTAATTAAGCGCACAATGGCATGTGCAAAAAGCGCGCAGAAACAAAGTGCGAATTAATGAATTTTATTGTCATAAAGCAAACAGATTTTTATGTAAATCCAAAAAACGATAAGACATATACACAAACACACGCACATGCATATTATAGGGCGCTCAATTCATTACGCTATTAATTTTTAATTCAAAATCACATTTGTACCCGCAAAGCTTTAATAAATATGCAAATTAATGCAAAGTCAAATAGCTCGCATTCATTTATGCATTATTCATTGATATTATCTTTGAATGAATTCATTTATTGTCGCGCCAAGTAGATAAATTGCAAAACCATTTGTAACAGAGGCAATTTGAAAAAGCGATTTTTCCGCGCAGCAACGAAATAATTTCCCCAAACCATAACTTTTTTAGAAGCCTGAAATAAGAGCAAAGCAAAATCACAAAAAATAACTGTATATATGCCAATGAAAAGCGACAAAAAACGGCGCAACACCGGCGGCGGATGACACTTGATAAATATATGTCAATTTGACAAGTAGCGCAAACAGCCTGACGCCTGACATCAGCAGTAAAAATAAATGCGAAGACAACGGTAACGAAATTGTGCGCCAACTGTGTGGCAATCGCGTATAAAAACATCCGCCCACAAGAGTCGAGTGATTGCGCGAGCATGCAAATACCACCGGGCGCGTTAAAGGCGAGAAAAAAGCGGCTTTAAAGCATAGCAGTCAAAAGAAGATTGCAGCGAGTGATAGCGAAAAAAGCGCGACTCAAAAAAGAAAAGAAAAGAGTACAAAAAAGCATTAACAGTAAACGGAAGCGTTCAGCGAAATTAAAACATTTCAACAAAAGTGCTTTTTTGCAAAGAAAAAAATGACAAAATAAAAGAAAGCAAAAACGCGGGCGCTTGTCGCTGACGGAGCTACTCGTTGGCGTAAAACATGCAACAGAGCCTTTTGTCAAACGTCAACCGTGTGCAGCACTTGACATTGACAATTGTGTATTGTATTATATATACAAATATATATTTTTTGTTGTTCGCCAACAAGTAACGCACAGAAATGCAACATTTAACATTTTTTACTGTCAACCTGCAACATGCACCGTTATCTGCCATGTTGCTGTTACAAAAAGTGCAGGGACCCTGCTACGCTTGTCACTGCGCGCAAATGTCAAAGTTTCTTTTACTTTTAATTTCATTCGCATTTTATTGCTTTTTCAACTTTATTTTCTTTTCGTTGTCACTTTGCGACTTTTTCCACGCAAATTTCGCCAATATGATGTGATAACAATCGCATTTTGGGTGGAAGGACATTTGGCGTAGCGACTATGCAGGCAATTTGTAGTCACTGTATATATTCAAAAATATATATGCATGTATATTACCGATGTGTATTGAAATTGCTAAGAAGAAACAAATAAGTCAACAAATTACTTTTGATTGCAATTCGACACTTCGTCATTATATATTAGAAAATTTAGTGTATTCATTTCTCTCATAGCAGTGGATCACTGTAGTAAAAACTTTTTCGGCTCGATAATTTTTGGTCTATTTTAACTAGACAAGGGATATTGCGTTTTAGCACTGGAACAATGATCTCGCGTGAGCTTAGCAGGCGCTGTTCTATGACCAGTTCCTGTGCGACTGCGATGGACTAAGGGGGCCGTCGCCCCGGGCGCAACGTCTTGGGGGCGGCAAAACGATCTTCGCTGTTTTCTAATATTCAGAAAAATACTTCAACAAATTTTTTTACAAAATTTATTATAAAAGATAAAAAGTTGTACACTCACAATGTAATAATGTGAATAACAATGAAAAATTCTAATTTTTACTCGAATACTCTTCAGTCTTTGAATTTGTCTTATATCTTTTGGCTTATATCTTTCTTAAAATTAGTGATAGAACTTAAAGATGCACTTTTCTAGCTTTGATCGCTACAAAATCACATTTTATTGAGAGAATCGCAAGATTGGACAGTCTACTCTGACTCATGGTCGATCTCAAGTAAAATTTGATCAATTTAAGTTTGCTGAAAGATCTTTCACAAGATGCAACTGATACAGGTGAGTAGTATTCTTAAAGTTCTCGCTAACGTCTTGTAAGCTTCTATTCCATTAAAGAAATGTATAATAAAACTTTTTCTGGCGAAAATCCAATTTGTTCTTTGTTTTTCTTCGCTCTCTTTAATAAAAGTAGGACGTAGATGTCTTGTAAATTTACTATCAGTTTAAAACAGCATTGTGCGAATTTTGGAACTTCAGAATTTGCTTGGTTTCTAGTTCTTAAATTTTATAGACTTAATATCGAAAATATTTTGTAAAAATTCACTTTAGTTTGAACTACCTTATGAAACTTGTAGGTAGGTAGATAAAGGGAGGGCGGCAAAACATCCTTGGCCCCGGACGCCCGAAGTTGTAGCTACGCCACTGCTTATATTCCATCTCAAGAAATTTTTGACAGGCTTAAAGCGCTTTGTCGATCTGAAACGGACTTATTATACAGTATGTGGTAGTTTTTAGGTATCAAAAGAGACCGACAACAACACAACGGTGTTCTAAGTCCAAGTCCAAGTGAGATCTTTCTTAGAATTGATCTTTTAACCTAATCTATCTGCACTTTTTGTTATTATGAGTTACGATTCTTTACTGGCGTATACAAAATATCAAAGCGTTGCTCCACTTATATACATATTTTTTATGCCTTAGATCGATCACCAAAGGCTTTCCACAAGAATTTCAACGTTACCGCACAAGAGTATTCGTTCCGCAGACAGAATTGTATGCAACTTCCTTGCAAAATAAAATCAATCATTGTAAAAATATAAAACTTTTCCTTTGGTTGTTTAAAAAAACACGTGGAACTCTGTGATACTTAAACCGTTTAACAAACAGACACTTGGCAAAAGTTATAGACAGAGGAAAATAATTTGTGTTTCAGATGCTAGAGCAGATCTCGACAGAAGCACGGTAAAGAAAATCAAAACCATTTGCATTCCCCTCCTCCAGTGTAGGTAAAGATAGTGAGGCCGCAGAGTCTGTTAAAAAACGATGACTTCTCCTCTTGGTCCTAGCAATTGAACTCCATCTGGTATCGCAAAGGATCAAAACTGGTCTATACGTGGCCTATATGCCTACCAGATTAACCTTATCTGATGACAGGGAGTTCTAACTGACAGTATCACCTTACTTTTTTGTCACAGTAGTATGATTTATTATGTTTATATCATATATATTTTTTTGCCCATATATTTCTTTATACAGGCATTTCTTCTTTATACCAGTTGTTTGCCAAATTTATTACCATCCAATGCTTGGTGAATTCCAAACCCATGACATTTTAGTAAAATGGTATAAACGCTTAATATTCTATCTCTATTTCATTATACTAGTCTATTTGATTTATACCAATTTGTTGTTCGATTCATCTATCTACACGGTCTTATGACTCAGCTTTATTTAAATGGAACAAACGCTTATATACTATCTATATTTCCTTATACCTCTCTATTTGATTGGTCTGTATAAGCGATAAAGGTGTTCAGGATGATGTATCGATAAAAATTTATCAGCCTTTTGGTAGCTAAGGACGGATATTTATACCAATTTAAGATGTATTTTTTGTTGAAAGAGTAGATAAAAAACAATATTTCAAACCTATCATAGCGCAGGCTTTTATAAATAAATTCTAAACATGTTTATATATACTATATTAAGGTACAATAAGTTTGTCACAGCTGCTCATTTGCGAAACCGCCAATATCGGACCACTATAGCATATAGCGGTCATATAAAATGACCGGTCAAAATCAATATACAAATCTTCATAAATTACTTATTTTCTTTAATATGTAGAATAATGGTATATAAGAGATAAAGGGTCTGAGAAGAGGTGAGATTGATGTTTATGGGAAAATTTTAGGAGAAGAGGAGAGGAAAAGAATTTGATAAAACCGCTAACAATTGAGACATGTGTTCATATTCTACATTCTTTTTTTATACCAAAATATATTTGGCTTTGACTATATTTGTATCTAATTAGAACTGGGTTTATGTTCTTAGAATAGAAAGTGCAATGACGACAAAAATAGCTTTCTAAACTTTACAATATTCAGAATCAGAAAAGCAAAAGAAATTGCAAATTTGGTAAACAAGCTTATTTGTATATCCAAAACATATTACAGTGACATTTAAATTGTTTACTGAGTAATTTTAGCGAGTAATTTCACTTACTCAATGTCAAGTGCTTAGAAGCTCGACGCTGCTTGTAGTTTTGCATTATGGTAAAAAAAAATTAATTCTACATGTTCATTATGGCAATTCGCCTAGATATTAGAATGGCAGAACCTACTTAAGACACACCAAATAAAATGCATTCAGAAACCAATTACCCAAACAATGCACAAAGAAGAGCACCAGTTCAACTACGCACCGACATAAAAACATACATAAGCACCATATATACAAACATTGTTATCAACACACTTGACCACTAACTCAACATCCATTAGGTGGGGAAGAAATATTTGACAAACGAATATCAAGTGTCGTCAGCGACTGGTCACGTCGGAGTATAGAAAAATTGTATTGACATTAAAAAACAGAAGATAACAACAACAAATTGCACACCTGTACACAAAAGTGGTTAGAATGAGCATAAATAAACAAACGAAACAGTGTGCAAAGACATAATGAAAACGTTTCTACTGCCAGAACGGTGAACGCTCATAAAATATTTGTTTGCGGACAGCTGTTCTGGTTGACCAAATGGCACTAAACGAGACAAACAATTGGCAGTTGACAATTGTCAATTGAACATTACTCATTTTGGTGAGAAATGAAATGCAAATAAATTTCGAAATGTTGCCACAGAAGGTAGGTGGTTAGAAAGCGGGCGAGCGGGTCACTTGAAAGCACCGACGACTACCTGAGCTATCGACGTGCTGCTCGTACGCTGGCATAAATTTTTACACCAAAATGTGTATAGTATGTGTGTGTTCTGCGGTACTGAGACACCTGCCAACTGTTGTCATACTAACCGTGATTGCTGTGTTTGGCCAACTGGCGGTCTCTTATTGATACAAGCGCAGCGCTGTTTGCTTAGATTTTTATCGCGCTTTTCTTTGAATGGCAGTTTTTAATAAGCGCTTTGCTGGTGGTGGAAGAAAATTGCTATTTGCGGTTAAATTAAATGGAAATTTGAGCTACGTTGACATTTGTCATGTGCAAAAAGTTTTTAATGACAGCTGAATCGATATTTGAGGAATGAAAATGTGGAAATTGTCGGAGTTGAAGGTAGATGAGGGTACATATACATACATATATGAAATAATAGGGTCTACATGTAGTTGGGGTAAAGAGTGAATTGTTAAGCTGAAGCAAAATGAATAAAGATTACTTAAGATATAAATATTGATTTAATATTTTCATAGGAAAATGAGCATCTATTATGTATAGACTTAAAAAATACAAGAGTATCTCGAGTTTATGAAATATCTTGATAGTTTTTGTCTCTTTAGAGCAATCTGACGATTTCAAAAAATATAAAAAATATGTAAGAATATATATTTTTTTGTAGTAATCTGTAGCTCGCCTTGTATAAGTGCGATCGGATAATGCTTCATTACGTTAGGAAAATAAGATTTCATACTAATAAAAAAACCTATCAGGCAATACTGCTTATTTGACAGTTTTTCAATGATCACGTCGAAAACGTGAACTATCCTATAGAATATGTTAATAGTGTTTAGGTACTGGATTAAGTAACCCCAATTTTGATTTCATTGATTCCGTTCCCCTATTTTTGATGTCAAACATCCATCATTCTTTGGAAGGCCAATTGTAGAACATATCGATAAACTAATGTAAATTATCAAATCCAAACGTCTACATGAATTAACGCAAATCCATTATCTGAATTGCCATCTCTGAATAGAAACAAAATCGATTCGTTTTTGAAATTTACTGTTGATGAAAAATTGGTCACTCACGACAATGTGAAGCGAAAACGATCATGGTTGTTTCGAGGTGAGCCAGCGCAAACAGTGACCAAGCCAAAACTGACGGCCTGGAAGAGATTGGTGAGATTGGCAGAGGGTCATCTAGTATGAGCTGCTCTCCTACGAGCAAACTCTTAGTTCGGACTCACAATTGGACCGTATGAAGGAAGCAATCGCTCGCGGTCAGCTTTGATCATCAGCAGAAGAATTATGCTTCATCCGGACAATGTCACCATACGATGGTGAGTCGTCGTCAGAGGCTCCGGCTTCATCCACTTAAAGATCGGACCAGACACCAATTGATTACTAGCTGTCCTGCGAATGGTGAATGATTTTTATAGACAAAACGTCCTCTCAAAAGAAGCTTTTCAAAATTCAACAGGGCTTTTGGTCAATGGGTTCACAATAACCGAAAGAGACATTGTGAAATAACCTTCAAATTAACAACAAGTTATCCACCTACATTTTTCCTTTTTTCTTAATACATTTAAAATTGTACATATAAACAGCAACAATTTAATTTTCATTCAGTTGTCTTTAAAGCATTCCTTAGACACTTCATGACAAATATTTTTATAATATAATTTGTTTCCTTCACATTCATATGCAGGTAGCACAATAACATTTTAAAATTCCTAGTTCAATATTTTTTGAGATTTGTGAGTGCAACTTACTATGTTTTCTGGTATTCCTAATTCAACTTCACAACCCACCACCTCTACTCTTCCACACAAAAACTCAAAAATGATTTGTTCTCCATCAATTCACTTCCTTATTGCTCTGCACAGCTTAAAAACCGCTTATTAAGTTCTTCCGTGAACACCCGAAAATCAATAATACTGATACGATTAACTGTATTTAGGTCCACCAAGGTGTTATCGTCCACTATATTTATCATAAACACTTAAGCATCTCTGGATTTCAACGAAAAAAGCGGTATACAATAAATAATTCACGCAAATTTAGCGATTGGCTACCACAAAAAGGGCTAGCAGTGGCGGCACCAGCAGCGTATATCACCATAAAAGTGGTCGGAGGAGCTAATTTGTTGCGCCCATTTCCGCAGTTGGTGCAAAAAAGGTTGAAAGCGCGTTGTGCGGTCCGTTCACACAACGGTGTTTAACTTTTAAGTTGTTGATATTGTTATTGTTGCTGGCGCTGGACCATAGCGGACCGCTTGCGTGCCCTACTCCTTTGTTTCTGCGACACCTACTCGACTTCTTTTTTTTTTGCATTGAAAGTTTTGCGGTTGATTGCGAGGTTAAACTGTTGGACAAGCAACAGCGCGACGCGGCAATTAACGGCGACACCAGCGCGAGCAAAAACAAAGAAGTGATGGAGCAGAACAGACAAACCGATTGTCAATATAGTTGTTAGTGTGCATGTGTAATGCCACTGTGTGCACAAGAAAGCTCAATTCAATAAACCGTTAATTTAGTAACTTTCTGGTTTCTGTTTGTGGTCAACGAATTTTCGCAATAAAAAAGAAGAAATAAAAGCAAAAAAGTAAAGTTAACTGATTGTTGTGGCAACTATGTGTTGTAGTTGCAACCGCAAGCCGCAAAAATGTTTTGAGTATTCAAAGACAGCACAGCTTGTAGTCTAATTAAATATATAGGTAGATATATACATATGTATATATATATGTAACTCCGGTTATACAAACATACATATATACATATACTATATGTCTCTACAAACAAAAGTGTCCGAGCATCATAATGCAATTAATTTGTATTAGCAGCAGCTGTTGAATATTTGTTGTTGCAAAGCTGCTCATATTTCTGCGTTTTTTTTCAAACTCCAGCTACAGCAATAAAAACAAACGACCTTGTTATCATTACTAAGAACATATGTATGTATATACATACATACATGTATGTATATATAGTACATCCATATGTATGTACACACGTATATATTTGTGTATGTGTTTATGTTGTACAAATGCATTTGTCCACTGCTGGCTTACTCGTATTACCTACTTGCCGACAGCCGCAAGGCGTTAACAATATTTGAAAAAAAACTATTAAAAATTTTATAAACAACAACAAATGTCTGCTGTCAAAGATTTAACCAAAATTGGATTTCTTACCAAAAGCTGATAAATTACGTATAAAGTGTTATTGTTGTTGCTTGACCACTAGCGGTTGTTATATTTAAAACAACAACAATTATAAGCGCCATAAAGCATGAACATAGAACGCGTATAGCCGCCGGTTGGTTTTCTATGACTCATGCGACTATTTTACACTTTTAGGTGAAGAAACGGGTTTTCTGCTTGCAATTGCGCTCTGGATTGGTTTGTATTGCAGCTATTGTTTTCTTTTTTCAAAAAAATATTAAGAAAAGCGTCAGCAGAGGTCTGTTAGGTTTGTTATGTATAAACAAAATTTTAATTAATTATGATTTGCTCTGCTTTGGAAGCACTTCGCGTTTCTTAAAAACCCTCCCGATATCGAAGTTGAGAAAGGTCGGAAAATTAAAGAATAAACTATAATCATCGAGCTTAAGAGGCTTATTGAACATATGAATGGATTAATTTATGAGCTGAAAACCAAAATAGATAAGGAATGAGATGTGAAAGCTTAGCTGGCTGAATAGATAACTGCTTATAGACTTCAAAAAATCATATTACAGCCTGCGAAAAGCAACATTTCATATATTGGGTATATAACTAAATACACTGCACTTGATTAGTATATTGTTCCAAGATTTTGGAAATGCATTGGAAAGCTATGATCCCGAAACAAAGAGGTAATCTTCCGAGTGTCACACACCGGCGTCTTCTCGCCCAAAAAAGGGAAGAATGAGCAAATCCAAAGTGAAAACGAGAGAATGTCTTCCATGAGACCTTCAATGCTTGGAAATCGCGCTGGCGTCGCTGTATCGACGAGGAAGGTGCCTAATTTGAAAGAAACTGTAACGATCGGTTCAATACATTTTTTTAAATCGACTCAGTCCTATTACTTTTCGGACAAACCCTGTAATATGAGGAATAGCTAAGTCGAGAGTCACCATATTTTGGTAGAAGTCTGTGGTGAACGTGATCTAGCTGAGCGAATATGCCTCAAATGGATCTAAAAATGGTGATTTTGGCTTGGAAGACGAAGAATATCCTGGTCGCTCAAAAAAGTTTGATGATAAGAAACTGGAAGCATTACTATATGAAAATTGTCGCCTAACACAAAAAAAATCGTAGAATTCTAGGGAGTCACTCAAGTTAATCATTTCAAATCATTTAAAAGAAGTAGGATATATAAAAGCAAGAAAATCGGATATCATATTAATTAAAGATAAAAGACGAACTATTTACCAAGTCAGAAAGCCTGCTTGAATGCCTCGAAGTTTTTCACAAGGTTGCGACTTGATAGAAAATTTATTCACTACGCAAAGTCGGATATTCATAAGATCAAGGTAATGCTCTGTATTCGGTGAGATCTGAGGAGCGTGCTCTATTATGAGCTTCTAAAACCGGGTAAAATCATAAATAAGGAACGAACGCTGATTACAACAACTAATAAAAGTGAAACGAACGATTGCCGAAAACGCCCAGAATTTGCTACCAAATGCTAGGTAATAATTTAACCTCATAGCGAAAATGCACCTCATATTGCAAGATCGGTTGAAAACTTATGTGGAAAACGGTGGCAGGAAAGTTTTGCCGCTATCGCCTTGCCTTGTCTCTTCTGACTACCATTTGATCCGCTCGATGCAGAATGCCCTAACTGAACTCTGGTTGAAATCAGAACATGGTATCGAAAATTGGGTAGATTTATTCTTGGCCGCCACTCTTTTGGGAAAGAATCCACAAGATTCCGAAAGATTGGAAAATGTTTTAGTTTCAGAGAGGCAATACTTTAACCAATAAATATTTGGTTATCTTAAATAAACGTTCAAGTTTTGAGGGCATACTTGGCCATCCAGGCATATAAAAAAGATCCCGCTTTAGGTAGAGTCTACGGTATACATCCTTCACAATCAGAATGTTTTTGATGTAATTTTTTCGGAAAAACGAATTAAGTATGTAAGTGGTTTTGTGAACTTGATGACAGTTTTTTTTACATTAAACCCCCGACTTAGGAAGAGTTTCATTACAGAAGTGGACATTTAAATGGACCTTAATCTACTGGATATATATTTTGAAAATTTTCACGAGATTTACTTTATTTTTTTTTTTAAATTTTTAGAAAGCTTTTTGAAGAAGTAACCTTGTATCGGATATTGACCTTAATTAACTTGAGAGATATTTTCAGAAGTTTCAGGAGATTGACTTGATTTCTTCCTTTACATCTAATGAATTTTAAAAACCTTTTTGAAAAATTGAACTTGAACCTCAAAGTTATGATTGACTTGAGTAGGAGTTTTCAAGCACATTGAAACCACAGAATAATTAACTTCCAAGCTTCTCAAAGTAAACCACTTAATAGTACAACCGTCATCAAAATAGTCCTGCCTGTCAGTTGGTTACATACGACAACGAACAATTGCAGCTGCAAGCAACAATTCGTGCAGGAAATCGACGACGAAAAAAATTGAATGTTGCCACAAGCATCGAAACACACGGCACAACGCAAACATACGCGGCATATGCATTAACAAGCGCAAGCATGGCAGCGGAAACACTGGCAGTGACAAAGTTACTAAACAACAACAACACAAACAGCAATAGCAAATGTTGTACGCAACATTTGGCAACGAGCGCCTACTAAAACATGCAAAATTCAATTAACAATTGTCAGCGCCAACAGTTGTAAAGCGCACGTCCACCCCCACAGGCAACCACACATACACACACACGGGTTCAGACACAATCATCAATGCACCCACACAGCGGCGCAACTCCTTCAAATGTCATAAACCCACTTGCGAAGGCTCCGTGTGGCAGCAACAGCAACAGCAATGCAACAGCAGATTGGCCTATTATGACCGTTGGCAAACAGTTTCGCAGCGGTGGCAACACAAAATCCACAGACAGTTGCATAATGCTGCTTCTGCTGCTGTTTGAGTGTGCGTGTAAATATGAAGTGACATAAACAAAATTATCGCCACCGACTCCATTTGCTGCTCCCGAAACTATTTGCTGTGCGCTGCGTGAGTGGTCAACGGGCGACAACTTCAACGACTTGCCGCTTCGTTGCTGCGTAACAACTAATGTACAGTTAATTTTCGGTCATCGGCCATAATGACACAGGCAACAACAATGCCTGCAATCAACACTTCATCACCCATACATTTACACTTGTTTGCGTGTGTGTGTGCGTTGGTGGCTCTCTAATCATTGGCATTTGTTAGTCACAATTCGCTTGTCACTGTGCACACCGCATAAGGTGGATGTATGTACGTGTGTGTGTACCGTTGGAAAGCCGTGTGAACAATTTATTTGCCAAATCCAAATAATGTGATGTATCTATTTGCACTGCACAAAGTAAATACACATTTGCATATGGAAATAATTGACAGCACTGATGGACAGTTTGGTGAGTTTATTAGTTTGGGCTTATGAGATCGATATTTCTATATTGAATTTTATGTAAATTAGTATTAAAAATTTATTTATTTATAATTTAATAATGAAATGAATATTTGACGGATTCACAAGGTGTGAGCCACCGACCTTTGGGACTGCCATTTTTTAGTCTTTTACTTTAATAAATGTCTATGATGTTGCAGTATAGGCTTTAAGGTAGTTCATAGTGTCAATGTAGTGACCTTTTTGATAAATGATCGCTCATTTATTGAAACGATGCTGCTCAAAAACATTATAAATGCGAATAAGTTATATATTTGCCTATAATAGTCTAAATTTTGGTTATTATACTTACCAAACAACTTTTTCCAGTCTTCGTATTGCTATTATACGACAAATCGGGTAGTCGAAAAAGTCTTATCGTATTTCTTATTAAACTTCAACTTATTTTTTTATATTTATAATGAACTTTAATGAATCAAATATGTACCATTTTGTCCCCACTTTTTGCCATTTTTCCGCTAAAGATATTATTCCATCAGTGTAAAACTTTTCTGGTTTCTCGGCGAAAAGCTGCGACAAGTAATTTTCACAGGCTTGTCTTGAAGCCAACTTTACTCCATTAAGGGAGTTTTGCATTGACCGAACCAAATGGTAGTCCGATGGTGCAAGGTCAGGGCTATATGGTGGATGCATCAAAGCTTCCCTGCCAAGCTCTCCCAGTTTTGGTCGAGTCATCAAAGATGTGTGTGGTCTAGCGTTGTCCTGATGGAAGACGAAGCACTTTCTGTTGATCAGTTCTGGCCGTTTTTTTTCGATAGCTTGCTTCAATCTCATAAGTTGTTGGCACTAAAATGTAGAATCAATCGTTCGACCAGGCTGTAGCAGCCCATAGTGGATTATTTGTTTCCAATCCCACCAAAACACTCAGCATAACCTTTCGAGGCGGCAATCCTGGTCTTGCCACCAAGGATCACGCTTGGATCATGATCTTTTTCCGCACATTATTGTCGTATTTGATCCACTTTTCTTCTCCAGTTTCCATTCGCAGAAATGGTCAGATTTCATTTCATTATGGCAAAGAATCACAGATGTTAATTCGGTCCATGAAATTTTTCACAGCCAATTCATGTGGTACCTAAACATCGAGCTTCTTTTTGTAGCCAGCCTTTTTTAAATGGTTCAAAACCATTTGATGATGAATGTTAAGTTCCTTAGCGATGTGATTGGTAGCACTAGAGATATACGACTGCAACGACATCTATTGATAAAATACGAAAAGACTTTTTCGACTACCTAATATTGGTCAGGGAAAATTCGAAAAATAAGATTTTTTATAATCATTTCATAAGAAAAAAATTATTATCTGAAAATAATAAAACTTCATCTGCAAATATTTTCTAAAAGATAAGCTTCACGAAACGACCATTTTGTAGAGCATTTAATTTTCTACATAATATATTAAACGAGATATTTTTTCAAGAGGTTGGAAGCGAGGTATGAGTTTTTCTATCTGATATAAGACAAAAATAGAAAACTGTAAGGCGGAGAACATTTTCGTTACTATTAAGAGTTCATACTCGGAGAGATTTTATATATATCCAAAGAAAATAATAATAATCTGTTTTTTTTTGACACACCCTAATGTACCATTTATATATATCAGTAACTTCAGTTTTACAATATTAATATATTTCGTATAAAGTATGTATTATTTTTTTTATTTTCTATAATTTATTAAAAACCTAAATTTATTTTAAATTTTTGTAAAATATTAGCTTTTTGCCAAATTTTTTTTTTCTTTTGAATCTCAATATTAACTTTTATTTAATTCATCATATTTTGTCACTTTTGACCCACTGTGCCTATGTTAACTAAACGTGATTTTCTCCTGAACGCATTGAGCTTTTCTAAATAAATTGCAAATTTTCATATTTCTCATACCTACCATTTCCATTTCAAAATTCATAACGAAAATATTCGAAATATTGCGTTTAAAATTAGTGAAATGTTTCCAAGTGGCAAATGCAAACATAGTGGATGCAAAATAGCGTAAATTTGACCACCCTCAGGTAGTGTACAAACATGAGTACCAAATATTGGCGACCACAATGAGAAGGCAAAACAGCGTGGTAAATATTTTGCACGTGCAAATAGCTTCAAATATGGAATTAATTGGAGCTAAATTCTATTGTTTGCATTTTGAGGTTGGAATTTCATTAAAAAGTTTTTTTTTATGACAAAAAATATCAAAATTTTGAGCAAAGCTTTATTATTGATGGATTTTAGCATAATATATAATAAATATATATAAATGTTGGTAATTTATATTTACACTAATAGCTTGGCTGAGAAGTGCAAATGCAACTCTAATTTTTTTGTTTGCTTATTGGTATTACGAAGGGGCACCAATTTAAAAATATGTATATTAGTAAGTTTTAGAAACTTTAATAATATTTTCAGTGTTACTGGCCTCTCGCGACCGACATACTTCAAAGTCGTGTTTTCTACTACTATTTTTACTCCTAATTCATTTCCGTATACCCATTTGTAATCACCTTTTTTCCATCACTATTTCTACCACAATTAAGTGTATGAGTATCATCAACACATCAATTTTTTGCGCTTCATGTTCTCGCTTATTTATTCCCTCAATGTTCCCTAAAGGTTCGCTTTTATCATCAATCAGCGAATCGTTAACTTTTTAATTGTTTAAAATATGCGTCGCTTATTTACACATTTTCGGCTTGTAGCATTATTATCAGTTAATCAAAGGTTTGATGACCAACTGCCAACAGCTGCCACACGAAATCTTTGACATACAAAACATACACATATCTTTTGTATATATTTGTCTATAGAATGGCTGTATGGTAGTCGTATAATTATGCTCTTATGCAAATTTGGTTTTGGAGTTCGGTTCGTATGACTTTGGGTGCGTGCGGCTAACGGTCGCCTGAAATATTAATACATTCACACAAGATTGTGTGTACATAAGTTGGCTATCTGCTTAAAAACATTTAAATGAGCACTGAAAGTAAACTATGAGATAGACTGTTGTATAATTGTCAAGCACGAATGTTTGGGTTGGTGTCAAAATCTCTATTCCTAAGGAGCGTCGTGTATAGTGATGTTGTTTTAAGGTGTGAAATTTTTGAAAAACTATTTTTTTTTATTCATATTTCAATAGGCTATAATACTTTTAAAAATAACGCAATATTTTTTTTTGAGTTACGGCCTTCTATAATGTGACTTCTCAATGAGCTTGATCAGTTTATCCTTAAAAGCGTTTTTCTCCAAACGTCATTTTACAAATTAGCGTGCGTGATTACTCGCAGACAAATGATTCAATCGCTATCACATTTTCTCTCACAATTTATAGGTAACTCTGTTGCTACATTTCTAATATACAGAAATGGTCGCATAATGCATGTTTGAATATTTGAAATCACACATGGGCAGTTAGTACCTTTGTACTTTATATAGAGATTTAATGTGTATTTAATTTAAAAAAATAATTGTTTCCAATAATTTTCTTCAATAAGTGATCATTGCTCTAATAATCGCTTATATATAAACTAGAAGAACACACCCTGCTAGAATACTTCGAATTTCCCACAGATATACAGACAGCTGCACGACTTTCAGCTATTAAACTCAATGGAAGTTCTAAGTATAATTGTTTAGAAATAATTCGAACTGCATATATGTATTTATATTCATTATATATTTATCTTATTCCATATTAATCTTTATGGCTATATGCTTAATCCCAAGATAAAGTTCACAAAATCAAAGTGCAGCAAAACTCTGATTGCAAATGAACTTGCCATTAGTTTGTAATTACTTGCTTTAATATTTATTCTATAATATTATACTGTATGGCTATGTTTGTATGTTTGTGAATGCTTTAGTTCAATAATAATTATAAAGTTATTAACGCTTGCTTTTGCAGTCACGCGCAAAATGCTCTAACTGCTTTGCCATCATTGGTTGCTAAGTGGTTAGGCGACTAATAGTCGGCGTAACTATAATTGTGAGCATGATTTTATTCGTATTTTTATTTGAAACGGAAAATTGCTAAATAAAAAATAATAATTAATATAACTATTGCTAACAAATTTCTGAAGAATACGAATTTAAAGAACAGGAGAAGATAATAAAAAGGAAATATATTCTTAAAATACGATTTGACTGAGACTGGTCTATTCAATCTAAGCTCGCAAATCGAATCATTAAAAAATCTGGTACAACCTTTTATATGTTCGTGGGAACTTTGGTCGCCACATGTCAATATTTTATGTTTTCTGCTGTTAGTTTACGTCCTGAAAAGTCTGTCTGACGTTTTTTATTAAATATATGTATGTATATATGGAAAAAATCAAACAATGAAATCACCGCTCTTTGAAAATTATTCAGAAGTATGTTGTGAGTCTGCTATACTGCGACGAACACAAGTTCTTGAGTTGAGGCTCAAATTGAATTCAGTGAAGTTCGTGAAGTCATTGAAAACTTGTCTCCAACTCTGTTAATGATGATAACATCGAGAAAGTTAATAAAAAATGCTTCTTAAAAATCACCGTGTTGGCATCAAAAAGACAACAGAGGATATCAACATCTTTTAGAGATCATTTCAACACACTTTGATTAACGTTTTGGGTAGGCAGCGTGTCAAAGAAAGAAAGATTTGTCTTAAATTAAAGGTCACAAAAGGGATGCTTGACAATATGATTGAGAACCCCGTATTCATCAAATTCATCGTTTGTGATAACGAAACATCGGTTTATGAATATGACGCTGAAATTGTCCAATAATCTAAGTAATGGTGCTCAAAAATGAGTCTTAAGCGAAAAAAAAACCTAAACTCGCTGAAGATTTCATCAAAAAAGTATAAGGAAAACTGGTTGGGCAGTATTTGTACATGCTTAGGAGCCTATTGTGAAGGTGATAAATAAAATAGGTGAAATTTATGTAGGTCTGTCCGGGTCATATTTGATCAGATGGTACATACGAGCATTCAATTTTTATTCGTTCGCAGCAGTAGAACCATACAATATGTCAGCTGACACCAGTTATTTCAGCGGTTCAACAATCTATGGAGTGATGGTTCAAAAATGAGACGAAACCGAAAACAGCGAAACTCGCTGAAATTCTCATCATAAGAAGTGTAAGGAAAACTGAACTGACATCGCTTGCACATGCTCAGGAGGCTATTTGAAGGCGATAATTAAAATAGGTCAAATTTTATTTTGCCAGTCCGGGTCATATTTGATCAAGTAGTACACACGAGCATTAAATTTTAGTTCGTTTGTTGCAGAAGAACCATACTATATGTCAGCTGACACCAGCTATTTCAGCGGTTTGCCATTTGCTGGTTTACTTGTGAAGCATTTTTGGTTTTCTTTATTTCCATGAAAACCTGTTTGCTAATTGCATGTCTCATAGGGCATAGTTCAGACTGCTAAACTGTAAAATTTTTCTCAAAAACATATAATCAATACAGCAGTAACAAATCTTAACTTTTGAATCTATATAATTCAGGAGACATCAGAAGTGTCACTAGTCTTCTTAAATGAAGCTAAGGCTGGGCACATAATGACATGAAGTCCATAAGACTGCTTTAAGAATACAACTGAATAATTTTTGAATTTCTCATCTTCGAACTATATTCACCCAGTCATGTAAATGTGCAGGCTTTGATTTATGAATATTACTTTCATTTCAGAAGGGAATTTATAAGTAGTTCAATCTTATTCCTAAAAATAATCTAGAAAATTTGGATCATATCATAAAAATCCTTGCACAGATAAGTCTATATATGATCATTAACTGCAAAAATGTTTGTTAGACTATGATTGATTGAAGAGGAATGCACCACGACCTTAGGTCTATTGTGCCCTCTCCTAAATCACAAAGACTCACCGAGCCTATGCATACTGATAAAGTCCAACGCTTCTTCAGGTTGCAGTGGGCAGTGTAAAATGCGACTAATAGTCTGAGTTTACCCTTAGGAAGGTTGATTGCATATTTAAACTTGCTAAGGTTATACCCCCTCATTAGCAACTTGGCGTGGCGCATGCCATGTAGGTGTTGCCAATACCTCTCTCCGCCAACTTCTTCTTCCTTCCGGAGCAGCTTTTTTATGGTATGGGGACCCACCCCAGTGAAGGGTTCAGGTCCTACCATGTTAGTGCTGCGGAGCGGGCGAGCTTACCAGCCAGTTCGTTCCCGTTAGACCTACAGATTTCAAACTTATGTAAGACCCAAGCAGAATATTTCATTGTAAAGTAAAATGCTAGGTAAACCTAAAAAATATATCCAACACAGTTAATTTTAATGGATTTCTATATTATTTTATATTTTCCTTTATTCCCTCCCTCCAACCATTAAATCCAATCAAGTGAAACTAAACCTTCAATTAGTTAGACGTCATGCTGCAAATTTCTCATTTTTCACAACTCAGCGTTGATCTGTTTCAAAGTAGTTCGCACTCATTTGATGTGCGATTAAAAATATTTACACACTCATGTTCTGAAAATCTTTTTACTTCATTCTTACGCCTTTGCTTTGTGCTGCACTGCAATTATAATTGCCACTTCCAATTCTTCACGCTCACACTTATGGATTTTGCTTTATTTGGCGGCGTTTAATGGCTTCCTGTGGTCATTTTTATGTCGCCACTTCGGCAAAAACACCCATTCACACACACTTATACACACACTTGTACAAACATATGTATGTAGATATGTGGCAGCATATTTGCGCGCGAATTTGCCCCAATTTTCCAGTTACTTTGAATTTTTATGCTGATAGCTTCTTTTCTTCGGTTTTTTGGTTTTGTGTGTGCAGAAAGAGGAATTGCAATTTTCTTCAGTCATAAAAGCGTTGAAAGCATGCATATTTTTTGCCTATTAAATTGAGGTTTAGATAGCAGCGCACGCCGCATGAAAACACTGTAAATGCATATACGTGTATGTATTCAGATATATACAGGTATATATATGTATGTGTGAGTAATTGTGATGTTAGTTGGTTATTAGCGGTTTCGATGATTTGTGTCTATATAAAGCATGTGCATGTATGCGAATTAATGACTAGACATGCTTGCTTGCCACAAAGTGTTGCAATTAGCCCCTTTTTATCTACTTCGTTTTAGTTGTTATTGTTGTTGGTATGAAATATGTCAATTACGAACAGCAATTGACCCAAATGTTTGAAGAATATGCGTTTGTTAGACCTACTCCATAAAAATCGCGCCTTAAACATAAAAGCTTTGTAGTATTCTGAAGCTACTTATACACATACAAACATAGAAATTTTAGTAACTAAAAAATTTGAACGACATTCCTTAAATTGGTGCTTTCATATGGTTCCCGCATTCTTCATTGCTATCTTTCTCCGCTAACCGCTAACTAATAAATGTTTTATAAGCTGATTAAACTCTAAAAGCCCAAACAATGTTGCAACTCATTCATGCTTCACGGCAGTAGCAACATCCATAAGAACAGGCGGACCCCACATGCTGATCCATTAGATGAGTCATTACGGACCATTAAATTGAGCCTTCAAGCAAGAGCGCTTAGAATGTGTCTATGTTGCACTTAAATGTGGCATGCTGCATGCACGCGTTACGCATTAGCGCCTGCTTAGATTGGTTGCATGAGAAAAGTGGGCAGATGAGTCATATTTGTGGAATGTGAAGGTGTTGCAGGCATTTGGTGCTTGATTAGCCTGTGAGACTTTATGAGAAAATAAAATAAAGTGGGAAAGGAAATAATCAATTATCGCAATCTCAAGCCATGTTGGGCTTTTAAAGCTCTATTAAAGCTTATTCACGAATATTAAAGTATTTAAGGCCTTATCAGAAGCCACACAAACTCTCTGGTTGCCTATTTGAGCAACTTAATTTTTTTTCTCAAAAATACTCCGAAAATTATGATCGTTTTATAAGTCAGGAGAATAACTCTCACATCAAGAGAATAAAACCTAAAACAGCTTTTTCTCTCAGTACTTCAAATGTTTTTCTGAAAACCTTTAAACTTCATCAAAGCTTCAAGAACATTCATGGACACGAAATAACTGAGGAGACTGCCAAAATCACCATTCATTTGGCTACCGATCCAGCACAGAAATCCGTTAAAATCGATAATATATATATATATATATATATGATATGTCCGACAGACGGTTCAACGTTAGATGGAATGCCTGTAGAACATGCAGTACGGCCGGTATAACGTGCAAGGGCGCCGTAGAAAAATACGAAAGTTTTTTACTTACACGGTCTTGAAAAGACTGTAGGACGCTTGTTGGCCTAGTCACAAGTCATCACTTATTCTCTCTCGCCAGTCGGATGGGTATTGGTAACGATGACACTTACTGAAAGTTCTGGAAAATATGCATGAGAAAGACGCTGGAACACTTCTTCTGCCTCTGTCCATCCTAATCTCGAACTCGCCTTAGATATTTAAGAGGTTCGCAGTTTAAGACTCTGGATGAGGCATCAAAATTAGATATCAAGTGAATCTTGAACTTCACAAAAAGCGTTGATGTCCTGTGTGATGAATATTTCATCATCTGGCATTATAAAGAACCAGTAGGTCCATAGTAGATATGGCGAGACAGCCAGACAGTATTAACTTATTTAACTTAAACTTTACTTAATCCAAACTCAATAACATGAGTTATTTTTCTGACAGGTAATGACACATCCAAAGATTAGGGAATTATAAAATACATATTATCAAGAATCTATAGCTGCTTGATGTATTTAAGAAATTGTTGGAAGCTCGGAAATGTCGAATGGAGATATGCTTACAGAACTTGACGTGTAAGAAGTCGGATTTATTGAGGAGTAGATAATCTTTCATTGTGCGAATTTTCGTACGATAATCATCAGGCCTATCGCTATAATCCCAAATTCCACCTTTCCACCTTTGGGAAGATTTGAAATAGTCGTTCTGTTACGGCAGTCTCAAAACATCCTTGGTAGGGCAAGGTTGTTTTAAGAACTAAGAAATATTTTATAAATACTTTTTTTTTCTAAAGACTCAAATTCCATTTTAAGAGAGTTGAAGGATTACACATTACACCATAAATACTGTAATGAATATAAACCTTTAGAAATAACGCACAAGAAAAAATATACTATATGAGTATATACATATATCCACATATAACCCTTTAAGTTCTTAATTAAAGGCGACACCATCACTGGTGACCACTTTGTCATTTGCGGCAAGCCAAGTTTAACTACAACAACAAGCAGAATTAAATAAAAGTGAAAGAACAAAACAATCAACAAAAATTCAGTTGAAAACCTTTTGACGTAGAAGGCAAGCAAGAAAAAATAAAATGGAGCACTTAAAATAACAAAAAATTGACAGACAATAAAGTAACAGTCAGTTAGTCAAGTCAACTCTTTACGGTGCATAGTCAGCAGACGAGAGACAAGTGTCTCGCTACACATGTCAATACAGATCGATCGATGCAGAGACAAATACTGCATGTATAGCTGTAAACAGACAGACAAACAGACTGACAAATACGGCAGTTTGTCGAAGCCGCCAGACACGTCACGGCTGCAACGGAGCGGCAAAAAATCCGGCGCAGAGTTGGAATGACAGTTGACAGTGAATTAGAGTTGCAGAGCAAGGCGAAACAGAGTGAAGTCAGCAGAGATATATATTTGCAAAAAAGAAGAATTAGATAAAGATATTGCATTCTGTTACATACACATCTATAAATACTATATGGTGTACAGCTGGCAGTAAGTGGCACAGTCCAGTGCGTCAATCGGCTGCAACTACTCGCATATATTCACCAGTTCAGTTGCCGTTGTAACCTTGCTATTTTTGCATGCAAAATATACACATTTATACAGACATATGGAGATTACTACGGCTGACAGCGAGCATGCAACGACGACGTTGACTTATGTGGCACATCAGTTAAGCGAAGGTTAAGCATATGTAAACAACAACAGCTGGCTGCTGAGCGGTAATCGCTGCTTCAAAGGCGGCCAGTGGCTGCTGCCCGCTGAAAAGTGGGTTAAAGAGGCGTCGAAAACCGGCACTCGCCACATTTCCATAGTCCTTTCCCAATCACCATGCCTCGACTGACGTCACTACGACAAGGACTATGGAAATGTGGCGAGAGTATTGAATTTAATTGGTTTAAAGTGTTATCTTCGACAATTGTTGGGGCAAAGTGGTGCAGTTTAAAGCCACTTCAATTAAACTTTTTGAATCTAGGAGAAAAGTGGTTTATAATTTTATGATGAAAAGTTAAAAAAAAAAAAACTATTTTATGGATTATTATTATTTTGGATCTTTATAACTAAATTTTAAATGTTTTCCATTTATTTTAAAAATAAAAATGAATATAATTCTTACCCTACATGAATATTTCACTTTATTTTTTATTTCAGTTTAATTTTTTTTTTTTTTTTGTTTCTATATTTTGTTTGACAACACATTTTCTCCTTCACGGCCGACTCAAAATTGTTTACAATTCATTAGTGACGATTAGTTGTTTGTGTTGTAATTAACTTTACTACTATTTAACTTTCTGTGGTGATGAAGTGAAAAAACTGTTCAGAAAAAAAAGTAAAAATAAAATAAAATAATGCTGTTTATTAAGGCTGAGAGAACTTATGCAGTTTAGAAAGAACCTGTGAGGCTTTGCTGCATATTTTTAAAATGATAAAAGAAATTGCAAGTGGGTTAAAGGAAATAAATTTGCTATTTGTATAAAACTTTTAAGAGTAGTTTGAGCTTAGAGTACTGAAGTATCATGTAAAAATATTTGTTAACAATATCCCCTCAAGATCAAATTTGACCCGGACTGGTGCATATACATACATATGTATTAAACTTGTTCTCTAAAATGGTACAACCTTTTTATCAACATCTCCAAAACATCGATTTATGGCATCATGAAAGAACATTTGTTTGTTCAGCACAAATTGACTGACGACCAAAAATTGCTCAGAATCCAACATTCGAAGAACGATTATTTGACAAAAAATTACATTTTAACCATTAACCACTCCCCGTATTAACCTTTTATGGCACCGTATAACTTCTTCCTTTTCGGAAAAATGCATTTGGCCATGAAAGGAAGGCGTTATGCAGACGTAGAGGCCATTCAAAAGGCTTGTACCGTCATACTGGCGGCAATACCGGTCAACGAGCTAAACACTCGTTCGACATGCTTTTGGATCGTGCAAAGAGCTGTATTGAAGCAGAAGGAGACTATTTTGAACAAAATAAATTGATTTTTCCGAAAAACCCATTTGTTCTGCTTACTTTGGAATGCACCTTATAGACCAAATAGATAATAGACTATTTAATAGGGTCAATAGACTCAAGTGCGTTCCTTGAAGCGAACTTTTCAGTTTTTAATCAAGAAACTTAGTCACAGGTAGCCCAGTATGGCAAATACGGTGGCTTAATGACAACTTTCGTTTCGTGTTTGGCCAAAAAGTCAGTCCCAATCATACTAGAATATGACGACGCATTCAAGTATTTTTTACCAGTCTAGCATTGATACGCTTTATACCCAAAACTTTAACCAAAATGTGTTCATCTATAAGAGATGTGTCGATACATAAGGGAAGTTTAGATCCTCTGCCATCTCTCTGATAACAACATGACGATTTTCAACTCCTGTTTCTTTAAATTTCATTTCAAACAAAAAATTTCAAGCGAACTACTTTCCATGGTAAAAATCGCCACGTCTCAAATATAAAAACAGATTGTACTAAACCAGAAAAAAATTATTTATCGATTCAGTTTGCTGCTGCGTGTGTTAGTAAAGACCAATCCGGGTCAAATTTGATATTAAGTGTATTTGCATCACTTTGAATAAGGTGTTTCAGAATGTCAATTTCCAACACCTTTTCGGTCGATTAGCTTACGAGTTGAAAATTATAACTATTTTTTTTTAGTACCAATTTCAGAAATATTAAATTTTCTAACCAAAACTCCACTCATTAACTTCTACTTAATCAGAATAGGTCAATTTGTTTATAGTAGAGCGTCTGAGAAATATACGCCATTCATATCTTTGAAATCAATTTCTAATTGGATTTACTTTTAATTACAAATTCAGAATTTTTCAGCTTCCAGGCTGTGACCTTACGTGCTTCTCTCCTTTAAATAATATTTTACAGCAACATACAAATACGGTCTACCTTGAAAACACTCCCTCGCCAGCCAAATTTCAACACTCTAGACATTTCAAAAGAGAAACCATAATTCATCCATACACAATTGGCGGCATTTAATTTACAAAAGCAAAAAAAACAAGAAAAAACGTTAACTTCGGCTGCACCGAAGCTAATATACCCTTCACAGGTGCATTTCTTTTAGTAATTATGTCATTACCTTAAGCAGTAATCCATTTAAAATTTCGTGAAGATACCACGTCAAATGTGAAAGTTTTCCATACAAGAGCTTGATTCCCATCGTTCAGTTTGTATGGCAGCTATGTATGTATATGCTACAGCACCACTGCAGTGGTCCGATATCGGCAGTTCCGACAAATGAGCAGCTTCTTGAAGAGAAAATGACGTGTACAAAATTTCAAAACGATATTTTAAAAACTGAGGGACTAGTTCGTATATATACAGACTGACGGACGGACGGACAGACAGACAGACGGACATGACTAATCGACTCAGCTCAACATACTGATCATTAATATATATACTGTATAGAGTCTCCGACGCTTTTTTCGGGGTGTGACAAACTTAATATACCCGTTGAGGGTATAAAAATGTATATATATACACATGTATATTTTTTTTGTTTGGAAGATATGCCAAGATCAACAAATAAGCATATGTACATGCGACGATTGCCGACGGACAACGGACGACACACCCAAATTGCAACACTGGAAAGATTTACAAGTGTCAAAGCAGTAAGATGAAAAGCAGCACAGTTCACGCTGGGCGAAAAAAAGAACTCAGCGCTCGTAATAATAACAACATAAATAAAATTAAGTGGCCGAATGCAGACAAAAGGATGAAGTTAAAATACGAAATAAATAAAAGTGAAGCAAAAATAAGAAAAAACGATAAACTTTTGTCAGCGAGACATAATATGGATAATGAGCCGACAGACTGGACACCGCTGCTGTTGGCCGCAATGACACTGTGGCAAAACGCTGCACTCGCTGTGAAGTGGCACAGTGCACCACACAGTAGTTGTTGGTGTTGCAGCTTTTGCAAGTGAACCGCTGATTGACTCACTGACTTACTGACAGTTTTACTGTTGCAACCACTGACTGATTTGCAACGTGCTGAGTATTTACTGCGCGCATATGGCTACGGATTGGATCAAAATAAAAATAAATCTGACTGCTTAACTGACTCACTTGTGGCAGACTTCCGGAATAACCGAAAGTATGCTGAACTTCATAATTTATTTGTTTGCATATTTGCGCAGTATGGAAGTGTAGAAGAAAGCATGCCAAGTAAATAAATACGATAGTATATCAAGTGAAAAGAAAATTATTTTATGATGAATTAAAATTATTTTTGCGAACGAAATGAAATAATTTGGAAGTTACTAGGGGTCATTAAAGTTCGGTGAAAGTAAGAAAATACTCTAGTTTATATGGAGGGATGAAAGTTAAATTAAGTTTGGTGAAACTGGTAGGCCTTTAAGCCGCGATTCCAGATGGAGTTCAATTTCTAGGTCCAAGGAAGTAGTCATCTTTTAGGATGTTTTCGCTTAACGCGAACCTTTAACAGATTCTGCTACCTCTATCGATACCTCCTTAAGTGTTTCAGAATCGTGGGGACCCCACATGCTTAAAAGTAACGGGACAAGTGCGCAAAGATGCTCCATTGCTGCTCTAAATATTTCCTGCAGTCTTCTCGATCTGTCAGCCCATTTTGCGAGCGTATGCCGCCAAAAAAAAAAAAAACAAGACAGTTTGACGCAGTGATTCCCTGACACCACAATTTTGAGCAATGAATCTCACTAGAAAGGCCTCAAAAGTGATTTTTCGTTGCCGAAAACTGATCACTCGTAGTAAGTCTTCGATTTCTGTATACATTATAGCCACCGCCAAGGCAGTCAAAGTCAAGTATAGATGTATGAGTCACCTAGACCTTACCATTTGGTTGTCTCAAAGCTGTGATTTGCTGATGATAGAATTGTACTCTAAGGAATCAGGTAGAGATAAAAATTTTTAAATAAACGTAATGATAATAAATGATGATCTAAATGTGATTATTGGAAGGGATTAGAACGGCTATACTAAAAAACGTAATTCATTATATGGAAAAATGGTTGAAAATATATTCTAATACGAAATCCATTCACTCTGGTAATGAATTCTCGTCGAGCAACATACTTAAATAAGAAAGTGATTCGAGATTGAGTTTTGAAAAATAATTCTTCATATATGATCTTATACTCCAACTCCAAGAAAGAACGTTTGAAAGTGGCTTATTTTGAGAAATTTTGAGATTTGGATATCCAGTTAATGTCGAATACACCGGATGAATATCTAAAGGAAGCTAGTCCAAACTGACTGAATTGGCTAGAGATTGGTTAAATTTTACACTACATACATACATATATCAGCCGCCATGGAATAAAACCGTTGATAATTTTAGTTTTGCTTCTGCTTTTCACATACATATACTATCTTGTATTGATTTGGTTTTACGGTTTTTACGAAAAGGTGATGGGATGATAATGTAATGAGTCAATATCGCGACCGATATTATTATGAGCTTTTGCATAAGTTTTAGTTCAAACGTTGACATTTTGGTGCAGTTTCGGGATCTTCATGGATCTCTTGTGGATTTTAAGCTTTCAAATTGGCATAACTAATAGGGTATTTCTAGTGTGAAGTTAAAAAAAATCAATCTCATCAAATTGTGGTAACGACTCATATTTCTGTATCTTATATCTTCAAAAAAAAAAAACAAACATACAAAAATTTTAAATCCTTGTCTCAAATAGTTTTTGAGTTAGAACATTCTAAAGTGCAGTCGATTAGTTCAAAAAGCTCCATTAGTTTATATTTAAACGGATTTTTTTCAGAATTTTTCGAACATGCTACAACGACTACTCGGAGACAAATGATCCGATCACTCTCTGCATGCTCTCTATATTATTATCCACACAATGACAAACCAGGTTTTTTATCAGATCAAATATATCAATGGGAAGGTCACAAACCATCCATGTTTTTGGTAAAATTAAGATCGTTTTCTATAACGTCGCCATTTTGCAATTTTTTCGACTGTAGGTTATAGTACTAATTTTTTTTCTGGTAGAGATTTTTTGTTAGGTTTCATATACATATTTCATTGCCAAATAGACAACTACTCGTATAGCAGTGAAGAGCAAGAATTTGTACTTCGTTTTTTTTTTAATAACTTGATGCGGTAGTTTTTTTAATTTCTAAAAACCGTATATTTTCGGCATAGAGTCAGAAATGGACATCATTTATTATCATAATTTGGTTTCTTGCACTGCTCTGAATCTAGTTCATCTGCCATATCTCACTGGATCTATAGATACTAATGGCAATATGCTTGAGTGCTTGGGTTTTAAACGAAAAGTCAACGTAAAGTTCTCTAAAACGCGGCAACTTGAAGCAAATTTGAGGTTCGAAGAGAATCCATGCTTAATAAATTGTATACCCTAATGAACATCGCTCGCCAATATGACAACATTAACGTCATTATTGGTTCAAAATCTTGCGAATATTATAATTTTTGCTTAGTGAAACGTAAATCACCGTTATAGAGAATGTGACGAACGATAAAAGTAAGCGGATTTTATTCTATTAGTGATATAAAAAATCTTTGAAAAAATATTTGCTGAAATTATTTGGTTGTGGTAATAAAAAGATGACATGAAAAGTATAAGATAACCATAGATAGAAGAAAACATGTGTAATTAGCGCAATCACAGAATAAACACACCTCAATCTTTAAATTAAAAACAACAAAAAAGGCAAATCTTTGAGGCTATGGCGCCGCCGCTAATGCATAAGCTAACGTCAATAACTGTGGAGAGCTAATGAGGCATGATCAAATGATGAACGCGATATATGGTAATGATGAAAAAACTAACAAAAAGTATGACAACAAGTTAACACCACAGGACAGATGTAAATATTTACAAGTCTACATTTGGATATGTATTTATATCTTTATGTGCAATAGGTATGTAGAATACGGGTATGTATGTATTAAAGTAGATGAGGGTGGTTAAAAAAACAAATGCATTTTTTCGTTTCATACTTTCAAAAAGTAGTTGAAAGAAAACGCTAAAAAAAGGCTCTTCAAGTCATTGCCATCTGATCAGAAAAAATAGAAAACCGTTAGGCTGAGGATCTCTCTTTACAATTAAGAGCTCATACTTCGCGACCCTTGCTTAGAGGTGTCTATCAACCAATTTTTCAGCATACCAAGCAAAAAAAAACATTCGATTTTTCTGACCCACCCTAATATAGTATATGACTATACATACATACATGTTTTTATGCGCGCGCTTAAGTGAAAAATCTCCGCGCCTAACAAGTAATCTTGTGCAGGAAAGATTTTCAATAGCACCTACTTACATGTAATTTGTGCATGTGGCAACTGCGTGGGCGCCGCGCACTTCTAACTGCTCAATTACAGCGAGCGCTTAGCATGCGCTGTCGCCTGCTGCCTCTTTGTGATTTGTAATTTATAATGAAATCAATGCTAATGCACGCAATTTCCGTTTGCGCCGGAATTAGGTGTTTGCAACAATGCGCCCATTAAAGCTTACGAGCAACAAGCGAATAAAATTCAGCATAAGCCTGCCTGCATGGGTGTGTGTGTGTCAGTCAGTCACCTACGACTGTGCTGTGGCACATGTGTAGGCGCACAAACACCCATTTCCAATTTGAATTCACTAAATGGCATTGTGTTAGAACGCAAATGATGCGCATTTTTCACTTTTACGAGTGCGCATGTGTGCGTGTGTATGTAGCAATGCAATCAGCTGTGGAGCGTAGAGTGATGTAAGGCTGCGTGGCTGCGCCTTGGCATAGCTGCACGCGTGGGAAAAGCGTTTACGCATAATTTATGCATGTGTGAGTGTGTTCGCGCAGTTAGAACGTTTTGTTTGCATGTGTATGTGCTTGTGGCTGCAAGCCAAGTAACGCCTTTTCTTAATAAATTATTTAAATGTCATTTATTCGCTGTTATTTTACATGCTGCCAGCGCAACGAAGCAGAGTGTGGCACGTTCTGATATATGCATCAGTGTGTGTGTGTGTTTAATGATTGGATTTGGCTCAAGTTGAAGCCATCGCTTCAGCACTGGCGCCATGGCAGCATAAGGCGCAGCAAACGCTGAGTATGTGAAATACGCATGTAAAGCACGCAACAAACATGCTGAAGCGCGCACAACTCCATTTAAAAACATATAAACAAATGTGTTGAACACAAAAAAAAAAAAACATATAAAAAGCCATCACTAGCATACGCCAGACATCATACGCTGTTTAAAATGTAATAAAATACAAAAAAAGAAATCATTTACACTATCATTAAAGGCAACAAGTGACACAATTGCGTTCGCGCGTCTAGCATTAACCCGGCCTGCGTCGCACACTTAGCACCCAATGAAGCAGCGAAACTCCGCCATACACTCCCTGCTTAATAGTTGTGCCTTTTTATGCTTTTCCATTCAATTCAATAAAAATTAAAATAACTTTAGCCTGTCAAAGTCGCAGAAAACGCACAAAACAGCACGTTGTAGCGGCGCTTAGTGTGATTTGTGTGTGTTACAATGCGCGCATGCGCACATTTTGTTGCCGCCACTATGGCACATGCGCACAATTTTAACGCTGTTGCAACATTTGCTACAATATCGAACAGATTGCGGTGCCACAGCACCAAATTATAGAAGTGTTTGTGCATTGCCTTATTTGTTGTACCAGTACAAAGGCCATATAATTTAAAATATTGTAGAAAGATGCTTGCCTTATACACGAAAAATTTAAAAAAAAAATTGAAGAATTTCGAAAGAGCGATAAAAGTTATTTATAAAACTAGGAAACACTGAAACTTTAGTAATTTTCATAGATAAAAAGGTATAGAAAGATAATCATCTTTAATTTGATATTCCAATTTTAATGGCATCGATATGCTTTAGTGATGCGATCGAAACAATATATTCAGTGATTTTAATATTGCCTTAGACAATAACCTTTATCAAATAACGAGAAGATATCTCGTAAAATAAAAAAAATAGTTCGGTCAGTTTGTATGGTGGTCCACTATTAGCAATTTAGCTTCTTGGCGAAGATAGATGATAGAAAATAATTGAGGTTTCGCACTGCAACCTATGGTTTATTGTGCCCTTTCCTATAACACATATGATCACAAAGGTCCAGCAGTCTGAATAATTCCAGGAGCTTGCAGGGCATGACTAAGGTGATATGATCTCTGTCCACGTAGATGAAACCTATGGCCTTGAGCCTGCTTCTACAAATTGCTGGACAATCTAGAATCGGGTGTTCTGAAGTTTCCTGTTCCATGTCGCAAAACAATGTTACACAAGTGCTTCCTGAGCCTGCAATGTCCTGTACAGAGACAAGAACATGGATAGGGTGACGGAATTTGTCTCGGGGAAGTTTGATAAAATCTCTAAGCTGGCGCACAGCGGTCTAGTTCGGCGGCCAGCTCATTACCAGCTACTCCTTTATGCCCCGGCACCTAGATCAGATGTACACGGTTGCAAACTGATAGGCGGTTCGGCCTTCCAATAAGCGATATACTGGTTGCGATTGACTTTTGCACACTGACTTATAGAAAAGACGTGATATATGCCGGAAAGTGTCCTATTGACATGGATAGTTTGTTATGCGGTCCCGCAATGTCTGCTCCAATGCCTTCCGATATTTTCGAGCTGTCAGTATACCGCTGGATAGTGCCACCACTCAAGTTACTCCACTCCGCCTTTTTGTCGAGAGTAACTCGAAACTTCTTTGTAAATTTTATCCTCTTCGCAACGCCGTCCCTTGGAAGAAGGTTCAGTGGTGTGTCTTCCCCTTGTTGAGATGGCATGATCTCTCTTTTGCCAAAACCCTCTGCTGCCATGAGCAGCATGATATGACTTCAAGTGCTGCGGCTGGGCAAGTGCGCATTGCTCCAGAAGCACACAAGCAGGCGAAAAAATGTGTTTAAAATTTTAGTCTGATATTCCGGAATTTGGAGGTCTAATTGGTGTATATACAGACGGACATGGCTATATCTAGCTTATTACGTAGATTATCTTCTTATACCAGATTTCGTGGCAATAATATTTTATGTGCTGATGTTAGGGCTACTTCAGTTGGCAATAACTGAATATTATTATATAACTGGTATTCTATTTATATACCATCCGAACAAATATGACGCCAACAAATCCATAAAAATTGCGACATAGCGATAATAAAGATATGAGTTGCGAGAAAATGTGTTTTTTTCGAGTCCGGGTTAAATTTGATCAGTTGATACATCTCCAAATTAAAATATGGTGGGATAAGCCAATTTATTTTGACATATTTACTTTATTGTTACATGTAACTCAACAACTCGTACATTATCCAAGTGACACAAATCAATTGAGACGTTTAATCATCACAATAGGTCATCAGCAGACCTCTGGCCACCCATAATGACACACAAGGTAAATAGTTGCTTAAGAAACAACAAA
This sequence comes from Bactrocera neohumeralis, assembly GCF_024586455.1. NCBI lineage: Eukaryota > Metazoa > Arthropoda > Insecta > Diptera > Tephritidae > Bactrocera > Bactrocera neohumeralis. The sequence goes on along the minus strand of NC_065920.1, from coordinate 75,188,597 downwards.
CAAGGCGCCAAATAATAGAGAGAATATTATTAAATGACATAATTGACAGCTGTCAAATAAAATGGCATTTCATGACACTACAACTACTAACAAAAGGAATATTACTCTGAGAGCAGAGTAGAATAATAAGCAATACAAAGTCAGCCCAAATAACAAACGAGCAAACAATGGAATGACAAAGAATATTCAAAGGAGCTTACAAAAAACATAAAGAGAGAAAAGTGATTAAAGCCAATAGGTAAACATGCTGGTGAAAGGTGAAAGTGGCGCGAAGGAAAACATGAATGAAACGTCAGCAGCATAAAGTGAGTGGGCAAATTATGTAATTAAACGCTTATCGAAAAGCATAATCCATAACGAACGAGCAGCGAGCAACTATAAATGAGTGTGTTTGTGCGCTGGTGGCAATAATTTGTTATGAAATTTATGATAAATGTGACAAAACACGCATGCCACACACAGAGCGAGCGTAAATATTCAACGAAATAAAGGATATAGGGAGACAATGGCTAAAAGGCATGACAAACGCACAGTTAAACTGAATGACAAAGGCGTCATAATTGACCGCTGTGCGGAGTATAAGGCGCGAGAGGTACAAAAAAATATGTGGCAGGGACATGTAAACAATGTGGCACAGCAGTAAAGCGAGCAAATGGCAAGGAGAAAACTGAAAGGTGCTCGCTGCGTATGTTAGCTGGAAAAGCGTGTGGTAAATTGGTAATGTCATGTTTTTTGGTATGATTGTGCTATTATTGCTGCAACAATCGCCATTTTCATATGGTCCACAATTAATGGAAAGCAAAATTGTCGACGGAAAGTAATGAAGCGCGCAGAGATAAAAAGCAAACACAGCGTTAAGTGGTGGTGAGCCATCAACCAGTACGACAGCAGGCAAGGTAATAAAAATTATGGCAAAAGGAAAAGGAAAAAAAGGCAAAAAATAGCATAAAACGTAGGAGTTATTACTGAGGCAAGCGCTTTAAGGGTAGGAGACCTTTAGAGGAAAAATATTGTATAGGAGACAGTTGTTGAAAAGGATAATGAGCGCGGGTGAGCAATAAATTTCCATGTGGTGTTGGAACTAATACAAAGAATATGGAAAAGTACATACTTTTATATGAAAAGGTGGAATTCGTTGATGGAAAACATTGAATAAAATGCATTTGTGACACTTTTCGGTGCGGAAAGGAAGTGAAAATTAATGGTTACATTAAAGAAATTAGGCAATCTAATTTGTGTTTTTTATATATAAAACAAATAATGTTAGAGGCTACGTTCGGGAATAATTCGATTTTTTACAGAAGATATAATTTCTTAGAAGGACTTTGTAAGTTCCTTGGCTACAAGAAAGAGGGTAGCCAATTGGGCATTCTTAGCAATAATGATGCAGATAAGAGGAGGTTATGTCAAAAAATAAAAAATACTGAGAAGCAACATGATAAAACTGTTAAAGTTCCATCAAATTTGCGAACAAAGCTTTGGCATCGCGAATTAATGAATTTTGAAATCAAATGTTCTGCAAAAAAAAAAAATACTGAACATAAATGCTGTTATATGAAGTACTTTAATTTTTGATTCTGAATAGGCTTCTAGTTCTAATTAGCTCTGTGAAGGAGACGGACCTTGTTGCTGACGTCACTTTAGCAAACTTTTTTGGTTATATCTTTTTCCAATTTTCATGAAAATATATTCAACAGATAATGGGTTGCTTATATCTTTAGATTCCGATGGCTGTTACCAAGTTATAACTCAACATTCGAAAATACGAGTTTAAATATGATTAAAATTGCTAGATCTTCATTCTAACTATGTTTATTCCCAAACTAGGACTCTGTTTTACGAAAAATCCCTCATATAGTACATTATTATCTTTTGCCAGATCCTTGTGGAATGGGGTATCTTAATAACCGAAACAGGGTTTATAAAATTGCAGCGAAGTTTTTTGGAAGCGTTCCAGACCCACTAAAATATATAGGTGATCAGTATAACGAGCTTAGTCGATTTAGCTATGTCCGGCTTACTGTTCGTGCGACCGTCCGTCCGTTCCCTACTCCACCTTCATACGATACCCGAATAATACCTTGGGTTTTCGAGATAACGATGCGAAATTTTGTATACATCCTTTTACCCCCAAGTAGTTGTGTATTTGTCGATACCGCTGATATCAGACCAATATAGCCATATAAAGCTGAACCATAGGAATGAAGGGCCATATAATTGGACTGAACCATTGGAAATCTCCGAGGGAAAGGCACTATAGCTAGCTGCCATTCAAATGGAATCCAAAGAAATCTTTTGAATTATAGCTTCAGCGTAATTGTCATATTTTATTGTTTTTGGTTTAAAAAGTAGACCTTAAGTATAATTATGTTTGTCATTTTTTTCTTTTTAGGTAAAAAGCAGATGTTTGTCTTCTGGCAGATCTTTGGGGAATGAATGGAAAGTCTTTTCACGTTTTTCAGCATAGAATCATTAGAACGTATTAAAAATGTACTACATTTCTAAAACGAAGTTAAATTCCTGGCGAGTCTGAACTAGAAGAGTGTCATTGCTTAGTATAATCCTTAAATGTATACATTTAATAAGAAACTGTTTTACAACCCTACTTGCTTCGAAGAGAGTTTGAACCTTTTATTTTGCACAAAAATCGAGGTTCACTAAAGCAAGGATGGAAGCTAAAGTGCTAAATATCTTTTTACTCATGCTTTGATCGGAGCTATGAACCATAATCATTGACTATTTATGTGATATATAGAGGTCTTAGTTTTCTTTCCCAAGAATAGCGGGTTGAATTAGATCAATCAATCATTATGTTCCCCTCCGTTCTTTTCTCACATTCAAAAAATTAACTTATTGATGCCATATTATAAACCATAAATTCAAATATAGTAGTCTTCAAAATTCCACAACCAAAAACATTTCAAAATTTCTTTCGAAACGCATAAACAAACAAAGCAACCCCCAAATTGGGCAGACGTTCTTACCTTGCGAAAGCCATTGCGTACTTTTTATGGTGCAGTACAAAAATTTCCAGCAATTGACCTACTTCCTCGGCGAACACGGAAAGCAGTGTTTGAAAACAATTATAATTGCGCACTTCAAAACTCAAATTTGTATGGTCAAGTAGCACAATTAGAGCCGCTTACACTTGTGAGGTTGCTGAAATATTTAAAGAAATCGAGAAAAAAGAAACGCGTAGCTTACAGTAGGAGACGCTTATGGCCAATTGTATTTCAATTTGAATTTATTTATGTACACTGAGCACTTCAAAACCAAAACAAATTATTTATTCACTTTTTTGCGACACTCGAGATTGAGATAATTTAATGATAATTATTATTTATTGCGGAAAATGTACAACCGCAGGCACTTAAGTTGATTTGTTTGCGAATGTTGCTAATTTCAATTTTTGTATTTGCATTTCCACATTTCTATATATGCATCTATGTGTGTATGTGTGTTTGTTTACATGTATTTATTTATGTGCCCATCAATTTCAGCATTTCTACACTTGACTGCACAATTTGCCGTTGGCACTTGTTGTTGTTGGCTGCATTCTCATACCAATTACTTCAATTGAGAATGATTTCTGCTTTGCTATTTTTAAACACAATAATTAATTAAACAAATATTTGCTTGAGTAATAAATTATTTTTAGACGCGGCATTCATATGTGGCAAATAGAGAGCACACTCTGGACGCGCTTTTCAAATACCGCAAAGGTCGTAACTTCTAACCTTGATCTACGAACGTTTAATTTTCATTTATTTGTTTTTATTTTTATCAAATTCTTTTAATTATTCTCAAAAGAAAAAACTCGCGAAAATGTCCTACACGCAACTCACGCGCGATTCGCGCCGCCTCTTATAACGATTCGCTACTTTCGTATTACTATTTCGTCAATTCATTGCTCCGCTAACAACACACACTGTCTTAGCAACACGTGCGCCACACTCAACAGTTGGTTGCCTACTGAAGCGCGTCTGGCGTCCATAGCTGACGCAGCCACAGTCACTGGAGTTGACGGTATTTGAATACAATATAGCGACTGCCTGCATCGCCTTCGCCACTGCGGAGTCACCGGCTTTCGTAGTGCCCACAATTTAGAATTCTTACGTACCCGAATATCGGTAGGTTCGTATGTACGCGCGTATTTACGTTGATCTCGTTACGTAGCGCTTGCTGGTTGTGCCGTTTATGCCTGACTTTTTGCTTTTGATCCACTCGTTGCGATCGTTTTGTGCACGGTCTGTGTTCGTCTGGTATCTTATTTGTTTGTTGTTCTTTGTGCTCTTTGCACTTCGTGCCGGCTGTTCGTTCCCCAATGTATGTGTGAGTATGTGTGTCCATTGTTTGCTTATGATCTTGAGTAATTGTTTTTGTTTGTCTTTTCGATTTCATCGCAATTCAATACTTTCTTTGCAATATTTGGTTCGTTGGATACTTTTTTGCCTAAGCAAACAGTTTTGGGTACACCCTACAATGGGAATCGACTGACAAAATCATGAACAGAAATGAGTAGTTAAAATTAAGGTGGAAAAGATTCGTATCTCATGTGAGTGCCTGGGTACTTGAGCTCTCAATGAAATTATGTAATTTAAGCTGGCATATTATTGAACTCTTAAATATTTGAAATTGGTAGTAGAGTTGGAGAAGTTAAAATCAAGTAATTCGAACATGATCCTAAACCAAAAAATTGAACTTAACACTCCTGAATGAAACAACGTTTTTAACAAATCGAAAGAAAAGAGAAAATAAAAATATATATGTATTCTGAAACTTTAAATCTAAAAAGTCGATTTCTTTGTGGTGAAATCCACTAAAAGTGTTCAGTTAAGGAGAAGTAAACTCTTGGAAGAAAAATCAATTCCGAAAGAGAAAACAACTTCTTATCTGGATCCATTTGAAAAGTCAGTTGCAAATATTTTCTCCAAAGTCAAATTATTTTAGGCTGATCTGATTTTCATCCTTACTTCTAAGATGAGAATACCATCGGAAATTAATCGTCAGCTTGAGTTCCGATGGTATTCTCTTCTTACTTCTAAATCACCTTAACACCGAATTCTTAGGAATCCTATGCAGCTGTCATACCAAAACTGGGTATATCAGTACAGAATGATTAAAAACTTTTTCAATTGTGATCTGGCAGCGACCATGAGTTTTCTCAGCGTCAGAATTTTCATTCCTAGTAACGTTCTGGAAGTCTTGTTCAACAATAGGTTTATGATAGGGCAGGTTTCATAAACAGAAAAAGTTTCTTGGGTGATCTCTTACTCCAAATATAATGTATAATTCTTTAATATGGCAGTGATCATGAAAGTCTTCATCAAGCATAGGGAACTTTCCTTTAGGTTTCTGATAGGGCAAGTTTCATAAACAGAAGAATTTTCTTATGTGAAATCCTCACACATAACTATGATGATATTTGGTCTGATATCTATCAAAAAAGCTGCCCTCCAGCAAACTCAGAAACACCGACTATAGCGACTTCTTCAATTAACTCTTCAAAACGATTAACCGGCAAAGTGTTTTGGAATTATTGTGTCAGTACCACACTTCAACTATGCAAAAGTGCTGTCTTTGGGAAATTTGTGGTTTTGTGGTTGGTAAGAATGAGGATTATTTCCTCTTTCTACGCTTATGTCAACACCATCGACTGCCGGACTGCTGCGCAAATGTGCCGTTAATGACTTCAGCAGGGGATCCGCGCTGATCGATTATTTTGTTTTTCTTTTACGAATGGCGGAATGTAAACAAACACCACGGGCCACATGTGCTGAACTGTGGCGCGCAGCAAAGGCGCTAAAGGCCATAATGGTGGCACAATAACCTGAAAGAAATGGGAAAGCAACAACAAGAATATTTATTGTGTGTCGATACATGTGGGAGAACAGCCGTTGAATAGATTCCACAATTGTTTGTGAATGAAAAGAAGTTGTGGATAAACGTATGTGTTGCTAGCAACATGTTGATAGTCAGCAGGTTTCAGCAGCATGTTGCGAAAAGAGTTGAAGGTGCTTAGACTGGTCCAAAACGGTTTTAAAACAAGACTTTACTGCAAATTGTTGGCAGCTTCAATGCGCATGATTGATAATTACGTAATTTAATATATAATTAGACATTTTTGTGATTCCTTCTAATATTTTTCCCACATAACTTTCACCGCGAACATGTGCAACACAATCTGTCAGCACTCATTTAACCTTTCAGTCATTAGAAAATTGAAACAATTTTCTTAAATAAGTCAACAAAGGATTAATTTGTACGCCAGACAGTGAATTGCGTCTACCAGACAGTGCGATCACACGCACACAAACATAAATATGGGAAATCTAGAGTCATAAGCATATGAGTCTTTAGCTGGGAATGTCTGTTTTGTATATATTTACTTGGGCGTGCGCCAGATGTTTGTCGCTGATCAGCAACACACTGAATCCAACTGAACCAGAAACTCATATATACTATATAGAGACGTGTACGGCCTACACGCAGTTCAATGAGTAAACAAAATTTAAATGGAATTCTCAATAAGTCATCACACTCGCGCAACGAAAACAAATACTGTATGGAAAAAATGGAAAAAAATAAAAAATAGTTCAAAATTAAGAATTTACATTGAACATCACAACAATAGGCGAGTGAGGTGCCTCCGCGCTTGTTGAACTGATCGCTGATCGAAGCTGTCAGTTGAGTTGATGGAAGACGTTGGCGAGTTCTTTGACATTTTCGACTTGTTAAGATGATCATTGTTTGGAGAGCGCGGTTATATTTCTGGAGTGAATGCACAGTAATCCTTATTGCAGGCGGTTGATATTTCGTTATTTCATAATTTGTGGAAAAAATATTTGAGATTGGTTGAGATATTGGTAAAGTAATGTTGATTACAGGAATAAATACAAATCAAAAATGGAATTAACAGAGATAAGGTTAACAATTACGATATTTTTTAAATAAATACATTATAAATGTTGTTGTAATGACAATAGTAACTAGTAATTACATTGTCTAATAATAATTGGTTATGATATTTTATAAATTGGTACTGCTTTCGGTAGTGATGATGATAATGGAAAATGTAAATATAATTTGATGAGCAAGAATGACGAAGATACAAGTTTATAAAGTTAATTACACTAATCATTATTTATATACTTCAGGTATGTGCTTAGCAATTGATTATAAGTAATGATTAACTAATTTCCCCAAGAATTGATTTAACTATACTTAATTTATTCGTTTTACTTAATATTTTCATATTTAAAAAATGTAATGGTAATGAGATACTTGAATGATTATTGTGATTATAATTATAATCATTAGCAAAAAAATGTTTCAGTTATGCTAGTTATGAACAGACAATTACAAAAATATTATATAATATTCGAAGTAGGAGAGAAATACTGCTAAAAGTAATTATAGTAATGGTTTAATTATTGTAAGAAGTGATACAATAAAAACATAAATTAATTAAATATTGTGCCACCAACACTTAAAATAAAACATGATAATGCTAATGATAATGATTGTAGTAATCTTCTAGAAAAACGAAAGTAATCATTACTATTCATCCTGATATTACCATGAATTTGAAATGGAAATACTTTTTATTTCAATACAATAAAACTGATAATTAAGAAAAATGAAAAGGTAATGCCAATGCACAAGTAATGATTACTGACCACGAAATGAAAATGGAAATACTTTTTCTTACAACACAAAAGAATTGATACTTAATAAAAAATTAAAAAGTAATGCTAATGCGAAAGAAATGATTACTGAAATTGGTTGTGTTTCTGGGTAATGATATTATTAACACGATTACTTGACTCCATATCACTACTGAACTAATTGGAAGTTAAATGATAGCCATATAACTATATAATCTTCTAAAGTAATGGAAGTAATCATTATAATTACTACTTATTATATTGTTATAAAATAAACCTTTTCTTAGCGGAACGACTTTTCTAACAATAAAAATGAATTGATAGTTGAACAATTGGAATGCTAATGGTAATGATCACAGATGTTGGCTCTATTCATCGGAATTGGTAATACAAAAGTAATGCTTACCTACATATTACGATAATGATTGGTAATTACAATAAAGATTATTTTCGTGACAATACGATAAAGTAAACAGTCATTTCATTTTGCCATAAACATAAATCTGCACCATTTCCGCACTTATCACTCCAGGGTTAATACCCATTACGCATAGCCGCAGCAAAAGCAACCATTTGTCATCTACGGCGAGTGATCGAAATGGCTAAAGCGACATCAAAAATTAGCCGCACAAAGCTCAAGGAAGCTCAGCGCCGTCGCGCGCCATGAAAATTCGCCAATCGTACAGAGATGGAGCGTTAAGATAAGATTACGATCGCGCCGAACGAGGATCACTAGCGGCTTGTAACCCAGATATGTATGTTTCTACGAATTTATTTCGGTTGCAATTGCCAATTGTGGTCACATAAAGCAACAATGCAATTGTAGAAGGCTAAGCTGGACTATGTATGGTAAAATGTCGTGGCTTGCATTTTCCATTTCCATTGAATGTTGCAGTTGCTTTTCTTTTGCTCTTTATGTTTGTTATAGTTTTCTGTATTATTTTTATCTAATTTGCATTCATTTGGCTTATGGCGAGTCGTGATGTTTGTATGCGCGTATTTTTTCTCATTGATCAGACTAAACACTTTTTTAACTAGGTATTTATCGCGAAATCAGCATTAAGCTAAAGCAAACGTGCAAATGTGAGTTGAAAATAAGCTGAGGTGGAAAAGGTTGCAGAAAATTGTGTAGGCATTGAAGTGGGAAAAACTGTCACTCCTTGAGTTTTGGGTTTGACACCTTGTTTTTAGATTTTTTGAAGTAAGTAGTAGTTTATTTCCAAATTGTTTTATTTTTATTTCATCTGTTGATGAGTTCGAAAACTTCCCATTAAACCCAAGTTGAACTGTGTAATTACAGGCTCCTATAAAAACATTGTATTCATTTTCTTTTGTTGCAGAAAACTATGAAGCAGTAGTTTTTTCCTTTAGTGTGTTCCATTTAGTGGAAATATGGAAGAGCTTTTCTAATACCATTTGGTCTAGTCTCTAAATCGCATCTTTATATCTTACTTCGAAAAGGTTTGCTTTGTCAGAAAATTACTAGTTTAATAAACCTGTTTAGGATACAGGGGGCTTATCTGGCTTCAGGTACATTTCTATGGTACTGCTAAGTGAACCCATTCAGATACGATCGATAATTAACAATTTGAATATTTTTTTGTTTATTGAAAATAATATTAATCCTAAATTTGTAAAAAAAAGGAAACTATTTAAAATATTTCGTGTTCTCCCATTTTTAACTTGAACTTACACTAAGCCATCTTATTAAATATTAACGCGTGATCCAAGTGGAGGTAAATATTTCAACAGCCATGTTTTTGACAGATAACGCGTGAGTCGTGTGAAGCTGTTATGTTATTTTTTTTTAGTATTGTTTGGCGCGCTGTTGTTAACTCGGCTATAATCGCGTAAGCGGTGTCTACGCCAATTAAGAAGAAGAAGAAGTTTGGTTCGTTCAACTTATGGTCAACATAATCGGCCTTGCGCTTAGTACGCTTAGTAGTACTATTCCCAACAGCATACCCCATAATTAGGCTCAGCATTCATTATTGGATAATATTCGACCGAATGGACCCCTTTAGCACGCAGTGAAGAATATATAGCAGCCGCAGCTGAGAGTGTACACGAAGACCGTGGAGAGTTCATTCGGCGCCGTTCGCTGGACTGACGTATGGAACGACTTGACGTATTTTACGTCGAGATTTAAAATTGTAAGCGTACAAAATACAGATGGTGCTAGGACTTATGCCGCTCGACTTTCTCAAGAGCATCTATGGACTCTTGAAAAGTTCCAAGAAGATCTGACGTTTCCAAGCCACATTTTGTTCAACGATGAGGGTTATTTCTAGGTAATCGGCATGTAATCAAGCAAAATTGGAGCATTTGGGACGAAGAGTAACCTAAAGATATTCAAGAGCTGCCATTTCATTTAGAAAAACAACGGTTTAGTGTGGTTTGTGGGCCGGTGGAATTATCGGTCTATATTTCTTCAAAAATGATGCCGGTGGGAACATATCGCGATATGATAATCGACTATTTGATGCCTGAAATAGAAGCTCGTGATCTCGATGATACTTGGTTTCACCAAGATGGCGACATTTCCCATACATCATATCAATCAATGGATTTATTGAGAGAGCACTTCGGTGGGCTGATAGTTTCACGTTTTGGGCCGGTCGATTGAGAACGTTAGACTTTTTCTTGCGGGGATATGTAAAGTCTAAAGTCTAAGCGGGCAATCCCACTTTGACTCAGGTATTGGAACATAACATTACGCATGTCATGCGCCAGTTACCAGCCGAATTGCTCGAACGAGTCGTCGAAATTTAAACTGAACGGCCAACATTTAAAAGAGGTAATCTTCAAAAAATAAATGCCAAATAATGTCCCTTCGAATGATAATAAGCATTCCCCGTTCAATTTGCAATTTCTTTTTTTTTTTTTGTCTTTAAAAAAGTAGTGAACTTTGAAATGGATCACGTTTTATATAGCAGTGTACCTATGGACCTCGTCTGTGCCTAACAGGCGTTAATCGACGACAAGATTCTGTGCGACTACGAAATCTTATTGTCCTAGAGTAAATCGCAGGAGATCTACTGAAAGACTTACCCAAAGCCAAGTTCATCTTGCCGCAATCGAAGAAGTTCTGACTGGAAATTTTTCAATAGGCATTCATGCGGTGTGGCTAAAATTTGTTGGACAAAAAGAGTGAACATTCTATGAAAGAAGTTGGGGTGATAACATTCAGCCACGGTTCCCGTCATTATCCAGCATTTGTGATTCTGAGGTTGAAAAATTTCGGCAGTCATATCTGCGCAAATAAAGGGACAAACTGAAGCTGCTATTAGGCGCCTCAACAAATATGTGGTAGGATTAAGTATCGATTTATGTTGGTCTTTATGGTCAATGTTGTAAGAGTTTTAAGTATCATAAGTCCAAGTAAAACCTGGTAATGACTTTTGCAATTTTAAAAAATTCTTAAACAAAAATGTTTTCATTAAAAAATTCCAATAATAACCAACAGAGTCCATTTCTATTATTTCCCTAGTTTTTCAGGACTGTTATATATTCTACAGTCATCAAACAGGCTTTGGATTGAGGAAAAGAAAATTTTGTATTATTTGAACAAAATCGGTAAACTTTTTTTTTAGATTAAATTTATTAACTCTATTCACTGTAGGCTAAATGGTTGCAGGTTGCCAAGACTTACATTAGAATTATTTAGGTCAGTTTCTGAGGTCGTCATAACTTTTGTATTAAAAATTTATATTCTTGAGGTAAGAATGATTGAGAGAAGTACAAATGTGTTATATATGGACATACATATATTTACAGTTATGGACGTTTTATGTTATTTTTTCCACATTTCTTCCAAAATTATATTATGTTACGAGCAACTAGTGTCTGAAAGAGTTTGTTTATTTCATTACAAGCGTAAACGCAATCTAATTTAGAGCGCACCGCCTCGGTATAGTAATTAATAGCACGAACATGTGTAAAGCGCTGCACACGTAAACTTAGAAATCGAAACGTAAATGTTTATGGGCTGCATCTAACCCACCCACCAGCCAGAAATGAGAACCGAAAGACGGCAAGGAATAATTATTTTTATAGCAGTTTTGAGTTCAAAGATGAAGTTCTGTTTTGTTTATATGAGAACCGAAAAAAGAAATAAACTAAAAAAGCGATTAAAAATATGAACAACCATGTATTAGTGCCAAGGAGAACAGCAGAGAACATACAGAATCATAAGTCGCAATACAAGTTCTCTAGATTAGATGATATTTTACAGAAGTATTTTTTCCAAATTTTGTAATAACTGAAATCGTTAAAGGGATTTTTAGTAAATAAAATTTGTTTATGAGCTTTTGCTTGTATGTATGTGTGGTAGTAGAGAATATGACTTACAAAATGTTCTAGAAATATGTATTTTTTGTGATATTATATTTAGAATTTGATATTCATACGAGTATTTGAGTGAAATTGATTTCGCTTCCAACATGGTTGCACATTCATTTTAGCAAAAATTAAATAAGATTCAATTTTGAGCCGAAAATTTTATTGAAGTTATTTTATATGATACAACTGTATTGTCAGAGCTTCCTTTTAATGTAAATCTTCGATATTCTCATAACTGAAATTTATTTGTGAGGAAATCAACAACAAATGTTTGGTAAAAGCAATATACATACAAACTTTTAAACACGCTATTAATTGGTGCTTGTGCTTCATATTCCTGCCTTTCTTTGATTCCAAAGCAAACGCTAACTAACTTTTATGCACACTCATGCAAGGAATTACCAAAAATTTGTTATGTTCCGTTTATATCTTTTATATACCAATGTATGTGTTCCCATGTACATATGGATATTTGTTGGCATATACTCGTATATACCAATATTTCTATTCACATTGACACTTTGCATATGCAACATGTCATAGTTACACTTCTGTAACAGCGCAGCACAAATCAAATTAAGAGCAACGAATTTCAATATTCATGGAATTTCGGGAAACCTCTTTGACAAGGCGCAGATGTAGCTAAATGCAATTTAATACCAATTCATGGAGTACTTATGTCAAAGGCAGCGAGTTGCTGGAGTGCAAGATTTTTTGTAGAGAAAATTGCTCAATATTTGAATAAGAACAATTTAGGCTTTGATGGACTATTTAAAATATAAATGAAAATGCTTAAATGAAATTTGGTACAGACTTCCGAAACAAATTTTTAGTGAAAGCACATGAAAGCTTCAACTATCTTTAAAAAGTGAAAGCGCCTTCAAAAGCTTTTATAAGATCAGAACAGTATTTTATATTGGGAATATGCAATTATATTTGCTAACAATTTTCAAAATAAATTTATCTAAAAGAACATTAAAATTTATATGATTTAATACTATAAGTGAAAGTTCTCACACAAGTTTTTAAAAATTGGGAATATTCTTGAAAATATAGCATATAAAATGATGTGGGTTCATTTTCAAAACAAATTTTTACCAGCAGCACGCAAAAGTTTAAGTTATTAAACATGTGAAAGCTTGCGCAAAAGCTTCAACAATATCCGTATATTAATTAAAGTAAATGTAAATACACTTATAGTGGTAACATATTTCCAAAATATATTTTCATTAGAAACACTTGAAAGTTTAAGTTGCTAAATAAGTGAAAGCCACCCTAAAAGCTTTAACAATACATTATTTAAAATAGTGTAAATAAAATGATGTGTGCTACAAATTTTCAAAAAACATTTTTACTAAAAGCACATGAAAGCTTCAGTTGTGTAATATGTGAAAGCTTGCGCAAAAGCTTTAATAATATGCGAATAGTACTACTTACGAAATGATATTTACTAAAAGTTTTGAAGATACATTTTTACAAGAAACACTTATTTTTTTAAGTTATTGAATAAGTGCAAGCTCCCACAAAATCTTTAACTATAATATTTAAAGTTGGGTATATGAAATGATGTTTACTACAAATTTGATATATTTTTATTAAATGAACTCGAAAGATTGAGCTATTAACTATGTGAAAGCTCTTGGGAAAGCTTTCTCAGTAGACGAATAAACTTTTAAGCAGGGTGAATGTTTGCTACAAATTCTCAAATACGTTTTTCTAGAAACACGTGTAGGCTTAAATCACTGACTAAGGGAAAGCTCCTCCAAAAACCTTAATAAAATGGAAATAAGATATATTTTTTGGAAATGCGCATGAATAGTATAGAGTGTTGACTATGGTTCTTCTTCGGATTCTTTTGTCGTCAAATATCAAACGTGGCAAAATCCAAAATCTGTAGTTGGAGTTGTTTCTCAGGGTGGTACATCAACCTATAGGCGCGGAACATCCGTGAAATGTTTTTGGGAGTGTAGAGTATATTTTCATAATCACTGATTTTCGCAGAAACTTTAATATTCTCTGAATCATATTTTAGCTTTGGTATTAAAATACTGGATATTTATGCGATAAGCTAAATTTTTAAATTATTTGTTTAAAAATTCATATTTAAAAGTTTCTATTTTCAACACCAAGAGCTATATTTCTTCAATTAACACAAATCAGTTTCTAAATTGCTTACATTAGCTGCAGTTCACTGCAGAATGCAACACTGCTCCAGCGCACCAACGAAAAGGCAAGCAACAAGCCACCCAGCCAACTTAACTCAATTGAATTGAGTGAACTCATTCTTCGTGCGCATTGAGCATAATTTCCAGCGCGGCGCACTGAAGAGTAATCACCTTTGTAATGTCGCGTAATTTATGCAAATCGAGCGACTCCCCCAGGAGGCGCTGTGTGAACCACAGGACTGCTTATTTGAATTGCATTCGGCGACAGTTCAACGCTAAATTATGGGGCACGACGTCTGAAGACGTTGGACTTGATTTAGTGATAGATATTAGGGTGGTGTGATAAAAAGGGAAAATGCATCACTTAAATACAACATTTTCATGCTACTTTTGTATGTGTGCATAAGCAGTTGTAGTGTTGCGCTCGCATTACGGCGAGTTGGCGCAATTGATTGGCGCAAAAGTTGCAAGAGTTCGACTCCGCGACTACCGCGACCTCGACCGTTTTGGCGACATTGCAGTCTGGGTCGTTGCACAGCAGTTGCCGTTATGCAGAAAATGTCTACAAATGAGCTACGATTTACAATTGCTTGGCTACGCAAAATGGCAGCGAGCATAGCGTCCCTAAGTGGGTGAATGAGGGAGCCTCATCAGGCAAGGCTTGTATAAATGGGGACCACAAAGTGAATACGTATATATGTATGTCTCGTTGAGTTTTTAATGACCAAAGTCAAGTTGAAGTTTCACTTGCGCGCAGGTTAATTTAGAATTTATTGGTGCTAAAATCGTACGCCGCACAGCTGGTGTGCTCGGCTGGGCGTGTGTAAGCGAGCGCGTGAGTCAAGGGATTGTGCCGTTTATGAGAAAAGTTTACGGCAGAATTTATAGGTGTGAAAATTAATTGTAGGCATCGTGCCAAGCCGATTAGAGGATTTAAAGTTGGCACGTCCATGGCACAGGGATACAGCAGGAGTGATATGGTTTATGTGACTTGTAGAAAAATATTTTCAAAGCACATGAATGAGGGCAAAATTGTAGTAGAATTTATATATTTTCATTGAAGGCTGGAAAATTGTTGAGGGAAATGCAAAAATGCTTTGAAGCTGGTAGGAAGTCATATTGGGCGTACATTTGCTACTAAGCTGACCATTATTTCGAATGCACTTTGCAGCAAAGTAGCAATTGCAGAAATTGTCGTAGCTCATGGCTGCAGGTAAATTATGGGGTGAACAGTTTTCTTTGCGAAATTTTTGTGCTGTGCATTTAAATCGATACTACATATATCACATCACATGACTGAAAATCATTTCACTCTTAATATTTTTTTTCACAGTTCAGATGGAAGTGCAACGTTTTTTGAAAATTTGGGCCGTATTTTATATTTATTTATAAGTGACCATAAATCACATAATATCTGATAATATGATATAAAATGTTGTCAGATATGAAATAATTGTATATTAAATCACATGATGTCTCATCAGATGTTATTCTATAGTCTTAGGTGATGATGTTTTATATATATTTTTTTTATATAATAAGTCACATGATGTGGCATCATATGATATGAAAATATGTCACCATAAGATTTAGTAATTTTATGAATATATATAACAGTGATTAATATAAATCAATATGAAATCATATGATTATTGATAAATGATGCATATCAATTTGATATTTGAAATCATGTTGATGATGTTAATATATTCATTTGTATAATAAGACTTATCACAGATGTTTTATCCATATGATATAAAATTATGTCACCACAAGATTTCGAAAATTATGAATACAAAAATTATTAATTTATTTCGCTTTCATTTATGAAATCATATGATGTTAAGTCACGTGATGGCTCCTGAAGAAATGATGTTTTATACTCTTAATCGTTGATATTTTAAGATTATGCACATAAATATGTAAATGGTAGTCATATTTTTTGTTGATCCTAATCATATGATGACAAGTCAATTTACGGAAAATCATATGACTAGAAGGTCATACGTCTATTAAATTCCATACAAACAAGATTTTAGAGGCTAGAAGCAAATTATAACAAAATATTGTTTAAGTACGGATCTATAACAATTTGCTCTTAATTCTGATGATATTAGGGGTAACTAGCAGGTGTATTGCTACGAAGGTCGCTTGGTTTATGAAAGAGTCCGAACAGGAAAATTCTGAAACTTTTTACTTCTTTGACTACAACCCTCGACTACTTAGACCATTGCGTCGCGAAGTATACTCCTGGTGGTTTTCTCTCTGCTTGCATAGCTACAATGCTGGACGGATAATTCGAAGCTTAGAGGGGATATTAAAAAGGGAGTTTTCTGTAAGGAACACTCCGTCAAACAAGTTTTCAGCATTTTATGATCCGAATTGTCTGCCATTAAGAAAACAGTAGATGTATTGCTGCGAAGTGCCGCCACTTTCAAGGAGGTGAACATTCACTCAAGTTAGCGAAGAGTCCTCATTATCGATAGAATCAAACTTCTTCATTATCAAATTCTTATGAGAGCCTCCCCACAGCGGAATCACTTCAAACTGTAAAGTCGACGAGCTCGATTTCAAGGGACTGGGAACAAGCTTCATTGTCTTCCTGCGTTGTAGTGCTGAACCTATATACTTCTTGTAAGTTTGGCATACGTTAGTCATCAACTTGTGCGAGATCTCGGCTGTTCTAGACTCGAGGACAATGTAGCTCGTTCTCAATCACTTGGAATCGAGCTCCGTCATTACATTTTAGCCTCCTCAACAATACAATGGCAGGCCCAATGCGCTTTGTCGATTTTTGAAAGTCTTTAGATCAACACTTAGGACTATTAAAGTATCACAATAGACTGGCGTTCTCAGTTATTCAACCTTTGGGTTTTTGTCTTAGGATCGATCTTTTAACCTAAATTAAGAGTCATCACTCAAGTTTCCGTGGTCTCACATTGTATATATGATTCGATTATCTATCTTGAAATTACTTGTTATTGTTAAAAAAGCAAGTAGAAGATGGCAATTTGAATGATAGCGATATTCATAGTAACTCCAGCAAATATCTTCAAATATTGTTACGAAATTTGCAGTAATTATTTCGTCAAGAAAAATAAAATTATTAAAAAAAAAACTCGAAATTACCGCCAATCGAGTTGAAAGTCTTTTGTGCCAACAACGCATGCGCAGCATAAAATTAGCTGTCGCTCAGTAAAAATTAACTCGCCTAACTCAATTTCAGCAACATGTCACACACGTACACTGTCACGCCCACTCAACGCAGACCGAGACACATTTACAATTGAGTGGCCTACGTGCAGAATAAATGTTGTGCTTTGAGCTGCAAGAAGCTGCGGCAGCGAAGAAGAATACTTAAATTGAGCGCCGTGTAGTTGCTGCTTAACTAATTTGCCAAATTTCAAGCTGCCACTTTTATTTTTTTTTATTTTTTACTTTTACATTTCTTTCTATTTCCTTTTTCATTTTTTGCGAATGCATGATTTTTCAGCGCGCACACACATATGTACATATTTCTAGTAAGCATTTTTTGCTTTCCACTCATGTCACGTTCGTTTTTCAAATTTTCTCTTCACGTTTATTATACGACATGCCGCACTTTCTGGGCGTTGCATTGTGTTCGCACACACAGCGCGCTTTTAGGCGCCGCAAAGCTCCCGCTGGTTGCTCGCCAGCAGTTTGCAAGTGTTGCGAGTTGGCATGCGGCGTTTCTCATTGCTTATGCAAAGCGTCAACTCGACAAAAGTTGAAGTAAATTTTTATTTCATAGACTTGCTGCAGACGCAGTGCAGTGTGGCGTACTGCTCCGGCGCGGGGTGGGTATGAGGTGATTGCTTTTAGTTTATTTTTTGTTTTAGTTTCCATTTGTATGTGTTACTCATAATGCGATTTTGCATTTCGACAATGAACTTGAGCTCAATTTGAGTGCAAATGTGGTTGCGCTTTTTGCGTTGGCTGAAGAATTTGAAATTTTCAGATGAAAGGGTTATATTCACTTATGAATTTCAAAATTTTATTTTTGGACCTATTTGTACATCGAATTTAAGTATATTTGAGAGCATTCTCTCAAATTTGAAGTTTTTTGGCAAATGGTATCAGAGATAGTAGAGTATTTGTAAGAACGTTTACAAGCATTCGCTTCGGCACCCAAAATCTTAAATGCGTTTTTCTCGAGATGCTTATTTCAGAGAGGGCTTAACCGAACGATTGAAAATTTCACGGTGTATTTGTAATTATTGAAGAAATAAAATTTTCTATAATATTTAACTCAGATTTTTTAGCTCTCAAATGTATTTTTTTCACAAAAAAACAATTTTTTTAGGGAAACTTTTATTTTGTATCAATATTTTGACTAATGCTTCTATCATTACCCGAATTTCAGACAATTTTATGCAGAAAAATCTTGCCAAACACCTTTTATGAGAAGTCCTTCAGTAAACTGGCTACATAATCAAGAGAACCCAATAATCCATAGAATCGCCGATTATTAAAGAATTATATTATATTCTATAGGTTAGTCAACATTGCATAGCTTACCTAGGTAAAGTTAGGCTAGAGCGCTGATATAGAGATCGCAATTGACCTAAAACAGCAATTCTTTGTGAAACCAAAAACAGAACTCCTATATCGGATCTTATATGGTATATTGGAAAATCGCATTTTGACCATTACTTTGCTCAGGCGTTTAATTTCTATTCTCGCCAACTCGTTGGAATATCTGAAAAATTGAGCTTCCAAGTTTTTAACTCTTCAATTCCCAGTGTCACCTGTAGGTGACACCCCCATAAAAAAAATAGGGGTAGGTTACATATTTTTTATATATTTTTTTGTTGTACAAATCAAGTTTTATATAAAGAGATATTTTTTTTTGTTGATCTCGCAAGCGCGGGACAATCAAAAAGAAAAATGTTTTGATGCTTCCCCCTCCATTTCTTCCATATAGATTCTGCTGCTGGCAAACGGTAAGATTATCAATTTTGGGAAGTGAACGATAACCTGTTAGATAACCGATAGAGCAATAACCTGTTAGAACTCCAACAAATAGGCAAAGGCTAGCCTTATTGAGGGCAAAAAGTTAACAGGATCTTTCACGATCGATCTTAGTCCAAAAGCATCTTGCTGTCCAAGCAAGCCAATGGTGTAGCACCTACCCGTCCGCATTATATTCTATAAGTATACATTCTTTTTATTTCCTTATTAACTAAGATGTTTCTAAAAAAAACCTAAAAAAAATATCTAAAATATACTACATTTTTTGAATTTTTTATTATCTTTTCATCTTTTGTTTTTCGCTATATTCTTTTTTCTTAATTTTCTCCCCTCTTAAAACTGATATTTCTACTGGTGTGAGTCTCATAGAGTTGAAATATTGAAAAATAATTGCTCAAAATTATCAGTAGTACATTTATGAAAAAAATGGAAACTTTCTTTCACTTAAATTTCTTACAACCCAACCAATTTAAAGCTCATTACTTCATGGTCAATGTTGGCAAACTTTTCCACTCACTGCGCACTTAGCTCTCGCACTATCTCCTTTACTCACTTGACAGCCAACGTCACTCAAACTAACAGCTAACACATTTAAATAAATTCAATACAATAATAATAAAACTTTTAAATCAAATACGGGCGAATACTTACACCTTGAGCCACCTCACCAAGTAGGACTACACTAGCTGCTTACTCTAACTCTTTCGAATTGCTCTATCGTTAGTTTTTTTTTTCTCTCTAGCCACCTTTTCCTCTTGAGTGCTCAGCACAGCTAATGCAAACATGGCAAGTTTTTAATAAAGTTTTGAAACAAAACTTGCACAGAAGTTGACAAAAAGCGCAAAAGAAAAAGGAAAAACAAAAAGAAACAGTCAGCGCAAAGTATGCGCGCGGCGGAAAGCGGGAAAATAGGAAATAAAACAAATTTTGTATGCGCCGCAGCCAACACTTTTTCTAATGAGTGGTTTCAGCAAATGCACGCCAAGTGGAACAAAGCAAAGCGAAGTTGAACTGAGTTGAGTGGAGTGAAGCGCAAAAAAGCGTACCTCCCCGCGCACCGTCGCTTGCAACGCGCGCGCATGTAGTGAAAAATCAGCGAAATGTAAAAGTGCTCAAAGTCAAGTCTGCCAGCCAGCCAGCCGTTCGTGTAAATTTTTCCAGTTTTCAAGCGCTTTTTTCAATCGCTGTGCCGCTACTGGCCTGTTACGCGCTAGCATTTTTCCTTGCGCTATTCAAATGTTGATTTAAGCAAAAGTTTGTGCCGTATACGCCGTACGTTAGGGATGCGTTATGTGCATGTGTGCGCGTTTTATTTTATTTATATTTGCATTTTGCGCTACAGCGAAGTGGTAACTAAGCAAAGCTAGAAAAGTTGTAAGAGGATTTTGATTCATTTTACGTGTCTTTGAACTTCAATAGGCAAATGGGCGACAGATACGCTGCCTAGGGAACCACTACGTGACAGGTTTGTGCTGTGTGCTGAAAGGTGTGTGCTGAGTTATATATTAGACCAAGTGTGTTATGGACAGTTGGTTGGTAGGTAAGATGTGTGTTCAAAGCTAGAGCTTTTAGTTTTGGAAGAGAATTATATATTCTTCTTAAAATACCTTTGATTTAATGTCGTATCACAACACAAGATATGATGCCGACATGGCTTGAATCCCTAGTTTCAAACTCATATATGATACACTAAAAAGCTAAAGAACCAGTCCAATTTCACGACACACCATAAGGTCATACATATAACAATACTGCACATTGCGTATCTTAAATAACTACGAACGATGGGAAGTCAATGGTTATATATCCCATGATGTTTCCTTAAGATCATATGATTATATATCAAATGGTGTTGTATGATTACACATCACATGACGTCCCTTTAACATCATATAATAATACATCACATGATGCCCCTTTAACATCATATAATTATACATCACATGATGTTCCATTAATTCATATGATTTTACGGAACAAGCTAACTGATCACATCACTTCAATATACATACATATGTATTCATAATAACTTTGTCACAAAATCAAACGAAATCAAATGATGCTGGTAAATTCGTAATAACTTTTTCAGAAAGTCATATGACTTTTCATCATGTCATATAATATCACATGACTTAAAATTATCTTATCAACGATCTATCGTCTAACTCAACCCCTTATTTAAATTTGAACTAGTCACTAGACTTTAAATCACATGATCACACACCTCCCTCAACTAGTTCAATATATATTAGTCATAGCAAGTTATCTAAGGTTGATAATAAGCAGGTTACATTCAGATGACATATGATGTTTCATCACATAAACTCATTTTTTCGTAGGGCATGAGTGTTCTCAGTTTTATATGCAAAGTCACAGTCACATGACTTGAACTTTTTGATATCACATGACCTTATTTTTTTTATTTCGTACTGTATCATGCTAGTTCAAGCCATAGCAATTGAATCATATCATCACATCACTTCAAGTCATACTATGTAATGATATTTTCTAAATCATATGAGTTTCATTATCAAGACATGTTATCCACTATTCAACAATTCTCATATCATATTCAATATTTCTCATAAAATTTACCTTAATTTTAACTGTCAAACAGACAGCTCTTTAAGCTTATAATTATTTAATTCGGACGTTGCATTTATTCTTTCCTCTTATTTACGTCATTTATTTATTTTAGTTTCTACTTTAATTTAATTTTTTCGTTTTTAAGTTTCTACCTTCATTCATTCATTTGCTGGAAAACAGTTTGTCATTAATACGATTTCCCTCAACTGCGCTGCTGACACTCTTCCAACCGCGTCACCGAAGGATATGTGGCATCACCCGTCAAGCTGGTTGTCGTGGCTTTTCAACACGTCGCATTGCGTTACTGCGCGAAGCTAGACGTGGAAAAAGCAAATCCACATACGGAGACATGTGTGTGTTTCAACGTGAATGATGGCAGTAAATGCAGTTAGTGTTTGCGTGAATATGGATGTGTGCGTGAAGAATAAAGTCAAGTGCTGAATGTGTCTGCCGCCGAAAATTGGAAAGGAGATATACCCTACACGGATATAGAGTGGATTTTCAGGAGTATATTGAAATAGATATTTTTATTATGTACATACATATGCTTTATGTATACTTTTAGGCGCTAAAAAAAAATTTTTTATAATTATTGAAGAAAACTGATTTTTTAGTAAATGTATGTCAATTTTCTATTAAAAGTAATATATCACTGTATCATTGCTTTGGGTATACCTTTGGGCGCTAAACCAATTTTTTTTTTATATTTTTGAGGAAAAAAGAGTTTTCAGTAAATTTAACTCAACTTCCTTTAAAATATTATATTTCACGATAGTTTTTTGCTTTAGATATACTTTCAGGTGCTAAACCAAATTTATTTACATTTTTTGAGAAAAACATAATTTCTAGTAAGTTTATATCAATTTCCTATAAAAGATAACATATCACGGTACTTTTTGCTACAGGTATACTTTTAGGCGCTAAACCAAAATTTTCTAAATTTTTAAAGAAAACAGAAGTTTTAATAAATTTATGTACATTTCTTATAAAAAATAGCATTTCAAAAATACAATATAACGATATTTTTCGTGCAAACCGAACCTTTCTTGGGTATACGACAGCAGTCAATGATTTTTGTTCACTGTACCGCAAACTAGTGCTTCTGGCAACAAAACGCTATCTAACGGTGGTTGAAAAATATGGGGAAAATGAAATATTTTCACGTTTTGTGCCGCGACTTTTGTATGTGCGAAAAACAATTAACGAGTTTTCTATTACGCGGCAGTTGCTTCTATTTTAAACACACTCCACACATACATAGAGACATACAAAGAGATATAGAAGGAAACATTTATGTGTATGCATGTGTGCGCGGTGATATCAGCCTTTGCCATGGATGAGTCAGACGAGTGTAATGTGTTTGTTGTTGGAGGTGTGACAAGCACTCTTGAGGGAAAAGTGCACTTCCACACACGAGTTTACCTGCGCATTTTGCGGTCGTGGCTGCTAAAGTTTTAGACATTTGCGCTTAAAGCCTTAAGGTGTGTTGTGCGCTTATGCGAGCTTTATTTGTGTGTATTTTTTAAATGTTATTGCACTCAGATTACATTGAAAATATTGCTGCATAATTAGTAAGTTAGCGGAATAGCAGCTTTTCATGTATGCAATTAATTAATAAATTATGATTTTTATAACTTTAGGAGGTAATTGAGTGATTTTGTATGACGTGACTGGTTAGTTGAGAAATTGATATTGATATTTGAAATCTTAAATTTTCAATTGAGTTCAGAATTGATAGTTTTGTATAAGTGATGGCAAGAAATATTTTTAAGAACAAAATATATTTTTATAGGCTCTCTTGGAAGCAATACCTTTTTCATATACATAGGTATAAATTTGCTTTGAAGAAAAAGGATTTTATTTTCTGAAACAATTTTAGCTTTAAAAATAAGTGATAGCCATAAACTATACATATTTTTATGAAAAATAAATTACATATTTCAATTTAAACTCACCATTTGTTGCTGATTTTTCGGCTTTTTCACCAAATCGGGCACTTTAAACGACGTCACCGCTTCAATGACTTCCGCGAGTAGCAAACCATCGCGACAGTCTGCTGACAAATCGGTGACTTTCTTTTTGGATTTGGCACGCTCGAGATAATAGTTGGCCCAGTCGGTGTAAATCTGCAAAAAGGAAAGTAAATATACATAAATACTATAAATTTACGGAATTTAATGCTCTTTAATAATTAGTGCTTCATTTTGATAAATTTTTGATACCCTTGAAGAAGACCTCCGAAAAAATTTGATTGGAGGTGAGGAAGAAGTTTCTGTGCATAACAAATCCAAAACCCAAAAAAAATTTAAATAATTTTGTATGAAAAATATCATTAAAACTAGACGTAAGCCAAAAAAGTCTCTTGGCTCCGACTTGGTGACTGCAGATGTACTAAAAAATCTAACGCCAAAAGCATTAGCAAAACTTACGACGATAACACCGGTCAACAAAAAAAAAATTTTTTTTTTTGGGTTTCTGTTCTCATGTTTTGATTCTGATTCTAGACATTGAAAAACACTTAAATATTAATCTTTAGTTCTTTAAGTTTGCTTTTGGCTGATCTACATCGATAAGTATATTTGGGGTTTAATACGAGAGGGCTCATATGAGCATAAAAGAAATACAAAAAATATGCACTTTTAGACAGTAATTTCTTGTTATTTTACATTTATATATATTATTTATCACACATCTTGAATAAAAACGACTCTTGTATCTAAAAAAAAGTTTTCTAATTATAATCTATAGTGAAATTGTAGAAAAAATATAAAAATCAGTCATTTCTGCTAAAAAATCGAAAAATTGCTCTAATTTCTACGAAAGCAAACTTTAACCGGAAAAAAAATGTTTTTCCTTATTTTTGTCATAGGAGAAACTAAAATTTAACATGTAGATGTCAGACCCAAAAATCGTGTTGACCTGTGTAATTAACGCTAGCTTAAATCTCAGATTCGTCCCATTGTCATGGTAGATATCTGAAATAATTATGGTACAAAACTTGGCAAAAGCGCACATGAGGCCCCGAGTCGTCGAAGAGAATGCAATCTTCAATCGTTCAGATTTTTGAATGGACACCGAAATGTTACATTACTTTAAAAGACTTGAAGCCTATCCACACAAACTTCACTAACAAAAGACTGCATATCCTCTTACATACATATTGGGAATGATGTAATCCCATAGTCCTGGCGAAATATCTTGGTATGACGCTGGACGCAAAATTGAAGAGAAAGGAGCATATACAAAAAAAGTTGGAGAACTAAAACAAAAATACAACAAAAAAATTGTTAATCGGGAAGAAATCAGCTTTAACAATATCTAATAAAATCATAGCCTACACTCCCATTTGGATATACGGAATTCAACTTTGGGGATGCGCTGTATGTGAAACAATAAAAAAAAAAAATATGAAAGGAGAATAGATCGAAGGACAAGTCAAAGTGCATATTTTTGGCGAAATTGCGGTTTTTTGTGAAAAAAATTATACACAACTGAGTGGCTTATCAAAAATCTTACTTTTCTGATCTTCACAAGTGCTGTAGGCAAGAAATTGTTAGCTTCTTCGAAATTGGGCACGTTCTGGAAACCATTTAAATTCTAATACAAACAAAAACAACTCAAAGAAATCAAGAAGTAATGTAAATAAAGTTTAAACCAACACTAATTATAATTAATTAATTAATTTTTTTAACTGGGTTATGAATCTTAAAATTTTGTGGTAATATAAAAAATATAGTAAAGAACAATAAATACCGAAAATTATTTTTTTTTTAAATCTTATTAATAAATCTTTAAAAAAAGGTTATTTATAATCCTAAGTAAAGCACATATCCAAATGCATGAAGCTTTTCAAGAGTTCTTATTAAGAAAAATACATGAAGGTTCAATAAATACAATACTCAAAAAATCTGAAGGAAAAATGTGCGACTGATACGCTAAGACATTTGTATCCTGAGATTACGAATTTGAGTTGAAAAATTTTCCTTCACGTACAACTATTTTTTACTAAAATGACAGCAAATGGTGGTGATTTGACGCCTACACACCTTGACAACACAAAAATCAGGTTTAGCACCGCAAAGTTTGCAGGAATCTGCTTCAAATATCGCAGTTAGTATTAGTTTAGTTCAGAACTTGAAAATATTAAATAAGTATACTAAAAAATTTAGCATTTGGAGCTAGATGTCTCAATTTTCAAGACATATAAATATTTGTAAAAATCATATAACTACAATATTATGTGTGTATGTCTATTAAAATATCCTTCATATATAACTATATACCAAAGATTATTTAGTTGTGTCGCAATATAGTATATACTCATATGTATGCATGTATATTTGTATGCAGAGTTTATAGTTTTACTCACAAGATACGATAACACCAAAACTTGTAGTCGGAAGTAAGCCATTAGGCATAGTACCATTATGGTCATACGAGTGTAATGAGCAAATGTGTTGAGTGCCAACCGATTACGTATACGCCCTGGTGACCTGAAGCAAGCCAGCAAGCAAGCAAACACAATCTTATGCAAAATTGGCAAAGTCGCAATATAATCTACGCCATTCTAGTGATGTTATCATAATTATTGGCAAAGGACTTTTGTAATTTCCGCACACCAACGTATCAAGCTATGCCAAGCCATTTTTGTTAAGAGGCAACGCAGAACTGATGATGCTTGCTTGCAATTACATGGGGATTTACATATTTTAGTATAGTATAAGTATATATAAATGTAAGTATTCAAAGTGACTTCGTAGCTGTGTTTGACTGAAACTTGTATGAAAATATACGAAACTTATTACATTTGTAGAGAACAGGCATAACCAAAAACTTGAACAAATGAAATAAGAAAGCCAAATGCAAATGTTTCTTGTGGTTAGTTCTGGAGCAAGGCACAAACATCTTTGACACAGCTGTTGACCATAAAATATTATGTAATTGAACTTGCGAGTGCAATAAAACAAGCATTCGAAATAAAATTCTACTGAAATGTAGAAAACTTGTGCAAAAATAAAATTCCTTGCTTAGGCATAATGAAATTTTTGCATCAAGCAGCATAGTTTATACCTAGGAATTTTAAAAGTCACAAATATTTTCAGAAAAATGCAGTTGTATTTATTCATAAATTTGAACAAAATCTGTATTAGCTCTGCTCCATTACAATTGTGCATTGTTGCAGCAAAACAATTAGCAACTGCAATGTGCACAAATTACGCTTTGTGTCTCCTTTGTGGCGCTGACAGGAAAATTCGTTTCACATTTCCTTTAAAACTAGAAAATTAAGACATGAATAAACATGAAAATGCAAATTTCTGCATCAACTATGCAAGAAAACTAACTTAGAGCACCTGCGTGCTGCTGTTCTTCTTGGATTATGATATGGCAAAAAGAAAGAGGTTGGAAGGAAGTGGAGTTATAGGAAAGGTGAACATATACCAGGACTAAGATAGTGGCAAAAAAAAATATTAAAGAAATGTATGTAGTTAAAATTTTATTATTCTAAATAACAATAGTATTCAGTTCAATCAACAGTGGTATAAAATCGTAATCGTACTTTAAAATTTTTTTTATATATATTATAAGCAGTATATGTATATGTACATATGTACATACATATATCGCCACATAAAAAGCAAAATAACATAACATCACTTTTCATAAGTTTACACGTCAAGGAAAAACGATATAATAGAAACCACTCATACTGAAAAAAATGTGAGTTTTGGTTATAAAATGGTTATATATCGGTTATATATTACTTATATATAGGTTATATATTGGTTATATTGGACAGTGGAAGCATAACAGTTTTTGCCAATAAAAAATTCAATTTCTAATTTTTTGTTGATATTGAAACAAAATTTGTGTTTTGGTTATAAAATGGTTATATATCGGTTATGTATCGGTTATATTAGACAGTCGAAGCTTAAAAGTATCATATACAGTCATGTAATATGATGTAGTGATTCGCAAGCAATAGAAAAATCAATTTCGTATTTTTTGATGATATGTTGTTTTGCGTTTTAAGCGACGATGTGTAATTCGCAAAAGCCTTTAAAAATATTTCCGGAAATCGAAGAATAAATATGTATAACAAAATTTAATTATACTTTCATAAACAAATCAGTCTACATGGTTCTTTCGTTTTTGAAAATTCATAAAAGTATACCCCAAAGAAGAAGTAAATAAGGTTTTTTAAAGCTTTCTAAATGGTTAGTAGGCTAATTTCTGCTTCAAATTTATACAATCCATGACCTTGTATGAAAAAACTCCATCAAAACAGAAAAAGCTTGAAAAATGTTCTCTGATTTTTAAATGGACTTCCTCAAGCGATCCACTGTACCACATTCGTGTCTCACAATAACCAAAACAAAGAACACAAAACTCAAATCCTCAACAAGCCAACACAAGCTAACTAGCAAAGAATATGGCAAACGGCCTGAAGTTGACTACAATAAAATGGAGAATCTATGATGATGGCGGTGATGATGCTAACTCCATTGCCGCCAGTAACTGTTGCTGACACGAAAGTAATGTAAGTCGAAGTATCCATAAAGCGAAAGAGAAGAACGCTGTTAGCAAGAAATAGTTCGACTGGTGTTAGGCGAACGGTGTGTGAAGGCTGCAACAAATGCCTAAGAATTCCACTGTATGCTGCCTATTTCGCAGGCGGGCCTGATAAACTTGACTTTCAAAAGGATAAAGAGCATGTGAAGTGACAGGCCTTTCAATTTAAATCCAACTGGAAATATGCAGGCGAGGTGGCGGAGCAAAGCGGCTTACACAACAAGTAAGTTGTGTGAGTGTGTGATTGTGTGAGTGCATTTTTTTGCAGTATAAATTCTTTCATTGTGCCTGTATTGTTTAGTATAGCATAGCCTATCGTAGCATAGCATTGCATAACGTAGCATAGCATAACAGAGGCATTAGTTGCAATGTGCGCTCTCATTCATGCCAATGGCAACAAATGTTGAAAAATTCATGTTGTGTGGAAAATTTTATGGAAAATCTAAGTAAAAGAATGCAAACGAATATTTATTTGTTAGACATTTTTTTTGTGTGAAAAAATGTGCATAAATCTGGTAAGTTAGAATATAAAATGTATTTTAGCAGAGTTTATGAATAAGGTGTGGCTTAAAATATTGCTATTTGAAAGGTAAAATATTTTTTTTAAGAATTTCAGTTCGAGAAAATATTGAGTTAATATACTTTTATTCAATAAATAAAGCTTGGTATATGGTACACATTTACAAAATAAAATATCTAAAGAAAATAAAAACTTTTTTAAATACAGTTTAGGATATTGAAATAGGTATAGCTGTTATTAATGTTACTTAATTTAGTTCAATTTACTACAAACCTTCAAGTAATCAGCGCCCAACAGTGCTGCTACGTCGTCGCTGGAGCCTTGTACACTTACACAACGGCCCAACATTTTTATTTTTCGTGACAAATTTAAGTTATTTATATTATTTTAACACTTTTTACAACATTTTGGAAATTTTTCTTCATAAATTTTTTTATCTTAGATAGCCGTTGCAAAGAAAACCAAACTTTTCACTATCAAACATTCATCCTAAGTATGCAAAAAAAAAATCGGTCATATTTTTCTTTTCTATTTTAGAAAATAAAATTTCTTATATTCTATAGCGATTGCCTGGAAAACAAACTTTTTAATCTGAAAAACTTATCCTAAAAGTATGCAAATAAATCGCATGTGTTTTTACGACGATATGATGTTTGATTGTTCAACACTTTTTACAACATTTTTATTAAAAAATTCATGTCATGTAAATACATAATTTCTCACTATTAAAAATATCTCCTAAGAGTATGCAAAGAACCTGACCTTTCCGTAAATAGTAGTAAATATTTTTAGGAAAAACAGAGCTATGCTTCTTTGCTCAAATAAAAGCTAAATACCATTTTTTGAGCTCTAAAACAAAAACTCAAACCAACAACCAACCATTAGCCTTTTGCGCCAAAAAGTATGCAACAATTTAATTTTCCATAAACGTGCTTAGTGCAAGCACAATTCACACCCAAAACTAATTTGCATACAGAATTATGTTACAGATTTTCATGCCTAATTGTTTTGCAAAGCCTAAGGTAGGCTGTAACTAGCGACATAACAATAAATGTAAACGACCAAAATTAGCATTTCCCGTTATCACAATGAGTGCAAAAGGCCGTCGAGCATTTGAGTCCTTACACATTTATAGCGAAATATTATTTCAATGAAAAACGTAATAACAGGCTACGCGCTTAAAAGTATGCTATAACAATAAATATTATATTGAGAGCATGCCATGATGTGTACGAGGTATTTGAGTTAAGTACTCGAGCATAAATATTAAAGTTTTATGCAAAAAAACATTAAGCAAATTGTGCGTGCGTGGGTGGTGAGACGCAAAGTGCGTATGGGCAGCCTTATCGAGGCAAAGCAGCCACGCCTAACGGACAGAAGTCAGCCCAACCCTTTCGAAAAGTGTTTTTGTAGAAACGTGAACTAATTCACCTAACCCTAAATGGTTATATGGCCACTTGCTGCGCTTGCCATTCGCATTACCATATATTGCATACTTCCGGGCGTTTTGAGTGGCAACCGCCCTCAACTGTGCTACATAATTGCAAATGAAAGTGCAAAGCAGCATAAAAGAAAGTAGCTACTAAGTCACTGCTACTTTCCATGGAGCACGTGTTGCCGGTCATTTTTCGGGGGTGACACGCTGCGCCCAAAAATTATGCAAGACCAGTCGACAACAGGTTATTAGCCGAAGTCATTTTGCTGCATGTCGCTGACACTTCCACACTACCTATTCGGACTAGGAGAGCACGCCGCGATTACACCCTTGTCAACAGCTTTTGACAGCTAAAATTTTAAGCCCAAAAGTAGGCTTGACGCTGTGTAGTTCGTATACATCTCTTAAGTTAGTAGAGTTCGTTGAAGTCTTGAATACCGGCAATCGGTGGTGGTGTTCCACTGCCGATAAGAGCAACTCGTTGCACACACGCTGTGTCAAATCAACTAAAAAAACAGAAACGTAAAATCAATTTTCGACATTTCTTGCTTCATCTGCATGTGCGCCTAAAGGTATGCAGCTGTGATAATAATGGGCAACCGCAGTGGCAGAATTATACGCAATGGCAAATGGGGGGATAAAAACAAAAAGCCGGTGATATGTAGTGAAATTTATGCAAAATGCCGAGATGATTTGCAAAATACACGAAATGGGTGGCATGTCGGAAGTGATACTTGTCGAATTTGCAGCACAAATATATGTGCATGTGGGAGGGGATAAGTGATTGGGGGTTGCTTGGCACAAGTGTTGAAGTGAAACAAATTGCTGACGCCATCGAAGTATTTTAAAGATTTTAGAGACAGATACGCAGGCAATGACATTTACGATATGAGTGAAGCTGTAAAAAATTACTACGCAATCAATAAATATTTGCGAGTACTTGTGGGGGTGATATATACATATATGTATACATACAAATATAAAGCAGAAGAAGGAAATATTGGGAGACAATTATTTTACTAGAAGGGCTAAAGTTTTGGTTATACTAAAGCATACATTCAGGCATTTTAAAGCTGTAAAATGCAGGAATTTCTCTAATTTTTGATAAATATAATTCGCGTACATCTTGAAAAATATATTTTTATAATACTATACTAATCGCATTTTTGTAATACTTCCTCTGGTAAAGCAATATTTAAAGGATATACATAAAAATTATCCCGTCATCCTGCATATTTTCCATAACAGAGGATGTCAAGAAATAAAGCAAGATTTCCGATAGTTTCTCTTTATGCAAATGTAATAAGTAAAACTGAAAGAATAACCAAAATAGACTACTTCTATCTGCGCAGTCTACATTCAGGCGCATTTACATTTTTGTGACGTATACCACTGTTTCTTCACAACTTCTCTTGTCTACAACGCAGTTTCTTATTTCAATATATTTAAGGGTGTATTGTTGGCAGATTTGCCTGTCAATTTGGTATATAGAGAAGTGAGAAAGCAAATAATGTAAAAAAGTATTAAATTTGGTAGAGAACTGAAGGTTGTCAATACGTTTTCAAGTGAAGAAAATATATGCAAAATGGAAATAAAAACTTGTCATATTCCAGAAATAGATGCATCTATATATACACTTTTCTTTCAAGAAAATAACATATTTTATATAAAGATAGTGCCCAATTTGAATGTGTCCTTTTGTTGTAAAAGTAGAGTTTTCGAATAATATAGCTTTAATTTTTTTTTATTAAATCCGATATATATATATAAATAACACAATTTCGGCTTACATCAGTTATAAATCGAAAACAATTCGACCAATTATGGATACATCCGATTCTTTCAAACAAACCTTAGAAAATCGATAGGTCTCAGACAGTCTTTTGTTAGACGGTACAGAGTTACTTTTTAACGAAATTTTGTTTAAAATAGTTTGCTGACTAACGCAGGCCTTTGCACTGACCCAAATATCTTTGAACCTGGAAGTTAGAAAAGCTCAAATTTAATATTAGTCGGCATAAAGTGCCTTTGAAGAACTCCACTATAATGATTGATCCCTTTACTTAAGGGGAAAAATTTAGTAAGCTACTCTATAAACTCATCACAGAAAATATAAATATACTACTTAGGATCAGAGTCCAATATTCGCTCGACATAAGCGCCCAGCAAAATCGGTAATACAAGTAACTATGGGTTAAGATGGGTTTCGCACCACAAATAGTAAATATCGTAAATCCTCAGAGATGACGTATGAGACGCAGCGAAGACGCTATTACTGCTGTGGAGCAGAGTGTGGAGGAATACCCATATCACAGAAAGTTTCGTTCTCCCCTGAAACTCACTTTTAGTTGAATGGGTACGTTAATAAACAAAATTGTCTTAAATATTTGGATTGATGAGCACAAACCATTGTTGAAACGCCATGACATCCTCAAAAAGTCGCTGTTTTGGGCGCTTTATGGTAAGATGGAATAATTAATGCATATTTCTTCAAACATGAAATGAGAAATTCTACACTTTTCGTGCCTGATTTGGAGGATGTTGATGCGGTGGTTCCAACAAGACGGCGCTATATGCCATAGAGGCAACGAAACAAACAAATTATTGAAGGAAAGCTTTAATGAGCGCATTATCTCACGTCGTGGGCTTGCGACGTGGCCTTCAAGATCGTGCGATTAATCACCGCTGGATTATTTTTTCTAGTTACGTGAAGTCGCTTGTTCACGCAGATAAGCGCGAGACGATAGACCCATGGAATAGAACATTCTATTATTACTCACATATGACACCAATTGCTGCAAAAGGTGCTCGAAATTTGGGCTTCTCGGCTGGAATTTGTTATCGACAACCGCGATGATTACTTGCCTAAAATCATTTTTAAAACATAATGGCAAATACTGATCTTATATCATGTCTAGAAACAATATTTATTTGTGTTATTCCTAGAGACCTTTGAATAAGAAAGAATAATACTAAAATTTTTTTTTTTTCAAAATACACTTGTATCTAAACTTTTTTGAATAACTTTTGAATTTTGGAAATTTTCCGAATAATGTTCAAAACAATTTGTTTGATCTACTAATATATGTACTTGTTTACTATCTATAACTAACAAACTTAGCGAAAATAACAAATCCAATTTCTGTTTAGCATATCCAACAACAAATACCAGATAAAAATAGGCTTTGAAAGACACTTTGTCAATATAATTTGATTGTAGCCGTAGAAATGTCACTGCAGTCATTCTATTTGTGGCACCAAACTAACTTTTCCAATTTTTCCATAAAAAAAAGTTTTTCTATCTGTTTAAGCGCCAAAGGTCCCACTCAATCTCCCGCGCCACGCAACTCAACAAAACATCAATGAAAATTGAGTGCGGCAACTGAGCAGGCAATAAAGAAAATAAGAAAAAAAATACCGCTATGTGTGAATTGAGAAGCATAGTGGGAGTATTTGCGCTCAACTCATAATTCACTGGAGAATAATGTTATTTCATTCTGACTTTCATTTACTTTGTTTTGTTGCCGGTTTTCTGCCTAAGTTTATTTATATTTTTATATTTTATTTGCTTGTTTGTCACACTTCGCTTTTGGCAAGCTTCTGAATTGGCGCCACTCGCGTGGGTGATGCGCTCATAGTTCTTATTTCTGGTTAGACACACTTTTGCGTTGGTCAACTTGCCAACTCAATGCTGTGGATGCGTTGATGACGTTTTGGCCTAAATTTGTTTTCGATGTTTCATGTCATTTCGTCAGCCACCGCAGAATGTGTCATTAATTTTCGCTTTTAATTGACTCGTTGTGAAATGACCGGAAAGTGAGAGTTCGACATAGAATATGTTTTTGTTGGTTTTCATAGTTTTGTTTTGGCATTTTGTGGCAATATTGTGGTGTGGAGAAAAAATTTGAGGTGCAGGAATTCTGCCGAAATAATTAGCCGCCGGTTTATTGTGGTAAAATCTCTCGATGACAAAGAAATGATTATGAAGCGGATAATTTTCTGGGAACAATTTAAATATTGAGATTTAATATTGGGTAGTCGAAAAAGTCTTTCGTATTTTGCCAATAGATGTCGTTGGTTGCTCGCTCGATTGACCAGGACCGTCACATAAGTAGCCATGACGTCGCTAAGGAACTTAGCATTCATCAACAAACGGTTATGAATCATTTAAAAAAAGGCTGGCTGCAAAAAGAAGCTCGATGTTTGGGTGCCACATGAATTGCCTGTGAAAAAATTAATGGACCGAATTAACATCTGCGATTCTTTGCCGAAACGAAATGAAATCAAACCATTTCTGAAGCGAATGGTAACAGGCGACGAAAAGTTGTTCAAATACGACAATAATGTGCGAAAAGATCGTGCTCCAAGCGTGGTGAAGCTCAACACATGGGCGCAACGCCAGGATTGACGCCTCGAAAGGTTATGCTGAGTGCTTGGTGGAATTGGAAAGGAATCATCCACTATGACCTGCTCCAGCCTGGTCGAACGATTGATTCTACATTTTACTGTCAACAGCTGATGAGATGATGAGGAAGCAATCGAAAAAAATGGATAGAACTGATCAACAGAAAGGGCTTCATCTTCCATCAGGACAACGCAAGACCACACACATTTTTGATGAGTCGGCAAAAACTTGGCTGGGAAGCTTTGAAGCGTCCACCATCTCTGACCTTATACTATCGGACTACCATTTGTTTCGGTCAATGCAGAACTCTCTTAATGGAGTAAAGTTGGCTTCAAGAGAAGCCTGTGAAAATTACTTCTTACAGTTTTTCGCCGTGAAAGCAGAAAAGTTTTACACTGATGGAAGCTAATGTAATAATGTCTCTAGCGGAAAAATGGCCAAAAGTGGTCGACCAAAATGGTACATATTTGGTGCATTAAGGTTCACTAGCAATTAAAAAAAATAAGTTGAAGTTTGATTAGAAATACGAAAAGACTTTTTCGACTACCCAATAAATAGACAGGCAATATCGCGTAGAAATTGAGAACTACATAACAAGAGTTTGTGATATTAATAATGTCCAAACATATGTGTATGAGGCCAATACAGTGAAGGGTATGTGATCTGAAAACTCGCAAAAATAAAATCCTTCCTCAAAGACTTCCTTTTCCTCATCAAGAAATTATTGCGAAATATTTTTTTTTTTTTAAATAAACAAAATAAATAACGGTAATCAAATGGCGCCAAAAAAATGTCATAAAAGCCCATCCAAAGTGCTAATATTTGCAATTTCTTATTTGAAGAGCAAAATATTCGAAAACCACTTGAAAGTGATTCATGGCCACAATTATAAAGACAGTAAAGCGACCTAAGGAAGCAAAGAAAAAAGGCGTAGGAATAGAAGAAAAAAAAGAAAAAAGTAAAAACGCCAACAACAACGAAAGAGAGCCACCAGCCAACATTTAGTAATGGCAACTCATCAAATTTTAATGTGACCTACTTATGGGTCACCAAAACTGACAAGCTGCCAAAGAAAATGTAAGAAGATGTAAGAAGGGAAAACAGACTGACGGTTACGCGCGTTGACACACAGTGACAAATATTGCAGCATTGACAGCATAAATATGAATGTGTAATTTTAAGTAAATTGTCATGGTGTCGTGCGCTCTCAGCTGCAAGAATACATATTTATTTCTAGATATATAAATTCATAGACTATCTGTGCGTACACACTCTACCTGTACCTGCGTGTATTCTTCATCTGCATTTATGATCAAAGCACTTGACTTTATGTCCCCACTGTGTCACCTTTTAAGCAAATTGATTTTGGCAAATGCTGCGCTCTTAGCGGAATTGTCAGAATTTTTCAATAAACCCGTAAATAATATATCTATATTCCCCACACATATATATACTTATATATATAGCTAGATCCATTCATGTTGCTTATCAACGCTTAACTTTTGCCTCATAAAAGAGTGTGTATGTTTGTTGCTGCGAATACTCGGGTGTATCATTTCTCTTATATGATTCTCATTTTTTCTTTTTGTTAGCAATTGTTGCTATTTCTTCCCTTGAATTGTGTATCAAGGGAGTCTCATAAAGATATGATAAGAAATGTAATAGAAATTTATGAGCGCAAATAAAATTGTTTTTTATTTTTAGTGTAGCTTGGCGAAAGGTGAACATCGAAGTGATAAAAGAAAAGTGATGAATAGGTATGAGCAGCTTATTTGAAGTTAGAAAAATGTGTTGAGGGCTCATTTTAGAGTATGCGAATTTATTCTTGCGTAGCTCTTAGAAAATACATAAGTACGTTAATGAAGTATGCCACTTTCTTTATATTTGTACATATATGTATACTATGTCGAGAATTGCGTGGATATCTTCAGTACTCTCAAAACTCCGTGCATTGAGGTTGTAAATACACTGTTACAACCACTCACTTATACTTGTATGTAGATATACACTGTCAAGAAAGTATTGGAAATTATTCATTTAAATCTCCGGCTTATATGGAAGACAAGTAAGTTTTTCAATACAAATTCGATGCGAGAGCTGAGGTCGACTGACATAAACAGCTGCTGTAAGCACACTGGTTGACAGATCGTGCTAATTTTTGCCATCATAATTAAGGACAGTTGTACCAACCTAAAAAAAACTTCCTATCTTCCATAATATGTATAAGCGGGAGATTTAAATGAAGAATTCCCGATACTTTCTTGACAGGGTTATGCTTCAGGATATAGATTGAACTAGGTTAGATCATATGATTATCATCGCTCCACGGGTTGCGCTGGATCACACTTGGACACCTACGAACTGTGGTCCTTTGTGATGCACAGAAACTACTAAAACTGGTTCACCAGATCCTAATAGGTAAAGGAAGTGTTTTGCGGTTACCACAAATCTGTTAAAACGATTAAAATAAATCTCAGCCACGTTGCTAGGTTCACAGAAGGTTTTTCTATCGAGAAATATCAACTTCAATATGAAGACCGCTGGACAGTGAAGTGACAGAAAAGTGTATAAATGATTACACTTCGCTTTTATTAATTTGACTTTGGCAAAAATCTTCCGGCAAACTGTTTAGCCACAATGGCTACACCATTTTGAGAGCCTATAGGACATTATACAATCTACATATACAATTGCGGTGGGATTGATTTTCTTAAGAGCGAAAAGTTTAGAGGACCTCTTACAGTTCATTCTGCGTCAGAAGGATCACGCAGCCGCAGTTCCGGTTGTTAATCAGCATTTTCTGTTCTCACGGGAGGTCCCCAAATCTATCACTTCAGTAAGGACTCAACTCCAATCGGAAGAAATTTTGATGTGAGAACTCTCTCAAATGTGTTCATGTTTAGATATCAAACACTAGGCGCCGTACCATCTTGATGGAAATAGAGACCTTCCACGTAACGGCATTTACTGCCCATTTCGGGAGAAATAAGGTCCATCAATCTGCACCAAACGGTTTATTTTTAACGCAGTTTGGATTCCTGAATCATACGAGGATTCGACTCACCCCAATAGTGAAAATTTTTTTTTGATAAACCATAAAGCCAGTAACATACCTCACCTAAGAAAATTGTGTTTTGCGTGATGAATTCTTAGAGTAGCCACAGAGAACTTGAAGTAGCGTAATAATACATATGCATAATTTCTAAGCGCTGTACCAAACGATGAAATGGCAAACCGTACAGAACACACTTACAAAATTTGACACAAATCTATAGACAAACGTGGCCGTTAGAAGATGTCAAAACCACGTCATCAAATATCTTTCCACAGATCGTTGCTGAATAACAACAAAATCGATCCACTTCTAGAGGGTTTCTATGAAAGTGGTATTATGAAATTACCTTCAAAATGACAACAAGTCATTGAAAAAGTTTTACAACTCGGTTAATATCTAATTGTTTCACATATTTGATATACTTGAACAGAGAAGCACGACCTCACAATTACCGAGGAAGCTATTGCTGTATCAATTAGAAATATTGGCAAAAAATTGTAGGATCTACGCTTAAAAAAGCTTTGTTGAGCTCCTGAAAACCCGAATCCGAACCCGAAAACAGTTGACTTTTACACACACATGTAAAATACTCAATTACAGCCAAAAAGAATAACTCCAGACTCAAGTGCTTTGGAAACTTCAACCTTTGCCTTTTCTTTAACGCCAAAAATGATTACACAACAAAACTGTAATTGTAAAAGTAATAAAAAATGTTTTTACTTTTGAAGAAATTCGTTTGTAGTGTGTTTCGTACGATACTTTACAAAATGACACCGACCATACGATCAACTAAAGCCCGAAGCGATTTGACGCCATCAGTATTAGTACTCATACTATTATTTGTGATAATATACTACTGTGGTTATCGCATACACACTGGATATAAAAGCGATTTAGAGTTTACTGATACGAGAGAATTGTTGGATCTAAATCTGATGATGGATGAAGGCGCAACCGATGAGAATTTCGTGGTGCATGACAGTGTTTGCAAAATACCACGCATAAGTCCCTATTCACCGGATGTAAGTACGATCGAATGAGTATA
This sequence comes from Bactrocera neohumeralis, assembly GCF_024586455.1. Classification (NCBI taxonomy): domain Eukaryota; kingdom Metazoa; phylum Arthropoda; class Insecta; order Diptera; family Tephritidae; genus Bactrocera; species Bactrocera neohumeralis. The sequence continues at coordinate 75,149,816 of NC_065920.1, read as the reverse complement.
AGCATGTCAAGTCTGTAGTGGTTAATCTCCTTTCACTAGAAGATATTCTCTCAGCAAAAGTATGACATTTCAACATCTAATATTTACAGCTAGCCGCTCTACAAGCACCGGATGTGATTTGTGGAACTAAACTTCAATGCACAAAACCATTAGTCTCTAAGCGGTTCGATAACATATCCGATCGTTACTATTTGCATATAAATGACGAATGGAAAGATCTGTACTTGCGGGAGGAGAGCGCTGTGCTTACTTGCTGCTTTAGAGAGATAAAAAATGAGGCCAGTGATGATAAGTTGATGTACTAAACGCGTTAAGGATCCATATCCTTTAATTAAATAGTTATAATTTCAGTGGCACGCCTTGCTTCATCTTCAAGCAAGACTTTTTCGTATCACTCGATGTGATTGGCGCTATTGTTAACTGTATGCAGCGTGGCGACAAGAAAATTATTTTCATGGATGCATTTTCGTTCATACATAAGCGGAATTTCAGCGAAAGGTCGACGAACGACACTAAAATCGGGGTACTGGTCTTTGGTCTGGATAGTTTGTCGCAGATTAATTTGCGCCGTCGAATGCCAAAAACATACAAATACTTAAAAGACAACAATCATCGTTGGCACGAGTTGTTGGGGTTTAATAAGGTCGGTTTAGTTGGCTACCTCAACTATATAAATAAAGATATATACCTTTCCCTTTCATCTTAACTCAGCTCGGTTACGATGCCTTTCCTAACTTAATGGCGCTGCTTACGGGTCGCCAGCTTCAACAGCAGGAAACTGTGTTTGCCTGTAAGCGCGGTGGTATGCTCGACGACTGTCCCTTTCTGTGGCAACAAGTCAGTAATATGGGCATGCCAACAGCCTACGCTGAGGACGGTAGGGACGACATCACTGAGACCTTGCGATTCGAACATTCGCCTACAGATTATTACCTCCAGCCGTTTATGCGGGCCGTGGAGCGTCGTCAGCGAACGGATACACACTTCATAACACCACAGTATTGCTTGGGACCGCGGCTCGCAGGCAGTTATGTCTTGGATTATGCAGTCGATTTCGCGCAGACTTTTGCCGGCGTTGGTGGTTTAGGTATATTTTGGGTGAATAGTTTTAGCGAACATCATGTGATACCGCAAATGATTGATTACGCATTCGCCAAATATTTGAGGTTATTGAAAAGCACTAAGGTACTCGAAAATTATGTGGTAATATTACTTAGCGCCAATGGCATGCTACGCGGTCGCCTTAAGAACCTTGATAGCGGATTTTATGAAGAACGTTTACCGTTACTTTACATTTCACTACCTAAAGCTTGGAAGAGAAAACATACGGCTTTATTTCAAGCCTTGGAACTGAATCGTAACCGTTTGGTGAGCCCCTTGGACTTACACGAAACCATCCAACATGCTCTAGCGCTTGGTGCAGGCACCACGGATCTACACTATACTGACTGCGAGAGCTGCCAAACGGTACTCAGACCAATAAAGGCGAATCGCAGCTGTAGCGATGCTGGTATCGATTGGTTTTGGTGCAGTTGTGAGCCTTTCGTTGCCAAGTGGTGCAACTCTTATGCGTCCAGCTTGCTGTTGAAGTCTTTGCTGATGCATATGAATGGCTTATTACAGCAGGCCGGCTTGCTCAACGGCACTTGTGGAGTTCTAAGCACGCACACGCTCTATAGCGTCTATAACAGTCAAGAGGAGAGCGACTACTATTATGTGAAATTCAAAACTTCGTTGAAGAATGTCGAATTCGAAGCCGCGTTTTGGTACAACAAGGGAGCGCAGAAGGTTTTGCTGGATGAGAAAAAGCTTAATCGCTTAGATCACAAGGATTCTGGTTGTGTAGAGCATCACAGTAAGTTGCTGAGAAAGCTGTGTGTTTGTCTCTAGAATGTAGCTTATAGGGGAATGTGGAGAAAGAAGGCTAAAAAGTAAAAGGTATACAACTTTTACTATAATATTTGGAGCTGATGTTGTATTATTGTCTTTTAGCCATAACTTTGACAACAATTAATAAAATTTTATGTATCATTGATAGATTTACTTTTAAACTGTGTTCTTCCAGGGTAAAGATAATGCAATAATTATCACTGAAATAGCCTAAGAATTTTACTAATTGTTTAAAGCATTCCACATGTGTTGGACAAAAAGCACTGAGATTCGACAGGTTCAAAGAACTCTGAATAAACTGGAGAAAATATTGACCAACGAATTGGAGTTTTGAAAGCGTTAAAATCTGTATTGAGGTTACTGTGAGAGGTTTTTTTTATTTAGTTGGTTCAAAAGAGAAGCGCATTATCGCCAGGCTGCAGGCGGTCACACTTTTCCCATCATTAGGAGCATTTAGATGGTAACCAAATGAATCCATATTCAGCAAGTTAGCTGATTTGTTTCACCCTAGCTGCCCACACTGTTGGAAATTTGGAGGCCGGCGAATTTTCGTCTCATGAATCTGAAGGTATTCGCAAAGATAACCTTTCAGCGTGCCATCTTCCTCCGCGCGTGTTTTGCTTTCGTTGAATCCACTTTTCTAATTTTCTGTAGGTGGAATCTTAACGGTAGGTGTCTTTTGATGGCCCCTAGATGTTACTAAGCTCACTTTTTCGGAGAAGTAGGAGCTTTTTGATCTGTTATTAATCAGAAATATGCAACAACTTTGCGGTATCTCTCTGTTGCTTTTCTTCCAAGGCCTGAGGACTACAAACAACTCTTAAAGGAGTCGAATGGCCTGAGACAGCTTAGTGGAATTGTGTTTCTGGCTGTCCCGAGCGGGCCCTCTCGTCTGCCACTTTATTTGCCTCTATTTCTATATGACCGAAGTGAAATTAAGTTTGGGCGTTACGAATAGCCTTTACTGCCGCTTGGATGTCCATTGGAAGGTTTACGGACTTGCTCACTTGCCACCTTCGGTTTTGCCACAATTTTGGCCTAGAATACTGAATTGTAGCCGGAAACTATCTTCTGTGTTTGGTAATTTCTATTTTTAGCAAACTAAAATTATTTCTTAACTTTTTGAAGATAATTTTCAACTCCTGACCAATTCTTCAAAGAATATAAATAGTTCACCGTTCAGTAACTCTATTGAATCCTGTGGAAACTAAAGCTGAAATAACTCAGCATTATAGTTAATATTTAAGTATGCCCTACAATTTATAGCTCGCATTACCCTCCCCCTTCAATCAAACTAATAAAATTTTCCTCTCATTTAGGCACGAAAGCAAGCACTTGTAAATCCACTCATTGAATCTCCATTGAGCACAGCTGTTCACCTTCGACTAATAATATAACCAAATCAAATTCAGGATGACGCATTTTCATGCGCAATTATCGAATAAAGGACAAAATCCAGACGAAACATGTGTTCGACAGGACCTTAATATGGAAGAACACAAGTTCGAGCATAATGCTGCGACCAATATTAGGGATGTAAACAAACTCAAGCGAGCGGAAGGGAGGAATAAAGCAATGCCTCTTCGCTGGGCAAATGATGTAAGCGGAAAAAGATAAGATTTTAAGGGTCAAAAATTATGCGCACAAAATATGTGATTGGATGCGTTAGTGAATATCGATGAGCTGATAAATGTGTAGAGAAAATCAATATAAAGTTTGACCGAAAATTATGTCTGCTAAGCAGGAGTTGAGATTACATATGTATGTACATATATGCATATGTATAAGTATTATGTAGGCACACGGTATGGTCAATTTTATTCACTTCCACTCGGTCATCAATGACCATTTGTTGCCTGGACTGATTGTGTTTTATTGACTTTTGTGACTTCCGTCAGCAGGATGGGGGCCTCAAATATACGAATTTCTGGCACATATACTACACACAGACTTACATATATTTATATATATATGTAATTGTACGTGCTTGTGTGGGTTTTATTTATGTGATTTATGAAAATTTGCTAGCCAAATGTGCTGTTTTTCTATTTTTCTAACCTCAAACTGGCAGAAAACGTGCTGGTGAGAGTTTAGGGAGGATAACAACCCTCCGATTAACTGGTGGCGATTTGTCATCGTAAATGTGCAAATTAGTAAATTCATTTATAAGCAATTTCTTTCGATGGTATGTGATGATGTTGAATCTTACAAGTGTAAGAAATTAATTCTAAGCGAGCAATATGCAGCGATAAGGTTCGGTGATGTATACGTAAGAGGAGGGAGACACATACAAATTTTGCGACTATAAAGTGTTTTGGAATATTAATATTTTTAAGTATGTAATGCCACTATTTCGGCGCTTAAAAATTTGTAGTACTGCTGCTGTAGTGCTGCTTGTATAGTTAGAAAATACTCCGAAAAGTATGATACATTTTATTGTTGTATTATTTTTTTACTGAAAATTTTCTCGAATAAGGTCTAGTTTCAAAACTTAACATATATTTAAATGTTTTCTCAGTGGAATGGACATTGTAGACAAAGAAAATATTGACATTCTCTCCGTTCTCAAATAGTAATTCAACATCCACATATACATTGCCTACATTTAGGATGATTTTTTATTTTGTAATTTATTATACTCTGACTAAGCTATATGAAGTTTGCCACGACGTTTATAAAACCCTAAACCATACATCGAAAAGCCTTATAAAGTATATAAATAAAAGGCCAGTGTAAAGAGCTGATTTTCGTGTAAAATTTTGCAGACGCCTTTCTCTCATCAAAAAGCCGCTCACTTATTGTAATCGTCGACTACTATAGCGTTTAGCTGCCGTACAAATAGAACGACCGGAATTAAATGCTTCTACGGAAAACTTTTTCATTTGACGAGATATCTTCAAGAAACTCAGCACCGATTAATATCGAAGGCATCGTTTTATTCTCTGAAGAAATTGTTTAGATCGGATCACTATAGCAATTAGCTGCCGTAGTAACTAAACGAACAAAATTAGAAAAGTATCTCGTAATTGATTTTTAACTTTTCATCTAATTATACATTATAACTCTTTTCAGACACCTTCCACTTTCATTTATTCAAAATTAGTCATCATAAAAACAATTAATATTCTTAATAAGTAAAGCCCAACATATTGGTAATGACTATTCTCAAATATTACCGCCTTAGCGCCTTGGCATATGCTACCACACTCACAATCCTTTACCTGCTGTTACCGCTATACATAATTTATACGCTAAACGATTAATAAGTTTGTTGTCGACGTTTGTTAAGCGCCAGCCGCTGGTGAAATATTCGTTAATTTAATTAGTTACTGGAAAAAATAAGCCTTTGCTCAGGGCTTGGCGTTAGCTTAAACGCTCACAACTTTCTTAAACAAGAAAAACTGAGAGAAAGCAAAACAAATAGCAAAATTATTATGCCAAAGGCGTAGTTGGCAGAATGTGTTCAAAACGACACGATTGGAGGGGGCGGCTGATTTGGTTGGGGTTATGGGAAACAGCTGTTTATACATAATTTTTTTGCCACTTAATTTATACCCCACACTAAGTATGCTCGAAGGTGATTTCCTGAAACAACAGCAGCCGAATCAAACTTGCGCCTTACACATACGAAACAAACAGACAAGTATATGTATATGTACCGTACATTTATCCGGTTGTAGTGGGCGATTGAGTCTGGAAATCCAAGATACGTGAGGCTTTATTGGCATCAGCATGTGCATAACAATACAAGGAAGTGACGGCGGAAATGAAAAAATTACGGAGCTACCAAATAAAAACGAAAAAAAAAGCGAGGAGATTTGCTTGGCGCTGTTAAGTTGCCGGGAGCGGCACAAAGTATGCGAAGCGAGTACGACGGGTTTGTTAACGAACCTTAAGGAAGTAGTTTGTGTATTTAGCACTCATATATGCCAAGCTTGACTAAAACCGGGTAGCGCATTTTTATGAAAGGCTCTGTGTTTTGAGCTTCATATTTAAGCCCTTGCATGCTTTGAATGAGCAAAGATCTAAAAAGTTAAAAAAAGGTTAACAGGAAGGTAGAACTTAGAGAAAGGTAAACAAAGCGGACAAGGCAAATATAACCAGCCAAGCAATTGTCGACTCGCCAACTCTTCTATTTTCGTAATTATGAAAGCAGCTTGAAAAGCGAAAAAAATCGAACAAACTGATAAGCGGTAAGAAATTCAGAAACATGGTTGTGTTAGTGGAGGAAAATACATAAAATCAGCAATCAGCTGCTGGCAATCAGTCAGTCAGTTGAAATTAAGGACTACACCTACGAAGATGTGAGCAGAAATAAGGATGTGATTGTTTGAAGCTTGTATGTATTTGCCTTGAAGGTGAAAGCAGTAAATTGTAGATGAGATGATGGAAAGGCTGTCAGAAATCAAGTAGGGACAGTTACGCTTGTTTGCACAGGAAGTGAAGTATTAAATAAGACTTAATTGCAAGAGGTGACAAATTCCGTATGCCTGCAGGTGATGTGGAAAATTTATATTAGAAAGCTATGAAAGGAGAAGAAAGAGTTTGGATAACTGCAGGGATCAAATATTATTAAATATTTCCCATGAAAACACGTAATGAAAATGTGAAAACTTTGAACACTAAGTTAAAGTTATTGTGTTATCGAGTACACGGGGCGAATATACCATGTTACTCAATTAATTTCAATCCGTCAATTCATTCTTTCTTTACAAGCTATTTGGTGTCGACGTGCCATCAACTACAAATAGAATAGTAGAGAGATGGGTTGCTGAGTTTAAACGTGGTCGTACAAGCCTTGAAGACGATCTACGTGAAGGACGTCCAAAACGCGCATCATTCTGGTGCTGAAATCATAGCCAAAATACTGGATATGCTTTTGGAAGATCGTCGATTGACTGAGTGAGATTTAGAAGAGACTCTACACATCTCATTAGGTAGTGTGAGTGAAATTTTGGGTTTAAGAAAGCTGTGCACACAATGGGTGCCGCATTCGCTAACAATGGAACAAAAACACAATCGAATGTGACTTTCTCAGCAACATTTGGAGCGTTTTAAAAAGGATCAAGTAGATTTTGTGCGTTGATTCATTACTGTGGATGAGACTTGGGTTTATCACCATGATCCTGAATAAAAACAAGAGGCTAAAGAATCGTGTGAATGGTGGTTGTTCAGCTTCGAAACGAGTTCGTGTCCGGTATCGAAGATTATGGTATTAATTTTTTGGGATGCGAAAGGAATTTTGTTTGTAGATTACTTGCAAACTTGTAAAACAATTAATTCTGAATCTTATTGCAACCTTTTGGACCAGTTGAAAGAAAACATTCGTGAAAAAAGGTCCGGTTTTCAGAAGCAAAAATCCTTTTTCTTCAGGACAATTCACCGTGTCACAAGAGCATATTGACAATAGCTAAAATCCATGAGTTCAAGTTCGAATTATTGAAGCATTCATCGTATTCACCAAATTTAGCCCTCTGCGAGTTTCATTTGTTTCCAGAACTCAAAAAGCGTGGCAAACGTTTTTTACCAAATGAAGAGGTCATAACGGCAGTTGAGCGTAATTTGCAGATCTTCCGGGTTCTCACTTCAGGGGTGGGATCCACAGATTGGAAGATCGTTGGAGCAAGTGTGTTCAGGGAGATTATAATGAAAGTATACTTTGAATCATAAAATTGTGTTTTTTTTATCAAACGACAGAACTTATTGAACAACTTGGTAGGGTACCGGCCGCCTGAACCATAAATTGTATGAGAAAAAAATGCAAAAAATTATTGAGAAGCATAAGGGCGAGAAATCAGGGCCTCGGAAGAATTGTCCCAGATCTCTCCCTCTCTCTCGCCAGTAAGATCTCGTACTTAAACTTCAATTACGCCACATAAATGCATTTTTGGACAATTAAGAGTGCTATAAGGCAAATCACACACAATAATCATATAGTATGAAGCATGTTTCAGACCTAGGCTGTTCTTTTATTTGTCTATGTGAGGTTATTTTTAACCCTACGAAAAAAGCCGTTAAAAAATACAAAAATTGTCTGAAGGTCCTTATCTGTTGTATAATATTCTCTGCTCTTCCAATTTACAGATTTTAATTTTTGAATGTATTCAAAATTAAATCCCCATATTAATCCCAACAAATCATATTATTAAAAAAATTTTTGTATACACAAGCAAAACTCTCTACACTCCTCTGCCATCCTGTTGTAAGTTTTCTCTTACATAACTCGCTACCATCTGATTTTCTTTGCAAATACGTCTAATACCGTTATATTCACAAAGCAATTAAAGCTTATTTCTTCCAATTTCATGTACTGATCCACTTGTAAGTCAATTGCTAGGTGAAATCACCCACAACAGAGATATACTCTAGAACACGCGCACATATACACTTTTACATACTCGAAGATACAAGCGTTTCAAATCGTAAATTGCGTTTAATTAACCCATTTTTAATTGAAAAATTTATAGCACGATTGGAGCAGCCGCCACCCACACACGCGCGCGCACGCCAACACACAGAGCGGCAATCGAGAACCAATACAATTATAGACGCTCGTTACAAGCACTAATTATTAGACGCAGATGAGCGCAAGACTTCTTATAAAATACTTATTTTTTATTATTTTTTTGTTTACATGGATTCACCATTAGAGACGGTCAGCGGTCACGCAACTGCATTTCACGCGTTCACCGGAGCTAAACACACATCAAGCAACAACAAAACGAAAAATAGTGCTACTGTTTACTCGCGTGTTGCCAGTTGATTGCACGCTGACTCGGCCGTTGGACCGCTTGTTTACAAAACACGCAACGCTTTTCAATTTTCCAAACCCTCTTCGCTGCTGCGCGCTTGATTTCACAGCAATGCGCGCGGCGTCACTGATGGCGTAAAAATAGACTCATGTCGCGGATGTTTCACCAGCGCGAAGGAGCACTGCATCGACTGATAAAATTTTTATATTCAATTTAGCTTCGCATGCGATCGCGTTCACGTTGCAACTGAGCGCGCGGTTGGCGCGTTTGCAGGCGCAAGCGATCTTCGTGGAGTTTTCTGCCCCAACTCTCACTCAAAAATTGAGCGCTTCGCCTGCGCCACACGAGTGCTTTTATTTATATTCAATTAAGGTTTGTTTTTCTTATTTATTTTCTTTTAATTGGCGCTGTGGACCGTAGCCAACAACATGTGACGAAAATTGGGGAAAATCTACATGCGGCAAGTGCAGCAGTCATTACCTTCCCTTCGCCTGTTGGTGGCATGTGTCTGCGTATCCGCAGGCAGCAGGCAGCAGGCATCAGGCAGCCGCCGACTGACAATCGCACACGTGCCGTCGCGCTGCCGAGTTATATTTATTTTTGTAACAAATTTCTTATACAATTCCGTTTGTGTTTGTTTGCTTGTTTTGGAAATTCACGGCGTGCAACGGTGCGTAACGCGATTTCCAAAGAAATAAACGCACGACAGTTCCACTCTTTGAGATTTGAGCGCATACTCCGACGACTGAGCACTTTGATTTTTTTGAGTTCTTCCAAAATTCTTGAAATACTTTGTTTGGTGTGCCACCATCCCTCCCTGCTGGCGCTTTGCCTTGGAAACAAGTGACATGTGTACATCTGTCCCCACATCATTACGTAAATTTATGTATAGCACGGGCGGAGGTTGTGTACTATTCGAGCTTGGTGCTGATATCTTATTAATTATTTTCGAAAATGACACGTAAATTTTGCTTCAAACGGATGTGTTGGCTCTCCTAATGATAATTTTTGGGATCTCTTCGACTGAAAGTTTATTTTGAAATAATTCGAGTGATTCAGGAGACTTACTTTCATTGGATGCCAGACAACTTCAGTGTACTGGCAGCAGTGAGATCAATTATGGTAATTTCTTTACTTGAGTTCGGCAGACAAGTCTTCGATTTCGTTTTCACAGTTTAAATTTGAAATTTATGAATTTTTATGGTAGAAAGATCATAATGTGAAGGTTAAGGGAGACTCCCACTGATTCCCAACAGTAATTCATCGATGAAATGGGTACCATTTGTGGCCATTGTGACTTTGAAAATGATGTTAATTTAAAGAATATATATATATTGCACTTCTGTATACATTCTGTTATAAAGTTTTCGAGGATAGAAAGGTGATTTCTTTACACACATAAGTTGATGACAAAATGAAAAGTGATTGTCTTGACATGGTCCGAATATTCACCGAAATACCCTTAGTAAACAGAAAATCATGTCAAGGGCCTTTACCCTACATATATTCACCAGATCAAAGCCAAGACTTATTCAAGATCATCTCCATAAGAAGGCCTGCCTTCGGTTAACTGGTCAACTTCTATGCACTGTCTTCTTTAGCCATGAAAGCATACTTTCTAAAGATGGCGAAATGTTTATTGCTGAAGACGCTGTTAATAAGCACGATGATGAAATCCACATAAAAACTTTGAAAGAAGAGACAAAATTATTCTCAGAGATCGGTTTGGTTCCCATCTAGCTTCTTTAATGTGTGGTGCAATTAACTTATGTCAGGTTACGTTAAGTATTTCCCTCCCACTCCTCCCATGAAGGTATGCGAGCAGAGACCCGCATGTCAAGGTGGTTAAGTATTTTGCAATGAAATCAATGTATGCGAAGATTCCAGAGTGTCCAGGCTCACAGCGATTTCAGTACCCAGATTTTCTGATTCTGAGCACAGACTATGTCCTCCGGTGCTGTATGCAGCAAATCATCAAGTTTCCTCCATTAATAGTAGATGGGGATTCGGTATTTGTACTTCTTAGTGAACTTTCTGGTAGGGAGTCTCCTCTAAAGGTTAATTAAGACTGATAGGGAGTTTCCTCGAAAGGTTAATTAAAACTCCCTGGGATGAAGATATTTGGTTCTTCCGGCAAGATTCTGCTCGAGCACACAAGGAAAAAAGCAGCCAGCAGAGGCTTAAAATCAATTATCCTACTTTATACCTACAGATTATTGGCCGTCTGGAAGTCCAGATTTGAATTCACTGGTCATCCAGTTTGTGGTTAGAATTTGAAGATATGGACTGTTGAATAACCTCAGAGTGAAGGGTTGAAGAGTCAAAAGGTCTCTAATTCGAACAGTGTCGTCAATACCAATAGAAACTGTGCGTGCTACTATTGAGCAAAGTCCGAATCGTTTGAGAGATTGTGTGGAAGCAAAAGGTGATCATTTTGAATAAAATTAAATGCATCGTTCATTTAGTATATTAATTTTAAACACTTTATAACTTAACTTATTTAATACATAATTTGTTACAGTTTCATTTTATAAGGGTCTATACTAGTAATAGAACTTATGGCAGACCTTAGTATATGAGTATACATAGTTTTTTAAGTTCAGTTGAGTACCAGCCAAAATTTTTCACCAAGGTTGAAGAAATTTTTAGAGACAAAATTACCTTATTGGCCTGGTATGATTACGAAAAATGTTATGTGAATGTTAAATGGGCTTCAAAACTACTCCTTTAATGAAATTTTCCCTTCTACTCTAGTATGAAAATTGGCAATAATTTATTTTCAACCATATTCCTGTTCACGTATCATGCTTTTTGTGAGTTTTATTGAAAATACCATAAAAGCTCATTAAAAGCTTCGCTCTTCCACAAATTACTTCATACAAATATGAAGCATTTAAGAAAAATCATACTAACTTTTATTAGAAAAAACCTTCCTAAACATTAAACCAGGAACACTTTTCAAAAATAAAAAAAAATGAGAAACAAAAACTTCGAATGCCCGTAAAGCTTGTCGGCATTGAGTTTTCAATTACTCATACCAATTGCAACGGTATTGTTAACGAAATTGTATATATTGTGGCAAGCAAGCATTGCGGTAAACAATTTCCACAAGCCTCGAGTACACACAAGTACTCAAATGTTTTAAATAAACAATTACAAATTTCGTAAAACAACACCAAACAAAAACAAGAAAGTTGCAGCTTAGAGAATGGAAAAAAGCATATTTCAGCAGAGTTTTGAGGCAGCAAACGGAAAATTCCAAACAGACAAAAAGCGCTAAAGAGCAACAAGAGTAAAATTAACAAAATACGAGTAGTGAAAACAACAGAAACAAAAAGAGAAACCAAAAAGTTTACGAGAACAAAATGAATGTAATATTAACAAGTAAAATAGAGTGTAGCAATAATGGCAAGGTAAAAAATTATTTCGTAACTGTGTGCGTTTGTGATTGTTTATGTAATGCTAAATGGAAAAGCCGAAAGCCAAAAGTTTCGAATTTCTCGGCAACAATTAAAAAGGATCGGCAGCAACGGGTGTTAAATGACGTACCGCCTCACCGACTGATTGACTGGCTGTTGGCTAATGTTTCATTTTCACTTTTTTGATGTTTTCGATTTTAGTTGGCAACATTGCTGGGTCATTGGTGTGGCGTGTGGTAATTCAAAAAGGTTTTTTTATAGAAAAGGGACAGAATATTTCATGATTTTTGCTCGAAATTAAATTTTTTTCAAATCTGTAGACAGAACTAAACAAACAAATTGTTTGCGTTTGTGGCATAAATTACTTTGTGGGTAAAGCAAAATTGTTGCTTGGGTATAGTGGACCCAAAAATTAATATTCATTAACCGCAAAAGTAAATAAATAAACTCAAAAATGATTAAACCGCAGTTATATTGCTGGAGGGATATGTTTACATTGCATAAATGTTGTAACGGAGTATTCGAAATTTAATTAATTTGACATTCTTCTAAATTTCTTCAAATACATTTTATTTTAATGGAAATGCTCCACATGAATTTCATTACAAGTTGCCTTTCGATGAGTCACCGAAAAAAAATGCAGTGTCTGCTCTAAATACTTTTTTATTTTATTTTTGTGTAGTAGTATATATAAATATCTAGTATATATATGTATCAGGTGGCTCCTGCTATTGTTAGACACATTATGTGCTCATTTATACGTTGACATTTGCATGTGGCAGAATTGTGACAGAAGATGTAGCCAACTTGCGGTAAATGAGTGCGACAACGGTAGCACTAAGCGTAAAACAAATATTTCAGAGGGAAAATGTGTCACTAGAAAACCACTCTAAATGACAAACATAAAATATTTATATTGAAAGCACTTCTAACAGCAAATCTCTCTAACCATTTTTTTAATTCTTGATTTAAGTTTAATGTTTGCTCGTATTTATTTGAAACATACATAAGAACGGTACTCTTGAAAACTAAAGCAGTAATTAAAACCATATTTTAATGCTATTTTTGTAATATCATCTGCCTCTTTCCAAATTTTGCGTATTTAATGATAATTTTTTAAATGTAATAACTTTTTTCTTTGATTTTTTACACCCCTGACCAACACTTAATGCTTCCCAGCTCATTAAGCCTATCCATATATTTCCCCTGCTTGCCAATTTTTACGCGAATTTATTAATTATCATTAAATTGATTTAATTTAAACCTTTTTCAACAGATATAATAGAAAAGCTGTCTCGTTGACGTGATTTTTGCGTATCAACATTGAACACAAAAGACCTGGTAGGAAATCGATAAAAGTAAACAACCAACAGATCAAACTTGCCTCTTGCAAATCGTCCATCTACCTCTCTTAATGGTAATAATATCGTGAAAGTGTTTGAAAATTGTCGTGTTGGCATCAGATAAATAGCAGAGAACACATTTTGGGTATGATGCTTGTCAATGATAGACCATACAAATGTAACTGATTCTGAGGAGTATGTCACTTTAAAATTGAACCGAAAAGGAAGTAAAAATAAAGTTGGCTGGAAGCACTGTAGGCCGTCCTAGCTGAGGCTAATAACAAGTATATAGAAAATTGGATTAAGCGTTGGCTTGTATTGGCTTAGCAGCCTATTTTGAGACGATAAAAAAGGTTTGCACTAAAATAAATGAAAATGTAGTTTAGCCCGGGTTAAATTTGATCAGATGTGGCCAATTAAATAAATAGGAAATCATGAAATTCGCAATTTTTAACAAAAAAAAAAAAAAAAAAAATTAAGTAGCAAGTAGTACTTGCAAAGATATTTATACTTACAGCAAAATTTTATTCTTTCCAGACTGAAATTTTTTTTATAAATTTTGAAAATAAAATTATTACAATTTTGTAACATTTCGTAATTTTATTACTTCTTATAATAGTATTTCGAAATTAAAAGTGGTACAAGTTAGCTTAAGACTCTTTTCAAATGAACACATGGAGGAAATAATTCTAAAGTAAAATTTTTTCATAGCCATATTTATTAATTCATCCCATATTTCCCGACTTACTGAAAGCAATGAATCTTTCGGCAAAATTGATGGTTTAAATTTATTTAATTTTTATTTTATGAAAATTTAAAAGGAATTAAAAAATTCGTTTAAGAAATAAATAATAATTAAAAACCAAGACTCCGTAAGGGTGGTGACAATCCACTCCGGGGGTAGTGCAGCGATATTAGCCTTGAGTTCGCTAACTGTACGCTCACGACTAGTGAGGGGATGCTTAGACTGCTTATCCTTATATCTGGCATCGAGTTACTAAGTAAACTACAGGGCTGAGGGGTTGGCTACGTCAGTTACTTCAGTCACCCTAACTATAGAATGGGAACGGGTAAAAGTTCATAGTTAACAAGTAAGGAAGGGCTAAGTTCGGGTGTCACCAAACATTTTATACTCTCGCATGATAAAGTGATAATCGAGATTTCATTATACGTCATTTACATGTTTTTCAAATACCGTATTTTTGTAAAGTTTTATTCCGCTATCATCATTGGTTCCTAATGTATGTACATATATACTATACAGAGAAGGCATCAGATGGAATTCAAAAAAACGTTATATTGGAAGAAGGCGTGGTTGTGAACCGATTTCACCTATATTTCGTATGTCATCAGGGTGTTATATTTCAATTTCATTGAAATCGGTCTAGTAGTTCCTGAGATATGGTTTTTGGTCCATAAGTGGGCGAGGCCACGCCCGTTTTCAATTTTTAAAAAAAGCCTGGATGCAGCTTCCTGCTGCAATTTCTTCCGTAAAATTTAGTGTTTCTGACGTTTTTTGTTAGTCGGCTAACGCACTTTTAGTGATTTTCAACATAACCTTTGTTGGGAGGTGGGCGTGGTTATTATCCGATTTCTTCCATTTTTGAACTGCATATGGAAATGCCTGAAGAAAATGACTGTGTAGAGTTTGGTTGACATAGCTATAGTAGTTTCCGAGATATGTACAAAAAACTTAGTAGGGGGCGGGGCCACGCCCACTTTTCCAAAAAAATTGCGTCCAAACATGCCCCTCCCTAATGCGATCCTTTGTTTCAAATTTCGCTTTAATATCTTTGTTTATGGCTTAGTTATGACACTTTATAGGTTTTCGGTTTCCGCCATTTTGTGGGCGTGGCAGTGGGCCGATTTTGCCCATCTTCGAACTTAACCTTCTTATGGAGCCAAGGAATACGTGTACCAAGTTTCATCAAGATATCTCAATTTTTACTCAAGTTACAGCTTGCACGGACGGACGGACGGACGGACGGACAGACGGACGGACGGACAGACGGATGGACGGACAGACAGACATCCGGATTTCGACTCTACTCGTCACCCTGATCACTGGTATATATAACCCTATATCTGACTATTTTAGTTTTAGGACTTACAAACAACCGTTATGGGAACAAAACTATAATACTCTCCTTAGCAACATTGTTGCGAGAGTATAAAAATGAGGCCAGCTCAACAAGTATTGATCTATTACTAGCACCTATGCAACTGTGTAGTAGTGAGGTCCTTCAGGATAAGATCTAAGATATCGTAAGAGGTCTAGTGATCTGGTGATCTCTTCGACAAATTCTACCATGCAATGGTTGTAGAAGTTCTAAATGAACATTGTCCGATCAAAACTTATGAGTTAAATTGAATATTTAAAAGGATGTCAGTTGCATAAACTGTTGGAAAGAAGATAATACAAAATCATTTCAACACAGAATCATCTCAACACTAACTTCTCGAATGTCCCATCATTACAGATAAAGACTATTAGATTTCATATTTTTAGACATCTCGGTGACATAAAGGAAATTGATGTAAAGCATTTAACCAGATTTTTAAAGGCTCAAACCTCTTTGTCGATAGTTGATACCCAAATACGATGTTTTTATCTGGGGTCACAAACGACTGTAGCTAGCAGCCAAAATGGGATCCACCGAAAACTGAGAGATCAGCCATCTAATTTGGGAGATTTAATGGAAACTTACTGACTAACTTTGCTTACATTCTTTCGTTCATTCTACCTAGAACAGGGTATATTTAATTTGCAACGCTGTTTGTAGCACTCAGAAAGTAACGTCGGATCCCCTATAAACTCTATAGCTAAGTGATTAGCAGGACGAGATGGATCGATTTAACCATGTTCGTCTCTCTCTGTCGGTTTCTATATTAGCGTTCTAGTCCTTCAGTTTTCGAGATATCGATATGACATTTTTCACACACTCTTTTCTCTCCAAGAAGCTGCTTAATTGTCGGCTCTACTGCTGAAATCGGGTTACTATTCCATATAACAGTCACACAAACTGAACGATTGGAATGAAATGCTTCTTTGGAAAATTTTTAAATTTGAGGAGATATTTTTATGATATTTTGCATGGGTTATTGCTTAAGACAATGTTGCAACTTTTGGGGGATCTCTTTGTATGAGAGAATACAAATTTATTAAATTGTGGACATTAATAAGTGGAGAATATACTTTTTAAGAAAAAAATCGAAACAAATTTGCAGTTTGCAAAATTATGCAAGTTTCCATCGCTAAATATTTCCGACCTAACCTAACTCCCTGTATTAGTATCTACTTGCTCTCATACCAAGCTGCCGTAATTTTAAATGCAATCAATATGTCATAACAAGTCGCTAGTACGTATCACAAAAAAGAAATATCATTAACAAAAATTAAAAGAGAAAATATAATTATAAGCATATTAATATGCACAACAACAACAGCAACAGCTGCGAGCACATGTGCGCAAGCGTCACCCATTTGCTATAATTAAATGACACAACTGGATTATGGAAGATGTATTTGTGTATTAAATGACAAAAGCAACAACAATAAGCGACAGCTAGAATACGGCGCATGTAAATAAAAATTAATGTCAACACGCGGCGCGTGATGACGACATTGTCATCCGGACACGTCTGTTAAATATCCCGAACATCTCTCGCGCTTTTGTTTTTAAATAACAACGTGAAAGCCATTCATAAATGATTACAATATATAGTATGCGAGTATGCGCTGCGCTCCTGACCCTGGCAAGGTATCAATGCATATATCACTTACTTACACTAAAAATTTTGTGGCAGCAAGCGCTCAATGCAGCCGTCGCTGGAGCCAAAGAAATTACCGTAAGTGTAAATTATGTGCTACTTTGTCGCAGGCAATCAGTCACAATTTTCCACTGTTTCCTACGCCGAGGCAACAACAACAACAAATACACTAGATACAGACATAAACATGAAATGCATGAGAAGCCACATTGCTGTTGTTGTATCACACTGGTCGCTTTGTCTCCCTCGTTGCTCATTAAGACTCGTAAATGCAATTAATTATGTGAGCAAGGAGCTTGGCATAGGAGCTGAGGCCGCAGGCTCCACCCAATTGCGCCCAATATGCAGGCACATAAAACAACGAAAAAAACTTTCGTGTTCATAAACTTTAATATACAAACTTCTACATTTATGAAGCAAAGTTGTATGAATTTGAGTGGCGGAAAAAAGTTGTGGGGATTTGAACCTGTCGCAATTTATTATTGTCGCAGCAAAAAGCGCACATATGCCAGCAGGCATCAGCAAGTTCACATGATAGCTGGTTGTTGTTTTATTGTTGTTGTATCAAATTTTTTATGATTCCGACACACACATATGCATACTCACATGCATGGTTACTTAAATGTGTGTACTTGAGTTTAAAAATAGTCCTAGTTGCTGTCCCTTTGGGGGAATTCCCCGCCATGTGTAGCATATTTTTAGCGGCGCACATAAATTTTACTACTTTTGTCGACTGCACGACTGTGACAGTTGCATCCCATCCCATTGACAAACGCGACGCGCCTTATAAGGCATGAGATAACGTGCGCAAGGGCGCAGGGGTGCAAAATTCGTGTGTGTGTGTGTGTGTGGAGCTAGTTATTTTTCTAGCGCACAGATTTCAACTGTTTACACTTTCCCCTTTGCCTTGACATGTTTTTTGTGAGTTCACTTTGATTTTGCTCCAACTGCAAGCGCTTTCACCCCTTCAACCTCCGCTGCCTACTGTAGCACCACTTTTATCTATTTTTAAGTAGCTCGTCTACTTCGTCTTCGCCTCTGTTGTTTGTTTGTTTGTCTGTCTGGCCGAGTTCGCCGACTTCATTCGTTTTTACTTTTCCGTCGTCTATTGACACCTTAACGCTTGAATTAGCGGCACATTTTCTTTGGGACTACTGCGCTTGATTTCATTTGTAGGCGCCTCTGTACGCCCTTTGTACTTAAGTTTTTGTGAGAAGTGTCCATTCTCCTTTCATCTTACAATGATTGTGTGATAATTGCTTGCAATTAGAGATTTTAAGCAGCTTAACAGCGTCTTTTGAAGGCCTTTATGCGCCCTCAAGCCGATTGATTGTCGATTGAGAGGAAGCGCTGGTGTTGAAAGAAGGAAAAGTATCGACTTTCAAAGGGTACAAGGAGTCTGGTTGATATCAGGGGAATGAAATCAGGTACGAACTTAATGATTTTTTTGATACTTTCTAATCAATAGATGAAAGAAATTGAAGAAATCTTCGTTTTGGATATTTATATATATATTTATTTATATATATGTATGAATGTCAGAGTAACAGCTGAAATGTATTGATATTTATACCTTGGAAAGGGTATATTTAGTTTGCAAAAATATTTGTAACACCCAGAGGAAAACGTCAAAAACTCTATGAAATATATACATATAACGTTTTTTTCAATAAGGGCGCTACAAAATTTTTTAAATAGAACAAAAATGGTTTAGGATATCAATGAAATTCCTTATTCCTGTGAAAGTACATTTGATGACATTATGTATGAAACTCAATTTCTCTTGCATTGCCTCCACGGACACGCTTGCAGAAGCTCAGGCGCAGAACCCAATATTTGACGGTTTTAAAGCATAAACCGGCCGATATTGCTGCAATTTCACGTTCGATATCTACGAAGTTCATCAATCATCGCTGACTTGTTAACATAGACCACAGGCTTGACGTAGCCCCACAGGAAATAGTCTAACGGCGTTAAATCGCACGACCGAGGCGGTCAATTGACTGGGTAATTTCGGGAGATAATACGTTCACCAAACTTGGTTTTCAATAAATCGATTGTGACATTCGCTGTGTGGCTTGTGGCGCCCTCCTGTTGGAACCACATATTGTCCAAGTCCATATCATCCAATTCGGGCCAAAAATATTTGGTTATCATTGAGCGGTAGCGATTCCCACTCGCAATAACGTGCCGGTCTTAATCATCACGGAAGAAGTACGGCTCAATGACGCCTCTGGCACATAAACCGCACCAAAACGTAATTTTTTCATGACGCATATTTTGTTTATTGACGAAGCCATTCAGCCAGAAATGAGCCTCTTCGCTGAAGATAATTTATAGAAGAAAATCCGAATTATTTTCAAGTTATTGCTCAGCTCAATTCATGAACATATATCTATTCTGGTGTCCAAGCGGCTTCAGTTCTTACGTCAATTTGATCTTGTAAGGATGTAAGCCAAGATGGCCAACGCTTGAGAACGACGTGTGATAGATTGATTTGGGCCTTCCTTAATTGATGGGCTAGCGGCAATAATATTCTCGACCCTACGGCCACTTCTTTGTCTCACTAGAACTGGATCATTTGTCCACTAGATGCTCAATTGTTGATCCGACAGGGCGATTATGACGATCATAAATTGGAAGTAACGCTCTTGAAGTTGAGGTCACTGACTCCGAATTTCGGTAGTAAATTTTAGTATTTTCGACTCTTTGTTGTATTTTGCATATATATTTCCATGATGAAAAGGCAAACCTTAGAAGAACGAAATGTCAAAATAGCGGAAAAAATATGGTGTCGTTTGTTGCCCTTGTCAGTCTAGTGTCCCTATTGAAAACTCTGTTATATATATTCTCAATACAATAATCTATCAGTTTTGCGACTAAAATTTTGGTCGAAATTCTACGGCTATAGGGTGGATAACAAATTTAGGTAGGGAGTTTTCTTTTTTAATAGCATCCACAGAAACAGCCGAAACCAATGCAACAGTGGAGAATAGTTTTCCGTTCTCAGCATAGTCGGATTAACATAACCGGAATGCACACGGATTTTTCGCCGTCCAAGAACTCTAAGCTCGACGGAATATTTCAAAATTATTTCGGGATTGTTTTTTGTCACTACAGTAACAACAATGGGACAGTTATTTTTAGTGTCATATTAAATCACGCGTAACTCTTAAAGCACTTAATTTTCTTCCTAATAAAAATTACTGCATATTCTTAAAATATATGCTATTATATGCACATGTATGTATAAAAATACTCTTATATGTACAGTGAGGCACGTGGATCAGAAAAAATTTATTAAAATTTTTTTTTTTTTACCTAAATGTCCCAAAATATATAATACATATCAGAAATGAAAATTTACGAACATTTATCTTTAGTTATTATTCCAAAAGTAAAGTATATATTTTTTCTAACCTTAAATTATTTTGCACACAAGCTTCGAATAAATTCCAAAAGCAATCATTGACTATTAGTTGCACTCGAGTGATTAAAATCAAAGAATTTTTACCTGCAAGTAAAAGAGAGAATAAAAAATGTTTATTAGCAAGTGAAGCAAAGATTGAATAAATTTTAACAAGAAAATCAACTTAATTTATGGCAAGCATAGCTAGCCACAAGCGCTTATGCAAGCATAAAATCGCCAGCTTTTTCACTTAAACCGACAAATTTGTAGCAATTAGAAAAGCAATTCTTAATACTTGCTGACTGTGTTGAATTTCTTATGCAAGAGCTTAGTGAAAAAGAAAACTTGAACATGCAAATTGCAAATAGATCTGCATTTACAAAGATGTGGGCAACTGCATTTGCTGTGCATGAAAGCTTTAAACACTGTTGATCCTTACGTAAGCTCCTCACGGCCATTTAGGTAAATCGTAGTGATTGCTTTGGTTGGCAGCAAACGTTTTTGCATTACATAAGAAATCCTTTCTAAACATTTTCTTAGAGCTTTCACAGCAAAAACAAAAATATCATATGCACATGCAGGCACACACAGACTCACACATGTTTGAACCATGAACACATATTTTCACTCACACATTCGTACACATACATATAGGGAGCACCCTAAGGAGCTCAGCATTTTCGTAGCATTTCTTTTAATCCTTTTGCTTTTCGATTCTTGCTTGAGTGACTCCGAACGCCTGAGATGTGTGTGCTGGACATTTGAGTTTACTTCTTCTTTCTTTTGCAGTTTGCTGTTTCAAAAAGAAAAGATCAAGTATGATTATTTACATATGTATGTATAGAGATGTTTACATTAGCCTTGAAGTCTTGTCTTGAAGAAAAGAGAGAAGTCTTGTCTTGTAGAAATAGATATATGTATACATATATACATATGAATTTATGTTGTGGCAAGCCTGCTTGACCCCAAGTCATCACAGCAAAATGAAGGCACTACATTTTCAAATAATTCTTAGTATTTTTATAGCTTAAAAATTTTAAATGAATTTCTCGTCTCCTTTTTAAAACATAGTTGACTAAAAATTATAAAACTATTCTAAAAGTTTTCTATTTCCTATTTTTTACTTTTAAAATATAAAAAATAAAAAAAAAGTTCGATCGATAAGAATATTCCAATATATCGAGAAAAATTTGAAAAGATTTAATACAAAAAGCAAAAGAGATAGTTATAGAAGATTTAAAATAAACCTCTTCAATTATTATTAACTTGTTTTCGATAACAACATTTGGATATATCGATAAAAAGGAAAACGGATTTTTATCGAAATAGCTTAAATTACTTCTTACCATATGAGTCAATAAAATAATTTTTTCTATTTTTTCGATAACAATATTTAAATATATTGATAAAAGTTTAGTGAATTTTAATCAGTTCAAACGTAATCAATTTTATATTCCATTCCAGTTTTTATTTTTTATTTTATCGATAATGTTTAAATTAATTGTTACAAAAATAAAAAAAAATTTTAGTATACAGCAACCAAAGGAATGATGAATTCTATATTATATACCAATTTTTTCGATAGCAATATTTCAATATATCGATTAAATCCGAAATGGAATTTTATCGATAATTAAAAAAAAATTAAAAAATGTTGTGGAATTCAAATATTAAGTGAATGACGAATTGAAAAATAAAAATTTAAATGTATTTTTATCGATACTTTTAAGTAAATTGTTAACAAAACAATCAAAAAAATGTATAGAATTCTCCCACCAAGCGAATGTTGAATTCTATAACACATTTAAATTTTTCCGATAACCATCTTTTTATATATCGATAAAAGCTAAATGGATTATTATCGATACCCACAAAATTAGACACTGTCAAAAAAATTTTTTGAATTCAAAATTAAGAGAAAGATGAAAACTCTATTACATTTAAATTTTTTCGATAAGAATTTTTCAGCCTATCGATAAAAATAATCGGAATTTTATCGATAATTTTTAAATAAGAATCAATCAAAGAATTATAATTTTTAAATAAGATTCAATTAAAAATATTAAAAAAAATCTCTATTGCATTTCAATTTTTTCGATAAGAGTATTTCAACATATCGATAAAAATTGAAATGATATTTTATCGACAATTTTTAAATAAAATTCGATCAAAAAAAGTATATATTCCAATGAATGGTAACTAATAGAACTAATAGAATGTAATTAAGGCTTAATATGCACCCCAAGCATATTAGGCCTTAATTACATTGAATTCTATAATTTTCTGGCTCAATACTGCTGCTATGACCATCCCTTTTTGACTATAGAAAAATATCGTTCATTTAAAAAGCTGCAAGTCGTCATGTATATGACTTAAACACAATTCTATTCCACGCTTTCAGATTCGCATTCAACTCGCTCGTTCTTCAATTTCCTATTGGGTATCCGTTTACACACACAAAAGGTTTTCTTCATAATATGCAATAAAAGTTACACTTCATACTTTAATTCACTTCAAATATTCAAACAGAAGGTCACATAACATTCTTGCAAACTTTATTAAAATACTTGAGGGTTTACTTGCGTTAATAGCTGACCAAAGGGATTTGAAACTTTGTAAATGCACGAATAAATAAAAAAGGGTAAAATTGTGGCAAGGGAAATGGATAAAGGACAAATTGTAGAAATAAATGTTAATTTCCATTAAAATATGCAGCAATTGAAATTTCTGAGCTACAAATATTTGTATCAATATCTCCCAATGTTTTACTTTTCAAATAATGATACGGCATATTAAAATATTCTTTGCTTTTTTAACTGACACTTGTTGAAGTTGTCTTACCCAAATCACGTAAGTTGACTATGTACATGTTTAAATTTTTATACAATTTTGACAGCTGCCTTTTTTAGTAAATTTAGTAAAACTATTTCAAAAAATTCTGATTTCCATTGAAGCTAACAACTTTTGAGATTCCAAAGAAAATTTTATTAAATATATTTCCTTTCTTTTTAAAGAATTTTCACGCTAACAAATGCTGGTTTCAACAGAAAAATTTTTTCCAATTATTTGATCTTTTTAAGCTGGTTGCTCTTCTTAAATTTAAGCCAAATTTTGTTTAAATTTTCTCACACTCCGTGTTCACCTAAGCGCACAATTAATTTCCTGAGAACATCCCACACACGTTGCTAGCTTTTAGGCGCTTTCAACTCACAATGGCGTATCACATTTTCGCTAATTAAAATATAAAGTCTACACAAAAGCCCCACAAGTCGTCCCACATACACACAGATACGCAGAAGACAATGCGTAAATCTCCTTGACTTTTTAAAGTTCCCACAACCTTTCGCTCCCTCTATCTTTCTCATGCTTAATCCATCATTACCAGCTTGCATACAGCAGAGATTACACGCAGCCATAAAATATGCCAGGCATATGTAGATGGCAATGTTTTAGCAATAACCAAGCAACCAAAAGGCATAGGGTTTGGGTAAATTTAATAGAAAACTTATAAGCAGTTTGAAAACTTACGGTTGCTTTATTGTGCGGCAAGGAAATTTTATTAATCAAATGTTTAAATCTGTTGGCAACAATAAACTAGTAAGGGTATATGAAAATATAAGCAATATATAAATGTTTAAATTTATGCTCCATTTGCTTGAATATGCGCCCAAAATGCTGCTAACGTTGTGCACGCGTGATTTGCCAACAATTCGTGGCTTGTGGTATTGCTGGGAAACAGGCAGCTAGTCAGCCAGACAAGAGATTATGGTGAGGATTTTGCTAGTTTGTACTAAAAACTTATAATACGTTATATTTCGCATATTGTTGGTTTTTAAAAGCGGGGTGAGCATTGCAAAACTTCGCTTCTTGGTTATGGTATGATTTCAATAATGTATGCTGGGCCTATTATTAGAACTATTTTAGGTTAGCTTAGGCTAGTTTAGTCGTAATAAGCGAAGTTCTAAAATATGAACAAATGATCGCTCTTTTAACATATGGTCTAGGCACGGAGCACATATTTTCCACAATGGTCGAAAAATAAATGTAAATTCAGTCTAAGGACAGCCTTATTCTGGCACATTTCTCAAGAAGGTAAATCGAAGTTATTATAGACAAATTTTTTTTTTGAGAAGAAAGCTATTGTCTTATACAAGGTCTAAACAACAACAACTCTTCAAAGAAGATGTTTCAGTGCACCATGTGGAAGCTAAAATTACTCAGAAACCAATTTAAATCTATTATGGATAGTACAGGAAGACCTAGTAAATGCCCAAATGAAGCTCTCAAATACTGGTAGGTAGGTAAGTTGGTAGAAGTGCAGCCTCTTCGAGTTCAATTAGTACTAAATGAATCAGTTCGATGATCTCTCGTAAGACTTTAGAGAAAATAAATTGTAAAACTCTGTGTTATTCGTCATGAGTTTGCAAATGGGGCTCATTCTATTAGAGGACATTCCCATCTTTATAACATAACTTAACTTTACCATATATCATTCTGATCGACCTAATTCCCCAACAAACTAAAACGAAGTTTTTATAAACAAATGTCTCTATGGGAGACACAAAATCTAAACAACAAGTAAATAAAAAGCTGTAAATCATGCTAACTCTTCGAAAAAGTTGGTGCACTGAACCGTGGAGAAGCTAAAATCACCCAGAAACCAATAAAGTATTGTTATGTATAGCTTAACAATAGCTATGAAAAGTCTAAATGAAGCACTCAAATATTGGTTGGTAAGTATGTGGATAGAAGTGCAGTCCCTTCGAATTCCATTAGCACTAGATTAATCATTTTGATATACTATCATATGACTTTTGTTTTCTGGTGGCGGCACATACCCGCAGAATGAAGCAGACAGATCGAGAAGACTGGAGAAAATGTCTAGAGCAAGGCACTAGGGAAACAACGGAGCATTTCTTGTGTACTTGTCCCGCAATGGCTAGACTACGTTGTACGCCAAGGTATGATATACTAGAGGAGGCATCGAAGTGAGACCGAATAGTCTGTTGAAATTCTGGCCAAGCGCAGGCATCCTAAAGGATGGCTACTCCTCATGGACCTAGCAACTGAACTCCATCTGGTATCGCAAAGGACCAAAACTGGTCTATGCTTGTTGACCTCCCAGATTAGCCTAATCTAACCTTAAATTTATGGTTGCCTTCAATCCATTTGGTGCCCTCAATGAGATTATTTACTTCCTTTATACATGATGTATTCCAAGTGTTCTATGTCGGGTTTGTGATAAAGCTGGGTATTCATAGAGAAATTGTGAACGTTCTTTTATTCGATATGTGTTTGCAGATGGGGTAAATACTATTACAGGATATTCTCATCTTAAATAATAACAGTCAAAGCCCCGTTAAGATAGCTTTAAGTCTGTATATACTTTTCCTGGACCTATTTAATACGTCCTGAATTCTTGTCTTGCCATATTTTGGCTATATCTACTTCGGTATCTTGCATTTGGTCATAGATTATCATCTGTTCTGAACTGTTGGTATAAATTGTGAACTAAACTCCCACTTGATCGTTCCTAGCGGGTATAGTTTTATCTGTGTCTCGGCTTCGTCTGAAAAGGCTCCTGACTTGGCCAACTCATCTGTTTTTTGGTAGTCGAAAATGTTCCTGTACAGGGAACCCAGATTTGTTGACAACGCTGGAATTAGTCTTTACGAGAATGTATGAAAACATAATCGATGACAAGGCCAGCAATGGTAAGAGTTAATTTGTGCCCTAATAGGTAGCGGAACTATTGAAGAAGTATATATTTAAAATCTTTTATTCCAAAAACACTACTGATTCCGAAAGCTTATAGTGGCTATTAAATAACAAAAAATCATAGCATCATCTGCACCTCACCAAAGCTTTTGATATATTTGGGAATTCTTAATGACTCTGAAAGAAACATATAACGAGACTGGTCTAAAATCCTACATACAAATAGTATCAAAGAGTGTGCCTTGCGGGAAACCTCTCCAATTATAAATTTAATACAGTTAAGAGACAAACATAATAGCAAACAAACTTTTAAGACCATTTCAACCATCATACCATCATTTATGCGCACCAATACATTTGCAAATTTAAGCGTACTTTGCTCAAAATCTATAACAACACTTCTGCCTTACATGGATGGTTTGTACAGTGCTTTCCGACCTTTCAAAACAAAGCTGCTGCTTTTGTTATTGCATTAAGCAACCCAAATTTATATATGTGTCTGTATTGACTATATAAAATGGAGCTAATCAAGGTAAATCCTTCAGGATGCTTTTAAGTGTCACCGCTCGCACACCAACGCCCCGATAATCGGGCTGCTTTAGCTATGTTAGGCACTTTTGAAATGGGTACAAATGATTTTAGTTTTCACTTAAGCTTTCACCTCTCATTTGCTGACACAACCACCGCTATACACACATATAAACATATATAAAGCTTAGCACATACATATTTACACCAACAACTCGCCTGTCCGTTCAAGTGCCAATTTTAAGTGGAAGTTTCACTAAAACCGTTTCCCTCAAATCCGTAGCTACCGTTAGTGCCAGTGGTAAACAGTTATCCGTCACCGTTAACTCCCCGTTGGCTGACAACACTTGAGAAGGGTTACGCGCCAAAGGTTGGTTAACTCGCCTGCGTTGTTGCAGTGCGTTGAAGTGTCCTTCGTATAACGGTTTATGCGGCAGTTTTTCTGCTTGAGCACACAACTTGATTCGGGTGTCTGCCCATCGCTGTTCCGTTCACACTTGCCTATTTGCTGGGCTTGCCGGCAGCCAATTTGAGCGCCAGCCTTGGCTTACGCCCCCTGCGGGAGCGGCGAAGAGGCGTCTTTTCAAAACAATCGTAAATTTGAGTGTTATGAAAGCTTTACGATATGTTCTCTTGCATTTGTGTGTGGGTGTGTTTCGTGTTCACAGTTTGGTCATATTTGTTCCTGTTTAATCAACGCCGCCCTTGTCACCGTCATAAATTTTAATTTTGCTCGACTTAAATGAGAATATGTGCTTAGGAATGGTTGGGGATGCAGTTCTTGAAGGTTGTACTGCTATTGTCTGTAGTTAATCCCTTCGGCGGCCAAGCCGAGTTGGAGCATCAAGTCCTTTGCATATATTTGAACTTCACTACGACTCGCTGGAGCTAATTTTTAATTTTCATAGCTCACATATTCCATGCACCGCACACACACTTACACTCAGGTACACTTATATAATCGCACGGAGTTAAGCAGCAATATTTTCCAGCCCAAATAAACTCGCTCATAAAATGAGTAATTACCACTCGTGGGCGCAGCAGACCCAGAAAAACAGTTTTTTTCTGCTGCCCGAGGGCAATTGTTCTTTTCCCTCCGTTTTCCGTTTCATTATAAACTCTTTTAAATGTAATTTGAAAAATGGTTTCAACATTTTCTGGCCGTAGGCTTGACGAGGGGAGTTGTGCGCCGAAGCACCCATATACTCGTATAGTAGTTAAGCGCACAAATTATAAATTAATATTTTAATACAGCGAGTTGCTAAGGCTTAAGCCTGAGAAAGCATTGTTCACGGAATTTTTTCTTCATGTCACAAGCACGATTTCTTTTCACGGTTTAGTGTAAATGGTAGAAAGTTAAATGAGTAGTTTTGTTAGCTTTAACTTTAGGGGTTCTTTAGTGCAGATTGACATTTTTTAGAAGAAATATGGACCACTAATTCCAACTTATCATAGAGTACACCAAACAGTGACCATGGCTTGTTGATTTTCACACTGGAAAGTGAGTCTCATCGCTTAACAAAATTTTCTTGTGAAATATGGGACCGGTGCACACCTCGCTTTGAACCCTTTCACCGAATGTAGGCCTTTTAGGATTTTATGAAACCGCAGAGGTGAGATCTTTTTACAAAATTTTCCATTGTCTGTTATTAAGCGCGTTGGGGGATGGGCTCATGCGGATCTTCTCCGATTTTCAGTTCTAAAGCAGCAATAGAGTCTTCGATGCACACTGTACGGCGCACATAGGTTTCTGCTAGTGCATACTGCGGCTAAAAATATAAGGAGTTGTCGCAGGACAATGACATTTGGTACATCATTGTTTTGGATTCCAATCAAGAAAAAAATGAAAAAATCAAAATCACGCCCCTTTTTTACGCCCACCTCCCATATAAGGTGAAACTTAATTTTTGACCTACAGCACTGATTTTTAGTACATAGCATTTTTATGACATTATATATGTTGGTGTTAAATTTCAATAATATCCGCCCACTTTTACGCCCACCTCCCATACAAACTAAATTCTCTTTTATCACGTCTCTTTTAGCAACTTTTTTACATCTTCGTGACATTCTAATTTTTTTAATTTTATTTTAGTACGAAAAATGTTTATGTACGGACCCGAAGACATTAATAAGTGATGCAACACATCTTCGTTAGTGGATCTGCGTCCAATTCTTCTGGAATGATACATCCTATAGTTCCTGTAATCCTTGTTATATACATATATATTGCACACTTTTGGGCGGTAACTTGCCATTTTAGAGTAACTCATTGTTTTTTTCAAGGGGGGCAATTTGGGGCAGCTGATTTTTTTTTAACGTTTAGCTGAGACTTCAGGCTTTAATTTGGTGTATGTATGTCGACAGCGGTAGACAGCGCTAAAAAGATGCACCACTTTGAATTTGAAGAACATTGAAATTTTGACGTCCAAATTATGTTGTTCCACAATATTTTTTTATGCATTATTTTTTTTAATGGATTTTGATGCAAATTTTTTCTTTGATACATATTATAAATGAAAAATAATAATAAAGTTGAATTTCAATAGTTGTTTTATTGTATCAATGATTTGACTTTTGAGTAAATTTTTTGCTAATTTTGATGTTTCCACATTCACCAACTTTGGGCAGTTCTGGACAAAAAACTAATGCAGATAGAATCCTAATACTTTGGGAAAATAATGTATAGATAGTTGGTAACAAACTGTAAAATTTTCATTCAAATCAGACAACATGCCATTTTTGAATTTCAGCCACGGAAATCCCAATGTGCGGCGTCCCTGAGGATGTAAATTATCCACTAGAGTAAACCGGTACATGGTTCCATCCCCAGGATAATTTTATAGAACTTCTGAAAATAGGTATATTTTAAACAGAACCCTGAAAGCTTGTCGTGCCTCATTTGATGTGTTTATATAAACACATACCATATATACGATGCGACATAATGCTTCCATGGTCTAAAATTATCATATAGAGTCAAATACATATATCGTATACCAAATTGAAGCCGGGATAAATACGGTAAGGTTACGGGATAAGGTTTTTAGCAATTATTAGAAGACTTTCGGCGAGAAATCGGTGAAGACATGCCTCGGTCTGGACGACCTTCGACTGACAAAAATATTAAAAAAGTGACGGAAATGGTGCTTGAAAATCGTCAAGCAAGTTTCATGGCGACGACAAAAAAGCTCGACATCTCTCCCGAGTCTGTTCGAATGATTTTGGTGGACAGTTTGGGTATGAAACGCTTTCTTTGCTCAACTCGTCCCGATAAAGCTGAATATTTTTCGGAAAGAATACCGTCAACAGGTATCTTTAGATATGCTTGATCGTGCGAATCAAGATACTACAGTGATGGAGAGTACTATACTGCCGATGAGACGTGGGTTTTAGAGTTTAAAATGCAAACAAGTTAACAATCGTCGGAATGAAACCCATTTTCAGTCAATCGAAGAGATAAACTAAAATTCGCTGAAGGAGTTAAAAGGCATCCCCAAAAGTACTTATGAAAAGTGTTTCCAGGGCTGTAAAATTCGTTGGCATAAGTGTATTATATGTGTCGGGGATTACTTCAAAGGCGATTAAATAAATTTTGATGAATAATTAAACATTGTGCGTTTTATTTACAATATCCGGGGACTTTTCTGTCATAGTCTATACATTGCGGACATGAGCCAAATCCATCCAATAACTCGAATAAAATTTTTAGAAATAGTTTGAATTAACGCCATCTAGCGGGATTAATTTAAAGCTTTTCAAACCTTTGTTTTTTTTAAGTTACACGGGATAGCTGTTATTGAATTTTTGATTAATGAGTGACTATTTCTTTCGATATAACTAACAAGCATTTAGAAAGTTAATGATTTCGATTACTAATGATAGATGGGACGATAATTTGAGTACTGAAAGGTTGACATCAAACTGAGGCACATGCATCATTAAATTCGTTAATAAGTACCATTTATAAATACATATATCGATATCTGTGTGAATAAGCCCCCTTCCTGCAAAAACTCTATTATAAATAGTAAGAAAACAAAAGTTTTTTCTGCTCCATGAATAGTTTGAATAAACGTCACTTATTCGCATACTTCTTTGACAACCAATAAATAAAATGCAGACACGAATTTTCGCTTTGATTTATTAGTAAGTTTTCGATAAATTATTACCAGAAAAAGAAGTCAAAACTTGCATGCTATTTATAATAGAGAATATCAGAAAGTTTCCGTGCACCTGCGGTTCCGGGTGCGTGCAAGTAAATCATTTTGGCCCAGTTCGAGAAGTTGAAAGCAAATTGTGATACGAGTAAGTAGTAAGTAGTAGGTACCAACATGATGAATGATTAGCTTAATGGTGGCTGTTGGGTGATAAGCAGCGCCAAGGAAATATGGCGACGAGCATATGAAGAAAATAAATTTTTTGTGTTTGCAATGCAAGCGGAAGGCGGAGAAGCTTAACGAGGACGTGCGAATATAAATATTTTTACGATTACATATGAGTGTACAGTTATGAGCTGCACATATGTATTTGTATGTGAGTTGATTATGAAGCAGATGATGTGGCTGCCTCAAGCAGCGGCGCAAGTGGCTTGTAATAGCAGGTTCCTTAAGTATGTGCATGTGTGCGTGCGTTGCCAATGAAGCTGATGATGATGTTTGTGTGGCATGCAAGCTAATTTTTCAATTTCTTGCTTGTGCAGCTGAAATCAGTACAATGTTGTTAACTTTCGCAAGCAACACACACGCACAAACAACTTGCCACATGCATATTTACACACATATCTATGTAAGTAAGGTGGTATATGTGTGCCTTGCATATCCTTGCCGAAAATGTTCGTGATTTCGTGAGCAGCGTTGACAAATCGTGCAGAATGGCACACATATAAATGGCTGAAGCGACAGTTAGTTGGAAATCACTGCGACTAGCGCGCATATGAGACTTTCTTCGAACGCTGACTTAAGGGTCTGCGAGTGACGACTGTGTAAAACGAAACTTACATTCGTCAAAGGCACAACGCAAGGACGAGGAACTTATAAATACAATGTACTCGTAATCGCATCACGTGACTTATGGTCATGTGATGATGGAATGTTACCAAATCCACTGAGGCATATAATTCGCTTAATGTTGGGACTAGCGCTTGAGAGTGTGGGCAGGAAGAAAGTTTCGCAGATTGCAGCGGCAAATCACTGCATTCGCAAGCCAAAAATAATAATAGTTGGCATAATAATAGCTCAGTGAAATAACTGTGTTTTTGGCGCATAAAACAAACTGCGGCCATATTTCATGTGACTGCAAGAAATCATGAATTGGGGGTGTGCTAACAACCAGCTCACATTGGCTCTACCACAGCACCAGCTTAAGGCGGTGTGCGCTCAGCGTTGGCAGCTGCGGCTCTTGGGTCATCCATCCATGCCGGAATTAAGCAAGCAAGCAGCAAGATGAATGACACAATTGTTCCAGTCATGAATCAAATATCAATTTCATGCGCTGCTTAATGAAAGCATGTCAGCAATGAGAGTCACCCTCGCAGGCGCGCGCTGACATACGCATTGCAAAGCGAAAATTTGGCACAGCCATCGCTAGCCACCAGCGCTTTGCACCTTCAGCAGCCGTTGATCTATAGCCATTGGACATTCTCGCATTTCATTTCAGTTATTTGCTTACATTTCGCTGAAGGATTGCTTGCCGCTGCTTGCTGCATTGCGCTTCATTTGTCTTTGTTGGCTTCCTGCCGTATTTCAACTGCTTTTTTACTGTTTGATTAATAATCGCTAACTTTGAGCGTTGAATTTTAATGCAATTTAAAGTGAACTCCTCTTGGTTCTTGGAGGCGATGACATTATCGCAGGCAATGCGAAGATTAATGAAGTGTTGTAAGGTGTTAAGGTCTAGTTGGTCTGCTTTTGTTTTTCGAAGAGTGGTGGTGTGGGGATTGTGTGGGAAGTGTTTGAAATGGCGTTAGTGAATTTATATTTACGGTGGAGGAAATTTAGAAAAGAATGGTAGTTTGTAGAAAAAGGTTTTTAAAAGTAAGTGGAAAATATAAATTTAGGAGCGATATGTTTAAAATTTTGCTTTTGTATATAGAGATAGTCTCTCAGGTTTTGTGTCATTTTGCACAAATCTAATTCTCGTCAGGGAGATGCCTATTTGTCGAAACCGCCGATATGAGATCTCAAATCCATATATTTGCCATACAAACTGAAATTATACTTCGGTGCAACTAATATTAACGTTTTTAATGAAACCTTTCGAGCCTTCAAATATCAGCTTTTCTTAAAAAGGCCTTAAGATCTCTAAGGCTAACCTTCGAAAATTGAAAAATGATTTCAGCTCTAATCCAGAACTAAACCCATTGGAACATACTACGGGAAACAATCTATATAACCAGGAACTTTATCATCGAATTAAAACACAGCAGCTACGCTACATTCCAGTTCTGAAAGTATTCACACTCTGTAGAGTGTCCAGTGGAGAAGGACCTGACTTCGCTTGGAATCTGAAATTGGCGCTAAGCAGCAAAAAGGAAGAATGGCTGGCGCGCTGTTGTAAACTCGGCTATAACCGCAGAAGCCTTGTCTACGCCAATAAAGAAGATACCTACATCATAATTAAACCTAACCTCAATTAATGATGTTTTGCTATTTTGCACCCAAACCATAATGCAACATAAAAGTCGGAAGTGGAATTTAACAGATACACTTTGTTTGAGGGTTTTTGTTCTTTAAAGGTTATGGTATAAATACCGGAACTAATGGTAGTCAGTATACAGTTACATTCAAGTCTCTCTCGATTTTTAGAATACACGAATGCTAAAAAGATAAAAAGGCAAAATGAGGGATGTCTGTTTTTCCACATAAAGAAACTGTATATATATGGATTAGAAGCGAACTGATACCAGAACTGCGAACTAAGATATAATGCGTTCATTTGTCTTTCAGACGGACTCAGAAAGGCCCAGCACTCCTACGAATGATAAGATTCTGCTGAGAACAAGGAACTTGATCTTGCGTAAAAAGATTACTGCTTAGTCCAAAATCAGGTGCAATGTAGATTTCAGCTGATTGTCGCATAACTGGCAGTTTGTACAAGGAGCTATACCCATAGGGATCAGGTGCTCATTGCTTAGTAGCCAATATAAATTTGCAAAGGCGTTTAATTTCCATTCCCAGTGGGATGTGTGAATGTGTGCACTCCCAAGTGTTTAAGGCTTGGTTTCCTGAACGCGGGACAGTCAAGAAAAAAGTGTTGAGTTGTTTCCACCTCATCTTCTTCCTAACTTCAGCATCTGCAACTCGTGTTTAGTAGGCTTTCCAGCCTTACTGCATTAAAAGCCCTGAAATCAGGAAAAGGCTAACCTTATTGAGGGCAAAGAGATCAGGTTCTGATGGTATTAATATGTTGAGTTTTGTCAGAAAACGAAAGAAAGACTCAACCAAGCAATTCAAAACATTTTTATTTCATCTATTTGTTACTTCGCAGTAGCAGCTGACATTTTCAATGAAGGCGACCAAGGACAACTTACTTCTCAACCAGCTTATCTTGCATCGAATATTGACCATCTAGATGCCGCCTTAAGCTATTTCATTCAACCCATAACGGCCTTTTTATTGAGTGCTAAACTGTGACACATATTACCAAAACCTCAAAAAGCTCTACAAGCATTCCATGAAAGTGAAAGCACAAAATATGCGCATGAACAAAAACAAAAATATAAATATTTGGCCATTTGCCGTATTTGGCACGTTTTGTCACCAAAAAATACAAGAGAAATCGAATATGTACATACATATGTACATAAATCAGTGCAAACAAATAAATGGAAGAAGAAAAAGAAACGCAAACTTTACGCATGCCAGCCCAACCAACCTAAGTAATTTTCGCTGTAATATTATTGTGTGCGTGTTAAAAAATAATTTCCCAGGATAATTGCAGCGGTATGCTTATGATTGACCCTACGCTACTACAGAACACACAAGCCTACATAGTATTTGAGACGCTCATGTTCAGATACTGGGCTGAACGCACATTCCTTTATGTGAGTTTTTGTTCCGAGAATTTGGCAAAAGTTTACGCACAAACTTTCTATTCGTGCAACTTTTGTGTGTTTGCTGTGATTGTTGGAAATTTCTTTGTTATTTTGTTTGGTTTCGGCTTATCTGTAAGGAAAGTGAAAGTTTTTTATTTCATTTATTTAACAGGACGTTTGTGTTTATTTAATTAGGCCTGCGAAACAAAAACAAAAGTGGAGCCAAAATAATAATTGCTGCTGCGTGTTTATGCCACACCCCAAGTCACTAGCAATTATAACGCACACTTTGCGAACAAGCAGACCGAATGCTATTAAAATAATAAGAAATTTGTGAAAAGTTACTAACTTTGTTTCTGTGTTGTTTCTAGCATGCTCTTCTCTCCTCTCTACGACCTCGAACTCCAGCAACTGTTGTCAAAGTAGTCGTGGTAGAGATGTGTCAACTCCCCCCGTACCGAGAAAATTACCCCAGCCTAACATGTAACAACTTTGAGTTGCTGTGCTTTGGCCAAAGTCAGCCACATGGGCGTTCATAATTTGTTTGTTGACACAATGTAAAGCATACACAAAGGCGCTGAGCAAGCACAACGCGCACTAGGAGGCGCCATTAACACACACCAAGTGTAGGCGCTCTTTAGCGAGAGTGTGAGCAAATTAATATGCATGACCAGTGTTGGTTAACGGCATACAAGCAGCTTCGGTGCTTCAGTACTTCAGTGTATCAAACAACACTCAACGCCTCAAAGTGTGCACACAAAGCAAAATTGAATACCATAAGTATCTCCGGCAATTGAAATGTACAGAGTAGAGCCAGCTGCTCCTGCTCCGAAAGGGATCGAGTTCATTATTTGGGTATTAATTTTACATTTTGCGGCATTAATATTAATATTTTTTCGGGTCGTGTCTCCAGCTCTCGCGAAAATGAGTGTTGTGTACACAAAAGCTTACATAGACTGCGTCATGTACGTTTCGGGTGTGGGAGAATTGTATTTTTGCGCTTGGCCATTCAGTGTGTTTACCCTCGTGGGTGCCCAAAGGTAGCAGCAGGTCCTGCTGACCTCTACAAGTGTTGGATGGAGAAGTGTTTGGTTTTTTATTTGTTGTGGGTGCTTCTAAATACTTGTTTGAAGGGCTGCTTTTGTGTTGCTAAAAATACATGCTTTTTATTTTTAGTGCTTGGAGATTGTAAGGAGCGCACTAAAGCGTTAATTGTCGATATGCTGATTTTGTTGATAAAGCCTCAAACTTTTTAAATTTCTAAAATTTAAGATGAAATTAATTTAGTAAAATAAAGCCGCGTCTGCGTAAGAACACCTTTTCTTTATTTATCTTTCTATAATTTATTTATAATTTGACAAAAATGCATAATTTCTGGTATATTCAAAAAATATGCTTAGAAGCGAACAAATATAGACAAACTTTAGAAGTTTTGAGATAAATAGATGAGGATTGCACCGTGACCTAAGGTCGACTACAGAACTTCCATTTCGTCAACAAAGCTTTCATTAGTTCTATAGAGCTTTCATCAGTGGCGGAGAATTTTCATAAAACAGTACATCTCCATTTACTTTTTTCTATTTCGCCCGCTCAGCTTTCACACCTTCTATAAATCTTTCTCATTAAGACCTTTCATTGAAATATAAACGAATTAGGTGAATCTTATATAAAAAAAATATTTCGAAAAGCTTCCGTAATTTAGTGTACGTATATAAGGATGGAATACGTGAATCAAATCATATATACGAATTAGCAAACCCTTGTAAGTCTTTCTACAGAACTTTCATGTCGCCTATAAAACTTTCACAAATTGTATAAAGATTTCACCGGTACTAAACAACTTGAATAAAAGTATAAACTTTTGATTTAACTTCTTGATTGTAGAAAATTTGTTTTTTACAACTTTTTGGAAATCTTTTATTAAAAGATGTTGTTCTTTTGAATCAAATAATGTTTATAAAATTATTTTAACTCTACTTTGAGAATGCTAAGAATTTAAAAAATTCTCCAAAAAATGTATTTTTTTCTACAGAACTTTCATGCCGCCCACAAAGGTTTCAATTTAGTTTTTTCTCTTTTGTTTGGCATGAAAGCTTTTACAGCTTTCTCAAACCTTTCACCGATATAATCATACAACTATAAACTTTTAACTTAAGGATTGAAGAAACTTTATTTAACTCATTGCAATAAAATGTTTGTTACCAAAAATATGCCAAGAAGCTTTCATGGTGAGATACATATGCATGTAATGTTTTTAGTTTGAACATTACATACAAAATTTCTTCACAAACCTTTAGCTATTTCTTAAAAGCATTCACTGACATTTAAATGACATCTTTATAAACAAAAATATTCCGAAAAGCTTTCATAGTACTATAATATGCCTGTTTTAATTTCTAGCCAAGGTTAGTTTATTGAAAAAATTTAGATAATATATTAAAGAGTCCTCAGACATGCGAAATTTCTCAAAAACATCTTTTACTCCATTAAAGCTAACTGTTTACATTTTTGAAAACCCTAGTCTGCCACATCACACCACACACGCACTGACATTGCATGCCACATTTACTCCTGTCAAAGTTGCTGTCATAAAAGGGCGTTGCAACTCAAGTCAGCAAACTGGCAGTTGCAAAGCAAACAAAAAACTGCTACCACAACAAAAATAAACACAAAAAAAGTATAAAAAGCAGTGCAGCGTTGTTGAAAATGTTTGAAAAGTAGTACAAGCAAAAGTACTTTTAAAGCTTTTTGTAAACAGGCTTTTTGTGGTAAAAGTTTTTTTCGCTGCACTTCAAAAATGTTACTGAGTAGCCGATTCGCAAAAAAAAGAAAGCAAACGAACATGCCACTTTTTTTAAAAACACTCTATATGAACATATTTGCTGCTTTTGCGTATATTTTGTTGCTCTTGCATTTTTAAGTAGCTTCCTGTGCAATAGTGCTCTGCAGCTCCCGCTTTTAACTATTGGCAAAAATGCATTGAATTTGCATGCAAATAGGTGTTGAAAGTACCTGCTCCATATTTCCGAGTCAACATTTTTTGGTTTTGCTATTTGCTTGCCCAAACACGTACACACGCATGATGAAGCATGAATGAGTATTAGCTGCCACATATGCATTGTGCCGCTTTGATATGCAAAGATTTTCAAGTTTTTTTATTGCTTTTGCTCCGATTTGCATGCTTACAAAAGTAGTTTGTGTTGCAGAAATATGCAAAGTTCTAAACGAGCTTTTATAAGTAAGCTCTATTTTGCATCGAACGAGTACTTTTGTGTACCAACGTTTTTCTGTTGTTGTATTCGTTTTCCTTTTAGTTGGCGTCATACTTTGTGCGCTCATTAGAATGTGGGTTGTGGCATACTTGCAACTCGAAGTTTGGTCACGAAAATAAAATGCCATAAATAAAGCAAATTTTTTTAAGATTTTCTACTAAGTTTTTTTTTCAATGCATGTGTCGTTTTATGGCATTTCCATATAGTTCAAAAATGAGAAGGATGTTGAAAATCACTAAAAGTTAACCGACTAACCAAAAATGTCAGAAACACTAAATTTTACGAAAGAAATGACAGAAGGAAGCTGCACCCAGGTTTTTGTTAAAAACTTATGGACCAAAAACCATATCTCAGGAACTACTAGACCGATTTCAATGAAATTCGGTACATAATATTTTCTTAACACTCTGATGACATGTACGAAATATGGGTGAAATCGGTTCACAGCCACGCCTTCTTCCAATATAACGCTATTTCGAATTCCATCTGATGCCTTCTCTGTATAATATATGTTTACATTAGGAACCAATGATGATAGCGGAATAAAACTTTACAAAAATACGGTATTTGAAAAATATATAAATGACGTATAATGAAATCTCGATTATCACTTTATCATGCGAGAGTAAAAATGTTCGGTGACACCCGAACTTGCCCTTCCTTACTTGTTCTGTTGTTTATTCGTTTTCCTTTTAGTTAGCGTCATACTTTGTGCGCTCATTAGAATGTGGGTTGTGGCATACTTGCAACTCAGTTTGGTCACATAAAATGGAGCAAATTTTTTAAAGATTTTTTAAGATTTTAATTTTCAATGCATGTGCGTTATGGTAGATGAGAAGGAGCAGGGCGCTTGAGTGCAAGAATTTTTAATCAAGATTTTCAGACTAAAAGTTGATTGCCCTCTTTGCTGAGCGTGTACTTATTTAAGACCTTTTTCATCAATCAACAAAAATAGCCATTTAAGAATCAGTTATTATTGAGAAGTCTGATATTCTTTTAAGACAATAAAAAATCTATTTCATACAAGAAAAACGTTTTATACTCTTGCTTGGAGGATAGTGTCATGTGTAGAAGTTCACGCAAGTGAGGAAAGTTCTCTGATCGCCATTCACTAGGGAGTGGCCAGAAACGATTCTTTTACATATGGCTCAAGCAGCTCACGAGTTCCGATCTTTGATCAAGTATCCTCTGGGTAGCAAACAAACATTCGTTTGAAGGCGAGTTAAAGTGAGATGGCGAAACATTCCCTAAATAAGGTAGTGTGCTGGGTTTGGGACCAGCCACGTAAAAAAATGGCCCCAATGAAAAAAAATATGTACCTGAAGGAATTTCTCGGACTTTGATTCTTGCATGTTTCAAGAGTATAAAGCCATTTTTGACTTGACTCAGTTGTATAGCAGCTATAGTTTTAGTAATGCGATCTGATCGAAATATTTTTTTTTATTTTTAGTTTTAAAATAAAAAATCTATCCCAAATTTCGTGAAGATACCAGTTTCCAATATATTCCCAAATTTTCCCTCAAATGAGTTCCACCCCTTCAAATCAAATAAATTCATTTACATCCACTATACATATAAATATATTGTATTAATTCTCAAACCTGTACTAATCCTTTTAAAAATACCCTCAACGTACCTCGCTTCTTTTACAAGCCAACAGTCACACGTGTCCGCCGTAAGCCGACAAGAACTCCTCTCACCGCAGCCAAGTTCAAGCAAAGACTGTCAGACAGCTTAGCAAATATTCAAACACACATGCAAGCAAGCCGTGAATTTTCACTTCGCCTTCCCTGCTGGCCGCTGTGATAAATGAAGACTGCAACTGTCAAATAATAAACGACCCTCAATAGTCGCCATTTTTCAAATAAACTGTCGCATTTTTGTGCACTAAACGTTTATCTTAACATTTGACGTGGAGTCATTTGGCATTTGACTGGGGCGTTTGACAGTTGCCGCACACCGAAGAGACGACGCGAGCGCGAGGAGTAGTAGCTGGCTGGAAGAGAGTAGCTTGACGCGTCAATTTGACTTGATGACACGCTCGGCAGCGAAACGCGACCGTTAAAGAGTGAATGATGATGGTGGTATTGGTGGCATTGGGGCTTAGTCTTATATGAAGCCTATCTGTCTATGCGCCAGTATTTATGGCAATGTGTGGGTGCGGCCTGTGTTGACAGCAAAGTGTGTAGGGAATTCATTTGCATTTTGAATTGCTTGCATTCACTGGGGAGTTACGTTATAAATTGCAGATTTTTCGGGTTATTAGTGCTGTGCATGGACGAGAGAGTGGGTGCGGAGATACATTTTCGTTTGGTGATAAGGAAGAAGTAAGCAAATTAAAGATGAGCAATATATTATACTCGTAGTTGTATTAAGGTTAATTGGCGATATAAATCAAGATTATAAATATTTAAGTTAACATCACAGAAGGGAAAACAATAAGAATTAATTTTCGTTTTTTATGACTGTTTCGAAATTTTGAAGATAGTCTGAGCTGTTGGAAGTTTTAGTTACATTAACAAGTTACCGCTCAATTAAGGAACTTAATTAGATTTTCTGTACAAAAAAGGAAATAGAAAATATTTGTTTAAAACCAGCTATCCTCGATTCACCATTTCTCTATGCGCTATTTTCGAACGCAGTTCTCTTGGAAAAAAATTGACATTTTCATCAAAATACTCTGACCGTATTTTATATAAGTAGTTTGTTCGATACTCTCGAATTGCAGACAGGTAATATAAACACATATAAATAACTCACAGTATCTAATTATTATAATAAAAAAACATAGTTTTCGAACTAGTTACAAATCAATATCAATTAGCAAGAGACTAGATTGGGAGTGGTTAGGAGCAAGTTTTATGGCAAGTACAAATTACTTTCCCACCAGTTTCTGATCAGCTTCCAAACTAATATGCAACTATTTCCCAATTTGTACGTACATAAATGGTTTTTAACTAGTTTGCAAAGCATTCCCAACTAGTTCGTAGTAGCCAACTACACCACAACTTCTTCTACTTCTAGCGTAGGCTACACTACTAGTTTCTAACTAAGCCTAAACTAATACGAGTTCCCAATTAGCTCGTGTTTCCCAACTAGTCCGCAACTAGTACCCAACTACACCAAAACTAGTTTATAACTAGACTAGTTTCTGATCAGCTTCCTAACCAAACCTAAATAATAGACAACTAGCTCCAAACTAGTTCGTAACTAGTACGTAACTAGTTCCCTTCGAGTCCTTAACTAGTAAATAACTACATCAAAACTATCAAAACTAGTTCCTAAATGGATCACAACTAGTTCGTAACTAGGCCGCAACCAATTTACAACTAGTTGGTAATTGGAAAGTAAATAGGGTGACACAAGTTCCCAATTGGTCTTAAACATTGATATGCTCTCTAAATCACTTTCCTATGAAAATTTACTCAAATAAGTCTCTAATCTAAGATCTGATCAGAAGCTTTCAATAATACGACATATTGAAGTAAATTGCGCTAAAAGATAAGCAAGTATTAGATTAATTAAATGCTAATATCAGCAAAAAAGAAACATTCAATCACTTTCACCAAACAAACAGGCGCCCAGCTTTCACAACCATTTCATCTTCATCATTAATTTCCACTTTAATTATCTTGCTGCGCATAAACAAGCAAACAAAAAACGACAAAAAAAATAGCATATTAACAAAAGTAACATGAGCAGCCAACAGAAGGGGTTGTTGTTGTCAGTTCCGCCCTGCAAGCGGAACACCTAAAGCATACCACTTTGTTGTAATGCAAATTCCAGACAGTCACGTGGTTAGTGAAAGCATGCAGTGGCAGCATTTTGTTGCAAACACCCACCAATTTCAACCAATTTCGTACAAACAATAGGCATAGCAACAACAAAAACAATAACACTAAGAGCAAACATAATGCGCGTAAATGCAACAATCGTCCGAGCAAAATGAGGGTGTCAATGTCAACACTTACCCCCGGCAGCCTAAATGTTTGTACAAGCCACACGTGGGCGGGGGTGGGTGCAAGGTAGACTCGAAAGCCAAGTGTAATGCTCTGCAATGTGCAAGGTAAATATATATGGGGGAGAGAAAGTGCAAAGCTAGGTAACAACAACAAAATGCTACACGGAAAAAAGAGTAAATGCAAACGAAGTACACGTTTACGAGTGTATTTACACAGCCTCAGTCGGGGGGTTGTCGGCCCTGCAGTAAACGCTGATTTTAAAATTACATTATTAGAAAATGATGATCGTCTGAAATCCGAGATGAGCCAAAGCGAGTGTGTGAATAACTGATTCGGCTGCGCCGGTGTACACATGTTTTAATGTAATTCTAGTTGTTTGTGTGAGTGTGTGTGTGAGCGGCTGCTTGAATGCTCATTTCAGGGGTTGCATTTCCGAGTTGAAGAGTTGTTTATAATATTTTCAGTGAAAGGCAAATATTTGTTTTTCAACACTAATGGGTTTGGCAGTCAGCAGATATTTTGACTGGTAATGATTGCTGAAGCGAGTAAAGGCATATTTGCCGTTAGGTTTGTGTTTTCTAGTCACAAAATTTTAATAGATGCGAGTTTGAGTAAAAGCAATAAGAAAGTTATGCTGTTGATTTCCACACCAGAGTGGCTGCTTTTTAAAGCAGTCTTCGAATCATCAAGTCTGTATGATTTCTAATAGTGGTTTGTTCGATTCGCCATTTTTGCAAGATTTTGGTTTATGCCTTCAAAAATAAGGGGAACTTCGATGTCATAGTATAAATGTTTTTGGCTACGGATTGATTCTTCGACTTCTTGGCTAGCGTTTTAGGCATTTTCACAATCTACCTAAACTTTTTGGAAAAGAAAACCTACGAAGACGCCAACTGCGCCTTCTTAGACATTCTTTTTTTTCCATACAACAACAAAAGCAAGCACTACGGCTATTTTGTTTCTATATGCCTATTCTACATATGACCGAAAGGCTTTATATACGTAATGTGTCCTTTTTTCGCTTATAAATAGTCGCTGGAAGTCGAAGACTCAAATGCACTCCGTTTCAAATTGTTGCGTCTACTAACAAAATTTTGCAAAAATTATGAATATTCAGAAGAAATTTAAATACGTTCACGTTCAAGTTTAAAAATTGCGAATAAATTGTTGGGTAGCTTTAATAGGTGCCTGAAGTCTGCAAACTCCTCACCATACCCTCAAAAAGGGTTATTAACTTTGAAACGAAGTTTGTTATACCAAGTAGAAAAAATATACATGACAACTTGAATCGATTACCCACGCCATATTTTTGAGTTATCAAATTGAAATTTTGCACACGTCCTTCTAACTCCAATAAGTAGCTCACTTGTCTGAACAGCCGTTTTTGAACCATTATAGCTCATAGCTGCAATAAAAAGTGGTCAATCAAACTTGACAAACTTCTTCTTCTTCAATTGCAAATCACAAGTGCAGACAGGTTGCTTTGCTTTTGGTCCTTCTATTGGATACATGGGCTTACTTGTTTCCATTGTCCAACCATGGGTCTCGAATTGAAGGAGTTTTTCGCTGGAGCATCATCTACCACATTGGTCTTCGAAATTCATTGCTCACCTGGGCGTCTCCAAAGAAGAACAGTTCCGTCGAATACTCTATGTGCGTTTCCATCTCGTTATTGTCCATGTTTCTGTTCCGTATAATAGGACGGGAATAATGAGAGACTTAATTAATAATTTTTGTTCCTCGAGAGATGTTTCTGTTTTTCAATTGTCCTCCGATCTCAAAGCCGCACCTGTTGGCGAGAGATATTGTGCGTTTGATCTCCGGGCTTAAATTATTCAACTAATTCCACTAATAATCTAAGCCCGGAGATTTTTTATAGTTGACAGTTTATAGTAGTCATAGTCTAAGGCAAAGGAACAATGCCCGAACAAATTGTTCCGATCTGACCACTATGGCTTATATTTAGCTGTCTTGCAAGTCCATCGATAAACATTTAGATAAAGGTATTTCATCAACCCTCATAATTTTTTTTAATTTCTAATAGTTATTTTTCTATTTCTCTATAACTTAGAGAAGTGTGCATTATTTCGTTCGCTTAAATATTGAAGCATGTAATTCTTCACCAATTAAAAAAAATTATAAGTCTAATACATGGTCTAACCGCAAAGAGAAAAGTGGTTGGTTATCTTATTTTATTTGATAAATGCAAAAATAGTTTTTAATAGGTTTAGGTTCCTGAAACTGAAGGATAATTAAATTTTCAATGATAACGATCATAAAAGGTATATAGAAACTTGCATTCGAATCTGGTTCTGTACTTTACACAAAGTATTCCACAATTTTTCGAATTATTACGGCGCCGCAAATCGCAAATTCGAAACCACCATATGTATTATAGAAACGAAATGGCAACCGAAAGCATTTACACGCTTATTAAAAGCAGCCAGGAAGCACGAAAAGTGCAAAAAAGAGTC
Organism: Bactrocera neohumeralis; assembly: GCF_024586455.1. Classification (NCBI taxonomy): domain Eukaryota; kingdom Metazoa; phylum Arthropoda; class Insecta; order Diptera; family Tephritidae; genus Bactrocera; species Bactrocera neohumeralis. The sequence continues at coordinate 75,105,243 of NC_065920.1, read as the reverse complement.
AAAATTCGCAACGGGCTGTAAATAGATCTGTAGCTATATCCAAATGTGTACATAAGCAAGGGAAAGGGCGCAAGTGTTGCTAGCAATTATTTGGGTAATAATAATGCCCGCCCAACGAAGGTGAGGAACAAAGCACAGCAACGCAGCAAATTCGAATACATTTACATACAGCAGACAAATCTTGCAACCAAAGTGGTGTTTGTATGTACATATGTATGAATATATTTGCAGACAGCAAGGATATGCGGCATAATAGGCATATCCAGAGACATGCAATTTTCGAAATTAGTTTTGCCTTAGCAAATAATTATGGGTACATTTTAAATTTCTAAATACATCCATAACTGTATTTGACAAGCACATACAAGACATATACATGTAAATACATGTATACATACAAATGTATTTATGTTCGTAGACAAAGGTTGTTGGATTATTTCACTTTGTTTGCTTATTTGTTTACTTTTTGGGGTTATATTCTTGGGAAGGATATGTATAGCTATTAAACAAGCAACTTGCCACATGCAACTGGCGACTGACGACGACATGTTCAGCAAAGTGTCAAAAAAGGGGGGTTGTTCGCTTGTGCAATAGTTTTTTGTGGGTGGTTTGTTGCGTGCCGCACACAGCAGTTCAACAAAATGCTTACGAAAATTCATTTTCTCAAAAAATAAAAAAAAAAATTGGAAAAAGGTAAGTGTATGTGAGCCTCAGCCAGCACGAATATTGGCGATGGTGTTGACGTGGATGATTTTTGCTTTTATTCTAAGCTCAGATAGGCATATTTCTGTTTTCGCTCTTGTTGTAATTCTTGTTGTTGTTGTCATATTGCGTTGCTGATATTTTTGGTAGACAAAATCCGACCAGAGAAAACCAAACAACAAGACGGTTACGCATGTTTGCTGGTTACTATGAATACGCCCCCCACTCCGCAACCGGCCTTAACTACACACAACCAGCCCCGCACTCAGATCAGTCATTGAATTTTGCTGCGCGCCAGCCAACGAGTCGACACCCCGGTGTCATGCTGAGTTCAGCTTGTTTGTTTACGAGATGGATTTTTGTATATTTTGCGCATTTTTAATTTGATTTCAAAATTTTCGGGGTTGAGTATGCACGAAATGAAATGTTTCCCTGGAGTACTTGGTAATAAAAAACGTGTTTGTTGTTGTTTTTTCACTCCGCTTTTTGCAATACATTTGGCTTTCATTTATGTTTTTCGTCTCTATTTGCAGTTTCTCGTTTTTCCGGCTCGTGCATTTGACAGTTAGACAACTGTGAATGTGTGAGTATGTAAGCGGAAGCACTATACCGTTATTTGCGTATAAATATCCATGTATGTACCTGCGTTGTGCTGGTTACGCTTCTATGGGCGCGGGGTGTGAAGCATTTTTAAGGAGGAGAAAAAATTATTTCCATTTATTGCTAGTGGTAAATTCATTTAGGGGTTTTATTGAGTGCGTAATTTGCGTTCAGCTGCTGTAATTTGCTCAGTTTTGTTTGTATTCGATCGCTAAGTGTCGGGAAATTACGGGGTGCGCTTGAGTGGGTGGTGGTATCAGTTGGTTGCTAAGGCTTTGTTACAGTTTGAGGCCGTAAATGTGTGAAAGCACATGAAATTGATTAAAATCTCACAAGTAGCCGCTTAATAAGTTGTAATCTGAAGTGTTTACTATATTCTAATCACCTAAATTCGGTCTCCAATATTGCCTTCCCTTACAAAAAAGAGTTGGAAAGGTAGTGAGGTGGACCGAAACACTGGAATAAATTTCTATAAGGGTAGATTCAAATCCAGATAATCCATTGGAATTTTTCAGCAAAATTGAATACCATAGCAGCCATCCGACTACCAGACCACTGCAATGTCTTCCAAGTGGAGAAAGAGTGTGCTCGCTACAAGAAAAATATTTATACTAAACACATATAGCAAAGCGGTTTTAAATCACAAAAGTATCTCAGGGTTTCTTCAAAGTTGGTGAAATAATGTCTTGATCTTTTAGTGGATCTTACATTCTATTTCACGATAAACCTGCAATGGGTTTCAGGACATGGTTGTTAGCCAGAGCAGTCCCTTCATAAAAGAAGAAATTTAAATGCCTCTGACTACATGTATCCGTAGATATTTAATCGACAAATATGTTATAGATATAACTAAGACTCCGTGAAGTCATTTTGTTTGATTGCAATATGCCACACATGTCGACTTTTAAAATTTGAAAATAATGACATAAAAATTCAAGTAGGAGTGCTAATATGTTACCGACCAATAGGCAGACTTGGAAGCAGACTGCTAATACCCAATAGTACAGAACATCTTATATCGATCGAAAACATCTTCAAGATGTCTTTGAGGTTGCTTAAATTTTTTATTGATAAACTTCTTCAGGAGGACATAATAAAATGAGAAGATACTGTCCCCGTGCTTTCACAATGGACCACCTAAAGGCCACTCTATCTAGTTACCTATGTATGTATATTATAATCAATTCTATTATTTGTTAACGTGGAGCTGACAGCGTTTTCGTTTTTTTGTGGAGTTACTTGTGTTGTCCTGTTGAAACACTATTCCTCTCTTATTGATCGCTTTTGGACAAGTGTTTCCCTCAGGCAGTTCAATGGATCACAATACAGGTCCGAATTAAATGTTTGGCCGCACGGAAGAAGCTCATAGTAGACGATACCCTACCAATCTCCACTAAATACCTGTACATAGCAAAATTTTCCTGATCATCAATCCTGAATCTTCACTTCGATTTAACCACTACGATTTCGCTTGACTTTGTCGTAAATGAGTCACTTTTCAACACTACCCACTTCAATTGATTAATTTTTTTGCAACTCTGCAGCGATTCGTTAGCTCATGTGACACCCATACTTCGAACTTATGTTTATATCCAATCTTATTTAAATGATTCCAAAGTTTTTTTTGTGCAATGGTTAGCTCCCAATCAATAAAAACAGAGCTTACATATTGATCGGACTCAACAATTTCCATCATTTTATGGACAGTTTCTTTAATTGTGCTTCCAGAGCGTTAACATCTTAGACATCAAATTTACCGGAATGGAATCCATGAAACCAAAATTGCTGTTACAGTATCAGGATCTCAAACACTATTCACATTTCCAGTCGACTGTCTTGCATTTTCGCTTTTATAGAAGAAAAATGTAAAAGGTGGAACATTTTCTCTTGACGCCCATCTTTGATGTGTATTCAAACAATATTAAGTAAGAAATTATAAAATTGTTTGGGAGGTTTCTTTAGTAAAAGATCTTATCATTCTAATGTCATATTGCGTAAATCAATCAAACTTATACAGACGAGATACAGATTACTAGGGCCATAGGACAAATAATAGATTTCTCCTTACTAGACCTGTCTGGTGGCGACACACGCCCGCATAATGGGGCTGACAGATCGAGAAGACTGCAGGAAATGTCTAGAGCAAGGCAGTAGAGGAACAATGGGGCATCTCTTGTGCACTTGTCCCGCATAGGCAAGACTACGCTGTAAGCATCTGGGGTCCCCACGGTATGATACACTGGAAGAGATATCGATAGTGAGTCCGAAGAGTCTGTTGAAATGTGAGTCAAGCGCAGGCATCGTTAAGGGTGGCTGCTCCTCATGGACCACAACTGGTCTATGCGCCTACCAGACATACCTAACCTAACTTAATCTTACTAGACCTAATGTAGACCCTAAGTGGTTATATTATTGTTGTGAATTTTAAAACTAGTCGACATTAATTTCGAAACAGCACTAATTGGAATTTATGGTTAACTTTAGAGAACTGCAAAACAGAATAGTAAAACAAGTAAGGAAGGACTAAGTTCGGGTGTCACCGAACATTTTATACTCTCGCATGATAAAGTGAAAATCGAGATTTCATTATCCGTCATTTACATATTTTTCAAATACCGTATTTTTGTAAAGTTTTATTCCGCTATCATCATTGGTTCCTAATGTATATACTCGTATTATACAGAGAAGGCATCAGATGGAATTCAAAATAGCGTTATATTGGAAGAAGGCGTGGTTATGAACCGATTTCACCCATATTTCGTACATGTCAACAGGGTGTTAAAAAAATATCATATACCGAATTTCATTGAAATCGGTCTAGCAGTTCCTGAGATATGGTTTTTGGTCCATAAGTGGGCGAGGCCACGCCCATTTTCAATTTTTAAAAAAAGCCTGGGTGCAGCTTCCTTCTGCAATTTCTTCCGTAAAATTTTGTGTTTCGGACGTTTTTTGTTAGTCGGTTAACGCACTTTTAGTGATTTTCAACATAACCTTTGTATGGGAGGTGGGCGTGGTTATTATCCGATTTCTTCCATTTTTGAACTGTATATGGAAATGCCTGAAGAAAACGACTCTGTAGAGCTTGGTTGACATAGCTATGGTAGTTTCCGAGATATGTACAAAGAACTTAGTAGGGGGCGGGGTCACTCCCACTTTTCCAAAACAATTGCGTTCAAATATGCCCCTCCCTAATGCGATCCTTTGTGCCAAATTTCACTTTAATATCTTTATTTATGGCTTAGTTATGACACTTTATAGGTTTTCGGTTTCCGCCATTTTGTGGGCGTGGCAGTTGGCCGATTTTGCCCATCTTCGAACTTATCCTTCTTATGGAGCCAGGGAATACGTGGACCAAGTTTCATCATGATATCTCAATTTTTACTCAAGTTACAGCTTGCACGGACGGACGGACAGACGGACGGACAGACGGACGGACGGACAGACAGACATCCGGATTTCGACTCTACTCGTCACCCTGATCACTTTGGTATATATAACCCTATATCTGACTCTTTTAGTTTTAGGACTTACAAACAACCGTTATGTGAACAAAACTATAATACTCTCCTTAGCAACATTGTTGCGAGAGTATAAAAACAGAGGTTACATATTGATCGGACTCAAAAATTTCCATCATTTTATCAATAGTTTCTACAATCGTGCTTCCAGAGCGTTGACACCTTCGACATCAAATTCACTGGAATGGAATCGATGAAACCAAAATTGCTGTTACAGTATCAGGATCTTAAACACTATTCACATTTCCAGTCGATTGTCTTGCGTTTTCGCTTTTATAGAAGAAAAATGTAAAAAGTGCCGCATTTTCTCTTGACGCCCATCCCTGATGTGTTCAAACAATATTAAGTAAGAAATTATAAAATTGTTTGGGAGGTTTCTTTAATAAAAGATCTTATCATTCTAATGTCATATTGCGTAAACCAATCATACTTATACAGACGAGATACAGATTACTAGGGCCATACGACCAATAATAGAATATCGTGAAGGGTGGCTACTCCTCATGGACCACAACTGGTCTATGCGTGGCTCATTGGCCTACCAGACATACCTAACCTGACCTAATCTTACTAGACCTAATGTAGACCATAAGTGGTTATAATATTGTTGTGAATTTTAAAACTAGTCAACGTTAATTTCGAAACAGCACTAATTGGAATTTATGGTTAACTTTAGAGAACTGCAAAACGGAAGAGTAAAATGAAGAGAGTCCATGAAAACAGTCATGTTAGTTCACTAACACTAAAAAGAGTGGGTTTTAAGCATTATTATAAAATTAACGTCTTTATACAAAGTTTGTGAACACAAAACTGCAGAATGCATATAGTTTTGAACACTGAAAACCTTTCTTTGGTCCCTAACGTGTAAAATAGAGCCCATAATGCTGTTAGTAAAAAAATAATAAGAGGCGGAAGCCAAATAATACCAACTGGAGGACATCCAATGAGATTAACTTTACTCTGTATTAGCAAAACTTATCAGATGATGAAAATTTAAATCAATTTCGATCCATGTTAAGTCTTCATAGTTCTTGAGAAAAAATATATTTTACTTTATTCCCAATACCATTTCACACCTCTCTTAAAAATAAATTTTACTTTCGCGTTCGTCAATAGTACCAACATATTAAAAAAACAAATCATTATAACCATCACCGTCCCCATCATCGTTATCATAAATAGTAATCATTACTTGCGCCATTAGTGGGTTGAAGGGGCACCATTTCGCCAATACAATATCAATTATGGGAATTTGCACGTATGTCTGCTTAAGACGCTCAACGACTGGGGTACACATAATACCTACCCAATAGCAATTGCACATACACACGTAGAAAGTCAACATCCAAGTTACATAGGTGAACTCATTCATTCCCATCAGCAACAATGCATTGCATTGCTCTACCCTCGGGAAAAAGCTAAATGCAGAAAGGAAGGGGAGAAGAAGGCGCGCAACAGCATGAGAGCGTAAAGCCTTTAAGCAATAAAATTCGGTTTGGGGACGAAGAAAAACTGCTGAGCACGTGGGACGCGTGGTGGCTGCTTTTCCGCTTACGCTTTTTCCTTGCAGGATGTTTTTTTGCTCACTTCCCTTCAATATATGTTTGTAATAATTTATTTTTTTGTCAAGGCGTGCGTATTTGTTTTTGTGTCCTTGCGCGTGTGTCCTTTTTTGGATCTGCTAATATTTATGTCTGATAAATAAATCCCGTCTGTTTTTTCAACACACGAGTATTCAATTCCACTCATTGACATTATGGCCGTTGAAACTCCCATTTTGTATTTGCACTCGCTGTTGTTGTTCTTGCTGTTGCTATTTTGTGTTGCAACGAAATCCAGGTTATTAATTTTATTCTGTTTGATTTTGCCTTTCTTTCGCTTGTTTATTTTCACTTTTTCGACTCACCCACACATTAAGAAGGGCACACGGTTAGCTATACTAAACCATACTCTCATATATACACACACACCGTCACCAATATATTCAGATCCAAAATATTCTATAGAAATTCTCTGTGTCATATAGCTTTTGCTCTACTTCCGCTTGTTTTCCGTTATGCCATTTCCTGTTATGCTTTTCTCACGCACACATGCACACACAGTCACAAATTTTCCTTTTCTTGTTTATTTGTGTTAGTTTAGTGTCGTTTCCTTTGCTTACTGTCCGTCTGCGTTTGATTTCGACGGCAATAACTACTCCTGCTTATTGGCTGCTTCCCATGCTTCCCCTGCTGTTTGTTGTGTTTGCTGTTGTACTTTATTGTTATTTCCTTTGTTTTTCGCCGCTGTTGACATTATTGATGAGCGTCAGGTTGGCCATTTCACAGCAACAACAATGTTCGCTCGCTTGTAACTACGAAACGTAACATTCGCTAACGGCTGTAACGGATCAGCAGTTACTTAAAAGCAAATGCATATGTATGTGTGTGTGCGTGTGGCTATAGATTTGCGTTTGGCCATAAATTCTCTGGGATCAAGTTTCGTGAGACAGTTGTACTATTAATGCTTTGGGCTTATGTAACCTAATACATTTTCGTCTTACTTTTGCTGAGCAGGCATAGTTCCTAGTTTTTCGCAAATATTCTGAAGGAAGGTAAGTATTAGTTGTTAAAAAATATTAAATGCATTAATGCACAAAGTTTTCCAGCGACTAATTTTTCGAAGAATGATATGTCTTTTCTTATTTATGAATTGATGGTCGCGAAAGAGAGGAATAAAGAATTTTGGGAAGTATTTATCGGACTTTTATGTGTAACTAGTGTAAAATTTTTCCAATATTTGAAGTACCTAAGAGTAAAGTCTTGTTATATAAGGTCTAAGGGCAGTTATTTTCTAATTTTTTAGTATTCTGTACCTCTTATTGTCTCAGTTCCATCGGATTACGCTATAAATATAAAAAAATAAAAATAATAAAAATAAAAGATTAGAAAAAAGTTTACAAAAAGTGATTGCTTACTCGTCAAACCCTTACGCTAAATGTCAAAAATCATTCACTCTTTTGAAGGCCAATTGAAGAAAACATCGATGAAAAATGGAAATCATTGAGTCTGACCATCATGTAAGCACTTTTTCCATTTAGCAGGACCAAACATTACACAAAAACCCGTTTAAATAAGACGAAATGCAAAACGAAGCTCGAAATATGGGTGTCACACGAGTAGAGTATTGAAAATTATCCTCACGGATCGAGTTTCGATTCGTCAATTGCTGATAAATTCCCAAAAAAAACCGAATAATTTTGAAGCAGATATTTGTTTACCATGAAAAGTGAATCACCTACGACAACATCAAGCGAAAATGGATGTAGTCGGAGAATGTCCAAATGATGTCCAAGCCAGAATTGACAGTCAGGAAGTTTTGCAATGTCTTTTGTAAGATTTGCAGCAATCATATAATATGAGAAACTCTTAGTTCGTTCTTATACTTTAAGTGAGTAAGTACAGCGTATATTTCAATACCAAAACTTGACAAAGCTTAAGGTAGAGCAAAGGATAATTAGGTGGCACTGAGGAGAATATCAGACCAAGATAGTTCGTATGTATTTTTATACAAATATTAAATGGAAGTAGAGCCTACTGTGGAGCTAAATATTTCATGAAGTCTTCCTCAAGTACGTGTTGTTCGAAGAAAGAATTGTAAACATTCCAGGCGAAAATGAATATGTAACGAAACGGAGTCGCTAAGTAAGGAATCTGGGTAATATACGCGCGTTTCTTAAGCTTCTCTATCGTTTATCTCGTGCTTAGATTTTTAGTACAAGGAGCACTTAAGACTAAATGTAAAAACAAGTACTTTGTCTTAATTTGCTAGCCGACAATCTGTCTACCATCCATATAACATAATATTATAAGCAGCAGAGTCAAAAATTCAGTGCATATGCAGTACTTAGGGCTTAGGAACTACAAATTGAGTGCATACTTTCGTAAGGTATGCACACGATATATATAGTATGTAATGTAAAAACATATGTATGTCCGAATATGGTTTACTTCATCCCTTATATTTATTTTGACTCAATACTTAATTAAGTTTCAAGTAATCCTATTCATACTTTATCAATATTCTTTGATCTTCAGTTTTTGTAAGCGTCCATCTCTTGACCGTTGCTCCTTTATACTTGAAAATATGTTTTAATATTTTTCATAATGCCCTAAAATATTGCATCTCAGCATTTAAGCTTCACTTGCCGCGGCATTTTCTTGCGAAGCTGCGTTTTTTATTCCAACCACCGTCCCTTGTTGATTTATTTGTTGATTACATCTCAAAAGAAATAAAAGCAAAAATACAAATGTGTTCAGCAGAGATAGAAAAAACAGCAAGACTAGTAGCAGCTGCAGCCTGGGGATAACTTGTAAACATTTTTTATGACTCATCAGTTGCGCAAAAGAAGCATAGCTGCGTAGGCAGCAAGGATACAAGTAATGTAAAACTCTAAGTGGTTGTTGTTGTATGTACAAAAACATGTTTGTTGCGAGGACTTACAGGTAATTGCAGTTATTTCTCAAGTCCTTAGGGCTTGGTTGCCTATGCAACGCTGAGCAATTATTTTTTCATAGCATACTTTTGGGAGTGAGGCAAATACATGCCTCCAACTAAAGCGATTGCATTTTAGTTGTTAATACTAGCACCTGGGGACAGGAATCTTGTAAAATTAATGGCAGCAACAAAGCAAAAGAATCAAGCATTATTTACGCTTAAGAAAAGCGTTGCGCCTCAAAGTAGGCAGTCAATAATTGGTAAGCGTTGTTTTAACGCTAAACAGCTGAGTGATTCTAAGAGAAGATGATGTGATTGTGTTGTAAATTGATTAATTATAGCAATAAGGATAATTCATAAAAAAAATTATATTATATAAAATAAATTGTTGTTAAAAAATAGTAGTTTAATATTTGGGGTATTTTCTTTATGCATTCTTATAAAGCAAAAAGCAAACTGTAATTTTACATGAAACAAGAAACATGAAGGATGACCGCTTTCGGTCTTGAAGCGTTATCAGTCATCTCGCTGCCAACGAAGCGAAGTGGCAATAAAAACAAACGATAAAAAGGGAAGAAATGCAAAGTGCTATTTAAGAAAATAGTGAAAAATCGCAAAAATTACATAGGAAGGGAAAAGTAGCGAGCGTTTACATAACGTCAGCGGAATCAACGACTGACATTCATATAGGTGGAGCTGGCAGCAACTGAAACTAAACGGAAATTGCAAGAAACTGAAACAGCGAAATGCAAGATAATGAGAGGCGATACAAGTGCCAGCACTGGCTTGTAATGTAACAAGCGAAAAATCGTCGGAAAAATGTGCGGCGAAGTGAATTCTAAAAGGCAGAGCATGACAATTTAAAGTGTTGGGCGTTAAGTGAGCGCAACTTAAAAGCACTTAAGTTACAATGACGGCGATTAAGCTGCTGCAAAAACAGAGTGTGGCAATCGCAATTGTGCAGCAGAAGGAAGATACAGTGAAGTAACAAAGCGGATCAACTGACAGGTATTTGATTCTCTGCTATATATCTATGAATATCGTCAACTGTTGCCTACAATTAGGTGTGGATATATTAAAATATCTAATTTTCTTAAGTTAATACTAACTTTGTTATAATACGATTTAAGGACTATTGTGCCCTCCCCTAAGTCACATCGACTCATATAGTCTCAGCAGATTGGTGAATGCATTGCTCCATGTCGCAGTACTGGAAGTTGGCACAGGAGACTAGATCATGTTACAATGCCAGCATAGAATGCGCCAAATAGCCGGAATTTGTTACTTAGTGAACTGATTACATTTTTAAACCAGTTGTGGTTGCAACCCACCCATTAGAAACTTGAGCTGGTACATACCTTGCAGTTGTTGCCAATACTTCTCCCAGCCTAGTCCTTCCTTATTGCGTAGCAGCTCACTTATGTGATGAAGACCAACCGCAATATAACTATTTAGGTTAGGTTAAGAAAATGGTCGTTCTTGAAAAGGAGGATCACACTTAGACAGCTTATAATGCTCGTTCGTTGTGGTACTAAAAACTCCTATACAAATTTATCATAAAGACTATTATAAATAAGACGATCACAACTTGAGGCCAACGTCAGTTTCGGATATGTCTGCTGGTCGCCGAAGGTGTGACTGCCGAGATAGCTCAGCCTCAATCTAGCAAAGGCTGGATTTTAACTTTACAGCACAAATGCCTATTGGATAATGCCCAGTAAGAATTTCAGCGATTGCTGCTTGAAGTTGGCAAGGCAAGCAGTTTAGGAGATGTCCTATATTGCATTCTAAAGCATAAGGACCTCGTAGGCACACAGAAGCTGGTAGTCGTCCGACGCCTACTAAACGCACACGATGTCCATAGGTTCCGTGCTAGCTTGCAAGATGACAACAGATATCCAATTAGTTGCCATTCCGATGTGAGTGGGGTGCAGGTGCCCGGTCTCGCTAGCTCATAAGGTTTGCAGTTTCCAGTAATTCCGATATGACCAGACACTCACACGAGTTTGGTGATGAAGTAGCGCGATGCTTGTTCTAGTGAGGACAGACATGCCTTCACTAACACTGATCGTACAATTTGCGAACGTAATGCTAATATCACCACATTGCTGTCGAAGTATAGCTCATCTCACTGAATGAAGTTGCATTCCGGAGCAGCAAATCTACTGTTACCTTAATAGTTGCCACTTCTGTCTGAAAAACAGTACCATAGTCCGGTACCCATATGCTAAGCGTGAGGGAGAACTCCATACAGAAGATTCCCAATCCTAATTTCCCTCTTAACCTCGACTCAGCCGTGAAAAAGCTTGCAGTTCAAATATCCCTTGTGGGTGTGTGAGTGGAGAAACAGCCGCCAGGAGAAACCCTTATTACGCAGCGGTTCAAGTTCTTAAAGATGCAATTGAGGAGAAGAGTGTTGCTCTGCTTGGCTTTCTTATCAGCATTCAAGCTTCTTACCGCGTGTAACTTTTTCGAGGGCCCTTTACCGACAAATACAGGATAGAACATTATGGGCTTGACAACGGTTTAGAGCCAAAACGCAACCTTTGGTGAGAGTTCTGACCTTTTTCCCCACTTCTTTACTCTCTCGTCAATATTTGGCCTCAATGGTAGCTTTCTACAAAGGATAAGCCCCAGTTATTTGCCTCATCAACAGTTGGAAGTTGCGAGCTACCGAATAAGTGACAAAAAGAGAAGCACATCTGAGATTTTATAGCTCTTTGTAAATAAAACCATATAAGTTTTACTTAGGCTGACTGCTAGTTACCTTCTATTTGCCCAGTTGGATACCACATTTAGCTTCCTTTGGGTTAGATCGCAGACAGCTCTGGGAAATTTTCTAAGTATATGGTACATCCATTACTTTTATGCCGATGTGTTTTCTATTTCTTGAACAGAGTATTTTAAGTTTGTTACCAAGTTCTTGTACACGCTTTTTACTCCCCATGGGCTTGTTCATTTGTCGGAACTGCCGACATCGGACCACTACAGCATATAACTGCCATACAAGCTGACCGATGCAAGTCATGATAAAAACCTTTTTATGAATTTTTATCATAAGTATCATAAATGCTCCTGCGAATGGTTCTATATAGTGATCTTCAACGGATTCTCAATCATATTTAGTGATCAGCAACTATTTAACTATAAGATTTAAGTATACGTTTATCTACCGTATCAACATTGAATCCCTATCTTTATTTCCAAAGCTCTCGCATGCAAAATTATTTTATAATTGCCAAAAGTGTTCATATGAAGCATAATGCCTGCGCGCCCATGTTTAATGACAGCAACAAAGGGCCGGTTGTCAGTCTTCCATGTGGGTGCACTCATACTAAGAGCGCCTTGTTGCAGGCAATTTCCACAATTTTCCACGAAATTAAACTGCATGTCTGCATACAAGAAAGTCTTACATAACAACAGTGCAGCGACGGCATTAATGCAATATGTGTAAGGAAGAAGAAGAAGAAAAAGAAATTAAAAACGCATTTGCCAAAACATTGGTGGCAAATAGCGATGCAGTGTTGCCATATTGCAGTAACAGAGAAATATTCATATTTTTATTGCCTTACACAACAGTTGCTTTTAATAGCGAATGTAGTAGAGGAAATGCGAGGAAATAAAGTATAAAAATACGCGCATAACGGTAATGGCTTATATTGAAGTGTATGTGTGCATAAAATGTGCTCAATGCTTTAGCGCAGCTATGTGTGTGCGTGTGCATTTTATTGAAAGCAATTGCCTGATGGAAAGCTGAGCGAAAAATGCGAAATAAAAAATTGAAAAATATTGTATACGGCAATGCGAAATGCATTTCATTTTGTCAACCTACTCAGGCATGCAAGTGCAATGCACATACGAACACTCACACATGCGCGCTGCTGGCGGGTGGGTTGTTGTGAGCCAAAAAATTATGCACGTTTGCAATGAAATTAACACCGGCTAGTGGAAATAAAATAAAGCGGCAGCGGAAATGAAATAAAATGAATTTTTAACCGCCAACAAACTGAATCAGGCGACCACATGGCACAACAACAACTGTAAAAATAATAAATACCAACAACAACAGCACAAACGGCAAGACCATAATTCATATCGGCTCTCATGCATCAATGTCTGCGAATGCGATTATAACTCGGTGCCGTCGTGTGTGTGCGTGCGAGTGTGCATGTGTGTGTGCCGGCACATTAATAAATTCTCAACTTAATGCTTGGCATAATGTAGGCATTCACTCAATTTATTTAAACATATCTGAATATGCAGGAGCTTATATTATATGTGTGCTCATGCGCTGAAAAAGAGTTATTAAAAATACGCTAGCATAATTCTAGGCGCCCATACGCGCATTTATTATAATTGGCGTCGGTTTTGCGCGCGGCACTAAAGCATTGCAACAGCGGTGCTATAATTATCACTTCGAGTATATCTGCTTGTGTGTGTGTGTGTTAGTGTGGCAGTCATCATTATTTACAATTTTAATTTGGCGAAAATGCTCAGAATGCGCCCGTAATTGTTGTTGTATTTATGCGCGTGGCCATGTGTCTGCGGCTGATTACAAATTGCTATTAAAAAAATTGGAAAAATGCACTTCATATAAATGTTGCTGATTAAAATCACCGTTAAGTGTTAAATATGTTGCAAACAGATGTTGTCGGATAATTTTACATTACGCCTGCTATGACATACAGCAGTAAATAAATAAATTGTTCAGTCTGCAAGTATTGCTTTATGGCTTGTGGCACAAGAGTATGTGTTTTGTGTTGAATTGATTTATGAAATACAGCTGCAGAAATGTAAAGTACTGGCTTACAAATTTTCAGCTGAATGAATTTTAAAATTTATACTAATATTTTTTTAATTCATTACAGGTACTCCAAAATATTATTTATATATTTTGTTTTTATTAAATAGTTTTACTCCGAAGCCTACGAAACATCGTCTAGAAACCCTCGACCAATACAAAATTTGAATTCACATGGAACTTTCATAAAATAGCATCGTCTTCTGTCAACTACTGACAGCTCTTACAGTTGTAATTCGCCAAGTAGGTGACCTGTGAGCATTTCGTTTAGAGTTTTTGGTTCATTTCCTTTGAATTTTAATAGTGTAGTGCTTATTCATTCATGTCACGTTTTCTTGTTGACCATGTTAAGGATTGACTCTACCTGAGCTTCAGCTATATTTATAGCATGTAAAAGATGTCTAAGAATTTCATGAAAGCCGGAGAGATTTTAGTAATTTCAAAGCTGATTGACTGATATGTATATATAAATAGATTTCTCTTTTTTTGAAAAAGAATGCTTCATTTCTCTTTCGGAGATCACAGCAAGTCTCCGCTTGGAAGACACTGCAGTGGTGTAGTAGACGGAAGGCGATTCTAGTATCTATATTTGATAAAAAGACACCACATCCCACTCGATTATCTTGTTTAGACCCATTCATATGGACGCTTATCTCTGCCCGCTTTTCCCCTGTCGCACTCATCTCAAGAAAGGAAGAAAATATCAGGCACTGAATTAAAGTTCATTTCTATAGGATTTCGAAAGCCTGTGGTATTGGATAGGATTCCCTCATTCGTAGGAGCTCAGTTTAATCCATCCACTTATTTTAAATTCATTTTGATGTACACAGATTTTTCCGAATTGGCTTCAGTAATTTTACTCCGAGAAAAATTTTATTGGGTTCTATGTACCCTATAGTTCTCCATACAACTACCTATCAGTTTTGTTTATAGTAAAAACCGAATTTTAATACATTAGAACTTTTTTTTTGGGTTAAAGTCTATTTTGTTATCGTTGCCATATCGTAAATTTATGAATATTTTCGACAGTGAATTGATGTACGGAAAAACTAATATAAGCCGAATAAGTGCAGAAAAGTGGGATCTTTGTCTTAACTCTGTCGAAGATCGGCTGTAACATGAAAAGTGCTACTGTTGGCAAAAAAAAGTAAGACTCCTTAACTTAAGTTTCGCGCGATGAGTGAAATTATTCAACAAAGAAGCCTTAAATTTTGTGTGCGGAATCAAATTACTGGTGCCGAAACGTTCAAAATGTTGGAAAAGGCCTTCGGTGATATTTTGTTGTCGCGAGCAAGAGCTTTTGATTGGTACAAATTATTCAAGAGAGTAATCAACACTTCAATAAAATAAAGAAATTGGTGCTTGAGAATGGACGATAAGTTTAAGCTTGATAAGTAAGTGAGAGATTTTACTGGGATCGTTGAAATATCAGAAGGTTCAGTGAAAATCATTTTGAAAGATCGTTTGAGCATAAGAAAAGTGAAAGCGACAGTGTCGCATTAACATCTGCGAAACAATTCTTTCGGACTACCAGGATGTTATGAAAAGTATTATTATTGGCGAAGAGTCTTGGATCATGGTATGGTTACGGCCTGGAAACGGTCGATCAATCGGCCGAATATCGTGAGCCGAACCGAAAAAACACGTCAAGGCAGGCCAAAAGTCAAGGTTATGTTGACAGTTTTCTTCGATTATTGAGGTATGGCGTACGTCGTATTCCTTCCGATTGGGAGAAATGAGATAGATTTTGAAGAATAAATTAAAAATTTAAAATTATGAACAAAGTCTTTTTTGCTCATTAAAATGTAATATCTAATGTACCCTTAATTTTTCAAAACAATTGTTACAATAGTTGCTATTTTATATAGTAAAAATCGCCTTTGTTTGAGCTAGAGATACCTAATAATTATGATAATTACATTATTTTAAGACTGTTAAAAAAGGTGAGGAATATAACTTTCTGAAATATTCAAAAGACGCAGATTAGTTCCTTTTACCAAACTGAAAAATAATTCGAGTTCTAATGATGTGAATTGTACAAATTTTTAGAATGCTTAGTTGAAGCGCCGAATTGTAGGCAATCATATTTTTTTCACTAGTTACTACTTTCTTATTCTCAAATTTCCGTAATAAATCCGTAACATGTATATTATTTCTTATAAACGTTACTTAAAGTCTTGCTAAATTGAAATTGCATTTTTTAAATTTTTTTCAGAGCAGCGAGTTCAATTTTTTTACTATCTGTAATCAACTCCATTATCTATAATTACTTTCAACTTTCAATATTAAACGGTAGTCACCATACATATCCTGCTCTACGGTTGCTTTCATGCAACAACATTTCTGTGCAAAGACCGGCACATGCTCACACACACATGCATATAAATGGTAATTTCCGATTGGCGGAAGTTAATAACGCATTTAATGTGACTTAAATAAAGTATGAAATTAAAAAGCAATTTGCATACCCGAAGCGAAGCGCACAAGCTCGCGAATTAATTAAACTGTACGCACATAAACGGTCTTCCGCAGCGCCAGAAGGTAAACGAAGAGAATCAAGCAATTATGAGAGTGCTGGCGTGCAATGCGGAAATGCAAACAAGCAGAGGGAATGTATCGAAAAGAATACTGAAGGTTTTGGCATGAAACTACTCAATATTTATATGCTGAACAGAGTATTTTAATACGAACGAAATTTGTAACCCCCAAAAAGGAAACTTCGGAGACCCTATGAAATGTATGTATAAACAAAATAATCAGCGTTACGAGTTGAGTCGGTTTAGACATATCGGACTATCCGTCTTCTGCTTGTACATATGCGCACTAGTCCCTCAGATTTTGAGGTATTAATCTAAAACTTTGTGCACCTTTTTTTCTGCACAAGAAGCAGTAAACTTCGCGGAATCGCTGTTATCGAACCACTATATCATATAACTGTCATACAAACTGAAGCATCAATATCAAGTTCTTGCAGGGAAAACTTATTCATTTAAAGAGATATCTTCACGATATCTGGCAGAGAGTATTATACAAGGCATCGCTATAATCTTCGAACAAGTTGTTTAGATTGGACTAGTATAGCATGTAGCTGTCATAAAAATTGTACAATCAAAATCAAATTAAAAATTTATTTTTCCCCGTTTTGTTATAAGAAATACACTTGTCAAGGGTATTATGGCTTCAGTGTGGTCAAAACTAATTCTTTTTATTATTTTTACTCAATTTATGCTTAAATTTGTAAGTCTTTTTGAATAAGTTCTTCGCTTTCTCTGGCAAAAATTACCTACATCCGGTCAATTTAAGCACTAACTGCCCTAAATATGCACTTAGACAACAAAGCGCAATGCCAAAGTAAATAGAAATGCCACAGCGTTGCGTTGGGGCATTTTGAAAGCAGGCTTTCTGCAATGATTCACCATTCAATTGGCTCAATTGCCTAGAAAAATTTGCATAAATGGCGCAGCTGAACGAACCGACTGACCCACTTGACTGCAAAGCGGGGCACAACGGAGTAGAAGTGCCAAATGGATTACTTGAATGAATGGATGAGTGAATGAATGAATTCACATGCAAGTGAGTAAGTGTGTAAGTGGGTGGGCAAGTGGCTTGCTCTGCGCCTAACAGCATGCAACGGAGCGTGAAATACATCAATGCAAATGTGTGGCTAATGCACGAACGCACACACATACATATATACATAGAAATAAATGCAGTGTTGCAATTGAAGGAATCGAGCTGAGCGTGAGCGCTTTAAAAAGGGATACACAAGCACACGCGTGCACTCAATGCTTTTATGCATTACAGCCGCCGGCAGTTTTATTGCAGTCATAAATCACACAAAAAAGTTCGGGCGGGGGTGCATGCACGCGTCTCGAAGCGAGGATTTGTCAACTCGGCAAGTGGATATGCGGCGTGTGCAGGCCAAAAAACACATACACACATTTATATATATATATATAAAATACGCAAGCAAGCGGCGTTGCAACCCTCGTCTAGCTTAGCATATTCTCCGAGCGGTCAGCGTATGACAAAATAACGTACTGCTCATGATTATTTCACTGCAAGCGGCAGGGATAGGCTAGGTCGCCTGTCACACCGCTGTGGCGCTGAAAGTAATTGTGCTGTGCAACCACTGCTGGCAGGAAACTTTTGGCGAGACAATTTTTACAGCTTATTGAGCCAATAACTGCTGCAGGAACTCCAACAACAACAACAACAGCTAGCAAGTAAGTGCGCACCTTGAAGCGTGTGTCTACTCGCCACATATGCCGCACGGCCGCACCGATGTCAAATAATTTCTGTTGCAAGCGTGCGCTCACTAAGTAGCTCACGCGTGTCGAAACAAAGGCGTGTTTACGCATGTTTGTTGTTATTTTTTATGACATTTAATTGTGCTTTTGTTTTGTTTCATGATCTTTGAAAGACATAATTCTTTCCGTTTAATGCGATTTTCGGGCTGTCAGTGCGCCATATGACGTCTGTGCCTGGAATATGTCGCACTGCGAGGACTTCTTTATATGCCTTGATCACTTTTTAATTGTGCTGATATGTAAATTTGTATAGATATACTTTTATTTGGTAATAAATGCTACTTTTGTTCTCTTATTAATAACTTCCGAATTATTAATTAAAATTTTTTTGCCCCCTAAATAATTATTCATTAACCAAAATGCATAAAGTTTTGAGATAACATATCCGGTATAAAATATCTGGTATAATATTATTCCAAATAAATATTTTTCTATATCTCATAAAATACCTCGAGCAGAAATACTACAATCTGTAAGATATAAACTAACAAAAAAATGTTTTGCCTACATTAAGGAGCATCATTTTTTATCATTGTCAGTATCACGGCGTTTCAAATATTTCAAAATATCACAATACTATTCCGAATAATTATTTTGCAATAACTTATAATACTTGTAAAAACTAGCAAAAACTTTGTTGCCTACATTAAGGAGCATCATTTTTTATCATTGCCAGTATCACGGCGTTTCAAATATATCAAAATATCACAATATGTCGAATAATTATTTTCAATAATTTATAATACTTTAAATAGCAAAAACTTTGTTGCCTACATTTAGAATTATTTTTTATATTGCCAATATGTCGGGGTCTTAAATATACCACAATGTCAGAATATTATTCCGAATAAACATTTATCTCATAATATATTATATCTCAAGCAGAATTACTAATATCTATAAGGTAAAGGCTAACAAAACTTTCGTTCCCTACATTTAGGATCATCGACTTTTATTATGGCCAATATCTCAGGGTCTGAAATAATACAAATTTTACCTTATTTCCTTTCCAACATTATAAAACAAAATTATTTTTATTACAGCAACACCAAATTTTCTTTCTTCCTCCTCATCTTTCACCAACTCAAACTACCATCCACGATTAGCTACAATTTCCTGCTGCCCTCCCACAAGCACACTACAATTTTCCCACTGTAATTGCACGCTTGAGCAGTGTTGCATTACATGTTCCATTACTAAAGACTTCAATTTCGGACTAGAGATTCGTGCATTTGTCATTTGACCCCCTTTTTTATGTACAAAACAGTAACTCACATGTTTGCCTCTCTTGCTAAGCACTGCAATGAATGAATGATTGTCTTACTCCAACTCCCTTGCAAATTTTTATTTATAATTTTTGCTCGCTAAAATTTCGTATGCAATCAACGTTTCGCATATCAACTGGCTGATGTTTTGTGGTATAGCCGGCACGCGCGCCTAAAACTATGCGTATGCGTGACGTGGTGCAGTGTAGCGTGTCGGTATGGCATGTCGACTATAATGCGTATCATATTTTTGTATTTCAGGCGGCAAATAGGCTATAACTACCGAGCGTTTGCGGTCTTAAGAGATGTTTTTGTTTATATCTGCTTGAGCTTAGTTAATGCTACAACAACTAGGTTTCAGTTGGCCTTATATGTGATGGTATTAGATTCTCAATTAATTTTGACAAAGAAAAGTTTGAGTTACACAGAGTTGGAGTTTTAGCAGTGAGTGATTCAAATACTAATTATTTGTATTAAACTAAATATCAAGTTAAAGTAAGTCGATAATGTTACTAAACGTACAACAATTTTTCTAGGCAGAAGGTAGCTACAACCTTCGGAAATTACTTTTTTATAACTTTGTTCTCATGGTTTTAAATTACTAAGAACGAACGAAAAATAGTATTAAATGATAATAAAAGAAAATTTTTGAACATGTTTTCACATCATACTGAAAAACGGTTTTAAAGTAACTTACAACTAAACTGCTTTTTCAGACTCAACCAAAAACACAGGGTAATACCACTCAGTTTAAAAACAAAGCATCCTTTCCAGAAAGAAAGGTAGAGGAGGCCAATTGAAAAGTCAACGGCTTCACCTTGTAAAAAAATTTATACAACACAGTTCCCTTAAAATGCGATGCACTGATTATAGCGACACTCCAACTTTTCGATACCATTTTAGTAGTACCACTTGTTCTTTGCCTCAAAATAAGTCTCAGCTTCATCGATCACCTTTTCATTAGAATTTCTTCCCAGCGAGTATTCTTTTGAAATCTGAGAACAGAAAAAATTATCATCTAATTAAAACTATTTCATAAATGTTTTCCTTTTGATTTTTTTGGAAGAATCTTTTTTACGTTCGTATGAAATTTGATGTAGAGAAGGGATAGTAGGTTCCTGCAGATAAGTTTTGCCGTGGGTTTGATTATGAAAGCCGGTCTTTTACAACTATTTGTCATCGCTAGTAAAAAATTCAAAAATTGCAAGGAAGAGAGAAGATCTATATGCAGGTAAAGGCTCTTTATAAATCCATATTTTTTAGAATTAAAAAGTTCATGTCTGCAAAGGGAGTATTACTCAGCCCCTAATGTGATAGCAACCAAAATTAATATAAAATTGTCTGACACAAATTCATGTGACACGTTTCTATAAGTATATAACTATAAGTAAACAGGACTTAAAAAAAAACAGAACAAATTTTTTTTTCAATTTATTTTGTTCAAATATGTATTTTGTTCCTGCTTCAATACAGCTTTTTGTACGGTCCAAAAGTATGTCGAAAGAGTGTTTTAGCTCATTGGCCGGTATGGCCGCCGAAATGCCAGTGCAAGCTTGATGAATTCACGCACAGTTTCGATGGAATTTCCGGATCACTGATTTTGATTGGTCCACATGTTGATCGTCATTTATTTCCTCACGACCACTTTGAAAACATTGAAACCACTCGCCATAAACTTGTTTCATCAACTGAAACGTTTCGATAAAAGTTTTGCCAATTTTAAAACAAAATTTAATGTTGGCTCTTTGTTCGAAGCTCATTTTCGCACCGATAGCACAGACATACTGACACTTAAAACGCAATAGCTTCACTTCCAATCAATGAATTGACATTCTCACTGTACAATCGATAAAGATAGCAAATTCTAACGCACCAGTCGACATATAGATGGCGCCACCTGGGGGCGCTAGATTCAAAAAGTCCTGTTTACTTTGGAACAAACCTTGTAAATAACGTGTTTAAGCTAAATTAAATTCTACAGCGACAATAAAAAATATACATTTAGCATGCTCAGCACTACATGCACTAGGAGTGTACAGATGTATGTGTCCGTCATATGTGATATTAGCAATCAAATTAAAGTGCTTGAAATTTCCTGAACAGCTGCCACTCGCTGCACTTGCGTCAGTCCTGAAAATTCGTAAAAAAAAATATGAAAATATATTTTCCAATCGCTCACATGCTACTTGCTGCCCCAACTTCACTTAGAGTTGCACGAATAGTGCGCAAGAAAGCACTAAAGCGATTTGGGTGAGGCAACGAAAATTTGTCCACACACCGAAATGAATCAAGGAAATAGCGACGACGTCGACGAGGCAACGATTGATTGCTCCCAAGGGTCGACAGCAGCAGCAGGCGCGTACAGCTTGGCAGAAAGGGAAAGCTAAAAACTGCAGTTAGCGCGCTGTGCGACGCGTTAATGGTGGTGTCACTTGCAGCAACGCAGCGATTAGAGTTTTTACGATGCAAACGCATACACACAAAAACCCAATACATACGTAGGTATGTGTGCATGTGAGAAGGTAAATGGGTAGAGGGTGCGTTGATGCTTGAACGCTGCAAGCAACAACACCCTTTTGTATATGTGCCGGCGTTGCAAGTGGCAAATGGCAAGAAATCAAGTGTTGCACTTCACACAACGTGAAGCAATCGCAGAAGAAGTGGAGGAAGTGCCAGCAAAAGGAAGTGCTTACGCAGGACACGGATGCTATTTGTAGTTGTTATTATGTATTTGTGTGTGTGTGCCATAAGGCTCCCTTGATAATTGCGCGCATTTAACCCGCTTCCCAACACTGCTCGCACAGCGCGGTAATCAAACAAGAAATTATTGCAATTTCGCAACCAATTCGACCAATTTTCTTCTTCGGCGAGTGCGGTGGTGGGTTTTGGTGGCGCAGATAAGCAAATGACTTCCGCTCTGCATCATGTACAATTTCCTTAACTACATCTTGGAGTAACGGTATATATAGCTCGACCGGCAACATGGGAAATGCATTTTCCATGGGTGTCGCTGATAAATCGCGGAAATGAGCCCTCAAGCGCCAGCAGCAAGCAGCGTGGGAGTTGCAGCCAGGCCACCGTCTTGAGTGTGCGTGTAATCATTGTTGCAAGCAGCGATTTAAATGTGTTAAGATTATTACAAGTTATCGCACCGCTGCTGAGAAAGCTAAGAAACGCACATCCCGGGCGCGTTAGCGTATTATGTCTAATCATAAGTTCAGCTAAGCCGCTTAGTGGCCGGTGCGGTGCGTGCGACGCGTTGTGGTGCCACTCATAAATGTGGTAAGTCGTTACTTACCATCAGATTAGCAGCTAAAGCAAAAATATGATTCCACATAATATTTGTTGTATTTTCGAATTTAGAACCGCATTGGGATTTGCGTTTTGTCATCAACAAAAATGACAAAGGAGTGTGCCAGTTGGCGAAGCCATTAAAATAAATGCGAATTGTTGTGGGTTAATTAACTGCTTTGGAAAAGGAAATATATGTATTCGAGTATATTTTTATGTTTAAGCAAACCTAAACTTCTTTAAAGACTGAATAGAGTTAGGAATATTGTAATGCTTTTAGCCTCTCTTCTTCAGATAAGATTTATATTTGGAAATTACAATAAATTGTAAACCTTTTTCATTGTACCCTTGTATTTGTGTATGTGGTATAAGACCCCAAAGGAACATATTCGATTTAATTCTGCTTTCTCCATACTGGATGAGGAAGCAAAGCAAATGGGTCTGGCAGTGAATGAGGAAAAGGCAAAATATCTCCTGTCATCAACCAGTCAGTCGACGCACTAGCGACTAGGCTCCCACGTCACTCTTGACAGTTATAGCTTCGAAGCTGTAGATAATTCCGTCTACCAACTACCAACTACCAACGTGACAACAACAACAACTTCGACGTTACGAGTTTTCGAGAGAAAGGTTCTACGGTAAGTTTACGGTCCTTTGCGCTTTGGCTACCGCGAATGCCGCATTCAATGGAACGATGAGCTGAATGAGTTATACGACGACATTGACATAGTTCAGTGAATTAAAAGACAGCGACTGCGCTGGCTATGTCATCTCGTCCGTATGGATGAAAACACTTCAGCTCTGAATATCGGTGGGTAGATCGGGCGGAGAAGGACCTGACTGCACTAGGTATCTCGGATTGGCGCAAAATTGCGAGAAGAAGAAACGACTGTCGCGCTGCTGTAAACTCAGCCATAATCGCGTAAGCAGTAAAAAGCCTTTAAAGAAGTCGAAATAACGTTGAAGACATGCCTCGCTCTGGCGACCTTCGAGCTCTTCAACTGATGAAAATACTAAAAAAAACGTGAAATGATGTAGGGCTTGAAAATCATCAGGCAGGTTTCTCGCGAGTCCGTTGGGATGGTTTTGGGGTATGTAAGGCGTTTTTGTTTGACTCGTGGCGGTAGAGGTGACATTTTTTTTAAAAAGAGTACCAGTAATAGGTCTTATTGGACATGTTTTATACTGTGAATTCCGATCCCATATTCATGGAGAGTATTATATGACACGGGTTTAGCTGAATGCCATCCCAAAAAGTGCTTATGAAAACTGTTTCGAGGACTGGAATAATCCTTCCGATGGGTATATTACATCTGGTGGAGATTACTTTGAAGGCGAAAAAGTTAATTTTGAGGAATAATTAAAAATTTTGTGTTTATTTGCAATTTCTGGGTACTTTTTTGTCACAATATATCTGCCGAAGTAACAACAAAGCAAATATTGTTACAGCTAGTTAGCAACCAACGGTGAATATTAACCCTTCAGTTTTGAGTGACTCATCGTGAACAAGACGGCGCAAGCGCAAATCAACTCGCTTGCTGTGATCATTTTGCGAATCGTTCTATAAAAAATTATTTATTGTAATTTATGTTGTTGGGAGCCAAACAAAGCCACTTAAAGCTTTCGGGAACGGTGCCAAAAGAGTTTTGAGTTGAGCATTCATACTAGCCTAATTTTCAGGATCGAAAGAAGTATTGGAATACACATAATTCCTGTTAGTATAGTAAGTACTCATAGTCCGTACCAACAATACCCGTATTACTTATATCTTGGCCTTAACAGTGTTGTTTGCAAGTTCCCCTAATTTAATCTAAACAGCAGTGCAGGCAAGAGTTGAGTAAAAATTGGTTCTTTTTAATGGTTTTCACACTCCAAGGCCATTTTTCTACCTCTTGCTTTTATATTCTCTGAACTCACTGGAGTCATCAACTGATTATTTCGGCTGATAAAAGGAAGGAAAACTAGATAGGTATTATTGCCTTCTACATGGAACTTAGTATATCTTAAATATTTACCAACTCTTCTCTTGCTGCGTTTGCGTATTCTTTAACAGAAAGTTATTTTCCAATACTAGCTCAGTTTTTTCAGTGTAAAGTTTAAGACCACGAGCGTCAAGCCACGTTTGTGCTCTAACTATAACCTGTTTATAGTTAATTGTCGGACATTTCGAAAGTAGTTGGGTTCAATGATTTCATTAAAAAATAAAGAAATCATCAGTTTTTTCATCATTTTAAAAGTGCCAGATGTGTGTGCCTCGTAAAATAATTATTCCGAAAACATATGCATCGCAGAAAGGGAACTATCCCCTAAATAGACTGTTAGACTTAAGCTCACACATTATTTTTTCTTGAAACCTTACATAAAGAGTAATAATATCTATGAAGTGCTTACACCCTCAAAGTCTACTCTTATTACAAAAGAATACTTCTCTGCGTCATATAATGGTTTGTCAAAAAAGTCTTGCGGTATTTTTATTGAATTTGTGTTTTTTTTATTGAAATTGAAATGAATTTTTGATGTCTTATGCCCAGCTCTTGACCGATGCTTCGGCTGCTACTATGCCGGTCTCTTTCGACCAATTCAGCGATTTTATCGCAATTTTCGACGACAGGCCTTCCGGAGCGTGGCGCATCTTCGACCACCTCTACACCAGAACGAAAACGTTGAAACCATCGTTGTGCGGTAGAAATGGAAACTGTATCGAGTCCATAAACTGCACAAATTTTATTGGCGGCTTGAGATGCATTTTTGCCTTTATCGTAGTAGTACTGTAAAATATGCCGTATTTTCTCTTTATTTTGCTCCATGTTTGCGACGCTATAACTCACGAACGACTTAAAAGAAACGGCAATCAATCAAACACGTGTTAGCGCGTTAAATGAGCTTTCCAAAAAGGTATAGCTTGACCCGATGCGACGAATAAAACTGGAACTACGCGCTTTCAGCGCCAACTAGCGAAAATATCGCAAGACTTTTTTGACAACCTAATATATCATATGTCGAGCACTTACATATAGCTTAACTAATCAACTTACGTCTGCTTACGGTATAAACACAACTACTTACCTCAATGTATCCCTGTACGCTATCGCATTGTTGGAGCACCAAAATCGCCGAGTTAAATTTTAACGCCGACAGCTCATCGGGCGAGCAGGGACTCAAGAAGCCACTATCCGCATCACTGTGCGAGGACAGTGGTCGCGGTTTACGAATTTTGTACGGCACATTACGACTTGGCACTGGACCCGGATTGAACAACACATAATTCGATTCGATTGGCACGGTACGCGCGCGTAAATGTTCCTTACCATCCAGCAACATATGCTGCAAATGAAGCATATGTTCCGAACTGACGAGCTCCGAGACGGCACGCTGTTCGATGCTTAATATACCGGCACCATCGGAAATAGAGGAGCTGTTCATTTTATTGTCATTACCCGCGGAACGCTTGCCGCGCTTATCATTCGCGTTGTCTGTGCTGCCGTTAGCAGACGAATGTTTCGACGAGCGAAATGGTGAAAGATTCAGGAACGTTAAACGCTTTTTTGTGCGTTGGAGCGTCGTTTGCGAAGATGTCGCTGAGGTGGACGAACTCGTTGAGTTGGTTGAGGTGGAAGATTCTACGAGGGCAGTTGATGTAGTTGTGGTGGTGGAAGCGGTGGTATTTGTGTCCTTTGATTCCTGGCTATTCGACATGCTTGGCGCTGCATCGAGAACTTCAAGTAACTGCTCAAAACTGGCGGACTCACGTAACATGGGTTCGACGGTGTTTGGAACGGTCTGCACCGCCAATGCCTCTAAGTTAGCATGTACTAATTGTTCATTAGTATATGGATTCGGTATGCCAATATCGGCTATGGGTTCCTCTTCAAAATCATCCGGATCGATGACAAAGTAGTTGTGGTGATCGAAATTCGCTGTATTCGCTGTACCGCCGCACGCCTCCCCGAAAGTCACCTCTACAACGAGTGTGTCTTCCTCCGCCGGCAGTTCCTCATTGTAAATCACTTCGGGCACAATTTCTTCTTCACTAAAATTCAGGTTTTGACGCGAACTAAATAACGGATCACGTAGACCATGTACTGCTGATGGCTCAAACATGCCACCTAACTGCTCATGTGTCCGTTGACGCATAGATTTCTCATTGATAAAGTCGACGGGATCGAATAAACAATAGTTGTCCATATGGGACACGTGTGTCTTACGCTGACGCACCGGCAAGTTCTTTAATTTCTCACTGTAGTCCGCATCATTATTATTCGAAGCATTCGAGTTCGGTGGGCTGGCATCAGGTGGCGCCGGTGGCGGTGGGGAGACCTCATTCGACGAGGATGTGACATCATCCTGCGTCACGCTACTCGCTGCAAGTGACTTTTGCGAACCGCGACTGAGCGATGCGAATAAACCACGCGCCAAGCAATTCTTCAGCTCAGACACGCGACCTTTATAGGGACTAGACTGCGCACTCGCACTCCCGCCCGCATGCTCGCTGCCATCATACACACCCAAACGCGCATTCAACTTGCTCAACTCCTTGCGCTCCTTCTTGCTGAGCACAACCTTACCGCGCGACGGTGTCGCTGGTGCCGACAGGGAGACACCACCCTCGCCAGAGGTTTGCATTGCGAGGTAGCGCGAATCGCGCGTTGGCATTTGCGAGATCGGTGGCGGCGTTGGTGGCGGTGGCTCACGATAAGACGGTGGTTGTGGTGAGTGCTGCGCCGATAGACCGCATTTCGCGAATTGTGAGTTCGTAATGACCGTCGTCGACTCATAGCTCACGGGAAAGTCACAAAAGAGCTCAGTAAATTGCGTCGAGTCAGCGCCTGTATAGCGACCATTGTAGAAGTTTAATTCCATGTAGTTAGCGTCACGTATGGCGTTCGGATCATCGCGAAACTCGTGCGTATTCGTAAATGAGTCGTTGCAGAGATTACGATTGATATGCGGTTGCGAAGAATGCAATGTGGACGCGCCAGCAGACTTCGGTATTGTGCCGGGCGCGCTGTTATGCGAGTGTAGTGACGCTGTTAAGGGATTATGATCGCCGCTGAAGTCACCAGTGGGCGAAGACGTACTCGTAGCATTATTTGCGTTGCGATCTGCGCCTGCTAAGGACTTGCTGTGCCGCAGCTTATTTGACTTTTCTTTTCCCTGACGTTGTGACTTCGGCATATTGCTTTGTAGTTTCGTAGCAGATTTATGTATACGTAGTGGCGGCGGTGTTACCGCTACTCCGTTGTGTATCGTTCGACGTCGCAACTTTCTACTCACCTCCGCCACAGACTGTTGGCTTTTATTAATTGTATTATTGTTTCGTTTATTATCACAAATATTTACTTGGTTGTCTTCGGTGGTTTTCTGGTCAGTGTTCGCCACAGCTCTTTTAGACGTCAAAGCTTTCACTGAGAGTGCGGTGTTTTCGGAAGCTGCATTCTGTTGTACGTTCGCATGACCCAAGCCGCGTGGCAGCTGGATGGATGCGCTTGCAACTGTGTGTGGACGTCGGTTCCGCCTTTTCACTGTGCCGGTACACGAGCTGGGCGAGTCCCAGTCGTAGATTGATGTTTTTAAACTCACACCTAGCGTACTGGCATTTTCGTTGGCGGCTGTGCTATCCGACTTCCCTACAGTATTTCGCCGCCCTGTTTGGCAGTTATTGTTATCCTTTACTTCGTGTTGGTCACTCGTCTGCGGCGTGTCACAAACTTTATCTCCAACTCTTCGTGTTTTATTGGCTCTAGCCGTGCTCTGGATACTATGCTTGCTGACGGACGCTGTGACTTCCACTAATACTGTTTCATCATCATCAACACTTTTCACTTGATGCTCACTCGCTGTGCCGTTGCTTTGCGTATCGTTTACATGTGGCGTTGTTGCTGATGGAGGTCGTCGGTGTTGGCTAGACATTTTCGTTGCCAGTAATTACAAGCAGATTGAGTCCGCTGCAGCTCACTGAGCATCCCATTTAGTGTAAAATAGTTGTTTGTGGAATTTTTCTTGAGGTGTGGGGTGGGTAGGTGTTTTTTGGAGGGGGTTAACTGTATTTCCATGCTTTTGAGTAGCATTATGTTGTAGTTGTGTGTTGTAGCGTTGCTTATTGCAGTTGTATGCGCCTATGTGGACCGCACCGCTTGAGTTTTCATAACTCGTTTCTGTTATTATTGCTGTTATTTCACTACTTTTTGTAATTTTTTTTGTTTTATGTTGCTTGTGTATTCGTGCAATTTTAATATGATTTCACAAGCGCAATTCCGTTTCACATTCTTTCAGGTTTCACTCACTGCAAACTTTTTTAAGAAATTTTTCATTTTGACCAATGCAAATTCTTCACATTTTCACGCTCTACTGACCAAGCAAACA
This sequence comes from Bactrocera neohumeralis, assembly GCF_024586455.1. NCBI lineage: Eukaryota > Metazoa > Arthropoda > Insecta > Diptera > Tephritidae > Bactrocera > Bactrocera neohumeralis. Next base: position 75,075,917 of record NC_065920.1, on the reverse strand, counting down.
ATCGGTCAGTGCTTTTGTGCTGTGCGCTAAGTTACAGTGCTTTCTTTCGTTATCATTTCCCTTCGTTATCACTTTTCACTTTGTTCACTATTTTCTGGCCTTTTGGTTTTTAATTTATCTGCGTATTTTTTGTTGGCCTAACTGTGTCGTTAAATAAAATGAAATTAATGGTTTCATAAATCTTCATCTTTATGTGCCTCCACCCTTACGTTTGCCGTGCATTTATTTTTCCTTTGCCCTCAAACGGTTGCAGAAAATGTAAGAGTTAATGGATTTTTATTGTATTTGCTTTGAAACAGCGAAAAAGTAAAAAAACAGTAGTAGACCGTGAAATTGTATGGATTATGGAAGTGCTAACGGCTTTTTCGGCAATCGCTGACAGGCTTTCACCCTTTAGGCAGCTGAAGTAACTGTAAAGTACTATTGTGCTTTCGTCGAAGCTTTTGCTGGCTTTCATGCGCTTTTGTCTTCACTTGGTTAATTATTGCCTATTTTTTTGTGAAGTTGCCTTTTTCACTTTAAATTATTTGTTGATGCAGAAAACATTGAAACATTCTTATAAGCGAAAAACATATTTGTGGAAAAAATGTAATGAAAAGAGCTGAGACTTAAACTTGAGAAAATTTAAGCGTATAACTAATCTACACTCGTGGCCACGCAAACTTTACCTCTATACTTTCTTATTTTTTTCAGACTTTTTTGCTCATTCGGGATTTTCTTCAATTTTGTTTTTTTATTGCTTTTAGTAAGCATAAGTAAACTAAACTATATTATCTAATTATGATTATAGTTTTCAATTTATTACGTTTAATGAGTAAAACACAAATTAGCTTTTCTGTACTTATACAAGAGCGGGTGATTTTATTGTTTTAAAGTGATACACCTACTAAACTTTGTGTTTCAATTAAAAAAAAAAATATTAATTTGAAATATAGTGTAAATGAAATTAAATTTAAAAATGAAAAATTTCATATACATTTTTCATCGCATATCAATTTCTTACATTTCGAGCTCATTTTGTAAGGCTCACTATATTTCAATTGATTTATATATTGTTGAATGTGTTTTGTTTTTAATTTTTAATATTTTTTATTAATAATATATCATTAACTTCTCTCTAAATAAAAATTTCTGTACTACAAAAGGTAGCGCTATAAAATGTCGTCAAATATGCACAATACTTGAAAATTTTTTGTGGTAAGATTTGCGTGGCCACGAGTGTAAATAAAGTAATGTTTTCGCAAATTCAACTAGTCCTCACTAAGAAGAAAGAATTCACAGTCAAGATCTTTAGTATAACCAAAAATAGTTAAATATAACTTCAAATTCTCTTCGATTTTGGGGCTCCTAGAAAAGCTTATTAGAACTTTCCTTACAACACTGTATTTAGTAGGTATGAGATAATTCTGAAGAAAACAGTGGAAGCTGAAGAGGTTTGGTTGCGAAACATTTCCACAAACACCAAACTGTGTTCAAGGGCACGTGAATTCCATTTGAATCAGGACCTCACTCCACTCCATATCATTGAGGAAATGAGAGCAAAAAAGTTCATTGCAGCCCAGCTATCATAAGAGAACAGGTTAATAAGCGCTCAGAAACTGAGCGCCATTGGAGAGAATCTACCGTTGGCACTCCTTCCTAGAAACGACGTTACCAAGAAGATTTACATAACAATGGGAGCCAAAGTCTCACTAGGTAGCAAAGGTAAATGGGAGGAGTCCAGCCTTGAGGATTACCTCCATAGTAGCATATTACTGTGATATACACACGGTTCGAACAAGACAGATGAAATTGGGGCTGGTATTGGGACCAAGTATCAAACTATCAGGGCCTGTGGGTAGGTTTCCAAACATTTTTCAAGCTTCAGTCTCGCTGGGCAGGAAAAACATGGGAGGAGTCCACCCTCGAGAAGTACCTTCGTAATACAACAATACAATGGATTCCTGGTCTTATAGGAATCAGTAGAAATGTGCTGATCTGATCGCAAAAGACACGAGGAACTACGCAAACAGGAAAATACCAGTACAATACGTGATTGGAAGCAAGCGCCAGGTCTTCGACAAGTAAGGGTTTTTCTGCGAGAATACTACACAAAACGCTCTAAGAATCTAATAGCTTTAGCTAGAGACGAACTAAGACAGCTCGTGGCATTATATACAGGTAAATGCAAACTGCGGGTTAGGGTACGTTTCCTCGGATCTAAGACGCTTTTGCGACCAAAAAGCAGAGATGTCCATTATTACATATTTCACTCGGACATTTCTTTGTTTTCCTGCCGACATTAAGTCTTTATAGCCACATTAAAGAAACACCAATGCTACTACCAGCGGGTAAAGCCTAAAACTCATGCACTATTTCACAGCCAACTTTAATGTGCTACTAACTCAGCAGAGCTGATAGCATTAATTGTCTAATTAGTAAACTGAAATGGCGGTCGCAGAGGCGCGCGTCCACTACCCGCTGCTAGCTGCCCGCCGAACCAGCCGCTCGCATTGTATTTGTATGTGGTAGCTCCTAGAAGTATGTAGTCTAGCATTAAGTTGTTAATTTGCTATTTCCCAGCCACTCGTCAACCACATTGCGCACCAGCCCTCCCCGAGAAAGTTAAATTGGCAAGACAACCGAGCAAATTGATTCACGCTGTTTCGTTTTTTTCTTCTTTTTTCACGCTAATAAACTCCAACAAGTTGCATAATTGTTGGCGCATGATGAATTTAAATGGCAATGAAATGAGCTGCAAGCCGAAAAACGAAATGGGCAAAGTAATATGCAATGAAAGAGAGAGCAATTCGTACAGCGAACTGGTCGCTGAGCGGTGAAAGCAGAACTTTTGTCATTACCTTCGAGGCCGTTGTAATTTCGCGTTACTTTTGTAATTAAAATGTAAATTTTTAATTGAATTGCGAGCAGCAAGATTGCCGGTTTTTGGGGCGGTGAAGTTTATATGAAGAATGGCATACAATTAGGCGCAGCAATGAGTTATTATAATTATATGAGTTAACTACTTAGGAAATTAGGTTAGTGTGTATTACAAGTTCAGGTTAAGATAGTTTTTAATTTGGTATGAGAAAAAAATTATGTGTAGATAACAACTGAAATGGTGATAGGCATACCTTCAGGCGCTTTAATTGCTAGAAAAAAAGTTGTCTAAGAAACATAAGCTGGAATTTGTTTCAAACGAGAATTCATACAAGTAGCAAGTACTGTTATATGTATGTAGGAATACATAGATATTAAAAGTCAAATATGGTTCCGTAAAACAAATTATAGTTTTAGGCGCATGACATATTTTTTGTTACCAGCGGAAATTATGAACGATTTCGAGTGAAAAGGGTGTATCGAAATTTTAAAAATATATTTTATTATCTTTTGTCTGTTTCATATTATATAGTATAAGTTCAGGCGCACGACGCTATGTTTTGTTCCTAATAGAAATTAAAACTATTTCGAGTAAAATGGGTATTTTGTACTCAAATTTGCAACATATGTTTTATAATATTAATTTTTTTCATAAAATGTAATATAGTTTTAGGCGCAGGATTATAACTTTTCTATTTACTATTAAAAATATGATCAATAGCGAGTATAGTTAGTATTTTATAATGATATTCTCGAAAAATATTTTGCCATATACATGGTACAGTTTTAGGGTCAGGCCCATAATTTTTTTTTAACAATGAAAAATGTGAGCAATTTCGAGTATAATAATTATATAAAGGAATTCTCAAACTATGTTATATTACATTATAGCTCTATGAAAAAAGTTACGAATTCCTGATTCATTTAGAAAATTAATTATCTTCAAAACGATTTATTTTTCTCCAAAATTTATAAAAACTTGAATTAGTTTTATAACTAAAGAATTTAAGATTTAACTGTCCTCTCAGAAGAAACTCGCTCCAAAAATAACTAATAAACCTTGAAGTATGCAATAAAATATAAGATTTCCTTTTATTTCCAACTTAAACACATATCTTTCCGCATTTCTCATCACAACTACGCCGTTAACTGAACAAATGCTACTTGCAACACAAAAACAATGACAACTGCAACCATGAAGTAGTAAGTACACTAGATCTAATGCAATACACTACTTCGCTTCAATGCAATACTTTGTGTCAACTTTCATCGCCAGCCAGCAAGTAAGCGGGGGCAAGTTGGGGGGACAAGTGCTTAGAGTCAACGAGCAGCACTCATCAAATGTCACAATCCTTGGTATTTACACTGTGCAACATTGAAAGCTCACCAGCAACGGTCAACATACATTAGAGTAGCAGTAGTTGTAATCATCAAATACAAATACAATTGGTCAGCCATGTGAAAAGCTGTGTAAACAGTTAGAGAGCAGAGTGAAGCACGAAATAAAACCACCACAAAAATGGTGAAAAAGAACCGTAAAATAGTTGAAAAACGCATTTCTCAAAGTAAACAAATTTAAAGCGGAGCATAAGTGTGGCAGCACATAAAAGTGAAAGAGATTAAAAAGCTCGTCACTTAATGAAGATTCTAAAACTTGCACTTAGAGTTGCTAAAGTTTTAGTCAGAAAACAAGCGCACACTACTAGATTGTAGACACATTTCCAACAATGCGCATCAAAAACATCAGCATCTACAAACACACACTCACACAAACACTTCGTAGCAAGGTCTCAACTATTCAGCGCAGCTACTGTCAATAGCATGTATAAATGCTTTTCGGCGCTCATTCAACTCTTTCCACTTCTGTTGTCTAACACTTTTGCTTTACTTTTTGCCGCTTTTATTTGCCTTGCTACAAATGCATTGTGCGGTTTTGTGTCAAAATCTTACCGAACTTTTGTGGCGAGGAGCACAGCAAATTTACTCACTTTTCATTTGTTTTTGCTGCCACCGCAGCTGCACATCAACCGAAAACTGATAGCAGCTCAACTCCATTCAACGCGCGCAAAAAGGAAATGCAGCAGAAACTTCGAACTGCTTTTAAGTGTGACATGAAAGCGCTGAAAGTGCTCCAGTAGCGGCGAACAACAACTGTGCCACTATGCTATAGTTTCTTTTTTGTTGTTAGTATGTATTTGTGTGTATAATTATGCGTAAATATGTGAGTATGATAGTCTGATTTTTGAGAAATATGCACTATAATGCTTTTGCAAATTGTTTCGCGCCTTAAAGTATGCAGAAATTTAAATTTTGCAGAAACTGTTGTCAATATGAAGACAAAAGATCTTTGAAAATGGTAAGTGTTTATATATGTAGTTAAGGATTATATGCTGAGCAATAGCAAAATCAAATTATGTTTAGAGATCCAGGAAATTGCCTATCTTTCCATTCGACTACTCTTGGCGCCTTAACTTCTGTGAGGTATTTGTATATAACTACATTCGTCCAGTCTGCATCACATATTTTTATTTCATTGTTCAAAAATTTCGAACATGCGCTGGAAAGCTAGAAGTCTTGTAAATGCTTATATTTTTTTTGTCACTTAGACATCTCTAACTTTCAATATGAAAAAGTGTTTTTGTAGTGAGGTGTTCTCCATTACTTTGGTAGAAGAAGGTCTTAGCCGAAAGCTATCGTATTGTGCTGAACGTTTATGGTGTATATGCTCTAGCTGAGTAAACGTGAAAAAAGTGGATCAAATACGACAATAATGTGCGAAAAAAATCATGGTCCAAACGTGGTGAAGCTGAACAAATGGTTGCAAAGCCAAGACTGACATCTCGAAAGGTTATGTTGAGTGTTTGGTGGGATTGGAAAAGAATCATCCACTATGAGGTATTTCACCCTGGTCGAACGATTGGTTCCACATTTTGCTGTCAACAACTGATGAGATGGAGGCAAGCATTCGAAAATTACGGGCCGAAATGATCAACAGAAAGGGCTAGGTATTCCATCAGGGCAACGCTAGATGTGTTTGGTATCTGTGATGACTCGCCAAAAACCGGTAGCGCTTGGCTCAGAAGTGCCCACCATATAGTCCTTTGATGCAGCCACATGTAGTCCTGACCTTGCTTCCTCCTTGATCGAACTAACACTTGTTTCGGTCAATGCAAAACTCCCTTAACGGAGTACAGTTGGCTTCAAGAAAAGCCTGTAAAAATTGCTATCCGACATATTTCTATTTTTCTATTAATTAGGAAAGAAATTTCGTATTCTGAATTAACGCCTTTATGTATGCTTCAAATAAGCAACAAACACTCTCTATATTCATATAACATAGTAAAACTAGTTTATTATGTACTTTTACTTGCATACTATAGGTTATTCTTTGATCATGTGTGTGCTTAAAAGCATATATAAGTATACACGCATATTTATATAACCACTTAACCGAAATCTTGCACATAATCCTAACTGCTCTCCAAGCCACTCATAAAAATGTAAATAAATGCCCGCTGCTGCTAAATTATGCATACACCACTGAGATCTGAAGCTCAACTTAGCTCTAACCAAATGATATTAGAATAAAGGATTTTGGCAGTGATTCGCATAAAATATGCAATTGGACCAGAAACGCATTAAATGAGCTGAAGCTGCAAGCTAAAGCTGCAGATACATATGGGCCAACATTATATTAAAGATTTTACAACTCTATTTAAAGATTGGAGCACACGCACAAATATATGTATATATGTATGTAAACGCATGCATATACACTCGAGCAAGCGGCGCTATAAAGGCGACCTAGATTTTGAATGTATGAGAGTGTGCAAAGGAAGGTAAATATTTGAGAGCAGCTCGTAAAGGAGAGTTGAAATAAAATAAAGCACCAAAAAGAAAGAAACAGTAGAGAAATTGCTTGAGGATACTTGTGCGCTGCTCCTTTGTGCTTTGTGTGTTGAAATAAAATGTTGTAAAAAGCATACTTTAGGGCGCATAAGCAATGATTGTACTTATTGGTTTATTAGTGCTAATTGAAAGCGCTCTAACGAGCAACAATGTCTTTAAGCCACAAAAAAAGTTCAAAAAATGCTATGAAATGAAAATTTCCGACAACATTTTCGGCTCTAAAGACAACTACAATACAAAGCCAAACTTTAAGGAGAAATTTAGGCTGCATCATACTTTCTGCGTATTTAATTTACTCTATCGAAATGCCTTCGCAAATAATTGTGTCCATAACTTAGAACTGCAGAGCAGCGGACCTGTCAAAACCCATTAACTAAGTCGACAAATTTGTGCAAGCCCTCAAGCAAAAATTTCCCCAGCGCATGCCAGTTTAACGCAGTGTCAGTGTCCTTGCCTGCCAGAATTGAGTGAAATGCAAAAAGCAAGAAAACAAAAATTGCAAAGTAAATATTTTCAGTCATAATTTACTGCCCACTGCCTGAGCGGAAGCCGGCAAAGAAGAAGGATTTCAGAAAAGAAAACACAAAAAACTAAAACGGAAGCGCACACAAATGGAGGAACGCACAAAACTGGTAATGGATGACGCCTGAATATGGGCACGCGTTGAGCTCATAATTTTAGCCGGACCATTTTGCTTACAAAACTCCGGTCCCACGCTTCACCCGCTCTGCGCAAGCATTATGGTATTTTGTTAGATTTGCAAGCGAAAATGTATTTCAATGCCTGCAAAGTGACTCTGCGAATATATTCGAAAGCACTTTTTACGATTACTCTAGCATACTTTTGGGCTTTATTGCTTAGCAGTAGTGCTAAAAGTGTATTTGGGTGCGAGTTATGAGCTTAGCGTAGCATTTATAATGGCCTCCACAGTGTAGGTTGACAACGTGTACATTTTTCGTCTCTTTTTGTATTTTTTGCGAAGGATGCAGAAAGAGTGCCGCAATTTCGTTGCATAGCTGCAGGCGTGCTGCATTTTGGTGTGTGTATAGAAGAGAAATTATATGAATATCTATAATTTAGTTGCCTTTGTCACCTTTAAATTATTTTGGTGCACTGAAGTCGTGTTATTTAATTAAACGAATTTAAATGATAAATTATAGTAGGGGAGAAATGTCAAACAAATTACACAAAATGGAAGGAGAAATGTACAAAATTTTTCTTTTCTCATTTATGGCTCTGATTTACAGCAGACAATATGTATGAATTTTAGCAAAGAGTTATGACGTACTTTTTTTTTCATAAATATATATTTGTTTGAAATTCTTTTGATCAAAGACATGAAGTCTTTAATATTGATTAATATAATTGTTTTTACTAAAATATGCAGTTCACTAAGAAACCTCCAAACACTTGATTTTGCGGGAGCTGGTATGGGACTTTGCTTAAGTCGCACAATATGCCTGAAGGTATACTACATTTACTTATCATCTTTTCTAACTATTCAAATGGATATATCTAGGAAGCTTGTCGATAGTAGTGGATCAAGGTAATTAAATATGCGAAGACAAGTAACTTAAAAATGGTAATTATAAATATATAAGTCAATTTTTATTATTACCAGCACTTAATTATGCTCACAGTAGTATACTATTTATTAACTCAAAAATTTAAAAACTGTTATTGTTTTTTCTTATTTCTAGTGGATATATTAATCACTAACTTTTCTCTCACCCTTATTCTTCTGCCCTTGGTTTGAGACATTACTAAAGTTTCTGCCAAAAGGTATGCTACATTTAATTATGACATCTTCAAACTCTTAGTATGAGAGTATTGCAAATATTTAAGAATTATATGGTCAGTAGTGGATAAAGTAACTTAAAAAAAAGCAGAGTATTTTGAATGTTATAATACACTGTGCTTAAGTGTAAAACTTTGTCCAAAGGTATGCTACATTTAATTATGGTATTTCCTAATTGTTAACACGAGAGCATTGCATATATTTATAGATTTTGTGGATAGCACTGATTTAAAGTAACTAAAGAAGGGTAGCGATTGTATTTAACTTAAAAGCTATAATTACAAAAACTATAAAAACATATATTTGTTCATACTTATATAAATAGTATTTATTTTGATTTATGATCAGAGCGATCTATAATTTATCAAAGTTCGTTCATCTTATTATTTTTTCTTTGTAGTTTGTTATGCAGTTAACATCATAGCATTCTACCTATTTCTTTAACTATTATCCTCTATTCCTTTTACTGGATATATGAATCACACATTTTTCTCCTATTTGTGGGGTTTTGGTTTAAGACTTTGCTGGAATATGAAAATGCACCTTGGGATATGCTACATTTAGTCATGATATTTCCTAACTGTTTACACGAGAGTATTGTTTAAGGATTTTGTTGATAGTCATAGTTCAAAGTATCCAAATATGGGTAGCCAGGTAACAAAATTATTAAAATAATTTTTTTTCAGTTATTAGTTAATAGTCTTGAAAAACTAACCATTGCATTACATTAAGGGTTCTCTTGAATAGCTAATTTAAATAGAGCAACCAAATTTTTGAGAAAATTACAAGACAACTAAGTCTTAAAATTACATAATTGCAAAAAAATACATATATTACATATTTCTCCTTATTGCCAGTCCTTATTTTCAGCGCTCTATTTACTTGACCAACTAAACTTTGCTTTTGTTGTTGGCGCGCTCCTTTTTCCAAGCAATCAACTACTAATCTAGATAACAGTTTAACCCGTTTTATTACATTCAGAAAAGAAAATTTTGTACATATCTTGAGAACGCCCTGAAAGAAAGCAACGCAATAAGATTTTCTTACAGCCGCCTCCCGATCCTTTGAGCGCTGCTGCCTGAGAATGGGGTCAAATGACAATGTGTAACGAAATTATCCACTTTCTTCTTTGTGTGTTCACTTCATTTTCGAGCGATTTAACGGTACATTGAAAGCAGCCTCATTCTTCAATCGCAAAGCACGCAGAGATGATAGGGGCTTAAAGCAGGAAGAGAAAGCATATTTGTACGGCTATGTGTGTAGTCTTCTTTGTTTTCGCATGCCAATGCAGAGATGTGAGCGCATACATGCGTTTATGGCGACGGATATGAGAATATGCGAATGTCTGGAATGCGAGCGTTTACGCCCATTTCATGTACTCATGTTCAAGTGTTTGTTTAGCAATTCTTTTTGCGCTTTTGTTGCGCAAACCGAGTTTGAAAGGCAGAGGGCAAGGAGTGGCGCTTAATTTCCGCTTGGCCCAGCACTTTTTTTGCGCCACAAATAAGCGCACATATGCTCTGGGCACAAATACACACACACACGCACACATAAAACAAACATATGTGGGGCGACAAACAGTCAGTCGTTGACGTCCTCTTCAAACGCTCCCTACATCATCGCCACTTGTTTGTATTTGTGCGTTTATTTGTTTGTTTTGGATTCTACGTACACAGGCGGGCTTCCGCTACACAGTATCTGCCGCCTCAATGCGGCACTTTTTCGTGGGCGGGTGTATACTTCCGATGCGGAAGTGTTTTGTGTAGGTTAGGCGAGCACTGTAAGCACAAACATGCCCTTTGAGTGTGTTGGCGCATATGTGGATATGCGTGCGTGGTTGAATGTGTGTGGGTCAGCGCCTGCTTGTATGCTACTATATATAGCTGCGATTTAATTGTTAGTTGTGTTTGCGTTACTCCACATTTTTTTCGTGTTTTCAACAACAGCCTCTGCACTCGGCTACATCTTGCTTTATGGTTGGGTTGTATATTGTAACTAAATAAATTGAATTTCAATGCAGACTTTTATGCGCTTTTACTTAGTAATGGATTTGTGTTTGTAGCTGCTATAAAGTCATTGGATTTATTTTGAGTTACGTTTGAAATGCTAAGCTGATGAAATGGTATGCTACATTTTAGAAGTGATATAAAAATGTATTGGAAATTTATAGCTTTGTGGGTTTATGGTTCTTTAAATACAGCCTTTAGGCTTATATACATATATTTGAAAGGCAACTTGAAGTAATGCGATTAGAAAATAAGTTTAATTTAAAGGCGTTATAAATGAATTAATTTAAAGATGCATTTAAGTGAAGGTGAGGTTAGAAACTGGATTTACAAAACTCTTCACAGCTTCATTTTTTAAAACAATAACATTGAAAAAAGGTCTCTATCTTAATTTTAGTTAGACAGCTTGTATAGGAGCCATAAGCAACAGTGATCCGATCTGAACAGTAAAGACAGAGATTGTAGTATTGTCTTGGATAATAACATATACTATACTACCTCATGGTTCAGTTTATATGGTAACTATAAGCTATAGTGATCCGATAAGAGCAATTTCTACGGATCTTGTAGAGTTGCCTGAGACAATAATCTGTAACAAATTTCGTGAAGACACCTCGCAAACAAAAAAAGTTTTCCATACAATGAAATCATTCTCATCGATCAGTTGGTATGGCAGCTGTATATGCTATAGCAATCTGATCTGAGCAATTTTTCTTGGATATTTTACAAACGTGAAGATAGCTCGCGAAATAAAAAAAATTTCCTTACAGGGATTTGATTTTTGTTGTTCTGTTCATATGGCAGCTATATTTGATAATGGTCCGATATTGGCGGTCGATAGCATTTTGTCAAACAAAAGGCTGCTTTTTGGGGGGGGGAAAAATTTCAGATCGATATATCATGCCATGATAAGAGTATAATAATAATATATTAATGTTAATACAGTAGAGGCCCGCTAATCCGGACATGGCCTAATCCGGATTCCACTGTAATCCGGACAGGGTTAAAAAACTGAAAATTTATATTATGTCCCTAGTAATCCGAACCGACATTCTCTATCCGTATTCTCTAATCCGGATCACATGTTTATTATTCACTACATTCGCTTTTATGCTTTATTGGTTTAAGTTTTTTTTGTTTTTTTGGAACATGTGATTTATTTGTTATAATAAATAAACAGAAATTTATAAATATTTTTTCATAATTCATAGTTCTGATATGTCTTTGGTAATCCGGATTTCCTATATTCCGGATAGGGGCCGGTTTTAATTGATCCGGATTAGCGGGCCACTACTGTAATTGGACGCTTTAAATAATTTTCTATATTGACCAAAAATCCTCAAATTTTACTTAAATAATGAACTCATACATTTATCGAAGTTGCACACCTTTAAATAGGTTTCATAAGTTTTTCAACATATATGCTATTAGGCGCTTTTAAAAACATTTAATGAAAAATTTGGTTCGATGCGTGGATAAAACTTGGTTACTAAAAAAATAGATATTTGTTCTAAAAGTGGTTTATGATCACAAAAATTTACATTCTATGTAAAATACTTTTAGGCGCCAAAATAAATATTGCTTAATTCTAAATTTACTGTTATTTAGTAAGTTAAAAATAGTATTATATAAATTAATTTAGATTTATTTCAACCTTATTTTTTATATAAAAGTGAGCTAAAAATCTGCAACAACTAAAATTGGACCACATTTTTTCTTTCGGTGTCAGCGACAATTATTAAATCTCCACAGTTAAAAAAAAAAAGTATTTTAGTCATATTTTTCTACCAAAAGTATTACGAAATTCACCAAAATAAATAATTTGTCACACCATTTTTTTGTTTATACATTAAAAAGATTAATGGCATGCCAGAAATTTAATTAGCCAAAAATAATGAGATTTGAAATAAATTTGACATACGTGCGTGCCAAAAGGTATGCCATAAAATACTCGCTGTCTTCACAAACGCAAATACTTCTTAATATTTGTATAAAAGTTGTATACAAAACATACACAGCCTGCACGAGAACACCTCAAACACGAAACAGCAGTTACAACGCCTAATAGCGCACTTTGATTTCCACAATGGCAGCAAACATTTCGATGTGAAACAATTAAAAGTTGCCAGACACGTTTTGTGGCGTACGTAAATAACTACTTACATTGTTTGTAAAGGAAACCACGCAAAGGCTAGAAACAACACTAATGCAAAACTAAAGTAGGTGTTTATGTGTACGCCTAAATGTAGGCAATTTCAACGACGTGCGGTTGCGAAATTTTCAAGACATTCTAGTCACACATTTCATTGCTTATTTTGCGCCCGAGTTTCGCGTGCACAACACAACACAACAAATAATCAACACTTGTGCGCCTAAAAGTAGGTACGTGGCAATTGCGAGCGAGTAAACCACAAGCAGCAAGCAGCGAAGAGCAAATAGAAAATAAATGTGGCGTACACAAATAAGAAATCTCTTTATTATTTTTATTATTATTACAACTCTTAATGTTAAGCAGCCAAGGCAGTTACATTTGCGGGCGCCTACACATTTCGCACGCCCTAAATATAAAATACATTGTATACTTTCGGCTGTCGCCGGTGTTTCAGTGTTTTGAGGCGCAATTTTGTGTGCGCACATTTCGCATTTTTCGAGCGTAAACAAACAAAAACACAGCAATGCCGAGTGGCGGCGCGATTACAATGCCACTTTGGTGCTTGTGCCACTAAAACGTAATAAGTAGCAAAGATCACGTAAACGACAAAGCGAGCGCGTTGTGTTGAAGCATGAATGTTGCGCAAATGTAAAGGAGTGTGCAGGCTGTCTGTGTATCAGTGGGCATGAAGCAAGAAGGGATAATTGAGCTGCCACATGTGTTTAGCATCAGCGCCTACATGTATACTAATACGTATGCATGCATAGGCAGCTCGACTAACTGTAGCGCATTGAGGCCTACAGGAATTACAAAGTAGTTGACAACGCCGCCCGTTCGTCTACACTAATCCGGTCGAGACATTATTTTTTATTATGAAATTTTGCTCTTACTTTGTCTCAGACTGTTTGCCTCTCGAGGCTTTTGCTTTTTGTCGTCTTTGTCTGTGCTGGTATTTTTTTTGGCACTCTTTGCTGCTCAAGTTTATTGGTTTTTGTGATTTTGGTGGCATTGTCTTTTATTTGTGATAATATTTTTGAAAGGCGTATTTTTAGTAGCTCAATATTTAGAGAAATGGACGATTTGAAATTTAATAGAGCTTACAGTCGCAGAATTTAAAAATTCTGTGGTGATTGCATATTAAGTAGGAACTAAGTGGATACAATGATTGGGGACTCTACATATAAACTGGAAAGCTATTCAGTAACTGGACTGAATATTTTATTTCCAAACTTAATATTTAAGAAAAGGATTATTAAAATCCTATTTTACCAATCAGTGGTCACTTTAGTCACAATAAACCCACGAAAGTATCCACAACCAAAAACCGAATTTTTTGAAAAAAAAAACTTTTGAAAAAGCTAAAATTATTACAATTTCTTGCAGTCGGGTTGGGATAATTATATACCTGGAAGGTTAAAGCAAATCACATTTAAAAATAACCCTTTTTTATATCAAAAAAAAAAAATAAAGGCTTTGGAAAAATAAAAGCTTTGGAAAAAAGCTAAAATTATCACAATTCTTTAGAGTCGGCCCGGGATGGCCCTAGTTGATTAAAGCAGATCGCTCTAAAAAGTTTTGTTTTTGTTAAATTAACCTTCTCTTATAGAATTTTTGAAAAAGCTTTAGAAATATGTGAAATTTTCACAGTTCTTAAAAGCAAGCATGGAGAAATAATTTACGTATGGCAAACTACACATTTTTTTTTTGCCAAAACAGATTATCTCCCCCTTCTAAATGAAGAACTTAACTGTCGCGCCTTAGCCTCGCATTTTTTATTCCTTTGCTATGAAACTTAATAATATGCGAAAAAAAAACTTAGCAACATTCTTAAATAAGGTTACAATTTCCAATAATTTTTATTTTTTTGATATGCACCTAAAGGTATGCTTCTCCAAATTCATTTCTAGTACTTTTTCTGCAATTATTTGAAATATTGTTACATTTTATATACCATTTAAGCTTTCAAACAAAATATTTTTTCAAAAACAATACCCTTGGTAACACCGCCTTGTAATATGTAATAAGCCAACCGCAAATAAAATTCATTGCATACCACTAGGCGCCGAAAGCGACCGTCATAAAATGCAAAGAAGGAAAGGAAAGACAAAGAAAACGGATAAGAGCAAGCAGTAAAAAACGGCGCATGGCTTACAAACTGCCTTACGAGACCCAAAACGCACGTAGCTTCTACTAAGCGCACATTAGCGCTGACAGCGAAACATAACGGCACTGCAAGGACTAAAAGGTAGTAAGATAAAATAAACAAAACCACAAAGCAGCAACACATTTATTTCGCCATTTCGTTTGCAAATGCAGCTTTCGCTTTTTCACAGAAAAAAAATAGCACAAAAACAACACTTTTGCTTGCACTTTCTGGCTGTGCCTGGGTGGGAAGACACGCGGCTTGACATTGGCGGGCAGTAAAAGCACATAAAGACGAATGACTTTCGAAAGTAGAAAACACTTGAGCGCACTTTTTGCGCTGGCAATTGTTTCACTGTATTGTGTTTTATGCCTGCATTCCGGCATATGAGACTCGGCAACGGCGACGACAACAACAAACACCTATGAAGTGTAACGCGCACAAACACACGCGCAGCTATGGACTACAATGCGGAAACGGAAATGGCAGCGGTCGCATATATATACTTAAGTATGACATACGAAAATTTTATGTTTATAAAAGCGCACACACACACAGATTTATATAGTATATTTCTTAAAAGCTTATGATTATGGCTTTCGGCTGCTTAAGCCACGACTACGTCGTTTGGGCGAGTTTGCGGTCGAGGTGGTGAAGACATTTGAGTTCTTACTTGCCTACTTTATGGCGGCGCAGGTGTTGCAAGTCTCAAATGCCGCGGAAGACCTGTGTTTTTCATATATGTAAGCATGTAAGTGTATGTGTGAGAACACTAGTATTCTGCATGCTTATCGCACGGTTTCAGTTTTCTTATAGAGCAGCCAAAAATAAAGCGAAAAAATCACAGACAACACAAAATGACACTACAGAGTTGGCTATAAGCTGCTCCTTTGCCACTTTTGTAGCATAATTCGAGGTGCACACACGTGTACTTCGCTTTTTCGGCTATATCGCGTTGTGCTGCATACAGTCTGCTACATTAAACCGCTTTAAAATATCGTTAAACTACGCGACGCTGTGTGTTGTGTCTTCTTCACTTTTTTCATTTTTTGTTTTTGTGGGTATAACACTTGGTAAGTAGGTATTTACCATTAACACTTGATTATCACTTCACTGCAGTGTCTTAGCGCGTTACATGTTTACGGGCGTTGTATAAAACGGTTATTTTTCGGTGCAAATTTGCTCAGTAAGCATGTGCATAAAAAGTTTGGAGAGCAACAAATATGTTTCTAATTTAATTTATTTTCAAGGTATGCATATTTTTTGAGCTTTCGGTGTTATTTGTTAATTTTTTTTCAGGCCATTTTTAATTTCTCTTTTTCTTGGTAAGATGTTGGATATGTAGAAATTCTTTTTCTGAACTATTCAGTGCAAGAAATATTTTTTAAAGGTGTGATACTTCTTTCCTGGATACCAACAGTTCTACAAATCCTTGTTGTAATGAGATTCTTTTTTAAAGTGAGACTTATTAACTGATTTATATTTTCCAGGTATTAAAGGTCTAATATTTGTTTCATGTTTCTTTATGAAAATTTACTGATCGATACGATATGTCATAACCAAATTTGACTACTGGGAAATCTCTAGTCCAACATTTCCTTTAAGAGGCTATACCAGTGTGACACTTAAAAAAAAAAAAAAAAAAAAAATTTATTTGCTTTTTCGATAGCTTATATTTCCATAAAGATCCAGTGCAATCGGTCGTATCTTGAATAGTTTTTGGATGGCAGCGTTCTAAAGAGCGACCGCTCGTAGGTCAAACACATGTATATAAGTGAAACTTTAAAAGGATTTTTCTCTAAATAACATTTTTCAGAATTTGCTGGCGTCACAACTCAACGAGAAATTAACCGATCAAATTAAAACTGAGTACTTTCGAATGCATTTACTATACAATTATCTACGCTTTGATTGGTTTTCGATTGGTTGAAAATTGTCAATTTGGTATTAAAAAAACTACCATTTTTTACCAACGAAAAACGATTTTTTTAATCAAAATTAGGCCATTTTGTAAATTTTTGATATTTTTCAAAGATCGTAGGTCATTGTATAGGAAATATCTTTAAGTTTAAAAAACTTTTCATATTTTTTTGTTTCAGCTACTCATTCGGCCGGAATAATGCCAGCAGTTGGCACTTTTTTTTGGCACCTTGGAGGACAGCTCATAACTCCGTTATTTTGCAATATTTTGGTAAAAAAAAAAATTTTAAATATACCGTATTACGTTCAAAGAAGTTCGAAATATTCAATTGCGTACTTTCTCTTAAAAAAATTCACCACAAATCGCCTAATTTTTCATGCGTCACACTGGTATAGCCCCTTAAGATCTATAAAAATGTAGCATTCCTTCAGGCGAACCAAATTGTGCTTAATATTGAAATTTGTATACACTAAAAGGTTTATTAAAATTTTTTCTGTATTTTTTTGCACTCAAAAAGCACAGTTAGCACAACACAGTTAGAATGCTCCAATATGCTTTAACTTTTTATTTCACAAATATGCACCGGTTTGATAACTTGTTACCAATTTGAAGGCAATTTCATAACGCCACACTCACAGAAACCCTTGTCTCTATTGGTAAAAAGGCGGTCAATTTTCGCAAGCTGCTATTAAAGCGAAATTTTCTCCAGCAACCAGTTGATAAGCACTTGGCGACTCTAACCTTAGTACGATTAAAAGTTGAAGATTATATAAAATAGAATTAATTTGTCTACTTTTTTGCAAAAATCTTGTTTTCTAAACTGACTGTAAACAAGGATAGCATAGCGTATTGGGCAGTTGACCAGTTTCTTAATGATCATCTTTATTCTTTTTGGAATTAGTTTAAAACGATATGGCCATATTATTCTATTACACAAATATGATCAAACAAATAATGACACTTTGAGGGTAAAATTAACTGAGATACGAAATATACATGAACTAGGAAATTAGCATTAAAAATGTGAGAAATTACTAACAGATACCCTTTTTGTGAAAAGTTCGAAGCCTCTTTAATCAAACTCCAATGATTCTAAAGTAAATTTCGGGAGTTTTTAATTGAACACAGTAACATATATTCATTAAGAGTCTCCTCTATAATAAGACATATTCTATGCGAATTTAAAGCTTTGTAAAGGAAAAGTGGCTTGAAAGATGCACATTTAAAACTTTTTGTACTGAGGAACGTTACAGAAGCACAAGGTGATTCAGAAAAGAGATTATAGACTGAGTAGATTTTTGTCTCGGTGGTTTTACTATGGACCAACTAAAGACCTAGGTGCGTCAACAGACAGCCATTCTAACTACCTACCTTCCTATTCCTTAAAAAGTCATCTAAACTCAGTACACAAATGAAACGGAAAGCTGTCTAAGTTCTCGGAATATCACACTGGTTTTAAAATCTCCTTCGTCTAATTAAAACTTGTTTGCTGTTTTTGAACAATTTGAGGTACATTACTTTGGAAAAAACAAAAACTAAGGTTATATATCAATTAGTGTACACTGGAGTAGTCAAAAAATAGTTATTATCTCTAATATACAGTCAGAGGAGTGAAATTGGAAGCTTGGAAATAAATCTGGTTTTACAAAAAATATCTACTGAACTTATAACACTATCTGGACAATTATATAAAATTTTGACTCTCGATGAACCAGTTTTCGAACCTTATCAAAACAACGTTTTTAAGAAGTCCAAGCGCCTACAAAGTATTGTTTGCCCTTTCTTGAAATAGTGGTCACTCACTTCACAGTCAATATTTTATTGAATTAAAGTAAATTAAGGTATAATATTTGTCACTATTTAATTCACGGAATAAGCGGTAATTGTGATATATCATAGAGCACTTAAAAAAAAAGAATCGAAACACACCTTTTTTGTAACACTGTTTTACTTTTATTACTTATTTATTTATTTTCACTTTTGTTTAATAAATCATCCACAACTTCACTTCATCAATGCTTTCACAAAGTATATTTGCTTTAAATTATTTGCACTCGCGTCCTTACGCCTTAAACAACAAAACGCGCACTGTGCTCTCGTAACACGTCTAATTCAGGCGCACGAAAGTCTTTCGACAACTTTCAGCAAGAGCACTTGTCTTCGCCTGATGTGTCCTTCTACCGGCAACGACGCTCCGCAACTGAAATATCCTGTTGCAAAGCCATGGTTTGTGACTGCAAGTCTTTTGCAGGGAAATTTGCGTGAGTCAAACGCCAAACATTTTCCACCGAAATAACCACAATTGGGAAATATGCTGTGTCGAGAGAGCTTGTGAGTGTCTCGCGCTCTTATGGCGAGTCACTGGAAATTTTCAGTTACAGCGCACACACACACATACTGTAAACACTGCCACCGTTAGCGCTTGTGTCCTTAGCCTTCATAGCTGTGCATTTGCCGGCTCGGTCAAGGGTTGTTGTCCTTTGCGCCGCTTGCGCAAGGGAAATTTCAGTTTTTGTTGCTATTTTTGTTTTAGGTTAGGCATGTGCTTGTCGGCTTGACTTCCTGTTCGTTTACGTTTGGCGCTTGTGTTGTCACTGAACCACATGTTGTCTACATAACTTCAGTGTTGTTGCTGTAGTCGCGTGTTTATGCGCTTAACAGGTTGATTTGTGA
Organism: Bactrocera neohumeralis; assembly: GCF_024586455.1. NCBI lineage: Eukaryota > Metazoa > Arthropoda > Insecta > Diptera > Tephritidae > Bactrocera > Bactrocera neohumeralis. The sequence continues at coordinate 75,056,456 of NC_065920.1, read as the reverse complement.
CGTCATCGATGAGTGTTAACAGGGGAAATATTTTGACATTGCCCCGCTGGAAGTTTATTTTGGGATTTTTTAGTGAGTAAGCGGAGAGTTGGGTATTATTTAAATGTAGCGGAGGTGCAGTAGGAGGGATTTTTTAATAAATGGTAGAGGATTGAAAATTAGAAAAATAATATAAAATGAATTTAAATTTAAATAAATTCAACTAAATTAAATTAAATTAAATTAAATTAAATTAAATTAAATTAAATTAAATTAAATTAAATTAAATTAAATTAAATTAAATTAAATTAAATTAAATTAAATTAAATTAAATTAAATTAAATTAAATTAAATTAAATAGAATTAAATTAAATTAAATTAATCTAAATTAAATAGAATTAAATTAAATTAAACTAAATTAAATGTAATTTAATAAAAATGAGCCTTTTTATATATTTTTCTTCGAAATTAAGATTGTTTGTGTAATTAAAGCTCTAAGTTGAATAAAGCAAATAAAACGGCAGTAATAATACTAAACAACAAAAAAGAGTTTTTGTCAATTATATTTCAAAATATAGTTAAATTATTACAAAATGGTAGGTTTCTAAAATAAGGAAAGTGGTATTTTGGCATCAATTAGCAACCTAATACCATTCTATTAGATTTAGGATTATTAGGAATTAATAAGTAAATTTAAAAAGTGAGGTTATGTGAATTTAAAAGGGTTTAAGAAACTCTGACGAATCCATTTAAAACGATCTTTTGTATCTCTGAATAAGTTGTTTGCAAAAAATATCTAAGCAGCAATAATTTGGTAAATCAACATAATGAATTTGTTTTAATTAAGTATTTTTTTGCACTTTATTCAGCTTCAAATCAAAGCTAAATATTTTGGTTTTTATTTTATTTCATACACTACTTCATTATGTACTATTTATACAGGAAATACACACAAATATTTGAGTTTTCATCTAAAATTATTTGCATTATTCGCCCTCCCGCTTATCTCTGCAAACTTTAATTAAGCGCAGTCAACGCGCTAACAATGCGTATTTAGTGCCTTTCATGCCATGAAAAACAATAGGCGAAAATCCAAAAGTCATCAGCTAACAAAATAGTGAAAATGCAGAAGTGAATTGAAAAACAACAACGCAAACACAGCCATGAACCCAAGGGTATAGTACAGCACAGTAGCTCAAACTAACATTTACACACACCCATACACGCATACAAGTACCTAGAGGTTCCCACTGACGCATCAGTGCAAAAGTGCAAAACAAATGCAAATCATACAAAAATTCTATGTAAATTCTGCCGGGAATTGTGTGGCGCGGCGACAAAACAGTGGACAGCGAGTTCCATTCAATATTAGACCAGTTGGAAAAGCCAAAAAGACGCGTTTATGCGGAGCATATACAATTGTATGAAATGCATATATGTGTGTGAGTGTGCTTCTGTAGTTTTGGTGCACTGAGGCAATACCGCTGGCCACTATTCAGAAATCAATGACTGGCTATTTTCATTTAGAACACAGAAATTAATAAAAAAAAACTAAAAAATTGAACAATGTTTTTTTTTGGTGAGTTTTTTTATTTACTTTTCAATTTCACTTTCATACGGTTCAAAATAAAAAGTACTGAAAATTCATTTGAAGTCTGCACATTTGTTTAAATAATATAAAAAAATCTACCAAATAGTTTGAACTAGAAGCTCCGCCAGATTTTATAGGAATTATAAACATTTTCAAGGAATAATTTTTCATTTTAATTGGAAGTAATTTAATTAAATTAAATTTAAAAAATATTTTAATTAACATTTAACTTAAATTTTTTCTAATTTTGTTATTTAGAAAAACTCAATTAAAAGTAATTTACGAATTATCAAGAACCAAATTAAAAAAAAAATTTACAATCAATTAAAAATTTCTAACCCCAAATGCCTTATTGAAAACTGAGAAGAAGATTTGATCCCAAATACCGTATTTTTTATAGCATTTGCACACTTCAGGTTCTTTCATTTTGAACTAGAGCTCGCCGAAGCCTACATCTTCAACACTCTACAACAGTTGCCGGCAAACTTACACATTCAAAATATTTTATTTTAAAACTCTGATTATGATTACCCTAATCGGGCTTATTTTGCGGAAGAGATTTAGAGCTTTGCGAGCCCTAAAAAGGTTAGATAGCAAAAGGAACAAACCTAAAGATACACTATGTATATTATATCTACATTCCAGAATTACCATATATGGTAAATACGAAAATTGCTGAAAGACTATCGTATTTCTCGAACGATAACCCTGTACGCTGTTATGACCTTCATTGACATTTATACACTCATGTTATCACCAGAAAAGACACTCCAACACATTTTTGAAAGAATGTTTAGCACTCTTGTCGATTTAGCTATATCCATCTATCTGTCTTTATATATACGCGAGCTCGTCCCCAGTTTTGGACACATGCTTAACTTCCCAAAAATCGAATCATTTGTTGGAACCACGCTTACGGCCCCATATACATAGCTTATAGCTGATATGATAAATGAAATATTAAAATTAAGTTCTTGTATGAAAAACTCTTTTATTTGAAAACATACCTGGTTTCTTCAAAAAGCATCGCGAATTTTGTATTTCTTCAGAAACGGTTTTTTATGCATGAATATCTATTTTGTCCCTCTTTTTTTCGGTCCTGACTCATGCGGCAGCTCCCATTGGGACCGTCGAGCTTTAGCTTCCCTGTCGTAATTATAAACCTTTGATTCCACACCAGTTATTACCTTCTGGATCACATCAGGGTCGTCGCGGACTGAATCCAACATCACAACAATGTCAACACGACGCTGTTTCGTCGAAAGTGCGCAATTTTAGCAAGAACTTCGCGGCGAGCGGCTAATACCCAAATCATTGGTTATAATCGTATAGCACATTCGTAGATTATTGTGAAGAGCAATGATATAATTTCGAAGAAATTTTACAAATTAGACTTATGTCTAATGACTGCCATACAAACTGATCGTTAAAACTCAAATGCTTCTAACAAAATATGTTTCATTTGTGCAGGGTATTAAAGGCATTATATGTAGCTTCAGTACCGCTGAAGTTAACGAATAACAATTATGACAAGTAGTATTTATTAAGTAAAACGCTAACAAATCTCTGGGGATAAGAATCAAAATATTTGATTATTCTTCGTCATAGCTGTTAATTTACATTTATGCAAGCAGAAAATGTTAACAAAATTCATATACAGCATGTGCAGAGAATGTTATAATTTACCAACATAACATTTTTCGTTTACAGTCATTTAAAAGACTGTCCGCCGAAAAGGCTTTTAGCAAAATGAACGCTGTGTTCGAAAGTGAAGACACAAACCGGATTGAAAAGTGCTATAAGTTTCTGCGAATTTATATCTCTCCTAAAATATTGACATCGAATTCGAAATCTCGCTATTGTGAATTTTTCTTCTAATTTTTAATATTTCCTCTAATTTATAATTTTCTAGCGTCTACTGTTCCATAATAGTTTCATACAAATTCGAAGGTGGGTGTATTAGGAGAGCGTAACCGCTATAACTTTGGTAAAAGTGTGAAACTATGATAATATAATATATAAAACACTGACGATTTATAGTAACAGCAACAATGATTAGAGTAGATTTCGAACTTTCATAGTAAATATTTTATAATTATGTAGCTTTGAAGAATTGTAAATTTTAAATTTTGAATAATATACATATAAAAAGTGAAAAATTCTCATCTCACTAATTTTTAAAACTAACAAAATTAAAATAGTTATTAAAATCTTAAAATTATATTTGGCTAAAAAGTGAAACTTTATGATTTAAACTTTCTCCAGTGTTTGTATATATGTATTATTCTATATGTTTCTACCAGACACAATCGAAGAATTCATATATAGAAAAAACAGCGCCATGGAAATCAGTTCTGAGATGCTTGGAAACCAGTTATGCTCTGCCTTTACAGATTTTTTTCAAACCTTGAGTTTAATGCCGATTCCTTGGCCGACTTTCAGCCGTAAAAATAAAGTTATAACACATAATATATATAACATTATATAATAAAATAAGAGATGTGAAAAAAATGTCAACAATTCAAATAAGAAGAGGAGAAAAATGATTTTGAATTATGGTACTTTAAAAGTTCTTATGTACTCAAACGAACCACTCTAAAGATCTCAGCAGAAATAAGTCAATTAAAGTGATTCGTTTTTTTATATAATTTTTTTCTTTAAGGTTTAAAGGTTAACTGACCGATACAATTTTTTTGCGAACATGTTTGCTTTTTGGAAATATTTCGAGTTGGAAACCATATGTACACACAAATAAGCCATATGCAGTTATGTAAGTAGGATATAATGCATATCTACGTACGTATGTATATCTATAGGAACACCTAGATACTCCTATGTATTAGTCCCACAACACCAATTTAGGCGGCTCAACGCCTATTAATACGCCTCGGTAATCACATGCCGCCATAATACAAAAGTAAATACAATTTTATATTTATTTCACTGCAACACAAATGGCATGAAATTACAACAAACACAGGTGAAAAGCAAAAACCACAGAGCGAACAAAGCAAAAAATAACGGCAAAACAATCAACAATAAAATGGAATAAAATTCTGGAAAAACATAAACATGGTGTGAGCAGCAAGCAACCGCAGGCATAAAGCAAAAGTAAAGACAACTTCGAGAATTGAGTTGGTTTGGCGTAAATGAGCAAAGCGCCAGCATTCAACAAACAAGCGATATTGTGGTGATAACAAGTGGAAATAAGTGTGAGGAGATACACACACATACGCGAAGACTTTTGCACAACCGCAAATGTAATCAAAAGCCGCCAGCAGTGTAAAGCAATTTGACAAAGCATACTTTGAGGCGTAGTGACGCGCAAGCCATTCAACGCGCTAAGCGGCTGAAAACAGTAAGCCAAGTGAAAGCGAAAAATGAGCATGAATGAAAGGAAATAAAGCAAATGTTTACAGGCGTGTTTGTGTGCCTGTGCGGATGTCTAGCTTTAGGCGCTTAAAGTGAAAGTGGCAAAAGCATTTAGAAAATAAAAATATCGCAAAGCAATCGTTGACGGCTTAACACATACGTACGAAATCAACTGCTATTCCATAGGCAGTTGTGTAGCCGCCGAATGTGTGCTTAAGCCTAAAAGTAGGCTGTGCTTATTTACGCAATAGCTTAAACAAACTGTCGGCTGCCAGCCAAAAGCGCATGTAACAAATGATAGGAGTCGAAAGGCGAGCGCGGTGAGCTGTGCAAAGCGTGCTCATATTGCGGTTTAGTTAAGCGAAAGTAAGAAAGGAGGATGGGGTCATGTGTGTAGAAGTTCACGCAAGTGAGGAAAGTTCTCTGATCGCCATTCACTTGGGAGTGGCCAGAAACGATTCTTTTACATATGACTCAAGCAGCTCACGACTTCCGGTCTTTGACTAAGTATCCTCTGGTTAGCCTAAGAACATCCGTTCGAAGGTGAGCTAAAGTGAGAAGGCGAAACATCCCCTGCATAGGGTTGTGCGCTGGGTTTGGGACCCGCCACGTAAAAAGCCTACACCAATGAACAGTAACAACCAGCCTCGGATGAGAGACCCCCCTTTTGATGACGACCACGGCAAACGAAATAAGGACTACGATTTAAGGGCATGCACCTGGAATGTCCGGTCCCTTAATTGGGAAGGTGCCGCTGCCCAGCTGGTTGATGTCCTCGTGAAAATAAAGGCTGACATCACCGCCGTCCAAGAAATGCGATGGACGGGACAAGGACAAAGACGAGTAGGTCCTTGTGACATTTACTACAGTGGCCATATAAAGGAGCGCAAGTTTGGTGTGGGATTCGTGTTGGGAGAGAGACTCCGTCGCCGAGTACTATCATTCACTCTGGTGAATGAACGTCTAGCCACAATCCGCATCAAAGCGAGGTTCTTCAACATATCGCTGATCTGCGCCCACGCTCCGACGGATGAGAAGGACGATGTGACCAAAGATGCCTTTTATGAGTGCTTGGAACGCACTTATGAGAGATGCCCCCGCCACGATGTCAAAATCGTGCTTGGCGACTTTAACGCCAGGGTGGGCAAAGAAGGTATCTTTGGCACTATGGTCGGTAAATTCAGCCTCCACGAGGTAACATCCCCAAATGGGTTGAGGCTGATCGACTTCGCCGGGGCCCGAAATATGGTTATTTGTAGTACTAGATTCCAGCACAAAAAAATTCATCAAGCTACCTGGCTGTCTCCGGATCGAAAAACTACCAACCAGATCGATCATGTTGTGATAGACGGAAGACACGTCTCCAGTGTTTTAGATGTGCGTGCGCTTCGAGGTCCTAACATCGACTCGGACCACTATCTTGTTGCAGCCAAGATTCGCACCCGCCTCGCACGCCAACAAACACAAGGAAGGTTCCACGTCGAAAAGCTGCAATCACAACAGACTGCCGAACGATTTTCTACTCGGCTTGCACTCCTGCTCTCTGAGAGCACTCATCAACAACTCGGTATAAGGGAACTGTGGGACGGCATTTCAAACTCCTTACGTACAGCTGCATCCGAAACCCTTGGTTTTCGGAAAGTGCAAAAGAACAACTGGTACGACGAGCAGTGCCGCGCCACAGCGGAGAGAAAACAGGCTGCCTACCTCGCAACGTTACGATCGACCACAACACGTGCGGGATGGGATAGATACCGAGAATTGAAGAGGGAAGCGAGACGCATCTGCAGACAGAAAAAGAAAGAGGCCGAAATGCGTGAGTATGAAGAGCTTGATAAGCTGGCCGACAGGGGTAATGCTCGAAAATTCTACGAAAAAATGCGGCGGCTTACAGAAGGTTTCAAGACCGGAGCATACTCTTGTAGAACCCCCAAAGGTGATCTAGTGACCGATGCCCAGAGCATACTTAAATTATGGAGGGAACACTTCTCCAGCCTGTTGAATGGCAGTGAATGCACAACGCCAGGAGAAGGCGAACCCGATTCCCCAATCGATGACGATGGAGCAGACGTCCCATTGCCCGACCATGAAGAAGTTCGAATAGCAATTACCCGCCTGAAGAACAACAAAGCGGCGGGGGCCGATGGATTACCGGCCGAGCTATTCAAACACGGCGGCGAAGAACTGATAAGGAGCATGCATCAGCTTCTTTGTAAAATATGGTCGGACGAAAGCATGCCCAACGATTGGAATTTAAGTGTGCTATGCCCAATCCATAAAAAAGGAGACCCCACAATCTGCGCCAACTACCGTGGGATTAGCCTCCTCAACATCGCATATAAGGTTCTATCGAGCGTATTGAGTGAAAGATTAAAGCCCACCGTCAACAAACTGATTGGACCTAATCAGTGTGGCTTTAGACCTGAAAAATCAACAACCGACCAGATATTCACCATGCGCCAAATCTTGGAAAAGACCCGTGAAAGGAGAATCGACACACACCACCTCTTCGTCGATTTCAAAGCTGCTTTCGACAGCACGAAAAGGAGCTGCCTCTATGCCGCGATGTCTGAATTTGGTATCCCCGCAAAACTAATACGGCTGTGTAAACTGACGCTGAGCAACACGAAGAGCTCCATCAGAATCGGGAAGGACCTCTCCGAGCCGTTCGATACCAAACGAGGCTTCAGACAAGGCGATTCCCTATCGTGTGACTTTTTCAACCTGCTTCTGGAGAAAATAGTTCGAGCTGCAGAACTTAGTAGAGAAGGTACCATCTTTTATAAGAGTGTACAGCTTTTGGCGTATGCTGATGATATTGATATCATCGGCCTTAACACCCGCGCCGTTAGTTCTGCTTTCTCCAGACTAGACAAGGAAGCAAAACAAATGGGTCTGGCAGTGAACGAGGGCAAGACGAAATATCTCCTGTCATCAAACAAACAGTCGTCGCACTCGCGACTTGGCACTCACGTCACTGTTGACAGTCATAACTTTGAAGTTGTAGATAATTTCGTCTATTTAGGAACCAGTATTAACACCACCAACAATGTCAGCCTGGAAATCCAACGCAGGATTGCTCTTGCCAACAGGTGCTACTTCGGACTGAGTAGGCAATTGAAAAGTAAAGTCCTCTCTCGACGAACAAAAGCCAAACTCTATAAGTCGCTCATAATTCCCGTCCTGCTATATGGTGCAGAGGCTTGGACGATGTCAACAACTGATGAGTCGACGTTGCGAGTTTTCGAGAGAAAAGTTCTGCGAAAGATTTATGGTCCTTTGCGCGTTGGCCACGGCGAATATCGCATTCGATGGAACGATGAGCTGTACGAGATATACGACGACATTGACATAGTTCAGCGAATTAAAAGACAGCGGCTACGCTGGCTAGGTCATGTTGTCCGAATGGACGAAAACACTCCAGCTCTGCAAGTATTCGACGCTGTACCCGCCGGGGGAAGCAGAGGAAGAGGAAGACCTCCACTCCGTTGGAAGGACCAAGTGGAGAAGGACCTGGCTACGCTTGGAATATCCAATTGGCGCCACGTAGCGAAAAGGAGAAACGACTGGCGCGCTGTTGTTAACTCGGCTATAATCGCGTAAGCGGTGTCTACGCCAATTAAGAAGAAGAAGAAGTGCTAAATTATCCGTGCGCTTTAAGCCGAAATATTTGCTGCCGAGTTGTGTTGATGCGTGTAGTAGTTGGTGCGCTTTAAAGTGTGTTGTGATGCATTGCGTTTGTTCGAGTAGAGAGTTGTGATGTAATACTGATTTAAAAGGCTTGAATGTTGGTTGTTTTTAGATAAGTAAAAAGAAAATTTAAAGTATTCAAAGTCTTAATTATAAAAAGGACAGAAATAATAATCAGATATCGATTTCTACAAATAACAACTTTTATAATTCAGTAAATTTTTCAAAAAAAGAACGAGACTTTGTGAAATAGATCGATAACATTTTCAAAATTTACTTGTGCATAAGTTACCTATCGTCATTGCATTTATTAAAAAAAAAAATTCTAAATATAAGAAACTTCGAAAGAAAAAATCGATAAATAATCGATCATTTCAATTAAATTTCGAAATTTTAATTGTTTACATATCTGTATAATGGAACATTTGACACCAATTTTAATTTATCGATATTTCAACTGTATTGTTTTGAGGAAATTTACTGGTAAGTATTCTTTTTTTATTTGAAGATATTTAAATATGAAAAACTTCGAAACCAATATCGATAAATAATCGATTATAAGTAAGTAATCGAAATTTCAAAGGTTTCCTTATTTCAGGAAAATAAAAGTTTTAAAGGATTCAGTAAGAATTATCTGTAAATAATCGAAAATTTAAAACCAAGTTTAAGTTATTGATATTTCAAATCTACTTTTATATTTGAAGATATTTAAAAATATGAAAATCTTGGAAAGATATGACGATAAATAATCGAAATTTTTAAATCTGTTTCCTGTTATCGATATTTCAATCATTATTCATTAGAAAATTTAAAATAAACATACATATACAGTGAAATCTCGCTTAACCTGTAACTGACGGGTCCAACCTTTCAGTTTGAGTAATAGATTGTATTTAATAAACATGAAAACAGGTGGGGGGAGTGTCCATTTAGCAGATGTTTCGCTGTAATATCAATTCCCAAAAGCTATAGTTGACAACGTGGGTGTAACAGATTTACCTTATCGAAAGGAAAAGTTACTATCGATTTATAAAGAAACAGAATTTAAAAATATATAAAATTTCGATACACTATCGATAAACTACAGAATGTTGTAAATCGATTTTATGTTATCGATATTTTTAATATACTGCAATGTATATATGTATATATACCATTAATTCTCCAAACTTTAGTGAACAACCTGGGGGCAACAGAAATAAATTTATGAAGCATAAATAGTATTCATCGATATAAAAAAAAAATTAATGGAAAAATTCGATACTTTAATGATAAAGTATCGAGAATTATAAACCGATTTTATTTTATCGATACTCTAAACGCTAATAATTGTTATCCATAGATTGCTTAATTGACGTGGAGGATACAATACTAAATTCACCCAGCAAAAATAAGTTGTTATCTATATATCAAAAAAAGAACTTGTCATAATATAATTAAAATTAGTTTGAACCCAAAATCACACATCATGCACCAAAGTAAAAACACGTTAACACGTCAGCTTCATACCACACATTATGCTCATAACGGCACAAATTCATAAGCACCAATATGAGTTTTTAATTTACTGCTTAACACGCTTTGCTGTTGTAAATAAAGGTCTCTGTTGTAGTCCAAAAGTATCCTAAAATTTATTAGCCTACCAAATGAGTTGTAAAAACACACTTATGTATGTATGTGCCCACAAAAGTATTCAACACATCTGCAACAACACACAATATTTTTGAAAGTTTAACATAACGCCTAAAAGCGTGTAAATCAAAGCAGACATTGTGTCTATAGCCGTTGGCTCAAATGAATATTTTTGTGCGTCGTTGGCTAGATTTGTAATTAACCCTCCGTAATATTTTGTAATATGCAAAGTCATTTACAAGGTTTTATTACAAATTTACAAGCGTGGCATAATGTATTGCATACATTTAGGCAGCATATCATTTACCATTTGTTAAGCTTTATGTTAATTTGAAAAGGAACGACAACTGTGGTGGCGTTTTGCTAAAGTTTGGCGCTAAATTTAAATGAACCGATACGGGAGAGCTGAAAGGCGAGAGTGAGGGTGAGAAGAGAAGAGAGTGATGGTGAGAGGATGTGCTTTTGTAACATTTTAAAATGCCGCCGTCACAATATATACGCGTCTCACATGAGCACCCTTCCAATTTCACGTTTACTGCATTTTGTATGGGAATTTCTAATGATGTCTGCCCGCCTTTACGGATTTACGAGTAGTAAAAGCTCAGGCGGCACACACACACACTGGCGCGTCTATGCTGGAAAACCAAAAATGCCTTTTCCGATTTATGTTTATGTGAGTTTCCTAGTTACTTGCCGCTTTTATTTGCTTGCCTTTTTCTTGCAACCTTCCTCGTTTATTTGTTTGTTTGTTGTTTGAAGGAAAAACTTTGACTAGCCGCGGCATTGACTGACTCTTTGGAGTACTACTCCCTGCTGCTTTAGCATTTTTATCTCTGTTACAGCCCAGCAAATTTCGCCTATGCTAGCAGCTATCGAAGTATAACAAGAAGAAGGTTAAAAGTTACGACCTTTAGGAAGTTTTTTTATGTTAATTTACTACTTTACATGCACTTGAAGAAGTTCAGACGGCTTAGCAGGGCATAGTAATGGGTGTGAGGGGGTAAACTAATAACGGACCGAAGGTCGAGGGTAGTTAAATTGGTAACATTTTGAGTTCAGTGTAATTTTTCGCTGATTGAGTTTGGTTTTTAAAAGGAAGACCACGGGAATTTGAGGGAAAACTAAAAGTTATGCAAAACGAAGCATACCTATAGGCGAAGTGAGCGAAATGTAAGCTAAGTTTGGTAGAAAAGAGCTAATATAATAATATGTGAAAAACAAAAAAACACATACAATATAAAAAAGGATAAGTACAAGCATACTTTTGGGCAGAATTAGTAAATATTGTAATAAGCAAACAAAATTCTAAGTTGTAATAAAGAAACGAAAGAAAAAAAAAAATAATAATAATTAATCCTTTTATGTAGGAACTAAAATACAAAATAAATTTCTGTCAGTACTTGACCGACAATTTTTGCAGTACCATTTACGAAAAAAAATATTGAACTCTCAAGTTGACAAAAAAAACTTGTCATCTTGCCACATCAGCTTTTTCTGTCGTCCCAGTGCCACGAAAGTCTCCCATCTGTTTGCCAAACCATCATTAATCTTTCATTTGCATGTCAAACGCCTATAAGTATGTCATACTGATGAGTAGAAATTGCATGAGAAAGGGAAAGTCACAAACAGACACAAGGGAACGCACACATACAAGCACATAATAATTGACTACTATACGGAACACGCAATATTTATCTTTGTTAGAAGGCGTATCACTGACGGTTGACTGACAGGAGACCACCACGCTCGAGACGTTGCCCTTCGCTGAGTTTTTTTCTTGCACGCTTGCATAATCCACACAGCATCTTCCTCCGCCTCAGTTGCAAAATCATATTTATATATTATTTTCGGTAATATTTTGTAACTGATTTAATATTCAAAACATGCGCTGACACACTAAGCGAATTTGGGCGCGTAAAATATAAAATATATGCAAATATGTAAACATAAAAGGAAATTTAATATTTTCCTTTTGCCAGCTGGTAGATACTATTGATTTATATTCAAGAATTTGGAAGCTGGCAGCATCTGTAACGAATTGTTGAAAAATAAAGCTTTGGCACAGCAATGAATATTGATTTACATGATTAGCATAATTTTAGGCGCACATGCAGCCAAATGTATGCAAATGTGTTTTGTGGCGGATTTAGTTAGACATTATCGGAGAATGTTGGTATTTTGGTTGCTGCACGAATAACAGTACGTACATACATATGTATATAGCTTGAGGTAGAGGGCAAATTTGTAAGAGGATAGCATAGGTACTACAAGTTAATGACTTATTGGTTCCTGAAAATGACTTAGTGAGACGAAGAACGTCTCGAACTCGAATACTAAAAACTTTGAAATATTTTTAATAAATTTTTAACTTAATTTTTTTCCAAATTTTATAATTAAAAAAGTAACTTTTTCGACAAAATTAAAAAAAAAAAATTTTTAATTAAAAAAAATGTCAAAACTTTTTATATACACATAAGTATGTATAGAAATGTGTATATAATATATATGTTATGCTTTTAAAACAAATTTTTATAATACTTCATTAAGTCACTGAAGCTTATATAACATATGTATATATATTTTTTTTTTGCTTATTTTAGCAATTATTTCAGAAAACACATTTTCGTGGCAGCTTTTAGGCGCCTTGCAGAAACAGCACTTTCAGTAAAACCCTGAAAATAAAACAAGAAAACGAACAAAGCGATTGTTTTTCACTCCACTATTTCAACCGCAAAATTATATTTAAATGGCATATTGCTATTATTTTTTGCCTTACTGAAGTAGGCGTTACGCGCGAAGCTCCCTCAGCAAGCCTGCTCGCTCCCTACGAAGCTACACATAATTGTCCTTGCCATTGACAAACCGTTTGTCGATATCATGCGACGTTTACCGTCGACGTATAATTTAATTCAGGCGCATAAATACTCGTGCATACACACATACAAACATGAGAATAAGCCTTGTGAATTTACACAGACGCAACAACAATTCTACCTCCGACGGGGAGACAAACTAGACATTTCCGTTTGCTGCAGTTTATATGTACACAAGGTATTTGTGCACTATTGTGTGCTAAAAAAGCAGACGTGAACATGGAAATATGGTTTACCGTTATTTGAAAGTAGAGTGAGGCGGGAGTGAAGTCGTATAAAACGCTGATATAAGGCAAAATCGAATTTATTGTTGAAGCAAAGCGAGCGAAAGGAAAGCATAAAATGACTGAAGTTCAAGTGCAGGTTGGTCTACGATTGGCTTCTAACCTTAAAAGTATGCAACACGGAAAACGGTAGACAATGCAGGTAAGTGATATGGAAACATATGCTTGCGCACAAATACCAAGCCAAATAGCAAGTCCGCGGTTGTGTGTTTGATAGCGTTTCAATTGAACTCGCTTGCACTTGAACAGCTGTATCGGTTACGCCTGAATTTGTGCATTAGAACAGTGATTTTGAAGCTTAGCACAAGTCGGTTGCGGTTGTTGGGTTTCCTTTCGGTTGTAATGGTTGGCAGGTAGAGGCATGCATGCCTCTAAGGTATTGTATGCAAGCTGAGAGCGCTTGGGTCCTAAAATTATGTTAAGAAATGTTAACTAAATGGCTTTACAGACATATTATATATTACATATTATAGAGGTAATTATAGCAATTGCTATGAAATATATGTCTGCATAAAATATATATTATGAAAAAAATGTCTAAATTGCTTGCGCACCTAAACGTATGCCACAGTTTTTTATATAAAACGCCAGTAATATATTCACGCATTTATAATTATTTTATTCCATCCATATTCTTGGTCTCTAGCGAAAACTATAATTGACCCTTGAAATTTGCATACTTTATTCACGGTTTACCCGCGCGAAAGTTAAACGCAAGCGCTGTGCCCATAATACTAAGAAAAATAAGAAAACCGCAAAAGAAAAAACGCAAGGAATAACAAGTAAATCAACGGTAAACAAGTTGGTAAGTATTGCATAAAAAATTAAGGCCACCCGGCTGCCCACAATTTCACCTGCGGGTCAATCCGAAGGTAAATAGTAAAAGTTGCAGGCCATCAGACCACAAGGGCTGCAAGAAGCGACTATCAGATAGCAACAACAAACACACAACAACGTACAAGTGGCAGGTAATGTGTGGCAAGCAAAAACAGACCGCTTGCAGAAGGTAAAAAGCAACAATAATGTAAGCACATATAACCACAGCTGCAGTTTCAAGTGGCGCGCAGGATGGGCAGGATGTTCAGAAATGCTAAATAGCCACTTTGTGTTCGGTGCTCGCACCACAAGAACGCACACGGTAATAGCTCCTGCGGCATGACGCTGTTTGTAGTAGAATGTGCCAAAGCGAGGGAACGTAAGTTGAGGTGAGCTCAGCGGGGGAGAGCTCAAGCAAAGTGAAGTTTTTACACTTTACGTCTTTGTTAACATTTTTCATTTTACACTCCGGCTTTTTGCTTTTGTTTTCAACCATTTGTTTACTTTTTGTTTCTATTAATTTAACGTTGGTCTTTTTTTTTCTCTAGCTACTCTCATTTCGCTTGCGGCCAACGACCGCCCCAAATTGCTTTGCTGACGTTGCTGCTAAACAATTTCCAAGGAAAAAAATTTAAAATGCAAAGACTCGAAAAATGGAAGCAGAAATCAACGTGTGTTTTTAGCTGAAAGCAAGGTAAGACTTTTGGTTTCTTTCTGCACTTATTTGCCAATGAGTTTATATATATGTATAGTATGTAGCTCAGCTTTGTTTGGTTTTATTTAGGCTAGCTATACAACACTCATGGCTAGCGAGTCTTTCAATCTCAACAGCGAAAGTTTGATTAGATAGTGCCAGAGTAAGAGCGGGGGTTGAGGTACACTGTGGAAAAAATTTTGATTTAAATAGGGTAAATATGTATAATCATTATTAAAAAGAATTACGTCAGAAAAATACCCACTTTTGAGAAAGCTATGCTATTGGATATATTTTTTGTCACCGGCAAACTCAAGGTAGACCACATGAGTTTATATCGTCTAATCAAATTTGACTCCGACTCCGCGAAATTCAAAATTGATACACGTGTGAAGTTTGAGCTCCTTATGTCAATTGTGTTTAGCAGCTATTTGTTTACGATGCGAGAAGTTTGCCTACCGACTTTTGGCAAGAAAAAAACTAAACAATAAGTTTGCTTAGAACTTTGCGTCTCGAATGGAATCACGCCTGCGCAATCATCAAAGTCATCGAAAACTTCCTTATTAGTTAATGACGATTATTTCTAAAGAAATAGTGCCTGAAAATCGTCTTATTGACATCTGAGAAATATCATATGACCTCAACATCTTTTGTGGATGTTTTTGGTAAATGTTTTGGGTATTTACGGTGTCAATGACAGACTCTTGCCGAAATATCAGTATATTTTGCAAAAACGACGACGAGTAGAAGTCGAAAATGAGATTCTTGACAACGTAGGACTTTACATTGAAACTGTCTAACAATGTACATAGCTAATGGCACTACAAAAAAGAGCCAAAACGTAAAACACCAAAATTCGTTGAAAGCACTAAAGGTAATTCCTGTCGAAACAGCGAAAATTGGCTTAATCATTCGCATGATTGCGGTGATTCGAAGGTCGTTCGAAGGCGAAGGTCTATTTTGAAGGCATTGATTAAGTTGTATGGTGTTTTTTTTTGTTATTCGGGGTATTCATCTGTCTGATCAGATGGTACATGGGGTTGTAAGATTTGAAATTGACGTTATTTGAGTTATCCGTAATCTTCGTTGAATAGAAGGGGATAATATTATTGGTAGAGCAGGTGAGTTCATTCTTTGCTGGATTCGCAGGAACCCGCACTTTTCTTAAGAACTCGACAAAGTTTTTTCTCTCTGGATTATGAACGATTTGCCCAGTAGTAAGAGAAAAACAAAATCAAAAATAGACAAAACATTTGATCGTTTTTTTGATTAATGAAAATTTTTTATGAAAAGTTTTCCAAATTCATGTCTTCGATGACAACGGCAAGGTGACTAAAAATGCTTCATGGTACTTATTTTTGGAAAAAATTGTATTTCCAGTAGCATTCTGAAACAAAATATATGCTTCGAACAATTACTATATCGAAGAAAATTGAAGGTCTTTCCTTATCCCAAGAAGCTAAGAATCTCCCTTTCTAACACAAAATCTATTTTTTCAGCGATCCTTTTGAATCATAAACTGTAGACTTATAAACACTAAAAAATTGCTCACACTAAATATATATTTCGAACATTCCTCTTCAAAAAAAATGAAGGCTAAGAGTTTCAGGTCCTTTCGTGTTTTTTGTTTTATTATGGTTAGTACGTTGCTTAACTTATTCTGACAATTTCTTTTGTGGAGTACAAATACGACAAGGATCACTGGACTAAATAACTCTTAATCATTTTCTATGAAAACGTCAAAAGTTTTAAAATCAATTCATTATTCTATGCACTAGACAAAGTTATATCATCGCTCAATCCAATACCAATGCATTTAGTTAAACTTGGCTTTCATTTGTATCACTTTAATTTTTTCTATCCAAAAGAAAATAAAGTATTTTTTAATTGGCATCCATTTTGAACAATAACAATCTTTGAAAACCCTTTATTAGCATGTAACATCTGCTTAAAAGTTATATTTCAGCTGCTCTCAATAATTTCTCACAGTGTATATTAGACAAGCACAAAAAAAATCACCGCCAACATCAATGTCAGGTTCAAATGCAGGCCAAACGCTGAGGGGATGCACACCCGCCTCGAGGTGGTAGATTTTCAGCCACACTACGACTACAGATGCAACAAACCAACAACAAGAGCACATGAATGTGTACGCTTATGCCTAATCGGAAAACACACGCCAGCCCAACTCAGTTACTCATCTTGAATTTCATCCCCCACCACCGTCGTGCAACATTGCCACTCTACGCCAACAATAGCCAGTTGTTGTAATAGCATTTTGACACTCATATTACAGTCATTCATAACCCACTACACATTCCAGCTACAGCTATAACTACGAGTGCGTACGCGGGTAGAGTTGGCCGACAGCACCCCCAGAAGTATGCAACGAAATTTAATTTCAACGACAGCAAACAGTGAACAGCATCAAAAACCACTACTACAACCAACAAGTCGAACCACCTGCACTCCCTGCCACTTTGAGATCAGCAGCATCTCCAATTTCACACACATACACACATACAATTTCGAAAAATTTGCCTGATTTGCCACAAATGACGCGCAGCTGCCAGCTGACGAAATTTCATTGTTAGATTTTTTCAAAATTTCACTCTTTGTTGTTGTGCAAATGTGTCTGGCGCTTTATGGAGTGAAACGAAACGAAAACTTTGTACAACAACAACAACACTGTCAGTTTTCAAGTGCAACGCAGTGTGTGTGCGCGCTCAAAAAGAGTGAATACAAAAGCAAACCGGCATCCGTGCAAGCCTTCAAGGTGAAAAACAAATTCATTCATATGCTCTCGCACTCTCCGATGAGTTGTTACTATTGGAGAGCGCTCTCACTGGGTAAAATGAGTAAGTTTTGAGGGAGGTGAGCTCAAGGTCTCCAAAAAATGTCAATGCCGCCCAGGAATTTGTTATAGGAAGTCGCATACAAAAGCAACAACAATGAGTTCAAGTATTTGTTTCGAATTCCAGCATTTAAGTCACGTGCTTTGCTTGCTTAACGGTAAAAAAGAAGCAAACATAAGGCTGTGCAGGCCATACTCGCATGTCAACATTTTACAGAGAGCGTGTTTTTCTGTAAGTGTGAGTTGGTTAAATATGGAAATGAGAGCAAGTGGTATTGCAAGATTCCTTGTGTGAAGGATTTAGATTTTGATTTTGGGTGATTTGCCGACTTTCTTTTGGTTCAAAAATATTATTTAAAAATATTTTTTTCTTAAAAATCTTCAGCGAAAATAATATGGTGCACTGAGAACTTAGTAAATACTATACTCATAATAAATTGTGCCATTCTTAGAATATTCGGGCTCAGGACCTCGAATAACTTTTTCTGGGTTTAAAAGAAGAGGACTTGCTGTAATCTTAAATTCATGAAGAATTTCATTACGAGCTATGGACATTTCAGGACTTTCAGGGTAAAACTTTTAGCGTTCTGTTCTACTTTATTCATGTATTATCACGCTTTAGATATGGTCCAAAAAGACAAAAGGGGTTATAGTACATTTGGTATATTAATAAATTTGTAAATCTTTCTAACCAAAAAATAATTTAGGTTATTTTACTCGTATATATTTGTACAACGAACGGAGTATACTAAGTTTTCCTCGAAATTTGTAACCCGCAAAAGGAAAGGTCGGCCGGACAAATCGATTACGCTACCAGAATTATATTCATATCATCAGTTAGCCTAAGCATTCCACACAAAGACGTTGACACTGCGTTCAAATGAGGCTCTACTTACGAAAACATCAAAAAAGTCCACCAAATAATTTTGGATGACCGTAAAGTGAAGTTGATCGGAATAGCAGGTACTCTAAACTTATCAGTTATCAAGTGAACGTGCATATCATATCATTCAAGAATGCTTGGGTATGAGAAAGCTCAGTGTAAGCTGGGATTAGCGTAGTCTCTCTTTTTACCAAAAACAGCTACGAGTTGATGATTCGGAGCAGTGTTTGGAGGTGTTAAATCGTAATAAACTCGAGTTTTTCTGTCCAATCAATATTCCTCCGAGTATACCACACACGACGAATCCAATCTAAAGCGTGGAAAAACGTAACAGTCATCTCTCAAGGTTATGGCTTCTGTATGTTGAGATGCGCAAGGAACAATTGTTATTGTCTAACTTGAAAATGGAATAAACACAGCGTTATTACACCGTTCGAAGAACAAAATTGCCAAAAAATGGCTAGCATTTGAAGAAATAGAAAGTGCTGCTTTACCAAAAATCTATGAATTGGGCTTCTAATTGCTCCCTCATCCACCGTATTCTCCAGAATAGACCCCCAGAAACTAACTATTTCCTGTTCTGAGATCTGAAAAGAATGCTCGCTGCGAAGAAATCTTCGTCGAATGAAGAGATGATCGCCGAAACTGAGGCTTATTTTGAAGCAAAGGACAAATTGTACAACAAAATTAGTATCGAAAAGTTGGAGGGAGGTCGCTATAATCAGTCTATCAGCCTTTAAGGGAAGTATTTTGAAAAGAAAACAAATTTTGCCAAAAAATGTATTTTACTTTAGTAACTCGGTGACTTTCCTAGTGACTGGTATACCGAACAGGTAATTTTGCATCTAGAAGGTAACGTTGGAGACCCTATAAAGTATATA
The DNA here is from genome assembly GCF_024586455.1 of Bactrocera neohumeralis. Classification (NCBI taxonomy): domain Eukaryota; kingdom Metazoa; phylum Arthropoda; class Insecta; order Diptera; family Tephritidae; genus Bactrocera; species Bactrocera neohumeralis. The sequence continues at coordinate 75,036,907 of NC_065920.1, read as the reverse complement.
AATAAATCATATGCTTGATGAGCTGAGTCGATTAAAGCATGCCCTCCGTCTGTCCGTCTGTATATACGCGAACTAGGAATTTTTGAGATATAGACCTAAATTGCAAACTACCTGTTTTTCCTAATAAACTGCTCATTTCTCAGAACGAACAATATCTTACCACTTTAGCCTATAGCTGCCCCACAAACTGATCGCTCCAAATCAAATCCTTCTTGGAAGAAATTTTATACTTGAAACAATTTCTTTTTACCAAAATTGGAATGTCTTATTGTTCAAGGCAATGCCAGTTGATGTAGTCAATTATTAGACTATCAACCATAATACGAGTAGAGTGCATTTGCTAATAGACTCAATTAAGGCCAATCTGAAACTTTTGATATTATACAATTCAAACCCATAAATAAAAAAAGTTTATTTCTCACACACTTTGAATAACAAATTAACTCACCAATATTGCCAGACTTTCGAATTATTTAATGTCATTCTAAAATGTTCATTGTCATTCCATAAATGATGAGTTAATTACGCAAGCGAACTAATTAAAGCACTTGTAAACATAAATTTTTGCTTATTGCGCACAAATTAAAGACATTAAAACTTTACCGAATATTAAGAAATAACAAATCTTCCACACCGCTTACTCCACTCTTTCGAAAACAGCAAAGTTTCATCTAATCTAATTTAAGCATGAAAGTTTCGCAGTATCAAAGGCAATAAAAATTTCATATCCCGCACAATAAATGTCAAGCAGCGTCACACTGCGTAGGTGCTGGGGCGAATTAGATAGGCGAAAACAGAGGAAGAGACGGTTAAGATTACTAGATAATAGCGCAGAGTTTGGGTGATGGTGGCAAGGCAAATGGCAAGCGCGACAAACAACAAGCATTTAAAATTCCTCAACAACGTTTCATTAGCCTGTCAAATTGCGCCAATGGGGAATTGAAAGCGAGCGTTTGGCGCGAAAGAGTGGCTTTTAAGAACGGGCTGTTTTCCATTCGCGCGTTGCGGATGGAAATGTGTTTTTGTTTTGCATGCTTTCCACTTATGTTTTTCATGTTGCAGCATGGCGATGCGTAAGTGCGAAATTTATTCATAGAAGTTAGAGGCTATGTTCAGCAAAAGCAACCGTTCGAGCATATTGGGAATGGTAGCAAGAAACAGCGTGTTTTTGTTATACCGTTAGTTATGTTTTTCTTATTCACTTAATGAAACAGTTCGTGCAATAACATATATTATATGTACTATAGTATAGCACAGCTTATATATAGCAACTTTTAGTTCAAAAAATTATAAAAAAATATATGTTCCAACAAAAATGTAATTAATCTCGAAACATAAAGAAATATCGGCATCGAGTAAATTCCTAAAATATCTTGATATGGTACGCATGTAGTCTTATTCAATCGTGAAGGAATTGCATTTGATATCGCAAATCAGAGCGTAGAGGAAGAATTGGAGCTTGAAGAGAATATTGAATGTTGAAACTATCCTTCTTCTATTTAGCCGAGTTAACAACAGGGCGCCAGTCGTTTCTCCCTTTCGCAATGTGGTCCTTTTCCACATGGTCTTTCCAACGGAACCTACTGGACTCATTTATGTTTTATATACACTACTTTACTTAGAAGTACTTTGAGTAGTCAAGGCAGGAATTGTCCTTGAACTTCATCCTCTGACCTGCATTGCCTAGAATCTTTTTTAAGCCATAAAGGAATCACACACTCGTTTTTTAATTAATGTAAATAATGTTGAAATGTTACAGAACCCATACATCACTCAGCAACGATTAGAAACGTCAACCCAATTTTTATATTGCAACTGGTATATACATATATATCAATAAGCAATAATCTGAACACCTATAATAATTATATTTTACCAGCTAATCAAATTTGACTTGGACTGGTCCATATATACCTGCCGCGCAAACTGAATCGATATATTTTTTTCTTAGATTGGTACAAGTATTCAGTGAAGGTCGTGAAGTAAACTGAAACTGGCCACTTTCTGAAGGAAAATTTGAACAGTGCTCGAAAACCGTCGCATTGGCATAAGAAAGATAGCAGATGATCTCCATATCGACTTTACACATTTTACTTAATTTTTAATTAAATTCGGGGCTTTCGTTCTGGTAATTTAGAATTTTCGATTTACACTGATGGAATAATGTCTCTAGCGGAAAAATGGCAAAAAGTGGTGGACCAAGATGGTACATAATTGCTTGTTTATTATAATATAAATAGTATAAATAAAAAAAAATAAGTTGAAAATTGATTAAAAATACGAAAAGACTTTTTCGACTAACCAATGTTATATAAAAATCAGCAAATCACACAGTCAGCTTAATTTTCGTATCTTAAGGCTCTGTTGGTCCCGTAAAATTTTGGTGTATATCTAATACATATGTATGTATATGCAATTTTTTTAGAAAATGGAAAGCTTTGTTAGAACGTGTTTTTCATTCCACAAAATATTTGTTTCACGAAATATAACCATCCTTTTACTCCTTTATATCCTTATAAATTTAAAACCCTGTCTTGGCAAGTCGACTTATCCATTCCACCAGTTTAATCAGATGGCATTTGGTCGCGTGCCACCAGCTCAACGAAGAAAGGGTCTTGTCATTGGCATTAAGAAGAGCAATTTATTTTACGCAAAAAAAAACGCAACAAAAACAAATTAGAATAAGAGTTGTCAATTTGTGTTAATTACGAGAGGCCCGCTGAGACTTAAGAACATAGTGTAGTTTTTGCTGTTATTATTTCTTTTTTTCTTGTTTGTTTTTTCCCTTTAGTGAGCTGCGTACAATAATTTTAAAAGACTTAAGTATAATAGCTACAACTATTTCTGCTGTTTTACTAAAGTCTCTTCACATTTTCATTACCATTTCCACTTGATATTGTTGTTTTAGTTTCGCTCTACGCGGAAGTAGGAAATAAAATATTATACACAATCACGCTAAGCGCGCGTTTACACTTCAACTTGCAAGGACAAGTGGTTGCACACACGCACAGTCACATATATATACGTATGAGCTTCTGCATTAAATCACACACACACACACACACACATACCCACAACAACCGTTTATATCTAAACAAATGGCTTAATATGAAACGAGTCGGTTTTTATATGAAAACAAACACTTACCTGTATCGTTTCCTGGGCGGAGTACTTCCGGTTGTAGTCGACATGATGATGGTGCGGCATTTTCGCTCGAACACTTTGCGCTTTTTAACGCGCCGCTAGATGACGGTGGGAAAATTGCTTGCTGCTTTACGGCAATTTCTGCGCTACATGCATAGCGTACACCTATACATATGTACAGGTGTAAATATGTATGTGTTTACTCCTTCACTTTGCTTTCGCTTAGCCTGATTGATTGCTGGCTAATGCTCTTATTGTTGTTGGCTCGTACATTTTGCTAACAAATATATACCGTTAACTTTTACGCGCAGCTAATAAAGAGCTTTGCGTTGATTGCAATCTTATATTGTTGCCAGTTTCACTTAAGCGGTAATTGACGGGTTAATTTATCACATGAGAGGTGTATGCAAAGTGCTCTATTGGTGGTAGAGTACTGAAAGTTGAAAAGAAAGGTAAGTTGTGAAAAATCTTGTTTAGAACTTATGTTTATAAGAAAAATGTGAACTTACGCTACTATAATCATACAAAAATCATTTTTCTTTCAGAAGAGCAAAACCTAAGAATATATTGCCTTATACTCCCTACATATATAGTATATGTATATCTGGTACTCTCCGATCCACACCAAACATGCAGCTGGTGTCTAGCGGCAAATAGCACCAATCGGGGGCTCTGGCTATCGCTTATCTGCTCACATACCATCGAAGGAGGCATGTGAGAGAAGGACTTGCTGAAAGAGAGGGTCGGTGAGTTTTTTGACATGTGCAGCGTAGCTTTCGCGGAGTATTGGCGCAGGAGTACAATGTCTAGAACTTCCAATCACCTTTAAGAGACTTTAGACTTTCTGATCACTACAGCGTGGTTCAGGTGGAAGTAGCTGCCATAAAGGTAGCAGTAAATCTACTGCTCCGGAGCACACTCTACTTCAAAGTGATGACTAACAAATCCGATAGTAGGACAGTGATATTTGTCTACAATTCGCTGCCGAGTCTAGTGAAAATATGTCTAAACTCTTCTTCTCTACTATTGAGGTATTTAAAGATTAGAATAAAAAGATTAGTGCCTGCCCGAAATAGAGGAAACTGTAAGGCTGATGAGCACGTTAGGACAGATAATCCAGTCTCAAACAATGAAGAATAGAAACGGGTAGGGGCTACGTTGGCTTCTTGTGGTTCACTACTGGACTGACCAGACCAGCTCAGCAAAAGTATGTTAACTACCAAAAGCTGTGCAATCACAAAGTATTTCTGGCCAAGAGTAAATCGTAAAAGGTCTAGGGAACTCTTCACTCTCAGCAAGGTCCACCTTTCAATGCTTGTAAGAGTTCTAACTGAACACTGTTCGATCGAGATTCACACATTTAGATTGAACAACCATGCCGCACTGAGGAATGAGCCATCTTACCCAACCTACCGCTGTACATTCAATGTATTGTTTCGTATACAAGTTGGAACTTTTTGCCCAATATGTATTACAACGTTTCTCAGAACAGCATCTTTCATAAAAGAATACTTTATTTGTATATTATAGGATTGCATATATGTATATAATTTAGTCTTGATAGAATAAGTAGATATTAAAGAAACGTTCTCTTCCAGAATGATTAGGCTAGGTACGAAGGCTGATCTTTGCGACGTAGACTATACTTCAACTGATATCGGTCCTTTGTAAAACCAACAGCTTCAAAGCTTTAATCTAACCTATTTATCGGAAAAACTGCTAGAGTTCATCACAAATCTTTGGAAGGTCTTAAAATGAATCCAAGTAGCAAATAATTGACAGTTGCTAAAATGACGTCCTTCGATCTTAGTCCTGTGAAAGATGAATAGTCTGGAAGAAAGTACTGAGGTGATTCTATTTCGCACGGCATATAAAGACAGTGACGATGTTCTAGCAAGAAAGTATCGCGTGAAAATAGCGGAGAGCTTACCCATTCCTAGTCTGGCGAAATTTATTAGGGAAAACGTTTTATTGTAGGTTCCTTTAAAATTTTATATTTGTGCAAGTTTTATTATGAAGTAGCTCGATAAGTCTTTGACTATGTATAAAATTAGCGCTAGGAGAGTGAACTAGTAGAAATACTACTGTGATCAAATTGAAAGGTGAATTTTGTTAAATTTTTTAAATCTTTATTTATTCTTGCAAATCCATTTCATCTGCTTCAAAGTAATTCTCTTCGGCTGCAATATACTTATGGCAACGAATTTTTCAGTCACTATAGCACTTGGAAAAATACTCCGTCGTGATGCCCATCAGAGACTTCTTCGATTCAAGTTTTATATCCTATATTGAGTCCAAACGGTGTCCTCGTAGTGGTCTTTTGAATTTGCTGAACAGCCATAAGTCACACGGGGCCAAAACATGCAAATACGGAGGTTGCGGAATAATATTTGTTGAATTTTTGGCGAAATGATCATGAATAACCAATGCAGTATGAGATGGTGCATTATCGTAGTGCAAAAACCACAAGTCTGGCCTCTTGAGGCGAACAGCTTCACGTAGACGGCACAAATCGCTCAAATAGTATTCCTTGTTGACTGTTTGGCCCGGCGGAAGGCATTTATAATGCACCACACCACGGTAATCGAATAAAACTGTCAACATGACCTTAATTTTAAAGCGACTTTGACGTGCATTGACCGGTTGTTTCGGGATCGTAAGCGCAGATCCAAGTCTCATCTCCAGTTATGATGCGTTTCATTACGTTTTGATAGTCAGAAAGCATTGTTCCACAGATGTTAACACGCCGGTCTTTTTCGAAAAAATTGAGTGTTTTTGGAACCATTCGAGATTTGACTCTTCTCAAGCCCATTTTCTCTTTCAATATCGCCTGCTGAGATCCAAATGATATGACACCAAATTTTTCCATACCAAAGCAGAGACTGTAGAATAAACCTTTGATGTGACAGCAAAACTGCACTGATTTTGATCTTCATTTTTTAATGAACTTCATAGACAGAGCTTTCCAAATCAGGGCTCAATTAGCACAAAAACATATATATACATAGAACTTTTCAAGATAGTATTCGTTAAAGGCAGTTTTAATCGTCTATTTTGTCAGTGATGAAGGGAATTTAATCAGATTGCTTTGTTTTATCACATCAAGGTTAGTTTTAGGAGAGTAGTCGGTATCAATCGGGACCAAAGATTGGTTATTCATATTAAAGTTAATGAAAAAAAAACAAATGTTAATAAATATAAGAACAAAAATTTAAAAAAAAAATGTAAATCAGAAATTTAATTAATTTACAGACAATATTAAATTATAAGCAAACCGCCAACCCTCTCTTAACCTAAATCCATACTACAATCCGCCAGCTTATCGTCTCATATCATTTGATGCGCGACAAGCAATTTGAAAACGCTTCGGCATACAATACGGGCGCCTTCGTCTGTCTTCGCCTTATTCAACCTAAAGCCCCTCGTATACAAAAATCAACAAAAGTATGTTGGCTTGTATATCTCCACCATTATAACGCTAAAATGTGCAACGCTGACACTTTGCGCGCTCAAAGCGGAATTTGTAAGTATCCGTGCTAGTGTGTTGGTGTATGTGCGTGTGTAAGGCGACCCGCATGAATTATTACCAACGTCCTGTATTGTCCTTTGCGAGTAGCGAACACTCAGCGGTTTGCTTACTTTGCACTCGCTAGCAATTCGCGTTGATAATTCCCCAAAGCAAGCTGTCAACATGGGGTTACCAGCTTTGGATTACCTCCAGGATTTGAATGTCAATTTGTAGAGGTTGATATGATACAAGTATGTTTAGTAGTGTTTCGCAGATTCTGCGGTTTAAAACTGAGCGCAAAGCTATCAATTTATTAATCTTTTTACTTCAATTTAAATTGAATCGTTATTTTGAAGAAGAATTTATTTTTTTTAAGATCTCTAATTTGTCTGGTTACTCTTTTACCACCACCATAAATCTTTTCAAACAAATTAGGCTCTACTTAAGACTAATTAATGTGATACAAAAATGTATATAAAATTTACCAAGGAAAATATATATTTACATAAAAATTAAGGCTATTCGGAATAAGTGCGGCCTAACTTAGCTGAAGCTTTAGTTTGTATCTATATATGCCTATGTACATCTTCTTAAACATTTATCTCCGTATGTATCATAGTGTCTTTTCATTTCTTTTAACTTCATTTGGCAGATTTTTGTCAAGACAGGCTGTGCGTCTCATTTCACTCACCCTACCATCTCCCCAGCCATGTGATTGCCAAGATGAAATGGCAACGGAATTTTGCTATTTTGTTGTGAAAATACGTGCTTGGACTAAATTTATTACTTATTGCGATCCCCAAAGGTTCATTGTCATGAGCTACAAAGTTTCTTTTTTATACATTTCTTAAATTTCTGCTGCGCTTAGTTTTCATAAAGTTTACTATTTGCGTTAAGAAGGAATTTGAAGGAAATTAAAGTTTTGAACTAATTGCGAAGAAACGAAAGTTAAAAAGATATGTGGAAAAGGATATTCGGTAAAGATTATATACATTTTGTTTCTTAAAGTTATAATATGAGGAGTAAAAAATATAAAGTCATAAAATGATAAAAAGAGAAGTATAGTTGTGGGTGTTTTAAAAGTGAGTTTAGCTTTGTAAGTCTCGCTATCCACGTTTTGCTAATTTATTACAAATTGACTTTTCCCATTACTCTATTACTTAGAATATATTGCCTACAAAGTCAATGGTTACCTCGCGTGCGCTTAGCAGGCGTTGCTTGACAACCAATCTCTACGCGACTGTCTTCTGGACTAGATTACAGCGTAGGAGATCAACTGACGCGAGTTCCCTTTGCCACATTTAATGGAGTTCTCACAAGCCATTGTCCAGTAACCATTTTGCTACATGAATAAAAATCCAGGCGGACGCAAATTGTCAAAGTTGTATGAAAGAAAGTGAGGTGGAAATATTCACGTCAGTTCTCGTTCATTTTCCAGCTTTTGCAAGACAGAAGTTGAAACGTCTCGGCGAGCTTGCCTCTGGCGAAATAGGAGGCATATCCGAAACTGACATTAGTCACATCGACAAGTGAGAGTTCGAAACGTTTCGAAAATCTTACCTCTGGTGAACCAGGGGATATATCCGAAACTGACTTTGGTCATATCAACAAATTTAAGATCGGCTCAAAGCGCTTCGTCGATTTATGAGGATCTTTCTGATCAATTTTATAGGACTACAAGGTGTCATAACGGACCGGCTATAAGCTGTACAAGTAAGATCCCTGTTAGTAACGACCTTTTAACCTAAACCACTTAAGTCAATGATTACTCTCTTAGCCTCTCCAATTCACAGACATTCTGGGTCTCAATATTTTATCAATATCAAGACATTATCAATAATTTATTGATAAGATAATCTGTCAATTACCAAATAGATGACACTTATCGGCCAGGTACTACATCAAAAAGATCTGTCATGCTATTCCTCTTGCGATGTTCTGTTTAAACAGGGATTCCAGTGCAAATAGAAGCTTGTTTTTGTTTAAAAACATACATATTCATTGAAATATGTAAGTTCATGACTCCAACTGATGGATGATAATGCACAACGTTCATCTCAAGGAAAAAAACAATGCTAATGTTTCGAATAAGAGACACGATAATGCACTCAAAACGTTAGAAAATATTCCTCAAATAACTTTGAGGAATGCTGTTCGGCTTAATTGTTTTTGACCGAATATAATTTCGGGTTCATTTCGGGAACGTTCGATAGCCACATTCTGAGAACTCATTCTTCTTCTTTATTGGCGTAGACACCTCTTACGCGGTTATAGCCGAGTTCACAACCAACGCGCCAGTTGTTCTTCCTTTTCGCTATTTGGCGCCAATAGAAGTTTCCAATATACCAGGTCTTTCTCAACTTGGTCTTTTGGTGCTTTTTTTAGAACTGGAGTGTTTTCATTCATACTGACGAACCGCTGTCTCTGCTCATCGTTCCATCAAATGCGTAGAAGTTCACGTAAGTGGGTAAAGTTCTCTATGCACCATTCACTTGAGAGTGGCCAGAAACGATTCTTTAACAACAGCTTACGACTTTCAGTCTTAGACTAAGTATCCTCTGGGTGGCAAATAACATCCGTTTGAAGCCGAGCTAAAGCGAGAAGGCGAAACATCCCCTCCACAGGGTTGTGCGCAGGGTTTGGGACTAGCCACGTAAAAAACATTATCAATGAAAAGAAGAAAACAATCTCGGTTGAGAGACACCATTTCTGAGAACGCAGTAATCATATGCGGTTGTTCCGATTCCTAACATAAAAAAATTGATCGCTCGATATCTTTTACAAAAAAGTAAAAGACTAAAGGAATAGGCTTAAGAAAGAACCAGATTTTTTTTATCTCAAATATTAAAAAGGAAAGACAAAAAGTTGAGAATAGGACAGGGTTGATGAGTTTATAACAAAATTTTTACAACTAAACTGTTTGCTCTCGATAATTTCTAACTAAATTCCTATTTTATTTGAGAAGTGAAAGTACATAACGAGACCTCAAGAATGAGTGAGAACTATTCTACTCACATTTCAGACATAATAACGAAATAAAGTATGATTACGGGTAGAAATAGCTTTCTACAAAGCTGGAGTATTTTTTATATATTAAAAACAGAAATCTAGTGACAAGCTCTTTCAAAATACTAATCCGATACTTCCAACCTTCACTTTAATGTCAGACCTTTTAAATATCATCCAACCTTCCAGAAAAAATAAACACCGAAATGCTAAGCTTTTGGCAAACAGCTGATACCACTGAATACAGTTAATAACAGCACATCACCCAGGCAAGTCAGGCTCATCTTACTGTTCGCTAACTTTCTTTGCTGCCACAACTTTTATCTGGCATTTCCGAGGCAAGCATTGACTGGCACGTCGGCAGCCGGCAGTCGGCAGCCTGTCATGACGACAGCGGCGGAGAGTTAAACATGTGAGTTTGTTGAACCGGAAAATGAGCTAATTTACGCTTCAGATACGCACACAAAGAAACCAAAATATCTTTTCCCTACTCACTTTCTTCGCTTCAAGAAAGGAAGAATGAAGAAATGGCAAATGGCGAATGGCACGTGCTTTGCCGTTGACTGCGAAGAAAAAAGTGAGCGGTAAGCAAGATGGTGTTGCAATCAGCATAGTTTTTTACGCATTTTTCGAATTTTTCCCCAATTTGGTTTCGGTGGCCTTATGAGTTTTGACCTTAATTTCGGGTTGTTTGTTTGAACGTTGGTTTTCTTTCTTGTCGTTTTTGTGGTGATTGATGCTTGTGCTAATTTGTGTTGAATTTAAGGAAGGCGTGGCAGTCATGTGTGTATTTAAATTGTTATGCTTTAGTGAATATGGAAGCTTGAATTGTTTCTCTTTTTTCTTGTAATTTTTTATTTGCGGTATTTATGCCATATGTTTTTATGAATATCAGTAAATGTGAAAATATTCATATAATATCACTCCACATGCTACAAATGAAAAATCAATATGAAATGCGGCGCTAATGTGGCGCAACAGCTGCCGATTCCTCTTTCCACATTGACTGTGCTACATTGGTGCGCCACTTCGTTTAACATTCTGCGCCGTCTATATGGTACTTCAATTGTCGTTAGTTGGCTCTAATAAAGTGGATATTAGAACTTTTATGATAATAACGGGCGCTAAAATTTATGCGGCGGAAAAATTATGTCAACGCCATTAGGAACTTATTAAAAGTAGACGCTCAAAGAAAAGATACCATACACATGTATAACAGTGTTGCCACAAATCTAATATTACGCTAAAAAATGTTGATACTTATTAGAGTCAAAAGAGCTGACCAAAGAGAGGGTTATATATTTATGATGTCGAATCTTCAAATGCATTCCCGAATCGCGAAATCTGTTAGTACAATTCGTACGACTATTTCTTAAAGTTTAGGGAGCACAATTTTGTCCGATAACATTAAAAAGCTCAGCAAAAAATTGGAAATGGTATACACTATGAGCTTGTTTGAAATCCATCTTGTGTTAGATCAAATAGTATTGACTTGTTTATTTAAGATCTTCAATTTATCCGATAACTTCGCTGCCATTGAAACCACAAACAAAAACTCTCACAAAGTTTTGTGAGATCCATTTACACTTTATTTAAAACAGTTTGAACAGACCTTCGTGAAATACTGTATTCTAATAATTTTATTTATAATAATATTTATTTAATATGATCGACCCGTTGATAAATCGACAGGTTCTTCGAAATATTGAACGATGCCAGGTTTTAGTAGGCTTAAATATCATACATGGCTCCACTACTTTAAATTCATCGCAAAACATCTTAGGTCACCCTGTAAAAATTCCCACGAAGTTTTAAGAAAACTATAAATTTTTTTCAAATAGCTCGAATAGTCCCATATACCTTCTTATTGCAATGATCTTTTTTAAATACGATCGATCAGTTGATAAATCCATATGTTCTTCGAAATATAGATTGATGTCAGTTTTAATACCCTTAGATATCGCACATGTTTTTATTATTTTCAATTTGTCGGATAACTCCGTCGTCCATTCTAATGGGTGATCCAAGTAGAGATACTCTTTCAATAGCCTATAGAGAACTTCTTCGGTTTGCTACCAAAATCATGTGATATCAACCGTTAGATTCCGTGGGGATATGTAAAGTCTAAAGTCTATGCGGACAATCCCGCTTCAATACAGGCCTTGGAACAAAACATCACGTGTATCATTCGCCAGTTACCAGTCGAAATGCTCGAACGAATCATTAAAAATTGGACTCAACGAATGGAGCATCTGGCCAACATTTGAAAAAGATAATCTTCAAAAAATACATGTCAAAGAAATCTTCCTTCGAATGATATTAAATATTCCGGACTAAATTTGAATTTGAAGTATAGAGAGATCTATGCAAAATTAGTTAAATTTTAAAAAATCTCAGTACCATACATAGACAATATTTCGATTGCTGGAATCATGGGTTATTAATCTAGAGTTTTTTGCCCCCCACTGAACTTCTGCGCATTGCTTCACTATAAGCTTCATTTTTCGGTTAGTCTTTCTAATTTTCGTTTGACTATTTCTGATGACCGTTTTTGTACTCATAATGGAGTATATTAAGTTTGCGGTGAAGTTTGTAACACCCAGAAGAAAACGTTAAACGCTGATTCATCAAAATCAAGTTCTTGAGTGGGTATGGGTTTGTGAAGGGTATTATAGTTTCGATACAACCATAGTTAAAATTTTTTCTTATTTTATTTTGACCAAAGTTCGTTCTTATTAAATAAACTTTTTTTTTGACCTGGCACGGGTTTCTCTTAGAGACTTCCCAATATTAAGAGTTAACTACAACATATGTTGATCAACATACATATGTTGTAGTTAACTCTTTCTGAAGGTTGTAGATTCCCCATGATAGTTATAAGAACAAAGCGGGAGCTTAGTTGGAAATATTTGTGACTAAACAACTGATAATGAGTAATACAGCTTTCAGCATGTGCGATTTGAGACATTGAAATCTACATCATATCCATATAAATACTATTTTTCAATAAAACGAATTGCTTTCCTTGCAATTTTTGTCTGCATCTTTGTGGATATTGACCGAATCTGAACTCAGCTGAATACAGTTGTGGAGAACCGAAATCATTTCAAGCTCCAGTTTATATAAAAGGTTTTTTTGCAGAAGACCTTAAAATATCTCAATGGACTTTAAAGTTAATTTTCCTGAGCCACATAGTGTATTAATGACTCCATAAATATTTTACTGCATTCTTCGTTCACATTTTTCTGCTCATGGGTAGGGTTTTATTTCAAGACAAAGTTCTTTGTAGGACCAACACAAAATCGCTTTAGTCAGCTTAGTAACATCTCAAGAAAGTAAACTTCAAAAGGCATATGGCCACCATACACCCTTCTCAATGATACAAATAAGCTTCAACACAGCACAGAAGCTATTGAAAGCGCGCAGCTGCCACTCTGCGAGAAAAATATCACAAAGAGTACGCACTTACACCGAAAAGCATAAACATTGCGGCAGTGAACTGGTGTGAGCGCAAATTAAGTTGTAAAACTTAAGAACCGGAATGGTCAATAAAAGCAGCGTGAAAATTACTATTTTATCATAAAGCGGCTGAAATTAGCGCCACAAAGCAATTAATTGCGACAATTTAAGGTCAGTGTTTTGAGGTTAAGTAAAATTTAACGCATCAAAGTTTGGCGTGTAATAAAGGCAAATCAACAAAAACAGCTCCGCTGTGTAACGGGCAATGACCGGACCGTTAGTATTGTTGTGACACGTGACCAAGCTGATGCTGCCGCCGGCGTAAAAGCCGTCTGCGCTGTCAAATTGAATTTTAAGTCAATTAGCAAACAACTGGCGCTGACTGCAAAGGAAGCAGACACCAGCAATGGGCTGCTGGTGGAAGTGGTGCGAGAAATGGGAGCGTTGCAGAGGCAGCTTAGAAGTGCTTGAGTCCTTAAAGATTGATCCGAATGAAACAATAAATCAAGCTGTGTTGCGGTGCTTCTAACATGTGATTTATAATCGAAAATTAACTAAACGACAGCGAACAGACGGTAAAACAACCGCAATGGCATGCACTCGGCGAACTCGTGAGTAGAGAAAAAACAGCGGATTTTTGACTTTTTGAGCTCTGCGCTTACAACAAGTGTTTAGACTGCTTGTATTTCACGCTGCAGATAACAGCCGAATCATTTTTGTATTTTCACGAATAAATATGTTTTTATGTATGACTATATGTCAGTGTATACGTGAGTTTGTATGTGTATGTACGGTTTAATGTTAGCAAACTGACATGCCAACCCACACACACACGCCTTTCAGGTCGCAGCCATGCAAGTAAACTGCAATTTGTAATTGTAACGGTCACGTGCTGTGTACCGTTATTGTTTGACAGTTGAGTTGTGTGCTTGCGAACGGTGGGTCATGGCAAATAAAAAATTTATAACCTGATCATCATTGATGAATAACCAACGAACGCACACCAATAGCCTGGACATCAGTTTAGATATGCATATATACACACATATATTCATTGTGCGTGTGTACGTGTGTACCAGCAATACCTATGTGAATCCATCGATCCCCGCCACCAATCAGCGTTAAATGAATGGTTTGCCTATAGTTGGAGTGTTTTCACCCTGTTTTTCAGAAAAGAAGGGTGCCAGAGAAGGGCTCCACTTGAAAACTTCCACCACCACAGTTCCCTGCGGTGGAGCTCTTTGAAAGCATTTAACTGCTGTTTGTCTTGGGTGGAAAAAATGCATGTCAGTCTGCCAGTCATCCCTGGAGTATTGATTGTCTACTTTGACATGTGCATCCTGCAGGAAAACTAAGTGACTGGGGACTGGATAAATTATAGACAACTCAGCTCACGTAGGTATCTGAAGTAACCGTTGTAATAAGTGCAACCTCTGGTTTCAAAGAAATGAAAATTACTTCTTAAGTCAACTTAGTTAACTTTTGATTTCAGAATTCAGAACAAAATCACCAAATCGCAAACCCACTTTTGACTATTTTTTATTACTCACAGTTCTCATAGAAAGAAAGAGATACAATATTTAACCGCTAGGAAGAGAGCCTGTTGGACAGTGTCCAGTCAAAACACCTACTGGACCTTGAAGGACCTCGTACGGTTCATTACGGGCCAAAAGTATCTTGCAGTCAAACAAGTTCTGGTTGTTTACCAGCGCTTGCTGAGCTCACTTCACCTCACTGAAGGAAGCAGCATGACATGATAGCCATCTCCTCTTGAAAGACGCTACAGTGGTCTGGTAGTCTAAAACTAGGCATGATGGACAGCTCCCGACAGAAGACACCACCTCCTATTTAAATACCTTCTTACTTTTGAACGAGCGGCTTGTTTGCGACCGAAAAATTGTTTGATTTATAAAACAAAAATTACAATGACCTTACTTGGTATTTTATGTTTACAATTTATTCATGGCTATGGATTTATTGACAGTGTTTTAGAAGTGTTTTGGGGAGAATATATTATATTACCTCAAACCCAAGTATTTGAGAGGAGTCGCCCATCCACCTCGGTTTATAAAGATGACCTCCAAAAAATTAAAGAAACCATATTTGAAAGCCATAGAAATAGCAGAAAATCTCAAAATCTCTTATGTATCGACTCAGTTAGGCTAATATTTTGCGTATGAAGCGTGTTAATGCTGGGCACGTACCAAAAGATCTGAACCTTTTCCAAAAACAACGTCGAGTAGAGGTCGCAAAAGAAATGTTTGACGAGGTAGCTGACTAGATGACTAGAAACTTTCATACAATCTAGCGAATGGCGCTCCGGAATTGAAAACCAAAGAATAGATTTCACTGAAAGTACTGACGGCCATCACTCCCGAGGATTAAATGTAATAAATGTATGAAAATTGTATAGGCTCAAAAGCTTATTTTGAAGACAATAATAAACATATATACGAAAGAGGTTCCCTACTTATTTTCGTCTTCCAATAAGATAGGGGATTAATGTTGAGGTTAAACTTCAGTCTATTTAATATTAAAATATTATTCTCTATATTACTTCTGAAGAAAAGTCTTGATAAGTGATTAATTGTTCAAACAATGGAAGAATTTAGGAAACTGACAATTAAAAGCCAATAGGACTCCTATATAACTGTTCTGTTGAAATATTCATTATTAAATTTTAGTTTCTGGGCTCTACTATTTATTAGAGCTTGTAGCTTTTTCCAAAAATTTTGCTTAGCCAAAATTTTTTTAAGCACTAAGGCTCTGCTTAGATAAGAAAATGGTAGAAATATGTGATAGAAATCCCTTGATTCAGCACAATTTTCTGATTTTATTCATTTAAAGGTACAATAAGTAATTTGTTCACGAATTTTGGTGGGATATTCCAAAGTATGAGCTCTCAAGTGTTTAAGCCTTGATTTCGCAAACGGGGGACAATCAAGAAGGAAGTGTTGAGATGTTTCCAGCTCGTCTTCATCCATATAGCTTCTCAAGCTGGCTTTCGGTGAGATTACCAATCTTAAGTCATGGGCGCCGATGGAGCAATGACCTGCTAGAACTGCCACAACCTATGAACCTATAGTAGCCCAATGCTGTCCGAGCCTACCCAAGCCCAGCTAGCCAGTAGCAGCCTACACGAACCGTTCCCAATTCCAAGTTAATTCACTTTCAAAAAGCATTTAGATTAAGCCAAATTGGGGTACGAATTAAAGTAGCAATAATTAACACCCGCAGGGCAAAGCTTTCAAAGGGAAAAGCAAAAATGAATTAAGCATGTGATATGGAATAAATACAAATGAGTCAGAGGCGTAGTTAGGATTACTATAGAGATGTTTATAAAAAAATTTCCTATATACTTTTGGACTTTTAATAAACTAAAATGTTATAAGTAATGCCAGATGAAGAATATAAGAAAGCGGGATAATAATATTTTAATAAATCCATGAAAAATAGAGTTCTCAGAAAGTCGTAAGCAGTGGCTTCTGTAGGTAGGAGTTATAATTTTAAATATATATGTATGTATATTTGAAATAATTAGGTAATATGCATGATTTGCTTTTAAAAAAATAAGAACTTAATATCATACAGTTGAAAGAGGGTCTCTACCTTTTTTCAAGCTCTGGCATTGTTCTATCTCACTACTTCACTGCTTGCTATTAAGCATGTGCTTAACCATTACTTTATGGTACATAACTTCATTAAAGGACAATTTAATTTATTTTCACAGTTAACATTTGTGATGCCAATGCAAAGCTTTCAAAGTGCGCAAACAAGTGTGGCGAGCGCAGAGAAATTAAACGGAAAATATTTCTAGGGTCTGAGCAATGCTCGTAAACACAGCCAATAATATTCATTGCCCGCTGACCGAAGGTGACCAAACGGGATCAAGAGCAAGGAATACATGAGCGCAAGTAGAGTTCAACACACTACCACTACCACATACATACACATAAATACACATGTTGGGGCAAGCAGCTGGCGTTGGCAGATTAACATGTCCTTTTTGGTTCATAAACTTGCCAACACTAAAAGGTGAAATGTGTGGTCACAGCGAAAGCAGCTAATAAATTCCGCTTTCCTTGTGCGCAACAACAACAATCACATTTGAAACAATGAAGAAGCAACGTTGTATGGTTTATGCTCTTACACTTACACATGCATACATACCTACATATGTATAAGAGTATGCTTTTAGTATGGCCATAAACATTTTGTGGTTCATTTCTTGATGCGTGGCGAGCACAGTAGCTTTTTGTTGTTGTGCTACACTTGTGTATGTTTGCATGAGTAATCACAGCTGAGTGTACGCTTAATTAATGCTACACTATTAATGTACACAGTAGCATACTTCCGGGCGCACAAACCTAATTACGCTCATATTCTTATGCGTGCGGTGTTCCACTTGTTCAGTTCAGCTTTCTGAGACTCCGGCATGCATATATATTAATAACACGGTTTGTAAATAATTTTTATTTATTTAATTAAGCATGTCATGTACACTCACGGGCATAATAATAGGAATATGATTTGTCTTTAGCGCGCTCATAAATTGCCACGTCGCATGGTTAGCGCATTCTGGCGGGGCAACGCGTACGCTTCATTGAATTAACTCGTTGAACATGTCTGCTTTCACCTACCGTTTTCACTTCTATCCACAAATCGTTGGCTGCAGCAGCTGCGCATGTAACAGCTATGCGAAAGTCACAAAACAAAAGCACCCCAATTTATATTCGACTTTCGGCGGACTATTGCCGCTATCCAGAACTGATGCTACGTACTGGTGCAAGTATTTGCTTAGGTACACCCACATATCATTCTGTAATTTGCACTATACAAATAATGATTGTTAGACTATATCTATCGGAGTAATGTGGGTGTGGGGCGAGAATTGCGAGGCGAGCAATTTGTGCTATCCCTTTTTATTTCCACGGCAACAACAGTAATGACAACAACTACCACTAAGAGTTAGTTTAGCTGTCTGTCGGTCGCATGTGCAGCTTGCAATTCGTTATCCTTAAATAAATTATCGCCTCATATGGCAATATTTGCTGCGAATCGGTATTGCTTTGTGGAAATGCACGCGCTTACTATGACTTTATTGAACTTTGCCGGCATTGCAAACGTTTAACACAATGGCGTTTGTGAAGTTTTATTAAATCGTTGGTCAGACAACTTTTTGACGTTTTAAATGGAATAGAATTTATTAGTTTGTAAGTAATTGATGTGGCTAAGTTATAAGAAATACCAAGTGAGAACGTGAAATACATACAAGTTCAAAAAGCATGTGTGTTTTTGGCTAACGATTCGATACCTTACAGCTTCTAGTTTTGCTTTTTAATGAAAATTTTTGAGCCTTATTAAAAAGTTTTCAGAAAAAATAGATTGTGAACAGAATTGACGACATTTTCTACTTCAAAAGGAAGTCCCAGTTTATTATGAAATTCAACCGTTGTTTAGCGAATTATAATGCTAAATCCCTATGAGAAGAAGCCTAAAATAATTAAGTTTTTCCGAAATATTTATGAAATTATCCATTTACCATGCAAAAAACCCTCCACGATTCTCATTTTACTGAGGAAAATTATAGCCGACTTCCATTGGCCGCTCTTTCTGCTCGCTAAGTTTGAACTTTCTTTCTTGTAAAAAAATTATATTCAGTTTAAACAATTTTTTTTTAAAAAGTTCAGAATTTCTTTGTTAATAGAGTATGTTTGTAACAATAAAAAATTATGATAAAATTTTGATTTTTTATTTGAGTATAAAATTTTTGAAAAAAAGGCTGTTTTTTACCCGAAGGAACCCATGTAAGCCCGAAGCGAGGCAGCTAATATGTCTAATTTTCTATTGAATTTCGTTGCATCGCAAATTACTTTTTGAGTTTATGTTGATCAGAAAAAAGTTAGCTACAATTTTATTTTTGATAAATATGCTTTTCTACTTCTGCAGTTGTATATTTCTTGTCGATATTAAATCCTTAAAGCTTACTATTACATAATCTCCAACAAAATTTATAATTTGATATTGATAATATTCATTGTCAATACTAGCAAGCAATTGGTATTAGTATACGGCCTTATATCATCAAGAAAAATACACTACTCAAGTTAATGATATGTTTCTATACTTCTTTGTCTTTGTCATGAAAGCTCGATCAATTTCATCGGTTGATAGCGCCTATTGTGGACTATCATAGCCACTCAGAGGCTTAGGAAGAGATTTTTATGAGAATATGAGAATAGTTTTGGTGATTAAATATTTTTGAAGTGGCCGTTTTTTATAAATTTGTGGATAGTTATTTGATTAACCAATATATGTTTATTAGAACTGGTGGGTTTATAAAGAACTCAAAGAACTCAAAAACGAAAAAATCACTAATAATTGACTCGCTCTCATGTATACATATATACCTATCGAAATAAATTTAAATCTGCTAATAAATAGTAACTTAGGGTTTAGGAAGCATTTTAAGGCGTCTCCGTGCCACTTCGTAAGAGCGTTTCATGTTGTTAAACTATTTATCTTTGGATTTTAAAAATCAGAATATGAAAACATTTTATCCTGCACTCGGGAAGCATATATTCATAATGTTGGTGAGTTTACTGTCAATAAACTTCCCGGGGGTTGGTATTGCAGTTGAGCGTAATATATTATAAAGCTGTAATTTGATACACCAGAACCTTTGGTCTAAAATTTTTTAAAAAGTAGGCATAGCCTCTCCCCAAATAGGCCCAATGCTTATATGAAATTCAATCAAATTTTCTCAGAACAATTCTTTTAGGCAAATCATTTGACAGAGATTAAATGGGTGAAATCGGATTATCACCACACCCACTTTCCATATTACGGTTATATTGAAAACTAATAATAGCGAGATAACGCACTTGTTAGTCAGAAGCATTAAATTTCTCAAAAAAGATTATAGGGAAGGATTTCATTAGAGGGGGTATAAATCTTGAATAATGGGCTTGGCACAACCCACCTTTAGATAAAACACTATAGCTCAGGAAGTATTCCACCGAAATTGGTCCATAAAGTTGTAATGACTTGCAGTAAAGAAATCAAGCACCAATGAAGTTATTGGAAGAAAACTTTTTCCAAATATTAGCCTTAATATGTGATATCTAATAGCTTAAATCACATACTCGGCATTTGTGGACTTGATAAGTTAGGACCGATACTTATCAAGTCCACAAATGTCGAGTATGTGATCAGATGGCCTAGGGCTGACTATTTGTCGATGATAACGTTCAATCTCTAAGATAAACAATGAAATTTATAACACGCCTTTCCTAGTGAGTCCTGGTGGTAAAGTGGGTGAAATCCCTCATATGAGAACATAGTATTAATAGTGTTTCTTTATTTCAAAATCCCAATATTAACTGATACTTCGTTTGACCATAAGAAAAAACAAACAGTTTTTCGTTGACAAAGAAAGAAAGCAGATGTTTTAACAAGCATTTACTCAAATAATAATATTTTTTAATTCGGTGGTTTCAGCAGTCGTAGTTTTAAAGGCAAATACACACACATATACACCGCATAAAAAAGTAATTCCAATGGGTAAACTTTCCTTGCGTATCCTAGAAAAGTTGGGTGGTGATGAGTTGACAACGTTAAGTGTCAAGTACTTGGAAGTAAAGAGGCAAGTGACAAGTGGCTTGTGGCACACTTAAAGTAGTTCAACAACAAAATATAAACAAATATAAAAGGAAATATACATATATGATAGATATGAGACAATATTATATATACATATGAATAATATATACATCCTGTGTTCAAAAAGGTGTGAGCTCAGGCTCTTGACAATTCATTAGGCTTAAAAGAATGAGAGACAACAAAAAGTTTAAAGCAACAGCAACAACTCTGCAAATATTATAAGTATAAAAATGTCATAGAAGTTGGCTTTTAGTTATAAATAATAAAATGGACATAATCCTCAGTGTGAGTTTCTCAAGTAAACAATGAAAATGAATAAACTGGACCACAAGTCAAATAAATATAATTTAAGTATTTTTGTTTCCTTAGAAATGTTTCCACAAGCATACAAGCATATGTGCATACAAAGGAAATGCTGAGGCTCATAAAAGTGACTGAAGTGCTTAGCAAGAAAGTGAGTGAGTGGCGTATAAGTGAGCGACCGTCTTGTTTGAGTAACTAAACAGACGAGCGGGACACAGCTTGTTAGTTTCTTACGCTACTGCATACATTATCAGTTTTATGTGTATGCATAATCTTGGCTTACGGCCTATGCGCCTGAGTGTATGCCTTTGACATTTTGTCTTCATGGCAAATGTTTATTTAATGGGGTAGGAAAATCTTGCTTTCACTTCAGCGATGTCCTTTGCTTTACACATATGCATATATGCATGTATTCGTCTTTCTATTCACATATATAAATATATATGTATAAGTGCCATGGGTCATTAGTGTGTCTGCGTGTACTTTGGATTGCCATAATATCCAACCTAAAATTCTAAGAATTTTGTCATTGTGCGGCTGTTTTGTGGTTTTCTACGGTTCATGCTTAAAGTTACGCATACCGTTATGTGAACGCTGAAACTTTCATTTAATCGTAATCTTTATAAATTATTGGGCGTGATAATGTATACATATTAGGGTTAATACTAAGTATGTGGCAGTAATTGCATTGTTATTTGGCAAATGATTAATGTGGTTAGTAGAACATGCTTTCGGGATGAGTGATATTATTGCTAATGTGACAATATTAGATAAATTAAGTTTATATTTTGATACAACCCTTTCCATACAAATGCTGAATTAGGGAAATTTGAAGCAAGAAAATTCATAAATAACAAATATCCCATAATTTTATTCGGTAAATTTATATGGCAGATATATGTCTATACCTATATGAATATTGAACTATTGTCTTGAATAATATTCCACTTCAAATTACGCAAGAAAGTAAAAAGGCTTTTCATAGAAGCACTTCATTTAGATTGTTCAGCTTATATGGCAGTTATATGTTAAAGTGGGCCGATATCCGACAGATCTTGCTGATAGAAGAACGTGTGCAAAATTTCAGATCGATATCTTAAAAAAACTCAGGAACTAGTATATGTACAGATAGACGGACGTGGCTAAATTCAGCCCGCCATGCTGATATTTTACGTACACGTAATATAGGTAAAGGGTTTTTTCATAGGGCCAGCAAAGGACGCCATATTTTTTCCCGCTCTTTTGACATTTTTCTTCAGTTAGGTTTGGCATGTCCATGGAAAAATATGCGATCAAGCAACGAGTTGAAGTTTCTAAAATTCACTACCAAAATTCGGGTCAGTGGTCTCAACTTTAAGAGCGCTACGTCCAATTTGTGGTCATCATAATCATCCTGTCAGATCAAAAATTGAGCGTCTAGTGGAAAAATTTGAATCCACAAGCACAGCATAAAATGTTTCCCTTCAAGTGAGACAAAAAAGTGCCCGTGGTGTCCAGAATATTGCTACCGCTATCGCATCAATTGAGGAAGACCCAAATCAGCCTCTCAAGCGTTGGGCATCTCTATGACGTCGTTGTGGCGAATTTTGAGAAAAAATCTTGGCTTGCATCCTTACAACATCAAATTGACGCAACATACTTCATGAGTCACCAAAGTCATCTTGAAAAATTTCGGTTTGGTGCGGTTTATAGGCCGGCGGCGTTATTGGGTCGTACTTCTTCCGTGATGATAAAGACCGGCACATTACTGTGAATTGGAATCGCTACTCCTCAATGATAACTAAATATTTTTTGTCCGAATTGGATGATATGGACTTTGACAATATGTGGTTCCAAAAGGATGGTGTCACAAGCCACACAGCGAATATTGCAATCTGTTTATTGAAAACTAAATTTGCTGAAGGTGTTATCTCACGAAATAGCCCAGCCCGTTAGATATTTTCCTATGGGGCTACGTCAAATCTATGGTCTATGCCAAAAAGGCAGCCTCGATTGATGAACTTTGTACGAATATCGAACGTACTATTGCAGTAATTTTGGCATATTTATGCTTGAAAGCCGTTGAAATTGGTGATAATCACAACTTAACTGAGAGGTCATAATTTGAAAAATGGCCTGGAAGCTATATTACTTTGAGGTAAATTATCTTAACGACCTAGGAAATGCTCATTCTTAGACGAAAATGGTGATGTGACAGATTTGAATATCCGAACATAAAATGGTTTATGTTTATTGGAATCGCCTCAAAAAACTTCTTTAAGTTGTCGAAAAAGTTTCTTCCGCCTAAAATAAAATATTAAAAATCAACTCTTGGACTAATGGAAAATTCTATGACATTAGTCAGGATTCAAAACAGCTTTCAGCTAAGCTACAACTTTCTTCAAATATTTCATTTTGTGACGAAATATTCTACCGCAAGGAACTGCATATGCATATATGTAGCAACCATACGGAAGATTCCATCAGTTTCATCACCTTGCAATACATAACTTCAAACTAAAACCAACAGTGTCTCTAAAAAGTAGTTATGTACATTTTCTAATAACCAACGAAAGCCAGCTGGCCAACTTTATTACATGTAGCTAATTTACATTTATCCTCTTAACTAACTTGAAACGTGCTGTACTGCCAAACAACAAAACTTCAGACCAAACCCCACACCGAACGAGTACAAATAACATCATATATTTTTATGAATACAGCCGCAGATTAGCATAAATATGGTTGTTGATTTTTTCCAACAGATTAAGCAAGGCAGCAAGTTGGAAAATTTTTACAAGCGACAACAACAGACATCTTGCCGAATGACAACCGGCGAAAACACTACGCTTGAAGAACTATGGAACTTCCTGAGAAAATCATAACCAGAGCATACAAAGTCGCGAACAGACATCATAGTAACGCGACACAGCATGTGAGATGGTAATCTAAACAATACTTCAGTCGAGAGGAATTTCGCTGTAAACATGAACACGAATGACAAGTGACTTGATGATAACGCTGATAGCATTGACACCAACCGAGCAGCTCGCAGCAAGATGAATAAGGCACGAAAAAGGAAGAAGAATGTCGTAAGACACACCACATTACAAGCAAGTAAGTGTGAGTTGCAAGGAAAAACTTTCTTTGTTATCGTGGTGTTAGGCACTTAAGGTCTGCTGGGTGGCGGGATGGCTTACAGGCGTATAGTTTGAATTAATATACGAGTGTGGGGTGTTTTGTGGACTAACAACAAACTGGGTGGTTGTTTACGGACACTTTACACAAATAAAATGATAATGATTGACAAATAAAGGGCCGAGAGGCTATCAGGCCCACAAGAAAGCTTGTGCGACTGTCAAAGCGCCCCAAAATGGAGTGTGAGGCCTTAAAGGGAGAACATTACGTGGATATTGGAGTGAGGGAGATTTCAGCAGTAGAGGATGAAGCAACTCAGGGTGAATAACGAAATGACTTTGATATTGCTTGCAGGGAATGCAAGTGGAGAAATTAGTATAAAAGCGTTTTAATTTTGTAATTAAAGATTAGCCGTTACAACAAGTTTATTCGGTGGAAACTTTAAGTGGCTTAATGATGTGTTCGTTGATAACTTTTTAACTACACACTTAGATGATTTCGCAGCTGATTTATTTACTGATTTGTGTTATGGTTCTCACACTTCAGTCAACTGTGAAGTATTTCTGTTTTGAATCTTTGCATATTTTTTTTTATTTTTCCTTATTTTATTTTGTTGTTTTTTTTTACAAGGTTAAATATGATTACTCTCAGTAATCAAGTCCCCTCTTGAATTAAAGGAAGCTACTGAAATATCATACGATTGTACCTCGCACCAAAGGTGGGGCTGGATCTCACTTGAATTCAAATTTGGTATGTTGCGATACACGAAAAGTTTTTTATATGGATCATCAGATTCTCAAATATTCAGGATTTCAAAAGGTGGATAGCAAAAGAGAAAGCGCCTAGATCATTCCATTTCGTCTTCCCTCATGCAGGTTTGGCCAAAAGCGTCCGACGAAATATTTATTCGCACAGCATATGTACGCATTGGACAGTATCGAGTCTGCACACACACAATTGCATCGAGACTGACTTTGCTAAGAGCAAGTAGTGCACAGGACCTTCCACTTCACTCTGTGTCAAAAGGATGTAACAGCCGCACAAGTTGCCTTGACATCACTCTATCTCTCTCTATCCGGCGACCAACGCATTTTCCGAATGAAGATATTAGATACATAGAAAGGTGATCTATCTAATGACTACGGGAGGATACTGAAACCAGCCATATACATGGACAACCAGGCGGAGTTGCTTGCCTTTTCGACACCACAGATCAATTCCGAAGTAGTCAACAACTGAAGGAGAGCTTTAAGCTTACCAGGCAGACCAAATCCATTTGTCCCTAATTTGGGTTCCCGGTCAAAGGAACATTTTCGGCAACGGTCAAAAGGTAGAAAAGTTGGCAAAGCTAGGAGCCTCTTTAGGTCAATCCAAGGCGGCGTCAATACAATATCTAAATACTACTAGGAACGATTTATAAAAAGTGAAGTAAAGTTTTATATGCATTTTGAACAAATCGTGAAGAGTAAATGGGGCACAACAACAATCTCCAAGATAACCAAGAAAATATGATCGAAATGTGACAAGAAGAGAACTAAGGTCCGGCTATCTAGGTCCAAAAGTGTCATACTTGTATATAGATTTACAACTACAATAACGGAGTACTGAAGAGCATGCCTTAAAAAATAAAGAGTTTTTCACTTTCTCTCTGAAAGCTCAATGATAAATCCGACACAAAATACTTGAAACCTATCCGGCAGACCAGACCCTGAATGGTTGTTCAGAAAAGCATAACGGATATAAGTAGTTTCACTGAGAGCACCAAATAGTTTGAGCGCAACGATGAAACGGAATAGCAAGACTATAAAGTCCTACGACAGTGCATCAAAATGAAGCATCCAGCTCTACTTGAGATCATTGTGGCAGCAACCATTGAGAGCTTAAGTAAAGCCATTTCGACACTTTCGACTTAAAGGATCACACAAGAAGCCATATGGCAAACAGATATTTTTACTCCCAAATATAATAGACAAACATAGAGTCGAATACATTTCGAGGTTTCCCACTTTTTTTAAGAAAAATCACAGAAGATTCAAATTTAATGGAAAATGTTTATTATTATTCGAAAAAACATTCTTTGGCATTATATTTTGAAGATCATCTCTTACAAATGTTCCTATGACTCGTTCGAGCATTTCGATGTTAACTGCCGAGCGACAAGCGTGATGTTTTGCTCCAACGCCTGAATCGAAGTGCGATTGTCCGCATAGACTTTAGACTTTACATATCCCCACAGAAAAAAAGGCTAACGATGTGATATCACACGTGAAATTATCACTAAGGTGTCATTTTAATAAATCTATTGATTGATGTGATGTGTGGGAAAATGCCGCCGTTTGCTTGTTTACATACCCATTGAGTCAGAAATGGACCTCATTGCTGTACAAAATTTCGCTCGAAAACGTCGGATCTTCTTTGAACTTTTTAAGAGCGAAGCGATGTCGCTTGGGAAGGTCGAGCGGCTTCAATCTTGCACAAGATTTATTTTGTACGCTTTCAATTTAAGATCTCGGCGTCAGATGTGCCAAGTTGTTCCATATGTCAGTCCGAGTTGCTGCAAACGGCGCTGAATCCACCTGAATGACTGCTATATTGAACGTGGTCTATTCGATCGAATATTATTCAATAATGAATGCTGGTCTCAAGATAGGTGATGGTGTTGCGAATAGTATGCTCAGCAGGCCGATTCTGTTGATCAAAAGTTGTGCGAAGCGAGCAAAACACAATCTTAAGAGAATGATTTGTAAACATTGCTCAGGCGTAAGTATTTCCATGATGAAATGCCAAACAACACTGAACAAAACTAACTTGCCACGACTAACGCGTAATCTGTCAAAAAGGCTAAATTAAGAAAGTAAGTCTACTTGAATCACCCATTGTAAGAATAATATCTCAAGATGATTTTCAAAGCACAATATCACCTACAATTAATATATGTAATACATTTTTCCCTTGAATTGTTTACTTCTTAAGATGCACAAAGCTCTTAAGCACTCTTTAGTAAATCAAATAAGCAAAATTTCTATAAACTACAGTTATCTTACTATAATAATCTACAATGACCCCTCCCATAAGTTCCACCAGTAGTGTTGAGAGCAACATAGAAACTTGGCGAAGGTATGACGAAGCAAGTGAGGCGCCCTAATTTCTACTTTTATTTTGCTCCGGTGCATTTTGAACTTTCTTTCGTCATAATTATGTTAGCCAGAATTTTTTATGAACACATTAATTTATTGCATCCCCTAAGAGCAACTTCACACGTATAATCAATACTTAGGCAAACAGTGCAATTGCATTGCTAACAAGCGCGCAGCCAACGGAAAATGAGGAAATTGGAAAACAAAACAAACACAACTGGTAATAATACCAGGGTAATAAAAATGGCGCAGGAAAGTAATAAAAGTGCAGATGAAATGACAGCATTGCCGGAAAGACACACATCTACAAGCAAATGTGAAGATTTTGATGCGTCTATGCATCCGTGTGTGTGTAATTGTTTTATATAGGAAATTTTGTGATTGGAATAGCATCTTCATGCGCCTTTCTAGCGGAATATCCCCCACTCCCATAGTGTACTCCAATAGCGATCAAATTACCGGCCCACACTCGCATGATTCATAACGGTTTCATACGCCGTCTCAACTATGTATGCGAACAAAAAATCATAAATAAACTCATGTATGAATCATTTGGCGAGCTTTCA
This sequence comes from Bactrocera neohumeralis, assembly GCF_024586455.1. Taxonomy (NCBI): domain Eukaryota; kingdom Metazoa; phylum Arthropoda; class Insecta; order Diptera; family Tephritidae; genus Bactrocera; species Bactrocera neohumeralis. The sequence continues at coordinate 75,009,005 of NC_065920.1, read as the reverse complement.
GGAAAAGCGTTATGAGATGCAATGCCGATAATGTAGCAAACTTTGGCGCCGCACGTGCAGGCGGCTTTGTTCTTCATAAGCGCCTGTGCATATGCTACACTAAATGCTATTGTAGTGCTATTTATCTTGCTCTAGCAATTTCTTTTTCCATTTCCATTTCATTTGCGCCCTTAAATGCTGTACACTTTAAACTGCCGCCTCGTCTTTTGCGCGAAACATCTTACTTTAGCTGCTTAAATTGTATATAGCCCTCCCATGTTCTTACAAACAAATATACGAGTATTTATGCACTCAACTCACGTTCCAATTTTACTTAAGTCTGCTCCATATAACGCAATATTATGCCACCTGGGAGCACTCCCTGGGTAGTTGTAATATTTACTCGTAAATATTTTTATAGACTTTTCACGCACACACTGACGCAAGCCTGCTTCGTGTGTTTTCCATGTTTGCGCCTGGAAGTATGCTTGCTGGTTGGTGTCAGCATCACCGGTAAAGTATGCGTTATTGCCACCTTTTTTGCCAGATTACTTCATTTTGCTTTTCACACACGTTTTGTGCAACGGAAGCAAAATTCAATTTTGCCTTTTTTCGCTAAAGTTTGCGTCGGCATTTGCTCTCGCGTTTGAGCTGCTTTCGCGTTTTCATTTCTTTTTTATCACTCTTCACAAAAAAGGTGTAAAATATTTAATTTTAACCCGAGTTGAGGTTAGGTGTGCACGAATGCGTTTGGGTGAGGAAGATTTGCTGCTCTAAATTAAGGTGGTTTCCATGATTTTTGAGGGCGTTGTGAATTATGAGTTCGAAATGACATAATATACATCGCACTAATTTTTGCTTAGAAAAAGAACTTACAACATCTACACAGACGGATCAAAAATAATGGTTGGAGTGGGTGCAGCAGGACTGAGATAGCTAAGAACATAGAAAAAAATAAATATTACGGAATATATCGCATTACGTCAGACAATGCCCTTAGAAGCGAGGAGACATTAAATGTAGTAGCTAGATATAGACGCTCACTTCTGTCCAGCATTATCTAGAACTCGTCTTAGATATCTAGAAGCTTCACAGTTCAAGGGACTAGATGAAGTATCAAAATTAAGTATTCAGTCTCTCTTAGAGTTTGTGTTTTATAAGACGAATACTTCCATTAACTGGCATTAGAAATAACCAAACTATTTGGATTGACTATGGAACCGATCAAAAACGGGACGTGAAGGCTCTTTATTGATCGCAGCAACCAAAAATAAACGTCAGAGATCATATAAGATTATAAACATATGCATACATATATACAAGTAAATGATAAGCGTGACAAGCTGAGTCGATTAAGAAAAGACCGTGTGTTCCTCGGTATATTCGCGAACCAGTCTATAGGCTTTTAAGATATCGGCAATTTTGCACAGGTTCATTTCTCACCAAAAATCTGATATTTGACGGAACCGCCGACATCGGCCAACAATAGCATATAGTTGCCATACCATCTGAACGATCGGAATCAAGTTCTTGTATGGAAAACTTTTTCAGTTGACAAAGTATCTTCATAAAATTTTATACGAATTATTGTTCACCATGACGCTATGATATGTGCGAAAATTCCTATACTATAGCATACAAATATATGTAGCTGCAAATTGAATTAACAAAATTACGCTCGCTCTTGTAACAAAAACTTTTCAACAATGTTGACAATGTGGATATGGATTCTATTGATTTTGAAGCACTAAAATTAAATTTTCAAACAATTATTCCCTTTCTATTAAGAATATTGTATCAATATTTAAATTTTTACCCCATAAAAGAAACTTGAAAATAGGTCAATTATAAAATTGGATGCACTCTTGCTTTGACACGTATCTTATTAGGGTAATAAATTACGCACTTACGCAATATTTAGCAATAAAATCGACTTACCCATCGGAAACCAACCCATCCGCACGCGGAAATCCACAATGTAATCCCTGTGTCGCTGCAAGAGTGACAATTTATATCCTCGCGCTATGCATTTAAAAGCAGCGGCAAACGGAGGAATCTTTAAAAGTGGTGGTTACCGTTACGCACACATATAAACACACACAAAAACTCTATTGATTTGCACTACAAAATATTCGCGGGGCTGAACTGGGTAGTACTACCGGTGAGCATGAGCACACAACACTTGCTTATTGCACTTTTTATTAACGCTATTGTTGCTTTTCACATTAACTGTTGTTGTTGTTGCCGCATTGCGTGCACCGATGGAGCGATTAACGCGAACATAAAACGCTTAAACCGATTTAAGATAAACGCGAACGCGTAGTAGGCGGCCTTTATTCATATGTGGGTGTGTGTGCGCTTATGTGCGGATGTGTATGTGTATGTGTTTGCGCTCGTAGATGGTGCGATATGCGTTGAAGCGTATGCACGCAGGTTCCTGCCTTTGTGGCACATTGTAAATTTGTAGATAATCAGACGTGTTATGCCCGTACTTGATTCAATTAAGATATGCAAAATTGGGGGGCTTGGTTGGCGTGCAATGGGCTCAAATGTTATATGCATACAAACATTTATATAGGTATGTGTGTTTGCTTGCAGGTATGCGTGGGCGTTTTGGTGTAATGTGCGAAAACCGGTAAATTATTGAGGGAGAGCTTTTATGTATAGCTTTTAAAGATGCATAATCACTGCTTTCCACACTCGTTAAACAGATAAACGGTATTTTATAAAATATCTAGCAAAAATTTATACTAACAAATATTTTTATGAACATTTCCACATAAAATTTGTAAATTTTTTTTACCATCACCTTCCGATTATTAATAAATTATTTATTATTTATTACTTCACTAAAATTAAGTTTTCTGAATTTTCTTTACAATTTTTATATTAATTTCACTTTATCTAATTTTTGCTCAATATTTAATTGAAGAATTTCACTGCACGTAATTTACTAAATGATTTTTTATCTACATTTGTACATACATACATATATGTTTATTGCACATTTTTTTTCATTTTTAATATTACCAATTTTATAGATTTCATTAAATTTGGTAACTCTTTTTTGGAAATGGTACTAATTTGACGAATATTCCTGTTTCAAAATTTAATTAATTGCACCGCTTATAGAATTATTGACACAATTTCACCATATTGCACACCTTTGCATCGAAAAAAATTTAAGCCAATATTAAAATAACTCCTTCCTCCTATTTATATAACTCTCCCACATTTATTATTGGCAACATTATTTGCTTAAATAATTTTCCCTTCAAATTCGAAGACAGCCTCCTTTTTCATTAGCATCAAGCTGCCTCTAAATGTTTGCCTTGTACCGCACAATATGGCCACTTTATCACCATTCAACGCGTTACTCCTTTATCCATTTTGATTATATCACACTTTCACTTTCCTGCAGCATGCATTCATTTCTCATGCAGCATTTCTATCGTTCGTTGTTCATTCGGTATTTCATTTTTTTCTTCACTCGATTTCAATGTTATGAAATTCGCACTACACATTCTAACGGCTTTCCCATCCCTTTCGCTGACTGCACAAATGTAATCCGCCAAGGCTTTGCATTTACTTTTACCGACCGCCGCCTACGCCTTGTCAGCGCGCCTGCCTCTCTGCCGCACGCACGAGTGTCACTTGCCGTTTGCTTAGCCTTGACTTACCAATTCACCCTCGCGATTTTTCCGCACAACCTTTCAACGCGAATGCCGAAACGAAACTGGAGCGCATGGCCTCGCTCACTGATGGCACGTTACACGCACATAGCATTGTTGGGTGGCTGGGCTTTAGGTGAGCAAAATGCCCATTTCCGTTAATTTGCTCTCCAAATACTTTGCAGGCGTTTGCGTTATTTGTGGGAGAGCGACAACAACAACACACAAGAACACAGTTGTGAATGGAACTCGAATTGTATTGGCGCTCAGTTGCTCTTGCGTGTGCTCACTTGCCTTGCTTTGTGTTTGTTGTGAATTTTGGAGAATCCTTGACATTGACGCTTGAAAATGTATTTGTTATTGTTTTCTGGTAAATAATATTGTGTTTATATTTTTCTTTGTGGCGTTTTTTGGAGGTCTGAAAGCTTTGAAGCGACAATGGAATTATTTGTTGTATAAAAAACAAATAATGCGCAAAAATTTGGTTGTGCAGTTTTCGTTGTAATATTAGATACATATTGATAGGGGTGTGAAATGAAAATTGGGCTTAGTTAAGAAACAAAAATTTATATATTGTCTGGAACAAGGAATAAAGTTATAGATGTAAATGATTTTCAGGGTTTGAGAAATTGTGAGAGTTCATAAAACGAGGTTTTCGGAATCAAATTTAGTTTGAAGAAATGAAGTAGAAAACAAAAAGTGATATGGTCACAGAAACAGTGCGGTTATTAAAGAGAGAGCCTCTCTAGAAGTCCTTAGGATGGATAATTTCGGCTTCGATGGGCAACACTTCAATTTAAACTGCAGGTTTACTGTGGGAACGCAGGATTTTTTTGGAAAACTTAGATATTTATCTTCAATAAAATTGCTTATAGTAGCTGAGTAATGAGTTCATAAATTGAAAGCGTACAATATACAGCTGGTGCAAGAACTGAAGCCGCTTTACCTTCCCAAGTGACATTGCTTCACTCTATTAGCTTTTAAAAAGTTCTAAGCAGAACTGAAGTTTTCGAGCCAAATTTTGTTCTGCGCTGAAGCCTATATCTGGCTCAATGGGTATGTAAACAAGGTCAATTTTGCTTGCATTTGAGGACAAAAAGCAACCTGAAGCGATTCAAAACCTGTGATTTCATCCAGAAAAAACAACAGTTGGATAGGTTTGTGGACCGGTGGAATAATCGGTCCATATTTCTTCAAAAATGATGCCGGTGAAAACATAACCATCAATGGCGACCATTATCGCGCTATTATAACCGACTATTTGATTAGATTTCAGCAATACGGCGTCACTTACCACACATCGCACCAATCAATTGGCCATGAAGATCGTGTGATATCGCACCGCTAGACACTTTCCTGTGGAGATAAGTAAAGTCTAAAGTCTATGTGGACAATCCCGCTTCGATTCAGGCCTTGGAGCTAAACAACACGGATGTCAATATGCCAATTAATATGCTCGAACGAGTCATCGAAAATTAGACTCTTCGGATGGACAAACTGAGACGTGCCGCTGCCAACGTTTGAAAAAGATAATGTACTATATACCAATTAATGTATCGGGATGAAACTTTGAACGAATAGTTTCTTTGAGGTGTGCCAGCTCTCTGACCAAAAATTACCAGAATCGAATTACATCAGTTCAAGCTCTTTGATACCGAATATATCGATCTTGTAGGTATTACGAACTTTTTAATGAAAGATATATTATAGAATTTCGGAAAGATTTTCACCGGCTTTGCTCTTTGTAAATTGCGAGAGCATCAAATGTTCGGTTACACTCTTCGTTACTTGTTATACCCTGAACAGGGTATATTAAGTTTGCCACGAAGTATGTAATACCCAGAAGGCAGCGTCGAAGATCCTATAAAGTATATACATACATGATCAGTATGTTGAGCTGAGTCGATTTAGCCATGTCCATCTGTCTGTATATATACGAACTAGTCCATCAGTTTTTAAGATATCGTTTTGAAAATTTGCAAACGTCATTTTCTCTTCAAGAGGCTGCTCATTTGTCGGAACTGCCGATATCGAACCACTATAAAATATGGCTGCCATACAAACTAAACGATCGGAATCAAGTTCTTCTATGGAAAACTTTCCCATTTGACAATGTACATATCTTCACAAATGTTGGCACAGGTTATTTTCTAAGGCAACAATGTAATCTCCGAAGAAATTGTTCAGATCGGTTAACTATAGCATATAGCTTCCATACAAACTGAATGATCGGAATCAAATGCTTGCATAGGAAACTTCCTCATTTGACGATATATCTTCACGAAATTTGGTATGAGTTATTTTTCATAGAAATAATGTAATATCGGAAGAAATTGTACAGATGGGCTCACTATAGCATATAGCTGCCATGCAAACCGAACGATCGGAATCAAGGGCTTATATGGAAAACTTTCGCATTTGACGTGATATCTTCACGAAATTTGACATGGATTACTGCTTAAGGTAATAATACAATCTCCGAAAAAATTGTTCAGATCGGCTATAGCTTACAGCTTCCATACAAACTGAACACATAGTTCCAAAAAGAAATGCACCTGTGAAAGGTGTAGCCAAAGTTAACGTTTTTTCTTGTTTTTGGTTTAATATGATGCGAGTGAATAAATTTTTCAAAGCAATTTCCAAAAGTATTTAGTTTGAATTTTCCTTTAATAAATGACATGTAGATAAAAATTTTTTATATTATGTATTTATGTATTATATAAAATTCGAAATCCGCCAATATATACAATATCCATTGTTGTTTTCAAATCTACAAAGTAACAATTGTTCGGAGGCAATACGCAACAACAATTGCAGGCTTTGAAATTTAACCATTTGGGGGTTAAAGAGAAAATGTAATTTTCCATCTTTATATGTCAATGTGTATGTGTACACACATTTATGGACTTGCACGCATGTGTTTGCTGTCGCCACTGATTGGAAGGCAATAAAGGCTGACAAGGGGGCGTGTGGCATAAATATGAAAGGATATACAAATTCAGATGTGTGGGTGTACTTAAATATGTATGATATGGTGTGTTTTGAAAAAATCCAACCTAAGTAGCTGCGCATATATTTAAGTGTTATTAAAGCGCTCGCCATAACCACATATTTACATATGTGTGTGCGTGTGTTAGTAGCAGAGTGTGTGTGGGCTTATCTTGATATCCCTTTTAGGTAAATTTCGTGTAGCCACATTTAAATTTACAATGTTTTTGTTGCGACTGTTGGTGGCAAGTGGCAATAGTGAGTGGCATTTGTAAGAGGTACATGTATCAGCTAACGGAAAACTATGTGACCCTAATTTAAGCAAAGCAATTTCGGCTTAAATACCTATGCACATAAATATTTTCAGAGGTTGTTGGAAACTAATGGGCATTTAAGTTTAATATTATTTGAGTGAGTTATGAAAATGGAAAGCGGAAAAGTTAATCAAATGAGGGCTGTTATTGTAACAATACAATATTTTGTTAGAAATGTTTATATTTGATAAAGTTAATTTGGATATGGAGACTTTGTATTTACTTTTATTTTACATACTATTATTCTAATTAGCTTTAACTTTGAGTTATTTTAATTACGAAAGCAAAAAGCAGGAAAATCATTGAACAATTTTCGATTACTCACAGGTGCATTTATTGTGGCATCTTGATTTCGATCTGTCAAGTATGTATAACAGCTATATTTTATAGTAGTCTGCAGTAGTTGGAACAACACCAATAACAACGTCAGCCTCGAAATCCAACGCAGGATAACTCTTGCCAACAGGTGCCACTTCGGACTGAGTAGGCAATTGAGAAGTAAAGTCCTCTTTCGACGAACAGAAACCAAACTCTATAAGTCACTCATTATTCCCGTCCAGCTATATGATGCAGAGGCATGTACAATGACAACATCTGATAAGTCGACGTTACGAGATTTCGAGAGAAAGGATCTGCGGAAGATGTAAGGTCCTTTGCACGTTGGCCACGGCGAATACCGGGTTCCATAGAACTATGAGCTGTATGAGATATACGACGCCATGGACATGGACATGGACATCGTCCGAATGGATGAAATACTGCAGCTCTGAAAGACGCAGTACCTGCCGGGGGAAGCAGAGGAAGGAAAGTAGGCGTCTACTCCTTTGGAAAGACCAGATGAAGAGGACCTGGCTTCCCTTGGAATCTCCAATTGGCGCCACATGGCAAAAAGGAGAAACGACTGGCGCGCTGTTGTTAACTCGGCTATAACCGCGTAAGCGGTGTCTACGGCAGTAAAGACGAAGAAAAGTGTATAAAAACTCTATTTCTTGATTTCGATTCTTCACGTTTGTATAACAGCTATATCACAAGAATTAAAAAACTTTTCCATACACGAATTTTTATTGGAGCGATCAGTTTGTATGACAGCTATAAGCTACAGTTGTCAGATCTGCACAATATCTTTCGATATTATAGTTTTGCTTTGGATAATAGTCTGTGCTAAATTTCAATCATTATCTTGACAAATAAAAAAGTTTCCCATACAAGAGTTTGATATTGAAAGATAAATTTGTATGGCAGCTATATGTTATACAAGCTGCGTTCCAAAGTAAACAGGACTGAAAAAAATCAATTTATTAAATATTCTTCTTCTACTTCAATACAGCTTTTTACACGATCCAAAAGCATGTCGAACGAGTGTTTTAGTTCGTTGGCCGGTATGGCCGCCAGTATGCCGGTGGAAGCCTTTTGAATGGCCTCTACGTCTGCATCACGATTTCCTTTCATTGGCAAATGCATTTAAGCAAGAAGTCGCACGGTGCCATATCAGGTGAATACGGAGAGTGGTTAATGGTTAAAATGTGATTTTTGGTTAAATTATCGTCCTTCGAATGTTGGATTCTGAGTAATTTTTGGTCGGTTGTCAATTTGTGCGGAACAAACCGTGCACCCACTATTCGTAAGATCAAATGTTCGGCCAAAATTCTATAAATCGATGTTTTGGAGATATTCAATTCCATTTCCATGAATTTCAATGATGATTTTGGCTGATTTTTGATGAATTCACGCACAATTTCTATGGAATTTCCGGTGATTATGGATTTTGATTGGCCAACAGGTTGATCGTCATTTATGTCCTCACGACCCCTTTGAAAACGTTGAAACCACTCGTGCACTCTGCTACGGGATAAGCAATCATCGCCATAAACTTGTTTCATCAATTGAAACCTTTCGGTAAAAGTTGTACCAATTTTAAAACAAAATTAAATGTTGTCTCTTTGTTCGAAGCTCATTTTCGCACCGATAACACAAACATACTGTCACTTAAAACGCAATAACTTCACTTCCAATAGATGAAATGTCATGAAACTCTCACTGGACAATCGATAAAGATAGCATATACGAACGCACCAGTCGCGCTAGATTCAAATAGTCCTGTTTACTTCGGAAGGCTCCTTGTAGTGGTCCAATATAAGCAGTTCTGACAAATAAGCAGTTCTATGTCTCAAAACCTGAGGATATAGTTCGCTGACCTCTCTTCTTGCGTGTTGCAAACTTCATGGCAAAGTTAATATACACTGAAAGTAAAAATATGAAAATTCATTGAATAACATTTTTATTCAAAAATTAAATAATACTTTATTTTATCTATTTAATTTGAAATCTCACTACAATTACATATACCTGTTGATTTTTTCCACCATCTCATTTGCACAACTCCACGAACCACTTCAGCAACACCAACATTCACTCTTAGCTTGTCTACACTCGAATATCCACTCGTTGCTTGCTTTTTGCAGGCATTGAAGTGTTATTAATTTATTTAGTCATATCCCTAATGTCATCCGCCAACAACAAAGTGCACATAGCAACCAGGGCGAAAAAAAACATTGCTGAATGAATGGAAAAGTTGAGCTACTAGAGTGTTAGGCAACCACTGTTGGTTAGTGACGGGCTTTGAACTAATCTAAAACGTATGAAAAGGGAACCAGTCAATAATGAAATTAGCCGTGTTGACCAAAGTGGTAATAAATAATTAAATAAATATTCTTGAGTGTGTCAAGTATCCGACGAATTCCGGGAAACATGTGAAAAGTCATAAATATTTTATAAGAAAAAATTATCTTTGACAGAAAACCTACGAAAAATGTTTAAAATGTATATCAGATATTAAAAAATTAGTAAAACTATAAAATGTATATATTATGTTAGCATCGACAAACAACTTTGCTAACACCCATTTTATAAACATATAAGCATTATAAATGATTATTTGAAAATACCACAAACTCATTAATTAAAATTCAATAATTAAACATTTCCTAGTTAAATTACTTTTTTAGTAAAATTTATTACTTCTCCAATACAAGCTAATTCGGAACTAGCCATTAAAATTCATAATCTATCCCATTCATTCATAAAATTCAATCATTTAACATTTCCTTATAGTTTTTTGTAAAATTTAGCACTTCTCCAAAACAAACTAGTTCGGAACCAGTCATCAGAATTGGGAATTGCAGCCGCATTTCACTGCCCAAACCAACTCTCTTTTTGCGAATTTTGCGGAAATGCGTTTGAATTTCAATAATGAAAATCCACACTTGACAGTAAAGCTGAAGTGGCAGCACTGTTTGGTTGCAAGCAGCATTGTTAACGTTGTTTTTTTGTTTGTTAAATTTTACTCTGTTTTCGCCATTCAATGTTGCAGGACATTTGCTGAGGCGCGATATTTTAGGGAAATGACTCCGTGTTTGCATAATTGTTTAATGTGTTTTGTATATTTGTAGTTCTGTTAGAATAATTGTGTCATAAATAAACAAATAGAATTGATGTCAAAAGTTAATAAATAATTATTTTCAAAAAATTGTACGACTTTTTTCGTTGATCCAATTTAATTTATCGAGTCTAACATTTAATCAATTTAAATAATGATGTTTTACTAATATACAAATTTATTTAGATGTAATGAATTAGCTTGAGTTGTTTCCATTTTCGGATTTTCTTCAATTTTTGCTTTGTGAACCATTTACCATATAATTTTTTTAATATCCGAAGGATCAATTCTACAAAAAATACGAAATCAAAGAAAGTGAGATCCCTAAATAAAAAAAACAAGTCTTCGCATTGACAGGACCCTTCGTATTTGTAATAAAAAAATTCAAACTTGTTTTCAGAAAATATTAATTCGTTAACGTCTTCTTATCGAACGCATAGTATTGAGAATAAATGTTGTAATGTTCCTCTCCATCAAAATGATGTCAGAAACAAACACCTACTTATAACTTTCTCGATGTTATAAGGTGGTTTAATGTCGTGCATTTACTGACGCTCCCATTCAATAGCTAAATCTTGACAAAAACAACGGTACTTACATTACATGACAAGGTGGTTGATTCCCGCTTTACATCCTTAACAACCCCCCTGCTTGTGACGTTGGTGCATTTCATTTTATGGACACTACTCTGGTAGGATTCTTGTAAATCAACACTTTAAAACAATAATTAAAATGTAAATTAAGTTATGAGGGCAACAATAAAATGACAAATGTCAGCAAACTATGATGTCCGGATTAGGGTCGCGTGGCAAGCACGTGTCGGCGGTGGGTGTGATCGACCGAAATAGGAATACTTAAGGGTAAATACTAAAATGTGATGAACATAAATGGAGCGGTAATACTTAGTGATGCAGCAGATGTTTGTGTGTGTATAATAACTGAAAGTTGACATTTAGCTTGAAGATATGACCCGCGCACTTTCATGACTTCAAGACCTACTACTAAAAGCTGGATGAAAATCATTAATGAAATATTATTTATGAACTCCTAATAACAGCCGTTTTATGCAGCAGCTTTTTGTCATAAAATAAAATAATTGATATTGTAATTTCTCCAAGCTTCATATATGGTTGACAATATTTAATATTCGGCTCTTTTTACTACATATGGCAATGACAGAAAATATGGTATTGTGAGTATAAAAGCTCAATTTAGAAATTGTTTTTCCTAAACTGTCATTTGATCATATTTTTTTTTTTATAAAAGCTTACTTTACGAAAAGCTTTGTTGAACATTTTTTTATGTAAAGCTTTTTGAAACTTATCAGTCTTATTTTTCTGAGCGTTGCTCGTAGTTATCCATCAAATGATATGTCTATACATGTCAGCTGAACAGCTTTTTTAGACGTTTAATGAAGAAAGAGCTTTTTCTGGAACTACTGAACCTTCTAAAGATATCTCGGTTCTACTTTTCAGAACATAGCTGAGACATTAACTAACAAGTTCTTTATATTTCAAACTGCCTGCAACTTAGCTGGTCATTTTTTTAAAGAAAACCTTTTTCGAACGTTAGAAATGTTTTTTTCTTACTTTTTAGTTTTTTTTTTTGACGTTATTTAACATATGTAGTGGTCAAGAAGTTTTATGAATGTACAAAAACAATTATCACATCCTAAGAGCTTTTTAAAAGCTTTTTTGAAGTAAAACTTTGCATGCTCTTATATATACAGCTGTTGACAGGTAATTAGAAACGCTTCCTTTTTTGTAGGTGGCTGATGAGTATAATGATTAATATACCGTTATTTATATTCCTAAAAGTCTTGCATTGTTCGCGTTACTCTCTTTACTACTAAATTCTCTCAGTTTTGTAGTTGTGCAGTTGAAGTTCTGTTAATTTTTTCCCAAATAGTAAATGGTTACGATATAGAAGGTGCATTAAGTGCGACAGCTAATTAGAAACAGTTATTTATAGAATTAACATTCCTTCTGGTGCTTATTTTTATTAATAATATTACTGATTTCTGGTAAGGATGTGTTTCAATGTTGTGGTTTAACATATATTAATATGTATTATTAAAGCTTTTTAATGAGGAAAAGCTGCAGCTGTACACCTGCCCTACTTAGTTACATTTTTGACCTTTGACATTCTGGAAAGACATACATAGAAATTTTGAACCAGGTCAAAAAAATTGTTTTCAATGCCCTTAAGCATATACAGAATTTCAAAACTATTACCAGTGTTACACGCATAGAAAAAACCCGAAAAACTTCAACAGAAATAGACCGCTGAATTACCACCATCGCCCGAAGAGATCCATGAAAGAGTTCCACTGACATTCTACATAAAACTCAAGACGAATATAATGTCCAAATATCAAAGCACACAATTTCCCAGCGTTTGATCGATTTTGGACTTAACGGTAGGGCAGCACGCAGGAAACCACTTCTGACTAAAATTCAAAGTAAACAACCCATAAACTTTCCCAACTCCTTTTGATCTTGGACAACAAGTCAATGGCAGTATGTTGTTTGGAGCGATGTAACCAAAATTAATCGCATAGATCTTGATGTTCGAAAGTATGTTCGCCGAACAAATCATCAAGAATTTGATCCTATGCTATGTTTCGCGCGTAGTGAAGCATCAAAATTTCATGAATTTATTCACAAAAGCTCATAGCTTTAATCTTTTGTCCATCCTCTGGCATAACGCCATTTTTAATGGCACTCACTCAGTGTATATTATCCTTGTATGCATAAATAATTAATAAATAACCTTTAATATGCACTCAGCGGCAATACTTTAAATATTTGAAAATATTTTCGCGACCATAACGATGCAGTTCACACACCAGAGCTCCGCAGTCAATTTGCAATTTAAGGATAATAATTAATTTCATCGTTGATATTCGCAAGTCATAATAACGTAAATCAATTAAAATGATTTTTATTTCATATTTTCACGCAAGAGGCACTTAAAATGGATATATTAATAATAAAAAAATAAAAAGATGAAAAATGAATTGATGAAATGCAGCAAAAAATTATCATTCAAGAGTCAATTGCTTTCCCGCCACAAAAATACCTACCACATACATACGTACACATGCTTGCCATTATGTGGCATAACGGACGATTAAAATCAACACAGTTTCAAAATACACAACAACAACAGTAACACTGGCATAACAACCAAAGCGGAGGCAAACACCGAGCAGACGATTGAAGTGCTCAATGTAAATGGGAGCAGAAAGGCGGTCTCAGGATGAACGGTGAGCTGCAATGGATACAAAACAGCGCGCCGACGACCGCAACGGACAGCCGTAAACCAAGCGAGTAAATCATCGCAGCGCGTAGAGAGTGAGCAGAGCCAGTGCAGTTATGTGTGTGAGGAGGAGTGGGGAATCCTATATAATGGGTGAAAGGATATTTGAATGTTGATATAACGTACATTTTGGTTTATCGTTATAACTGTACGTGTGTGTGTGCATGAGTGTGCTCACACATAATCGAATGTTGGAGCGTTGGTAACGTGACCAAAAGCCTGTGTAACAAATCGAATTGCCGTTGTTGTTGGTTTTTATTTGAACCCAAGTGCTGTTTACTGTTGTTGTTATTGTTGTAGTCGGCATTGGTACGCAAAACGCATAAATTGTGGTTTGATAAAATGCGGTTAACATGCCAGCAGACGCACAAACACACAGACAGACACCTACACATACTGATATATATATGTACATCCATACATACGGACTGATATACATATGTACATGTATACACACCCTCATGCTCACACAAGTACAAATACGCATATATATGTATGTATGTACATATGTATGTTTGTATAACCACATCCTTTCACCTTCCCAAAAAAAGGATTGGCTTAATATAATAACAGCTTCCTGGTTTCATTTCGTCATCGCCCAAAATAAAATTTCGTTTGGATTTGTATAAATTTGCAGTGAAATCAAATTATTTCATAAGTAATTTCAAAATTCATGTGTGCACTCGAAAGCTGTATGAATAAATCTAATTTTCAACTATCGTAGTTGAAGGTTGGAGGGAATTAGAAAGCTTATTTTTTCATGAAGAAAAGTTTGCTGATCAAAAGCGAGATAGAGAGAGGGAATGAGAAAGAGTGAGTACCAGTGACCCTGTTTAACTATTCATCGGAGTCAGTTAGTAACTTTGATTACACTAATACCATTAATATGTCATTAATATTATCATCTGAACAAATTTGATATGCACTATGAAAAAGAATATATTTTTTCACATATTTTAATACAAATCTTTATTATCGCCTTGAACTATGCTCTATAATTCGATTTTCTATATGCTTGTTTAAGCTTGTACTGGTATGGCCTTCAGTGTCCTTAGCGAGTTTTGATTTTCTTCGGTTTAGGCTCATTTTAATGGATATTCATAAACCTACGTTCAGTCACTAGCAATGGTGCATTTAAGTGTCCTCAGTTACGTTATGTCAAGCGTCATTTATGCGACCTTATGCGACCTCAAATGATCCAGATATTTTGGCGAGAGTCCCATTTTACCCACTTTATACCCAAAAAATTAACCAAAATGTGTTGTTGAGTCGATCTATAAGAGATGATTAGATCATTTATTGTCTCTCTGATGTCAACAGCATGTCATCAAGTATCTAGTTTCGTGGTTATCGTCATTAACAGAGGTGTTTTTTTTTTGCCGCATTTTCAACAGTCTTATAAGTGTAAGCAAACTCACGGCCTTTTCATGTTCAAATTGGTCAGAGAAACTTTTTGCGTCGTAAACAAACAGCTGCCAAGCACACACTAATGGACATAGGGAGATCCAGGTCAACCCGAATTTAAACAAGTAAGGAAGGGCTAAGTTCGGGTGTCACCGAACATTTTATACTCTCGCATGATAAAGTGATAATCGAGATTTCATTATACGTCATTTACATATTTTTCAAATACCGTATTTTTGTAAAGTTTTATTCCGCTGTCATCATTGGTTCCTAATGTACTATATATTATACAGAGAAGGCAACAGATGGAATTCAAAATAGCGTTATATTGGAAGAAGGCGTGGTTGTGAACCGATTTCACCTATATTTCGTACATGTCATCAGGGTGTTAAGAAAATATTATATACCGAATTTCATTGAAATCGGTAGAGTAGTTCCTGAGATATGGTTTTTGGTCCATAAGTGGGCGACGCCACGCCCATTTTCAATTTAAAAAAAGCCTGGGTGCAGCTTCCTTCTGCAATTTCTTCCGTAAAATTTAGTGTTTCTGACGTTTTTTGTTAGTCCGTTAACGCACTTTTAGTGATTTTCAACATAACCTTTGTATGGGAGGTGGGCGTGGTTATTATCCGATTTCTTCCATTTTTGAACTGTATATGGAAATGCCTGAAGAAAACGACTCTGTAGAGTTTGGTTGACATAGCCATAGTAGTTTCCGAGATATGTACAAAGAACTTAGTAGGGGGCGGGGCCACGCCCACTTTTCCAAAAAAATTACGTCCAAATATGCCCCTTCCTAATGCGATCCCTTGTGCCAAATTTCACTTTAATATCTTTATTTATGGCTAAGTTATGACACTTTATAAGTTTTCGGTTTTCGCCATTTTGTGGGCGTGGCAGTGGGCCGATTTTTCCCATCTTCGAACTTAACCTTCTTATGGAGCCAAGAAATACGTGTACCAAGTTGCATCATGATATCTCAATTTTTACTCAAGTTACAGCTTTGCACGGACGGACAGACAGACATCCGGATTTCGACTCTACTCGTCACCCTGTTCACTTTGGTATATATAACCCTATATCTGACTCTTTTAGTTTTAGGACTTACAAACAACCGTTATGTGAACAAAACTATAATACTCTCCTTAGCAACATTGTTGCGAGAGTATAAAAAGGTTATGTCAATCTAGTAAAAATTTTAATCGCTTTGAGGTCGCACGCAGTTCATCCAGTAATAAAAAGCCAACTCTTTAATTAATAAGTTTAGACGAATGACCTTAACTACTAACGGAATCTTCTATACCTAACAAAACCTACATAAGTGCTGAATTGGATAAAAGCAAATGATTTTATGGAAGTAAAGACACATCTTTCTTTTCCCTACTTTCATTAGCCCAAGTAATATAGATCATATTTTTTGCTAAGTACTACAGTTATGTAGCTGACACCCTCTAACAAAATTACTGATATATCTCGAAGTTCGCAGAAATCGTATTATTTTAACCGAAAATATCTTCTTTCCTCAGTCATTCAGTGTAAGAGCAATGTTACTGTAAATAAATTTAGCAATACTAATTCAAATCTTTGATTTATATTCTCGTATTCTTGTCGAACTTGAGTGCCATTATTTATGCCTGCTCCAAAAAAGATTTTATCTTTGCCAATTTCAACAAGCACTGGGTATAAAAGCTCAAAATGTTAGCCAATATTTTCACCCGTTAATCGTTTTCGGATTAACCGTTTCAATGGTTCTTGTGTCTGCTAGCTGTAATATAGGGAAATATAAACAATAAAGCTCAAGCTTTTTACGAAATTTACGTTAGAAGCTTTTCAGATACTCCGAAATATACCGAATCTTTGTTTCTTAGTAATGACACACACCAAGAAGTTGCAGTGTCTTTGCTAGATAGATGAAATAATTTAATACAGGGACACTTAAATTGAACAAAAATTGAAATTGAAAAAAAAAATAGTAACCAATTGGTAACCAATACCCAATATCACTACCCAAATTAGTAACCAATAGGAATTGTATTACTTACATTTTATTTTATATAGAATTTGTGTATTTTTACACAACCATCGAAAATGCTTAAAAAATCAGTCGATAAATAACAAAGTTTTTATGTAATAAAGAGAAACCGTACCTGATTTTTGAGTGTTGATGCCAGGTTACGGTCTTTTAGGCCTTTCATCAAAGCATCTAATAACAAGCCTGTGTTGGAGTTGAATTTAAAATAATGGAACATAAAGTCTCAAGACACATACAATGATGTGCTTCGTGTTCTCGAGATCTTCACACGACAGAGCTAGTCGATTGTTAGAAACCCCAGAGCCGTCGCACAAAGGTTTACCTTATAATTTTTGATAAATTAAAAGTTATTAGGCAATTTATTGACCAACTTGGTGCAAAACCTGTTTCTATAGAGAACCCGATGTACAGTTGATTTTTATGCTCTTCTAAAGTTTGATTCTGGTTTACTAATTATTTGAGTGCTTGCATTTTGTTTTCAAAGATCCCTTACTACAACGATTTCTGTTTTTCAATGTTTATTCAGCATATGAGAGATAGCGCTTAAAGAAAAAGCCTAGGGATTTTCCACGTATGCTTTAAGTTTGAACTTAAAACATTTAGAGATGATTAAAGTGCAATTCCATGCCAAGGTTTGCGGACGTTTTGACTGTTGGTATTCATGGTATTCGTTAAGAAGAAAGATTGCTGGCATTCAAAGCGCTTGTTAAGCTCTCGATATATGTAAAGTTGCATTTTCATTGCATTTTTTATATTGAAGAAATTTTAATACTGGCGAGAGTTTTTTACCATTAGCGTGCCCTACTTACTTAAAGCCCACTATTGCAAGCCATTTCCTCTGAAATTTGAAATAAAAATTCTGCATAATTTATTTTTAATCATTTTATGCTTTATTCACAGTATTTGTGGTATTTTTTTGTTTTTCTATATATTGTTTATTTAATATAATATAATATAATAATTCGTGTATTCTGTGTTAGTTAATAGCTTTTTGTTGTTCTTTTTAACTTCAGCACAATGCTCTTTGGTTGGTTTTCAGGGTTTTCACATATGTATCTCAATACTCATTTCTTAGAATTTCCTTGCGTTTAAGGGTTTTGGAAATATTAGCTAACAAATTGTAAGGATTTTTTAAGTTAAAAAAGTGGTAAATTTTGAGTTTTAATGAATGAAGTGAACTATTAAAGGTCTCCCAGGCTATTTTCAACAGTTCTATATACGATTTCTTGTGAAAAATTTTGGTAAAGGATTTATTACGAATGAATATAAGAGAGTGAAGCGTAGGAGCTCTGTGGTAAAAATTCAAAACCCAGATAGAAAAGAGCTGCGATGTCCTTCAAAGTCAAAATGAAAGTCCAGAGTTGGAAAACAGTTTCAAAACTCCTTTGAAATTCTTACCGAATAACTTCAAAAAATAAAAAAAGGCTATAAACAACATTTAGTTCTCATTCTCTTCAATGTTCTTTGATTGGAACTGCCGTGCGAAGAAAAATAATTCATTATCACTTGAAAATTTTTGAATTTATTACCAAGATTAGACCAGATTATGGTTCCACCGCACAATTTCTGGTAACTTCAAGCTCAAGCTGGGCTTTATTCTCGAACATTATTTACTTTCCCCTCTTAAACTCTGTACTCTCACATTCCCAGCGCCTTCAAGCCTTTTTTCTAATTCAATCTTGCCTGAAACCAACCAAATTTAGCCTTTTCTTTCATTCTTTTCGTGATCTCTATATTTGTTTAGAGTTTTTTTCACATTTCATTGAGTTTTTCTCTTTTTCGTTCTTCGCCACATTCGTAGCTAATAATGATTTTAATAATTTGCTCATTGGTTATAAACTATAAACTACACACGCACACATAAAAGAGAGAAAAAATTTTATTTTATTTCTTTTTATATTTTTTGTATCTAATATTTATTTATTTTGTTTTGGTATCTAAGTTTTTGTATTTTTATTTTTTTTGTTCTTTTTTTTAATTTTTGATTTGTTTTAGTTTTTCCTTGGTGACTTTTGTGTTTTGTTAATTTTTTATTCTATTAATTTGTTAGTTATACTCGTATGTATGTGTTTTGTGTTTGCTTTCACTTTGCATTTGTTACCCTACAATTTTTTATTTATTTATATATGGTATATATATAATATTTATTTATTTGCTCATTTCTAATATTTTTTTAATTATTATTTATTATTTTTCATTGTCTTTGCCGCTCTTGCTGAGCAGTACTCATGCGTTTTATTTTCTTTTATAAAGAATTAAATTTAATTATACTAGCTCACATACATTGACATTTCAGCTGCATTTACTCACTCTATGCTTTCATCCATTGTAATTTTTAATTTTTGTAATTTTTATTTTTGTATATTCATTATTCAGATTTTTTGTGAAATGCAAATGAGAGGAAACCTTTGAGAGAGAGTTGTTTTGAAAATGAATGTAATGTACAATAGGAATATTTGTATATGCTTTGAAAGGATAAGAATTATAGTATATACTCCATGGGTTTGTTTTGTTTATTTTATAAAAAAAGAAAAAATAATTATTGATAAAAACTTCAAAATTGTGCTTGGTTAAGACTAAGCCATTATTTTGTCAAAGTCTTAACATTACCATGTCAACATACGCCAATTTTCTCCTTTAGTCACTAGAAATTTAGAAATTTATTATTTTTGAAAAATTAATTTAAAGTATTTTGCATTAAGTTTCAACAGAAAAAACTTATATTTATAAAGAGAAAATATTTATAATGCATATTCCTTAGAAATTTAATTTTTATTTGTGCTAAAACTACTTTTTAATGAAATAAATAATAACAATTTAAAATAAAAAAATTAAAATTAATCAAAATATTTGCATCTAGCATTGACAGAGTGTTAACTTTACAGAGTTTGCACACGCCAGTTTTCTTCATTTCGTAACCAGAAATTAAATTTTTTTTTAAATATAGAACTTTTTTTTGAAAAATTTAGAAATTTTTTATTTTGAAAAATTTAGATTTTTTTATTTTTGAAAAATTTACAAATTTATTATTTTGAAAAATTGAGGAGTTTTTTATTTTGAAAAATTTAAATTTTTTGATTTTTGACAAATTATTTTAAAATATTTTTCTTTAAATTTAATCAAAAAATTATATATTTATAGTATATTTTTTGAAAAATTTAGAAATTTTATATATTTGAAAAATTTAGAAATTTTTTATTTTTGAAAAATTAATTAAAATATTTTACATTAAATTTATGCAAACAAGTAGGATGAAAATTATAATATAATTTTCCTTAAAATTTCATAGTTCTTTTTTTTTCAAAACTATTTTATGGTGACAAAAAATATATTTACAATAAAAATGTTAAATTAATCAAAAATCCAAGCATAAATTACAATATTATGCCAGGTTTACACTTTGTCATTATTTTGACAATGCATTTTCACGACAATATGATAAAGTTTTCAAATTGCAGTGTGATTTCTTCATTATGTTACTAAAAATTAACAAAAAAATTTTGATTTAAAAAAATAAATTTCAATCACTTTACTTATACTAAACTCGAAAAAATAGTACAAAAATAAATAATATTCCTTTAAAATATTAATTTTTCAAGCATAAAATTTTTGTTCCAATTTTGAATTTTTCTTTTGTCAAACACACAGTTTTGCACTCTCAGTTTGTTATTTCGTAATATTTTATTAATTTATCGCTATTTTGGGTTTTCTCTATTTTTTATAAACTTTTTTCATAGTTTTTTTGGTTTCTTTCCTAGCTGCATTATCATTATTATGCTTTAACAAAATTTTCAACAATTTCTAATCTCAAATTTCAGTTTTTCAATTTCGTTTCAGTCTTTCCAAAATGTTTAGCCAAAATTGTTCGCCACCGCAACACTGTTATCGAAATATTAGCACAGATACGAGTTTTAGTTTTCAAATACTTATTAATTGTAATATTTTCTTCTATATATAGCTTTCTTTAGAAATTTGTTTTTGTGTGCCTAAAATTTTGGTAAATGAAGTAAATGCTTTCATTTCATTTTCATTTTAATAAAGTTTTAACTTTAGTGTGAGGGTTTTTTTGCTGTGATCTATGTTTAATGCTTGTTATAATAATTATTTATTACGGTTATTTTTAGGGTTTTGTGGTTCAGCACAAATCACATTTACTTTGAAGTTGCATTATTTTTATGGTTTTTTTCTTAAATGATTTTTGTTTACTTATTTGAGTATTTTTGTGACATTCGTTATTATATTTTTTATTGCAAGTATATTTTTATGTATTTATATATGTAAATATGTGTGTATGTATGTATGTTGTTGGGTTATTGTATTCGGTTGCATATTTTGATTTGGTGAGCTGGTGATTAAACGTAGTTGGGACACCCTGTTGGCAATTGAAAGTTTGCAGTTTTATGCTGACCCCCTCGCCCTCTTCTCTAAAGTACCTGAAGGCAATGCTTTTCAAACTCAAAATTTACCCTAAAATTATATTAAATTAATTTTCAACCTTCGTTTTCCTATCCGTCAAACATAACCTCACAGCATTTGACAACTTTCAATCGCCAACAAAATGTTTTTGTTTGATAACTTTTTGTTCTTGCATTTCAGTGCAAACAACAGACATTACATATTTATCAAATTTATGCGTGAAATTTTTTTCGTTCTCGTTTTTGTGTACCGAGTAGTATTATTTTGTTTGTCGTGTGACTTTTTTCATATACTGTACTGACATATGTACACATGTATGTATGTATGTGCATATGTAGTTAGGCTTTTGAAATGTGGTTATGTGTATGTTTTGGTTAGTGGTTGTAGGCATATCAGCATATGCTTAGCAAAACATTTTTATTTTTTGTTTATTGTGATATGATGAGAATGTTTAATAAGAAGAAAAAATAATATGAAAAAGCTCACGAAATTGAGTCATAAACTGCATTGAATCAGTCAGTGAGTTCCTTAATTAGAATTAAATAAAAAATATTACAATAAAAAAATATATAAAAATGTTTAAATTTTACATTAAATAAAATCAAATAAAAAAGAACAAAAATTTAAGACATTTAAAATTACAAAAATTGACATTAAAACAAATCACAGCTAAAACAGATTGGACTTAAAATATTTAAAAAAATATATATATAATTTTAAATTTTGCATTAATTTTCCTTTCCTAAAATTAAACAAAAATTTAAAGAAAAAAAGTGAGTAATTAAAAAAAAAATACAAAATGTTAGTAATAAAAAAATATAAAAGAATTTAATAAAATTAAAAATTTTCATAAATGGTCCTTAATTAAAATTTAAAAAAAGAGATTTAAAAAATTTGAGTAAGTATTGAAATATTTCAATTTTTGCATATACTTTTCTCTATCAAATTAAAAAAATTAATATTACAAAAAATTGTAATTGAAAAATTTAAAAAAAGGTATGCATAAATTTCCCCGTAATTAAAATAAATGACATTTAGAAAAAACTTAACAAAAATATTAAAATTTTTGGATTCGAATACATTTTTCTTAAATAAATAAAATTTGAATTTAAAAAATGTATAAATTTGCCTTAATTAAAATAAAAATAAGTAAAATAAACAATAAATTAAAAAACAAAATTTAAATTACAAAAAAACGTTGCTTACAGTTGCCTTAACTAAAATAAATAAAAAAATTACACATAAAAAACATTAGTTAAAAGCTGTATTCAAATTTATAATTTTTTTTTTTAATTTTACTGAATTAAAAAAAACTAAAACTAAAACAAAAACAAAATAAAGAAAATATTTAATTTAATTTTAATTTAAAGTAAATAAAATTAATAAATTTGAGATTAAATTTGCCTTAATTGAAATAAATAAAATAAAATAAAAATAATAATAAATATTGAGAAAAATTATATTAATAAAAATTAATTTAAAATACAGTGTTAAAATTTACAATGTTTTGTATAAATTTAATTAAAATAAAAAATGAAATAAACGAAAATTTAAGCAAAATAAAAAAAAAACAAAGTAAAATTAAAAAACTTTATCAAATTTTTGCATAAAATTACATTACTTGAAATAAAAAATTAAATAAAGAAATTTAAATTTAAAAAAAGAAGAGTAAAAAAATTTTAAACAAAAATAAGTTAAAATTAATTAAAAAATTAATTGTAAAACAAGTTTTCATAATGTTGTCTTAACTAAAATATATGAAATTCAAATTAAGAACAATTAATATTAAAAATATTAAATTTAAAAAAATTAGGTTAATAAGCAATAATCAAATTTATAAATTTTCACATACATTTGCCGTAATAAAAAAATCAAAATTAAAAAAAATAAACAAAAAATTAAATAAAAAATTAAATTCAAAAAAAAAGTAAAATTTAAAAAAATATGAGATTAAAATTGTCTTAATTAAAATAAAAGAAAATATATTAATTAATATTATGTTAAAAAATAATTCTCAAATTTAAATTTTTTTGTATAAATTTTCCCTAATTAAAATTTAAAAAAATTAAAATAAACAAGGAGTTAAACAAAATTTAAATTAAAAAACCTTAAATTCAAAAACTTTTGAAAAATTTTAGCATACAATTTTATTAGGGTAAAAATATTATATAAAAAAATTTTAAACAAAAATGAATTAAAATAAAAAAATCGAAATAAGAAAAATTAAATTTGAAAAAGTTAAAGTAAAAAAAAAAAATTAAAAAATATCATAACTTAAAACAAATAATAATTAATTTAAGTTATTTAATATTCCTTACTGCACTCAGGAGTTCTAATTATTTGTAATTTTTGTTCATTGTTTCACAATACTTTTAATCATAATAAATTGTATTGAATATATATATTATATATAATTTTCATATTTTTTAATTTTTTTTTTAATTGCAAAACCAACCACTTTTTAATATTTGTATACACCACACCATTTTGTTGTTTTTAATTTTATTAAATTCCTACAATATTTGAATAACTATTGCATTATTTGAAATTTATTTAATAATTTGTGCTTAGATTTTCCTTAAAGGATTCACTTTTGCTTCACCACATAGCTACATTTGGTATATTACTATATATAATAATTATCATATATGATATATTTGTTTAACGTAGACATCGAAAAATTGGAAATTGTTTATTAAATAATTATTGTTGTATTTTCGCTATATTTTTAAACATTTTTTTAAGTGCTAAGTATCTTTACTGCTCGCTTAATGTACACTTTGAGTCACTGTAGGACATTCTGCTGTTTTAAATAAGGAAATGGTATCTACTTATGCGCTTTCATGGAAAAAAACATATTTTTTGTGTTGGGATTTAATTTTTCTCAGTTTTACTATAAGTTTTAGTGAGAAATTGCCTTTTAACTGTTATGCTTTATTGTATTATACAAATAATAAAAAAATTGATTTTTGTTGGAGTTCATAGAGTCACAAAGGAATACTCTCGTGACATCTAAAGCCGCTAGGAATAACCACTTAACACGAATTTGCACACAACTGAGTGGCGGATCTCTGCTTTAATACATTTTTTTTAAGCTTTCAAGAAATATTCATGAAATTGGAATGTAATGTGGGACGTTGAAGAAAAACTATATACTTTAAAGATCTATTTCCAAATCTATTGTTTCCAGATCTTTAAAGTGTATATTGTTTTTTTGATTCTAGATCTTTAAAGCATATTTTTTTCTGTAAAAGTTTAGTGTTCAATTTCTAAAATATTTTAAGCTTGGTCAAGTTCAAAAAATCCTCAAATCGAGTTAATTCGTTTTTCCTCGTGGCCACAAATTTGCGGTACTTTTTAAAATTTTTTCTTCTAGATTTTTTATCACTTTTCTTATACTATTTTTCTTTTTTTTCACAAATTAAGGTTATTTATATAATAATTTATTAAAATTCTTGCATTTCTTTTTATTGCTAATTTTTTTTTGTTTTTGTTTTAAAGTGTTCTATTTTTACTGCTAAACATTTTGTTAGCAATTTATATTTAAGTATTTAATATTTTCCGGCCTCTTAGTTTTTATGCTAGTTTATGCTTATTTTTAATGTTATAGAGTTTTATCACACCATTTGAATATATGCTGGCGGGGAGGTTTGCTTTGTTTGTTTGTGTTTTTATTATTAGTGTTTTCGTCTTATTTTAAATATTTTTTATTTATTTTACTAATCAAGTTTTAAAATGCTCATGATTTCGGTGAGCAAGAAATGAAATTTAAAACTTTTGAGGTTACGCATAATTTTTTGTGCCAGGTTTAACCAGTCAAACGGCATAACTTCAGTTTGTGTATTTAAAAAAAAAACAAATTTAATTTTTTTTTCGTGCCAGTTGAAATAAGCCAAACGGCATAACTTCACTTGGCGTATTTTTGAAAAAAAAATAAAAAAATATTTGTAAAAAAATTATTTTTTGAAAAATTATGAATTTGTTCACAGTGTTTTAATTTGACATATTTAGCTGTAAGAAATTCTTTTTGGAAAACAAAATTTTTATTATGACCCACTGCATTTAAAAAAAAATTCGCTTGCATTTTAGGCGCAAATTTTTACACACACTTCAAGAATTATTTCTTTTTTAAGTTTTCATACCTTTTATCTCTCCTTTGCTAGGATCTTCAATGCACATTTCTTCAATTGAGCCATTTATAACGTACTCTTCTCTTCGCTCTCTTTAAATTTTTCGTACTTCTACGATATTCTTTTTATTTTGTTTCTCTTCTTTTCGCTCTCTTATATTTTTTCTTTGTATTTCCACTACAATTTTCATTTATTTCGCCTTATTATGTCATACTAATATCAAAAATTTTATTTCGGCTTTGATTTTCATACTTTTTGAGTACAATGCTTATGCGCTCCTGTCAAAGTGCAAAGTGTTATCACGTTATTTCTCTCATTATAATTATTTTCGGACGTTTTCTACACTGCATCACTTCAACTCGAGTGTTTGAATTTATTTTAACAACTTCTCGTATGTTAATAACTTCTGACTATTTTTATCATTATTACTTTTCCTTATTATTTTTAATATTATCTCACTATCTTTACCATTTTTTTATTCTATCATATTTGTTTTTATTCTATTAAATTTGTTTTCATTACACTCCTCCAATATTTTTGCACCCTCAACGTCTTCATTTGATTATGAAACGCTTCCTAACCTATCACTTAACATTGAGTTGTGCTTTTCTCCCTTAAATTACGCATCAGCAGCATTTGCTGCTTTATTACTTTCCTATTCAAATACATTTTTAACTTAATTGAAGAACTAAATTTATGTTCTTTACAATTTAGTGAAGTCTTCTTATGAATCAGTTCGAAAAAATTTTAAATTAATTAATTAAAATGGAGTATATATATATGTGCCGCTCTCAAATTGTTACTTTTCAAGTGTCATAATAATGAAGAAAGTGTTTATTTACTACATACATACAAATAAATATACTGATTGTTTACATATCACAAATGCTTAAGTGCTTATAAGCAACATTGTATGCCAATTAGGTAGACTACTAAGACTTGAAGTGGTTATACTTGGTATGATAAGGATGCACTCGTTACAGTGCAAGTACAGTGTCTAATTTCTAGCTTAATTAAAATAGTTGCTTGGCTAACAATTTCGGAAACTACTTATATATAATCTCTTTCCATAAGGAAAATTAACTCGCGAATTATTCAACTCTGAGCACCGATTACAAGTTCACAATTGCAAAATGCGCCAATTGAACAACATTAATATTAATATGGAAAGAAGTCAAGTACAAGAAAAAATAATAAATCTCACGAGTCGAACAAACATTGGTATATTTTACAAAATCAAATGAAATTCCTGAAGAGCGCTGGTCAAATATAGCAGTCTTCGATTCGACAAGCGTTAAATTTTTAGTTTGAAGAAAAGCTATACCACTTTAATGAGGTATCCGCAGTGGCGGATTCAGAGTAGAATTTTTGGGGGGTGGGGTTGTCTATGTAATTACTTCTTCTAGTTCCGTAATGATTTTTGTGACTCACTGGAAATAACGTATAACTTTTATTTTTTTTGGAACTCTCCCACAGTTCCCCCCCGTGGATCCCCCCCTTGGTATCCGCACCTTGTACAGAATTCAACTCCTCTAAAATCCAATCTATTTATATCAGGAGTATGCGTCTTGTCCCCCTCCTAATGAACTGCTAATTTTCAAAATCGGTGATTTTTCGAAATTTCCCTGGATCACTTGACGTAGTTTGACCACGTATTTGCCATAGATAGATTGAAAAAATAAGATTTTCGATAATAAAATATTTATAATATCGATTCCTTAAGCCACTCTGAAGTGAAATTGTTTAACAAAAATAAATATTTTTTCGAAAGCGATCATTTCATCAAAAATAAAAATTTTGACTAGCCCTTTTCTTCCTGCCTGTATTCATTTACAGTTACAATAATTTTTTTGGTTTTTGGATTTGAGAAAATTTGAAGCAGATAAACTCACCGTCAGAAATCTCATTTCGGAGGATATCGGCTACAAGATCAGGGGAGTCTGAGATTATTTACCGATTTTAGATAACATTTTATTATTTAAATAAAGTTTATTAATTAAATAAAATGCATCTTAAAAAAATTCACAAAATAGTAGTTTTTAACTTGAAAGTGGATATAGTTCTTTAAGTCAAGAAATAATCCAGTTGCGGAAATCATAAAAGTCGTGAGTATAAGCGAAATCTATAACTACAAAACCCACTTATTATAACGTACTAAAACTCGGCACTACAATATGCAAAAAAAAATATATCTCGAAAGACCAAAAAAAAAAAAAAATACTCAAATAACTCGTAATTTTAATCTTAGGTCTGCCTAGTTAATTATTATATAATTGAGTTGCTCACTTCATTTCCAGTTCCGCCTAATTTTCAACTTCAAAATTTATTTTATCCTATATGTATATATAGCTACTGATTTTTGATAATTTCTATATTTGTATTTATGCATATTTTTAGACACTGATAAATTTAAAGCATGTATTTAACATTGAATTCTACTATTGGTTAAATATTATCTGCAATTCAATTTTATATCTCAGATTTTCGAATATTTCGTGAGGAATTTTTACTCGTGAGCAGCACGACGCTTTCTATTAGACATTCGAAAACAGCTTTCATATTAAACAAAAACTTATGCTCATTTGAGTCTTTTTTATTTTTTTTTTTAATAATTCATATTAATTTTTTTATTGTATCACTATTTTTAAAAATTGCATATTCACGCTTTTAATTTTTCTTAGAATTTGTGTAAGAAATTCTATTTGCATTTTATTTGATATACTCTTATTAATTATTATTGTTGTTGTTGTGTTGTTGGTTATTTACTGTGGTTTTTTTTGTTGTTTTCTTTTTGCAAAAATAGACTTCACTACTATCACATTGAGTATTAGAAGAGGTTAGACGGCAAATGCTGACATTGAAAGCGAGTCATTTCGAAAAAGTTTCTTTATTACCTACTTTCATACATATGTATGTTTGTATGTGTGTATAGATAATAGATATAATGTTTGGTTTTCATTACTTTTAATATTTGTCTCTTACTTTACATAACACACTTGACTCATATGTATATTTATCATTTACTTCTTTGTTTATTTTATTAACTATACATTATGCAAATATATTATTTGTAATTGTATTCCATCATTTTAATACTAATATCATAGCTATTTTGTGAGTATCGTTTGTATTTTTACAAGGATTATTTCATTTTCAGCGCAAACGCTGTCTATTTGCTAATTTTACATACAATATTTACAGACAAGTATTTTTTAATGTATTTTAAATATTTAAGGAAAATGGTTGGCAAATTAATTCTCATAAATAAGTCGTGAAATAAATTGTGAGGAGGAGGAAAAAAGTTAAAAAAATTAAAAAAAAATAAATTTTGAATTATTTTTAATTAACTAATTAATTAGAATAATTACTAGTTAATTAAAAAATAATAATTTTTAGTTAATTAATTAAATTAACTTACTGAAAAAGTTATTGAATTAATTAATTAAAAATAATTTAAAATTAAAACTATTTAATTAAAAATAATTTTGTATTTAATTTTTTCATATTTAATTAATCAATTAATATTAATAAAATTTAAAAACTTTTATTTAGTTAATTAAAAATACTTTTTATTTACTTCTTTTTACATAATATTAATTAAATAAAACAATTATTTTCATTAAATAAATTTTAATTTTTAATTATTCTTAATTATTTAATTCCTAATCTTTTTAGTACGTTAATTAAATTAATTAACTAATAATTATTAATATTAAAGTTTTTTTTTCAATTCTCGTGGTTCGGTAAAATTGTGATTATTAAAATAATTGGAAAAACTAAATATTTAATAATTTAATTTTTTTTGTCTTAAGAAATTGAGGATATAAAATATTAATTTTTATGATTTTTTCTTGGCATTTTAGAAAGCCAGCTCAAACTTCTCACGTTCCAACATTTTTAATTAAACCTACAAAAGGTGATTTAAGCTATTCAGCTTCAGCTATTTAAAATTAATGCATACAATATAATTAAAAATTCTAAAATTTTTCTCTATAAAATGCTTTCGTTTCAAACCTTCCGACAACGAATCCGAATATATGAGAGTTTATTTTGTCACTTTTTTCACTACAAGACTATTAAGCTAGTACCATATTCAGAAACATTTTTTTTTAAACTTTTCCAATCAATTTGCTTATATGTAGCGGTTAGACTTCGTTTAACACCATGTTAGGTTGAATGTTTTTTCGTATGTCACATTTTTTGATAAATGTCGCCGTTTTGATAATTTCTTGCATACAGACCTAACACTCATATTTATAAATATATATAATAAATACTGTGAAATAAAGCATCTCTTTATCAATTCCCTCAATAGCTGGTTTGAAATTTGAATTGATACAGCTTTAACCGGTCAAAAGTTATTATTTCGGCAATGGAACCCTGTTTGGATCGTTAAGTAGTAACACCCCTTTGAAAATCAATAATTTAAATGAAGAAAAGTAACAATTTAACTGAAGTTTTTAGTAATGGCAACTTATAAATTATATTCAGCAGTTACCAATGAAATTTAGCATGAGAAAAAACGTCTGCATAACTAAAAGATCTGAGAGAGAATTTCAAATGCCCCGTAAACGACTGACAGACGCTTTTTCTCATTATCATAATTTTGGTATCAACTTATGAGTAATTAGCAAATAAAAAAAGGAACTAATTTATTTACATTTTCCAAGCAACTAATTGCTCGAACTGCACACCTAACTAGAATATTACCCAATTACTCGCCTTTTAGCAGTTATTTCTCTTGCAGAGAGGAAGGATTATTTTACAGTAAATATTTACAATGGTTAATGCTGAATATTTGCATTTCTTCCTAATATTTATGTACTACAAACTTCTAATTATTTGCGTATTATATATACATACATACACATAATGTATAATTTAAATACCATTGCTTGCTCGCCTTCTCTATGTCAACTATTGACATTTTCTCTTACACATTTTTCAACTTTTTATATCGCAATGTATTTTTGTAAGTTGTATGTGTGCATTATTGTATGAAAAAATGTAAAATAGCTGCCATTAAATGTTTGTATTTTTGTTAATTTACTTATTGCATTAATTTTGTATTTTTATACTCGTTTTTTGTATTTAATATATACTCGTTTATATTTTTAGTGATGTCTTGTGGAATTTTATGTTTAATTTTTGTATGAACCCTACTGTTTCACTTAAAACTTGCTACGCCTTATTTATATGATTAATATGAATGCTTTTATTGTTGTATGTCCTTTAATTTTTTGTTATCCTTGGTGCTTTTGATATGATTTTCCATGTTTTCTCTTACAAAAATACACGAATGTGTATCATGTGAATGCGTCAGCGTTCTTCTCCAAAATTTTACTGTCTTGCGTCTGAAAAAAGATTTGTTTATTTGATATATGGAGGTAACGGAATTTTTTTAATTTTAATTAGGTATGAAATCTCCATGTAATTATGTTGGTGGTGTGGTTATGTACTTTTTCAACAATAGTGTCTAAGAGAAATTGGAATTCCTTTATACATATACTACCAGCTTACTCAAATTACAATATCTACAAGTATTATGAGATAAGAAAGAGACAGAAATAAAGATGTACAGTTGAGAGTTTTTTGTTTTTTTTTTTTGAATTTTGGTATAGTGATATTGTTGGTAACTGTGAAACAGTTTAACTACCCAGAGTAGGCACCACACTACATTTAGACTCCGAGGGCGTATATGTACATACATATGTATATGCCCCTTAATATTTTTAGATATTTAATCGACAAATACGTTTTAGATATAGTAGAGTAGCGGTGGTGTCAAATCCCAATTTTCTCACCAAGCAGACAAACGTGATATGAATGGAATATGGGCCCCACATGCCGACTATTATTACTCGAAAGAAATGACATAAGGACCGACAAGTTGGAGCTGGAGATACCAAACAACGACTATTGCAGAAGTGCCAAGAGGTGGAATATGAAAATACTATTGACAATCTTCTAGGCGAATGCAAGACTTTATATGGAAAATAATTGCTATTATGGTTCAAGGATTTTTCGACAATGAATCGGAAGTTGCACATACTATTATTAGGAAAAAAAATAGTAAGACTTTGTTCTTAATCCCTTTATGTGTTCTTCAAAACCTATGTCGTCTCCTCAAGGTAATCCCCTTAACCCTAATAAACTTGTGTCAACGTTTTTCCAATCCCCGAAACAGTTGTTAAAGTCAATTTCCGGAATAGCTTTCAATTCGAGTAGCGATTCACGTTTAATGCCTTCAATTGATTCAAAACGGTTTCCCTGGAGAGGTAACTCGGGAGAATACGGCAAGTTACGGCTATATATATAGTAGTTGGCGAAAAACTCACGAAGAATCAATGCAGTTAGCGACAGTGCATTATAATGGTACAAAAACTAAGAGTTTTCGGCCTATAATTCCGGCCTCTTTTTAGGAAGAACACACCTCGATAATCGAAGAAAACTATCAACATATCATTTATTTTTGACCTTTGACGTGTAATAATACAATTCATGACATCCTGGTAGTCGGAAAGCATTGTTTCACAGACGCTAATGCCACGTTGTTTTCCGAAAAAATTTAGTGATTTTGGGACCAATCGTGTTTTCACTTTACTTAGGTCCAAATGATCTTTCAAAATGGTTTTTACTGATCCTTCCGACTTTCCAACCATGCCAATAATATCTGTAACTGTTAATCGTCGATTCTCAAGCGCCAGTCCCTTTATTTTATTGACGTGTTGATCATCAGTTGATGTTGATGGACGTCCTGGACGTGGTTCGTCGTCAACGCGTTCTCGACACCCTTCTTTGTTGAATAATTTCACTCAAAGTAAAAATCGTATGGGGTTTCGCTCGAAATTTAAATTGAAAAGTCTTACTATTTTTTGCACACCAAGGACATAATAGAGCGAAGGGATTTTAGTAGTTTCATAATAGGCCACCTAAAAAACTAGGTGCGTTATCATAATAACTGGTGATTCTTTTAAAAAAATTTTGGAATTCCGGTGATCTGGCAGTCGATCTCCAGGAGTAACAGCGAAAAGAGGTGTCTGACGGGAAATAGGATTTTACCGCTTAATATTATTTGGATTTGGGTCCAAAAAGTCAATTACACTAAGTTAAAAAATTCTAAACTAAAAAATGCGCTCATATCTATGAAGCTATTGTCGGATCAGCTTCAAATTTTCGGGGATAGTTCTCAAGCACGTACGTTTGCATTCGGTATGTTAGAAAATAATTGAATTTTGGAAAACCACATGTGTATATAGCCTCTTCATTTAAACTGTACTAACAAAATAAACGTGGAGATTTCACTAGATTACTACATTAAATATTGAAACTTTTTTTGTATAGTAAGTGACTTACCTAGACCAACTGTAGTCTAGAATTTAGCTGCATGGCGGGCCTTGAAGTTTCTTGTTTCTAAACTTTCTGCAATACTATTTCTAGCTTATTTTCTCCATTTCGTCGCTTTCCAGTGTATAATTTATGCTTAGATGTGTGGGTATGTATGATTCTGGTATCGCATAGACATTTATATATATTTTTTGCATAATATTTTGTATTAATAATAATATTTTATCATTAATGCGCGTTTCCGAGATTTCTTTACACTCATATTAATTTGGTGTAAAAATCATTCACTTTTCCATTTTTTATGAGAATTCGGTATGCAAATAATAAAAATGACATTCTGAGAAGGACAAGTTAACTCAAGTTAAGAGGACTGTTAACTTAAAATAGTTGGATGTGACTTTAAGTGGATACTTGATTGAAAAAAAAATAATAATAATAATTTTTTCGATAAAAGAAAATAATAATTTTAATAATAATGTTTTGGATAAAAGAAAATTATTATTTAATATATTAAATTAAAATTATTATTCTATATTTTTTTTCTCGAAAAAATTGTTTTTGTTTTATATTAATTTTTTTTAATTTATAAAATAGTATTTAATTTTTTTTTTCTAAATTGTTTGGTAAAATTAAAAATTCTTTAATAAAACAAAAATATTTGAATTTTTTGATATATGTATGTATATATATTTTGTATTTATAAGTTTTACTTTTTGCTTTTTTTGTGTTATAAATTAAAGTAAAATGTATTTGTATTGATAATTGCTAGGCTTAAGTGGAAAAATAATATATAATTAATAATACATGTAAAAGTAAATAGAACCAAATCCGTCTGCATTTAGGCAAAAAAAAAAAAAAATCTTAATGACTTAATGCACAAATAACTGTATTTTGTGTAGTGGCAAAAAATTAAAAGCGGTTTTGCTACATTTATATATGGTACATACATATATATATGTATAAGTTTAAGAATTTGATATTGTTTTTGTAATTATTTTAATATATATTTGCTTGTTTGCTTGCTGTGGTTTTCTATTTATATTTAAAACGGTATTTTATTTTTTTTTAATTTTTGTATTATGAAAAATAATTTTCAATGAGACCAAGAATCGTATACCAACTGTTCTTTTTATAAGTTGTCTTAAAATTTTAGTTTTGAGTGCTGATTTGTTTTTTTTTTAAATAAAGTTGAGTTTTCTTAAAAAATCTTATTTTTAATAATTAAGAAATTTACAAAAGGTTTTCGAGTTATAAATAATTTTTTGTTCATTACAAACTAAAATGACTTTTTCGTGTGTTCGCTTAAAGATAATTTTTTTTCTTATTTTTGTAAGATAAAAAAATTTAATAGTAATAACCCATAATTACATTTAATTTATATGTTGCTAAATTACAAAAGATATTCCTTTTTGCAAATAACAATTTTTTTTTACAAATTTCAAAAAAAAAATTTACAAATTAAAAAAAAATGTACAAATTACAAAAAAAGTTGCAATTACAAAAAATTTGTAAGTGCAAATTGCAAAAAAAAATGTTTGATGTTTTTTGCAGAAAAAAAATTCTTTTGTTGATTTATGCAAAAAAAATGTATATTTTTGTTTTTGAGAAATTTTGCAATTTTTATTTACAACAAGAAATATTATTTTTTTTTTATTACAAAAAATTTGAAATTGTTTATAATTTTTATAAATGTTTTTTTTTTCTCGTGTATTGCAGTTATATAATATGTTTTTTTTTTAATATTACATTTGAGTTGTCATTTCTACTATTCTTCGTCGGCCTTTGACGTAATTTACAAAATCATACATTAGCAAAGTAAAATTCACTTTAAAAAATCTTAAAAGTGCATGCTTGGTCAAATACTTTATTTTAAATGTAATTTAAGTTTTAAATATTTTTTCATTATAATATATTTTTATATACTACATATTTGCTGTTGCAGCGCCGCTGTACATATTTGTTTTCAATTTAAATATAATTTTTAAGCTTAATTATTATTTATTTACAGCTAAAATTACAAATGAATAATTTTACGGTAATTTAATACTTTACGCAAGCTACAGACGTCGTAGAGCCGTTTTGTTGTTGTAGCGTGTATTTAAATTGCCTTGCAATACGAGTACTATAAGCAATATTTATATTTCAATAATTTTCATTTCATTTACTTTACTTTTGTAGATATTGGAGTTCGAATATCTGATTGAAAATATTTTAAATTCATTGCTTATCGCTTTTGGTTCGAAATTGAATATTTACATATTTATAATTTGCAATCGCATATATAAAAATCATATTGAATTCTGCTCAATTAATTTTATTTTTGTTTTCATTTTTTATTTGTTTGTGATATTTCAATGACTTTGACTTGTGTGTTGATTGATGAGTCGGGTTGTAGGGCTATCAATAACATCTAACTTCTGTTAAACTGTGCTTGTGTGTTTGTGAAATGGCATGTACAGTTATACATATGTGTGCTCTGAGATGGCTATTGATATTTATTTGGTGATTACAGTATTCAAACAGTATTTGCAAAGCTGTGGAATTACTGATTGCCACGAACGATAATGATGCTTATGTGAGTGGTGAGATATGATGGGTTATTTGTATAAGTATATTTTACAAATATTATTAATAATATTCACTGTCCTGCAAGTGTACTTATCCTGTGCATGATTTAGGTGTAAAATTTCGTTTGTTGTAGAACTTCAGTTGTATTATTTTACAACTTGAAAACTCATTCACTTCACTTAAAACCAAAAATGTTCTCATTTTAAGCCGTTTACGCGCTGAAATAAATATTCCAGTAAGTTTTGTGCTTAAAAACTTTAAAGCTCTAAGCACAAAGCGTTACAGCTTTCATCAATCTTCAAAGCTTTGAGCCTTAAAGCTTTATAGCTTTCATTTGTCTCTTGGACTTTACGCAAAAAAGCTTTAGAGCTTTCATCAAGCCTCAGAGCTTCATGCGAAAAAAAGCTTTAAGAAAGTTAATAAAGCATAACGCTTAATTCTAAACTAAATGCTCGCGCCTAACAAAGTTTCCACTTTCTTTAAACAAAATCAGATACCAAATATAATGAAATATTAGCAAGCTTAAAAAAAATATTATTTGACGAAAAGCTTTACAAATCAAGTACATTACAACTAGAGATACTCGTATATGGTCTACCCTTTTCGTATTCAGAGCTTTCATGTAAGCTTTAAGCTGAGCAAAGCTTGCTGGCTTATTACTAGCTGTGGTGAGCTTGCAAGCTTTCACCAAAAGTTAAACTTCATACACATATATTTACGTATATGTATTGGATACATGGTATATGTTCTTTTTAAGCGCTTTCACAAATGATCCAAGCTCTAGAAGTTCGCTATTTTGTTTCTCCCTATTGAGACTGCAAGCTTTCATTATATTCCATACATCAGAAGATATTACTTAGCTTATATTTTAAAAAGGTTACAAATTCAGCGCTGCTCAAATGAAAGTTTCACAAGCTCGAACCATACTTTTGAGAGATTATTACATTACTCTAAATTATTCTTCGATTCTCAAACAATATTAGCCCCAAAGCTTTTTCATAAATAATTTTCTTTGAAAAAAAAAACAAAAAAATTACTTACCTCAAAAAACAAACTTGAGCTTTTTTAGATTTCTTGAGTCTTGAGTGAAATTTGAATTCATTGCAGGACAGCTGATATTTTATTTAATTTGATTGTGAGATATTTATGCATATATTTCGTATGATTAAGCCTGCTGGTTGAAATATTGTATGCTTTAATTGTGACACATTTACATATATTGATGGCTTGATTAATTGCTTGATGATTTGTGATTTATGTCGGTAATAATATTTGTATGAATATCTAGGTATATTTGCTCTGCTACAAATTAGTATGTTTTTGTATTTACAATGTACATAAGGTGAAGTTGATTGTGGTTTCGAATTATTTGTTCTTGAAGTAAATATATGCCTGTAATTTATTACAAATGAAGTTCATATGTTAGTGATTTAGTGAAGACGAGTGTTTTTCCGTGTGGTGAGTAATCTATAAATTGTGATAGTGATTAATTATGCGACTTTCGGTTTAACGATTTTAATTGTCTAATTTATTTATTTTAATAAAGTGTTGAAAATTGTTCTACGCAAAATTTTTGACTAACGCGACAAATGGAGCTAATTAACCGATCGGTGTATTTTTTCGATTAATCGACTATATAAGATATATAAAATTAAATTTGAGTTAGTCGCTTAATCTAAAACTCATTTTAGACTAGTCGGTTAATCTGGAATTAATCTTAGATTAAACAATTAACAAGAAATTAATCTCAGATTAGTCGATTAATCCAAAGACGATTAATTTCAAAATATTCTTAGATTATTCGTTTAATCTGAAATTAATCCTGGACTAGTCGATTTAACTAAATTTAATCTTAGATTAGGTTAAATGATTAACAAGAAATTAATCTTAGATTACTCGACTAAACTAAAATTAATCTTACATTAATCGTTTAATTTGAAATTAATATTCGTTTAGCTTTCAATCTGAGATTAATTTTAGAATACTCGATTAATATGAAATTAATCTTATATAAGACGTTTGATCTGATAATAAATCGAGATTAATCAACCAAATTTTTCGTCGTATACAATTTAATTTACCGATTTGCTATTTATATGATTGCCTATGTACTTCTAATTTCACAGTTACTAATATTTATTAATGCTTTCAATTTAGGTGTTTTATTTAAATGCGTTTTGGTGCTTATACTGCAGCAAGCTTAATACTAAATTTGTATTGAATTTTTGTTAATACTAATTTGCGCGACTCATTTTGATTTTCGTTTAAATTACCCATAGATTGTTTGTGTATTTACTGTTATTGTTTTGTTGTTATTGTAAATAATGAAGCTTTTGTTTATTTTATTTTCCCATATGCAATACTGTTTAAAAGTACGTAATTCTTCATTTATAAATGAGAGTTAAAACAAACCAGAAAACTTCGAGAGCGACATTCGTGAGTGTCTTAAATGTGTCTCTCTCGCTTTGTGAAAGGTGTAGAGGATTAAAACTACCAGTAAATTTCCACTTGAGCTTTTTGAAATTAAGAAATATGTGGTTTCATACTGTTCAAGTTATGTTAGAGAGAGAAATTTTTACGAAATAACTACAAATCAAGAGTGTTTTCCTAAATAGTGTATTATTGTAACAAATAGAGCCGGAGAGAGTAGGACTTTAAAAACATGAAAAACATATTTTTGTTGAAAAGCAATTAAAATTTGTCAATCTCTCACTTTCCTAACTGAAAGTTGATCTAGACGATAGCACATTTATCTATTCGTTTCATTCTCAACATAATAATTTGCGTCTTTTTGGATTACACGAAGTCACTCTCACAAGCTTTCTGAATATATTTTGCTGACAAATGTAACTTAATGTATTTAAATTTCGAACTTTTACATGTCTTTGAGTTCCTCTCGGTTAAAACTATATTTTACTGATATATATTCTATATATATTACACTCAATTAAATACAAAATCCCACGCCATCCACACTAAGCTAAAGCCATATCAATATGTATCTTCAATATTAAAAAAAATACCTTCTAAACGCACCTTTATCATTATCGCTTAGAAAACCCTAAACATCACATATCTGTTTCCTCTTTCGAGCAGTTCGAATCGTAGTTTAATATTAAATTAGATTTAATCACTAGTTCTCACGCACTCAGTTCGAATTGCTGCTGAGCAAGTGTGTTGGCAACGCCGCGATGGCTCAATAGAACCCCTTGCCGTTGCTTATCATGCTCAACACCGATGCACCCAATTTCCAACTAAATCACATTAGTCATCATTTCAGTGTATTGTAAATATTGTCAGCCACCTCCTCCAGTTCGTTTGCAATGCTCGCCGCTGTAGCGCCAATACTACCGCCATTGCTGCTACTGTTGTTGTGCATGTCATTGGCCGTTGCCGAGTTGCCCTCCAGCGCCACTGTAGTGACATGCGCGCGACTCTTGCTGCCCACTTTGCCACGCCTTGCCGCGCGTTCGCGTTGTTTGTCGTTGTGCAACGGCTCGTCGCCCAAATATACCGTGTGATAGCTCACCGGACTGACGGAGTTGCAATTGATTTGTACGCGACTGATCGCCAGGCCTGCTGGTGGCGCTATTGCGCTGACCACAGTTTGACCGCTTGTCGACTTGCTGAGCACGCTGGCAATGCTCGCGCTGCGTGCACTACCGTTGAACGGCGGTGCGATTGTGGTGTATGTCAACGATGCATAATCGCCGTAATCGTCCGAGATCTGCGTGGAGTGTGTTTCAGCCGAAAAAGTGTCACGCGTGGCTGATGTGCAAATCCCGCCCATAGCCGAGACCGTGGTGCCAGCTGTGGCTGTTGCATTGTGGCTAACATTATCATGACATATCTCCGCATAGATATTCTCTTTGTTGTAGTCGATCATGTTGAGTGCCTGACAAATGTTGCCCGCTGGATTCTCCGATGCCGATTCGTCGCTTGAGAGCACCAGCGAATCGCGTACGCTCGAGTAGGGCAGGTCGTCAATTAGGCTGGTGGGTGTTAGCGGTGAGGCGAGCGCAGTGTGATTGCTTGAATGGCCCAGACCACCGTTGCCGGCAAGCAGTGAGAGCCCGCCAGCGGCACGTCTGCCAGTTACGGGTTCGCCGATATTAAAATCAAGTCGTTTGTCCCCTAGCGTTGGTTTTGCTGCTAAGATGCCATTGTTGCCATTGTGCTTCAGTTGCGCCAGCGAACGCTTGTTGTCGTGTAACTGCATTTTTTGTGGCAATGAAAAATTCAAGAGTTGATGCAGGCTCGATGAGGATTTGCTGTACTGCCGCGTTTTGACGTGGAACTCATTATAAAGCTTTTCGGTTATAAAAGACTGTGGCATGAGGTCCTGATTCTCGAGATCTTCAAGATCGGTGCCCGCCTCTGAGATGGTATCGGTGTTTGGTAGCAAATCAGGTTTGCGTGCAGCGGCACCGCCGCTAATAAGCTCAATATCCTGCAGTGACATGGATTTGGTTATCATTTTATTGCCGCTCGTTTCGACTTTCTTGAATTTTTCATCGATAGTCGCCAAAGTTGTGGTCTCCGTATCAGAACAGCCGATATCCGATGCGCCGCCACTCGGTTCCGAAATTGATTCATGCGCGTCTTGTGGCTGCGTATTTGGTTTATCGCCGAAACGTTCCTGCAACAACTTCGACATATCTGAATAGCGTTCCATGCTCATGCGTTTCGCCTGCACATCCAGTTCGTAGGAGGTCATTGTGTGCGCTGCATGTTTGTCCTGTTTGCGGAACCATTTCTTCTTTGTCGACTGAAAAACTTTCATCTTATCACTAATGCGGTTGGTGCTGCTTGCTGCGCTTTCAAAGGCAGCTTGTGCGGCTGCTTCTTTTGCTTCCAGATTAGCGAGATCCGATTTGCTGAGGAAGATTATGGAGTCTTCCTTCTCATGCGCCGGTATTGTGGTCTTCTCACGTCGCAGCAGCTTTGGTAGATGTAGTGGTTTCAAAATTTTCAAACCTTCACCACGACTCTTCGAACCAGAACGCTCCGGACGGTGCAGTATCTCCACCTCAACCATCTTCAAAAACTGATCACAATTGAATTGACAAAACTTCAATATATTTTGCACATTGGGATTTGCCAGCATGCGTTGTTCACTCTCGAAACCCAGTGAACTCTTCAACAAATTCATCTCTTTGGATAGATGCAGCTTACGTAAATGCAGTGGACTTTGCACTTCCACATCCTCGATGGGACAGGCGATCACCACATTCTCAGTGGTTATGTGCGTAATGCAAACATTCTCGGGTATCGCGCTACTACAGCCATGCGGTCCGGAGATGTAACGTAGCGTTAACGGTAACTCCCGTTGTGGCGTTATCAGCGTCGTAATGCGATGCACACAATCCGGATTGACTTTCTTATTCGCCTCATTGCCGATGCCACCGAGTTTCTGCAGTATTTGTGGTATACCCGGTTCGATCTCGTAAAATTTGCCCTTTGTAGAGAGCGACACATACAACACCTGTCGGTTCTCATTCAGCAATTGAGCATAACGTCCCTTCTCCTTCTCACGACCATGATTGTTATTCGCTTTTGTTGTAACACCACCGGTACAACCGATTGTCGTGTGATCCTGCTTGCCATCTTCGAAAACGGCTAGCAGTCGAAAGACTTGACCACCTCGCGCTGTCGTCTTCACATACTGTGGGCGATTGTTGGTCGGTGGTGGCGGTGGTTGGGTATATATTGGTATGCAACCCTCTGTGGGTGGGTTATTTACGTTGGGTTGGGATTCCGTGAAGGCGGGCATATTGTCGACTGAGACGAATTTGTAAACACGTTCGCGCACCAACTGTATCAGTGAGGTGTAGAGCGTCGCTGTGGGTATACCCTTGTCATTGAGCAGCGAAAAGTAGCCTGAAATGAGAAGAGCGGAAAGTAAGTATGATTTAATTTATAACTTTGCATTTCTTAGTAATATTTGCCACCGAATTGCATTAATAAATCAGTAGATAGCTATAAAGATGTATGGATGGTGTGTGTCTAAGCTTGGGAGATGATTTGTTTGTGATTTTTCAAAGTAACAGTTAACCAAAACTTTCGGTGTAACCTGAATAAGTTGGTGGTATGAGACTGTGCTAAAACTTCCCTAAATTTTAAATATCCTGTAAACGGATAGATTTGAAACCGAAAACAGTTACAGAAAGGCATAATGGATTTTAAAGTTCAAAATTTGTCGATAGTGTGTGTCTAAGCTAGAGATACAAGTATAGTTTGTTTTTGTGTAACCTGAGGAAGTTAGTGGTGTAAGACTGTGCTAAAAACATCTTGATTTGAGAATGTTATTTCTATTTCATTCGCCCACCATTATCAACGTAGAATTCTTCAACAGTTTATATAATAGTCGGAATATCAAGTAAGTTCTGCAATTTTGAGTTTTTAGGGTAACCACATTTTTGTTTCTCCCTACCGGGTACATTAGATCAACTTAACCTTAAGTAAATATGCTCGAATGTTGCTGCAACATTAAATAACTTGCAATTAGCACGTGAAATGGAAATGTTAAATGGCGCATAAATATGAAAGGACGCCCGAAGCAGGATATTGGTAAGACCAGAGCGGCAAGAACTACCACAATTGCAAATGTCATGTGTGTAAAGCCATGTAAGAGAGAGTCAATGTTGGTTCTTTCAGTTAATGTCTGAGGGTCATGCCAAGTTAGCAATGAACAAATATACTACATAGTTGCATCTTAATATTGTGTATATTGTTGCCTATAACGATTTACTTAAGAACAGTAGAACAGTGGCCCAAGAGAGATACGAAACGTGCTTCTGATATGTTTTTCAAGTATAGTGAGCTCTTTATATTAATAACTCATCGGAGCCTTTTGACACTTTGCTTTTAGTGCCCAGAGAGACTGCTGATTTTATCAAATATTTTTTTAAATAATTTTTTTTTTAATATAAATAATGAATATTTTTATTATTATTTTTATTATATTTTTTTTTTATTTAATTCAAAACTTAAATCAATTTTTTCACAAAACAAAAGAAAGAACTAAGAAATTATAATGAAATTCTTTATCAGGCTCATATAATGAAAGTAAAAGGAGTTAAAACTATGTACCGCAACATAAAAGGGTATACGATTTTTTTCTTGTAACAAATTTTGTAGCGAGACTTAGACTATCCTGTTTAGGGTCAAAAAATATTCTGAGAAAAAAAATTTAATGAGTATTACGAGTGAATGAACTGCCCCTTGCACTTATATACAAACAGCAGTAACAAAAAGCAATGACAAGGACTAACTGAGGGAGTAAATTTAATTAAGAGGCAAATAAGGGGAAGATGAGAGGTGAGCAGCGGAGGATGATAGCTACCAAATACACAAGAAAAGAAAAAAGTGCACATTATGTAATTACGAACAACAACAAGAATGGAATGAAAAACCATCGAAAAAAGTAAGTTCTACCACTGCGCTTTCGCTCAAGCAGTAAGCGACAGACGTGGCATTGAATGAAATGCTTCACTGAATAGGAAATCGCCAGTACAAATGTTGAGTGACGCGAAAACTATTAGAAAATGCATAGCAACAGCAACAAGTAAGGAAGTTGTAAAAGTCAACATGCAAATGCAAGAAAATAATTTTAAGAAGTAAAATTTTTTTAAGATATTAGCAAAAATCGCTTAATTAAATAAAGTGATTGCGCATTACTGAAGATGACAGCTTAAAAATTGCACATCAGCAAGAAAAGTGCAGCTAAAGAAACGAATTTGTAGCGAAATGCGAGGCGCTTAAAGCAATGTAAAGTATACCTTTTGGCGTTAAAAAGTAGCAGTTTTATTGAAAATATGCGGAAATAAAATTTGAGCGAAACAAATAATAAGAAGAGAAGAAAAAATATTTCAGAATATTAAATTTTAGATTAAGTTTTGCATATTTTCAGGCGCTATATTTTATTTTAAGTTATTATTTAACACTAATTGAGACGTTATCTAATAAAATGACCTATTTTGGCTGCAAAAGTAAAATAATAAAGTTATTTGTGACATTAAAAGCTTTGAAATTTGTGTGGGCCCTTCTAGGGGCAGAGGGAAAGCTGGAAATATTTTTTAGGAAAATAACTGTTTTCTGAAATGTATGCTTATTATTTGCTTAAACCTAATAAACTTTAATTTACTTTCGTCAATTACACTTTTGAGCTTTAAAATTAGCCTTTTGAGAAATCCTTGGCATCTTTTAGGCGTGCTTTAATCAGCACACTTTTCATTTCTCTTTTTTTTTACTATTTTATACTTTATTTCAAACGAATTTTACATTCATATAAGAAACTTAAAATAGCGCGCATAAATAATAACTTCTTAATTGCATTTGGTTGCGCTAAAAAGCAAATGCGAAACCACAAACGGCGACAGATAGACAGACAGACATCTTTCTTATGTGTTGTCGTCATATGTATTTGTTTGTGTTGTCATTCACTTTTGCGTGCAAATTA
Source organism: Bactrocera neohumeralis (assembly GCF_024586455.1). Lineage (NCBI taxonomy): Eukaryota > Metazoa > Arthropoda > Insecta > Diptera > Tephritidae > Bactrocera > Bactrocera neohumeralis. The sequence goes on along the minus strand of NC_065920.1, from coordinate 74,964,938 downwards.
AGTTTATGAAGTGGCATTTCCACCATTTTGTATTTATTTTTTTTTTTTAATTTTCCATGCACCAAAAAATATGCAACGAAAATATGAAGCGCTGAAAAGCTCATAAAGCTTTAGCGTCGTAACGGCATTAAATGACAGAAAATAAAATTTCGAGCGAAAAATGCGTGCTACACAGAGAAACGCATAAAAAATTAAGAGCACTGGAAATCTGTAGATAGCAAAGCAAGCACAAAAACAAAAAAAAAAATAAAGAAACGCGCAAGGATATGCCACGACTAGTGCTGTGGACATTGCAAAGAGACTCTGATTTTCTGTTCCATTTTGCGTTCACACTTATTTTGTAGCGAGTATTTTTTAAAATTGTATTTTTTGTGTGAAATTTTCGCTTGTCAGCAAGCAGTAGCGTTGACGCAAAAAGGATATACAGTATTTAATTTAAAAGGAGCTTTGACGTATTTGTGCTATTATATTTTTGATATTTTAAAATAAGCTGACGTTTTTGGAGTTATTATGAGTTTTGGCGTCACATGGTGAGTGCAAAGCAGACTAAATTCGTTAGCTTTTGCGCTGAAGTGGTGGTGATAGCGGTTTAGAGCGCGTTCTGAACAAGAAAAATGAAAAACAAGAAAATATCATAAGGTTTTGGAAAAGTTGCCATTAAAAGAAATAATCTTAATTGAAATATTTCTAAATAAATGCTTTTTCAAAAATCATAAATGCCACTAATGTCAATTTTTTTAATATCAGCTAAACTCATCAAAATTTCTTCTAAATGGAAGCATGCTTTTAGGCAATTATTACATTGCCCTACAATCACCCTCCTTAATGAAAAACCCAGTATTTGATCAGATAGCAATTTAAAATCTTATATATAACGTTAATAAAATACTTTAATAAACATTTGCATTTGTAGTAAAATCGTTAAATTTTAGCAACACATGTCTTTAATTCAACAGTGAAGAGAAGATGCATTTGGAGATTTATTTTTATAAAAAGTCTAGCTCAGTGAAAAATCTGTCGAAAATTGATTCATAGTTAATATAAATGGATATGAATTCAGTCTCAGATGAAATGTGCAATTCTCAAGCCCATTTTCTGGCAATAAAAAAGTTAAATTACTTCTGGTTTCCAGAATCGAATACCAACCTTATATTTTGGTTTGAATAAACTACATATGTATTTTTGGAATACTGACGAAGGTTAGGTTAGGTTAGGTACGGTTATATGGCTGATGCTAAGAGAAGATCGAACATTATGCTCAGACCTTTGTGAAGATAGAGAAAGATCACCGTTAATTAGTTTTGAAGTTTCGATAAAGTGCCGTGTACTCATTACATATCTGCTTACAAATCTTCTAAGCATTTAATATCTTTTTCCGCGAGCTCGACTGGTTTGGAATCGAAGTTATTTTTGCTTTGATCTCTCAAAAGCATTGAAGTCAATGATAATGTCTGTAGATATTTCTACCCCGTCTTCTTCTAAGCAGCCTCTGTAACTGGCATACGGTATGATTTTTTACCTTACCAAGTGGATACCAACAATTAGAGAAATCTTAACCTTGCTGAACGCGAAATCGCTGGTTCTCTTGTGGTTTACTCTAGGTCAGAATAATATTACGACTGCGCAGGTATCGATAGTTGGCAATCGCTCACCAAGAGGACAGCGGACTTCTGGCCTGTTTCCACTCCAACGACAGCGAAGCTAATGTGCCTTTCCATGTCAACTCATCAATTTTGCAGTTGTCTGCGATTCCGTCATAGTCAGCTTCGGTGGCACTGTCACTGACCTACTAACGAGTGATCCATTCCAGGGTTCCCTACTTAAAAAAAACACAGAAACTTAAAGTTTAATGGAGAATATTTATTATCATTCGAAAGAATGTTCTGTTGGCCGTCGCTACGTCTCAAATGGTCTATCCGTTGGGTCCAAATTTCGATGACTCTTTCGAGCATTTCGATTGACAAATGACACGTGTAATGTTTTGCTCCAAGGCCTGAGTCGAAGCGGGATTGCCTTCATAGACTTTGGATTTCACATATCCCCACAGGAAAAAGTCGAAAGATGTGATATTACAGGATTTTGGCCAATCGACAGACCCAAAACTTGAAATTTTCTGTTCACCGAAGTGTTCTCTCCATAAATCCATTCTCTTGTGCAATGTGTGGGAAGAGTCGCCGTCTTGTTGACACCAATTGTCGCCGAGATCCCGTTTTACTATTGCAGACATCCGATAGCCGGTTATCATAGCGCGATAATGGTCGCCGTTGACGGTTACGTTCTCACCGGCATCATTTTTGAAGACAGATAGACCGATGATTCCACCGGTCCACAAACCAATTTAAACAGTTGTTTTTTCTGGATGAAATGACAGCTCTTGAATTTCTTTATGTTGATTTTTGTACCAAATGCGGCAATTTTGCTTGCTGTAACACATTGAGCCAGGAATGGACCTCATGGTTGAAGAAAATTTGGATCGAAAACGTGGAATCTTCCTGGAAATTTTCAAGAGCCATTAGAGCGAAGCGATGACACATGGGAAGGTAGAACGACTTCAGATCTTGCACATCTGTATTTTGTATGCTTTCAATTTAAAATCGAACTTTCTTGAGTAGCCGCCAATTTATGATTTTTTTCTGTTTTCAGTATGTTAACAAGAATCCGTTTTTGTCTTATTTTCAGATAACCACAAGGGTAGAAATCCTGACGACGAGGGCGCGGTCTTTTCCCCTCTGATTTAAGGACTTTACCAAATCTTTATTTTTCATCTCCTTAAAACCAAACTAGAAGCTAATACTAGATACTATCAACTGACCTAAACCTGTAACCTATTCCCGGCGCATAGTCACATGTCTTATTTGTCTCCAAAAAAGCTCCAAGTAAACAATTTCCAACTCGCGCTCTACTTGAAAGTACACAAACAGAAACAAAAATAGGCGCAAGTGTGAGCGCATGCATGCGAATCACAGTAAATAATGGCGCAATTGTACTTGGGTGCTTAGATGGAAGGCTCGTTTGATTTTATAAACCGCCATTAAAACTTGCTGCATGTGGGGGTGTTTACGCCTTCGTGGCTCTGTGTGCGTGTGTGGGCGCCAGACTACTTCAAATTGCCGGCAACAAGAGGTGAGAACAACTACAAAAGCCATTGTCGCGATGACGGAGCCTTAAAAGCATCATAAACATGAGTGTAATTTGTCGTAATAATTTCTGTGCAACTCTGTGCATTTGCCAGTGTATATATGATATGTAATTATATATATACATTTATATGTATGTGTGTGCGTTTGAGTAGATGTGCAAAAACACGGCATGTGGTCAGCGTTGGTGAAAGGGCGAAGGGGCAAATTGTGGGTGTGGATGGGCCTTCGCTTTAGCTACATGTGTATGAGTGCCTTTTGTAAGAGTGTGGGTGCGCATAACTCTGCTGTTGCAAGAAGTGCGGGTTTGCTGGTTTTTCCTGCCAGCACTTGGCGCCAAATTAATATTGCAATTTGCAAACAACTACAAAGGCGATTATAAGGCACAACCACACACACACACACACATCCAAGGAGAGTTGCACTTTCAAGCACATACATAGCCGAGCGCATAAATAAAATCCTCTAAGCCAGTGAGACGCGCAAACACAATAAACGTTTATTAGACGCTGCGGCCTGTGTTAAATGGCCAGCTGCACTTGCCAACTTGCAGCAAGTTGCACAAATTAAGCAACCAGTGTTGCACAGGCACACTTCCCTGCCGCCACCGCATATGGGCGTAGTATGAGTAGTACTTAGACTTGCGCTCGAGCATAACTTGTGGCGCGCACACGTAACGCTTAGTAGCGCGTTGCCACAATTGCTGCAATTTGGCAGCGTGCAACACAACTTGACGGGGTACTAAATATATTTGGCAAATGCTTTTAGCCAAAATGTCAACAACAGCCATAAATGGTGGTTATGGCATGCAATATTAGTATACGTTTTAATTATTCGTCTTTATGAGAGCGCAAACACTTGCGGTTTGTTGTTTGTTGCTTTTTTATTTTGGTGCTCATATGAAAGTGGTGCTTGGAGTGTGGAAAGCCATTCAGAGTACAAATGTTGTACGATTTTTAAACTCAAAACAATTTTTGAGGAGTTTAATCTTTTCTTTTGACTTTTCTTAATGATTTTGTCTTGAAGGGGGTGTGCGATGTCGTCTGGACTTAAAACAGTACATAGTATACAGTAGGGTGAGCCAGAAAGTAACCACTGGAATTCATTGGTTGAAATAAACGAAAACTGTAATATCCCTTTTCTTTCATATATCACAAGAGGGTATTAAAATATTTAGGGATAACTTCTTTCTGATGAGTCATATAATTTAGTAATCTATAGTAATCCGATCTGAATAATATGCATGAAGTTTGTATCATTGCATAAGATAGTAATCCATACTAAATTTAGTGTAAGTATATTGATAAATAAAAAAGTTTGAGTTTGATCATTCAGTTTGTATGATAGCTATATAACGATCCCTTCCAGAAAATTTCTTGAGAGTTATTTGCGTTGCGTTTTCTTCAGATCAAAATAATCGAGAAGATATTCCGTCAAACAAAAAAATTTTCAGCTATATGCTATAGTGTTTCGATCTGAGCAGTATGCTTAAAGATTACAGCCTTGCTTTTGGCAATAATGTATGCCAAATTGGGAGGAGATAGTTTGTTAAATAAAAAAGTTTTCCATACAAGGACTTGATTTCGAACGATCTTCGAACGATCTTGTACGCCAAAAACATATGGAAGGATTCCGATCGTTTAGTTTGTATGACAGGTACCAATATAGCATGGTCCGATCTGAAGAATTTTCTTGGAGATTGCGTCGTGGTCATTGGCAATAACCCACGCCAACTTTCGTGAATATATCTCGTTAAATGAAAAAGTTTTCCGTTCAAGCACTTCACTTCGGCAGTTATAAATTATAGTGGTCCGATACCGACGGTTCCGATAAGTGAGTGCTTTTTTGGGGAGAAAAGGCCGTGTACAAAATTTTTATCGATATCTCAAAAACTGAGAAACTAGTTCCCGTATATATAGATGGGCATGGCTAAATCAACTCAGCTCGTCATGCTAATCATTTATTTATATACTTTGAAGGTTCTTCGACATTTCATTTGGGTATTGCAAATTTCGTTACAAACTTAATATAATGGTTTGTCAAAAAAGTCTTGCGGTATTTTTATTGCATTTTTTTTTATTGAAATTGAAATAAATTTTGATGACTCATGCCCAGCTCTTGACCGATGCTACGGCTGCTACTATGCCGGTCTCTTTCGACCAATTCAGCGATTTTATCGCAATTTTCGACGACAGGCCTTCCGGAGCGTGGCGCATCTTCGACCACCTCTACACCAGAACAAAAACGTTGAAACCATCGTTGTGCGGTGGAAATGAAAACTGTATCGGGTCCATAAACTGCACAAATTTTATTGGCGGCTTGAGATGCATTTTTGCCTTTATCGTAGTAGTACTGTAAAATATACCGTATTTTCTCTTTATTTTGCTCCATGTTTGCGACGCCATAACTCACGAACGACTTAAAAGAAACGACAATCAATCAAACACGTGTTAGCGCGTGAAATGAGCTTTCCAAAAAGGTATAGCATGACCCGATGCGACGAATAAAACTAGAACTACGCGCTTTCAGCGCTAACTAGCGAAAATACCGCAAGACTTTTTGACAACCATTGTATTTTTCATGGTCTTAAAATATCCCTTCAAGGAAACATTCTTAGCTTAATTTGAAAAGGTGTTGATCAGTACTCAAAGTTTTCCATATAAATAACTTTTAAAAACTATGTTTCTATTAAAAACCATTAGCTTTGAACTCCTTTACTTTTAAAGCATTAAATTTGCTCAAAAATGCTAGTTTTTCAGTTCGAAGCTTTGAAAGGTTATTCATTGTTGGCCCACCCTAGCATATAGGGATAGTTTACTTTTTAGTCATTAAGGATAGATACACTACTAAATCCACGCCTCAAAAAGTCTCACCGAATCAGTATTAAAGTTCGATGAGCTCTTTTGTCGTAAAAGCGATCTAAACAGTAACTCGTTTATGTACTAAAGGTAAGTGAACTAAGAAGAGCATTAGAGCATTTACGGAGTAATCTGAAGAGGATGATATCTTAATTTCTTTCTGAATTTATGAAAGAGCTTTCGCCTCTGGACTTCTATTAAGGCTCCATTTTGCTGGTAATGGCTTTGTTTACGAAGGAGAATCTAACTCGGAAACTAAACTTGGTAGATATTGTTTTCTATATAGGGCTATGGAGGTTAGTCTTTAAGTTATTAAGGTTGAGAACAGAACTGAAGAGTCTAAAACTAAAATAAAAATTTACCAAATCTGTATTGAAGTTCGATCAGCCTTTTCATCGTTGAAGAGTGCTGGCCAGTAGCTCATTTTACTACAATAAAGTAAAGGGAACAGACAAAAGAATTCAAGGAGTTAGTCTGAAAAGTCACGATTTCTGTAGACTTTTGAAAATTTTTGAACGAACTCAAGTTTCAAGACTCTTATCCAAATCTTTGTTTTGCTGATGGCGCCCATTCGAAAACATAACTCGAAAACTAAGCTTGCTAGTTATTATTTTGGTGCCCAAGTCAGCAAAATGATCAGACTATTTCGTTTCTAGTTGTAGAGAAAGTAAATACAGTTATTTTTGAGTGGTATTAGTGTGATACTAAGTAAGAAAATTCTTTCTGTCATTACAAAAAGCAACCAGCATTTTCCGCTCTTCTAACTACTACACTTGTTTGTAACGATCACACTTGTTGTCATATAAATTCGAATTAGCTTCACAAAATTAATAGTCCATACAGCAGATGTTAGTTATGCGCATAAATTATGTAGAATTATTTTCTCTTTGATAAAAATGTCATTTCAGAGTTGATTTTTGTGGCAACCAAGCAAACAATGCTAGCAATTTGAAGCTTCTTAATTAGAATGCTATAAAGATCGGAAGGTCGCTGCTTGGTGTGTGCGTGTGTACGAGCGACGGCGAAGTACAACATGTTGGTACATAGGAGCTGCAACAATGCATGACATTAACTACAGTTTGTGGTTAGTTGCAGCAACTGCTAATTTGATTTATCACCCATGTAACAGATGTTGGCCGACATATTTACGTGTAAATGTGTATATATGTAGGTGTGTGTGTGTACAAAGTTGTTAAAAGTTCTGAATAGAAGCTTGCTGGCAGTCAGGTGTTCATATGCATGCTTGTATGTAGGTTTATGTGTGTGTGTATGTGTATACATACATGTTTTTTACATATATGTATGTATGTTTGTGTATAAGCAGTTTAATACGCGTGTTGCATGCATTTGTACGTAGTACACATTCCTTTACGTGTTCTTACGTGCCTATTTTAATAAATGCAGACACGATGAAATCGTATGATAAATATTGTATTCAATTCTTTGGTATTTATAGGAGATATTGTCATATCAGTGGTCAGCATCGTCGCTTATATGACCATAATATATGTATGTATTGATAAAAGTTTAAAATATGCGGTCTTAGTTATAAATAAAATATATAATCCAAACAAGAAAAAAAAGTTAAGTTTCGATAGCATAAAAAATATTTTTGTGGGATATTACCAGATCGGTCAAGATATAATTTTTCAATTCAATATATATTTCATTTTAAAATTCTGTGCCATTTCTGAATTTCTGCAGAAATATCTTTAAACATTTTTTCTTAATTAACACAAAAATTTATTTAAAAAAAAATTTAATTATTTATAGTAATTTTTTTTTTATTAAAATTAATTAAACTTTTTTTAAATTTTATTTTTAACTAATTTTTTTTAATTACAATTTTTTTAAATTTATTTTATAATTTTTCTAACACACTTATTTAAAAAAAAAACATTATCAATGCAATGCCTTTTTACGGTTATAAATTTTCAAATTAGTAGACAAGCCGAGTCTTTCATTGCACTTATCTCGCATATTATTGCTACATCACGATTACTAAAGTACCATTCAACAACAATAACAAAAAAGCGTAAACAACTGAAGCGCAAACAATCAATTGCTTGAGCTTATGTGACCCAGTAGGAATTTTGTCTCACTCCAGAAAAATAATAAAATTTTTTTATTTCTACAGATGCCCTATAGGAAATTAATGTCAGTTTTAATAAGACAGAAACAAGATTAAAGCCAAATTTTGTTTACTTAAATCTAAAAGAATATAAACAGAATAAGTAAACTGCCTTTAATTACGCTAGTTAACAGTAATTTTGCGACTGTGGTATTAGAAAACGAGAAGTTGCAAACACAACAGACAGCTGAACGATTTTCTCGACTTGCACTCCTTATCGTGCAACTTCTTCAATCTACTGCTGAAGAAAATAATTCGTGCTGCAGAACTAAATAGAGAAGTTGAAATCTACAGCGGTTTTTTTGTTTTTTTCAGACAGTTTTCAGACAGTTTCATTATTTATAATAACATTTCGGTAATCTTCTAATAATAAGAAGATTTGCAAAGCACATTAAATCAAAAAAAGGTCTCGAGCCAGTGTACCAAAAATTTCTTTCAGGAAAGGTTATAGTAGAAATTTAAACCTTTATGCTCAAAAAGATGGGTTGAATGCAATGAAGACGTTTCCACGTATATAGAATTGCATCTATTTGTAGTTAGATCTGAAAATAAAAGAAGCAAAAACTTGGAAGGATCCTAAGACTACAACTACAGCTCCGCAGCATTCAGTGATTCTAATTTTTAATCAGTGCTGAAGCAATGAGATTAGCATAACAGGCTTGAAAGGATTTTAAAGAAATGTGGAAAAAACAGACAAAAACGTTTATTTGATCTTCAAACACTTTGAAGAAATATTTACTGAAATAAACACAGTACTGTAGCGAACACAGAAATCAGACGATACAGTAGTCGCCAAATGTAACCATGAATGTCTGTGTAAAATTTAATGGACCGAATTAACATCTGCGGTTCTTTGCTGAAACGAATTGAAATCGAACCATTTCTGAAGCGAATGGTAACAAGAGACGAAAGGTGGATCAAATACGACCATAGTGTGCGAAGAAAATCATGATCCAAGCGTGGTGAAGCTCAACAAATGGTCGCAAAGACATTGATGCCTCGAAAGATTATGCTGAGTGTTTGGTGGGATTGGAAAGGAATCATTCATTATAAGCTGCTCCAGCCGGGTCGAACGATTGATTCAACATCTTAATGTTAACAACTGATCAATCTCAAGCAAGCAATCGAAAAAAAACGGCCAGAACTGATCAACAGAAAGTGTTTCGTCTTCCATCAGGACAAGGCTAGACCACACACATTTTTTATGATTCTGTAAAAATGGGAGACCTTGGCTGGGAAGTTTTGATGCATCCACCATATAGCCCTGACATTGCACCATCGAATTACTATTTGTTTCGGTCAATGCAGGACCATCTTAATGGAGTAAAGTTTGCTTCAAGAGAAGCCTGTGAAATTACTTGTCCCAGTGTTTTGCCGAGAAACCAGAAATCATAAAAATTGTTTGTGATAAGAACGAATTAGAAAAAATTTTAAAATTATAAAAAATTATGCAATTATTAATGCCGGAAATTTTCAAGAATTTTATAAAAAAAAAATCCTATCGCACCAACATTCTTACAAGGCACTTAAATTAGGATTTGTAGATTATATGTATGTATGTACACAAGCAACTCTTTACAAATATATACAAAGCATTGCATAGGCGTGTACATATGTTGATAAGCGCACACGCGAAACAACTTCCATAATGTCAAAGTGCGATTGTGTAAACACTAATGTAATAATATAACAGCAGAAGCTGCCAGCGGCAACAACAAAAACAAAATGTACACAATAAAGCCGAAGGCAGTGGCAACATGGCTCAACAGCATTTAACCAAAACGCTGGCATTATGGCATTATCATGGCTAACAACGAGCCATAACTATAAAACTGTATATTTTTCACACACATACACACACACAGACACTCATACTTGCTTAAGCAAATACAAATACACTAATGAGTATAGTAAAAATATACAGCAATAGCAACAGCGAGACGTATTTGAGAATAGCTGTGACTTTGGCAGAGAATAAATGTATGTAAATAAGTGTGTGTGTATGTAAATATATATAAGTATGTGTACATGTTTGGTGGTATGTTTGTCTACATAAAAAATGCTACATTTGCCATCGTCGCCGTTTGCCATCGAAGTCGTTGACAGCAAATGATGACAACTGTTGTGAGAAGGACATTTGGCATTGCCCAGCGACCGCCATAATCATTTCATTTATTGTTTTCCTTTCATTACACAACTACTAATGCAGACAGGCATATGTGTGTGAACACATACATACAAACATATGCAAATATGTGTGTGTAGTTGTGTGCTTCCTTTCAGCGCTCAGCCGCTGTGATGCCTTACTTTGCCTTCGGTATAGAAATTTTACTATTGTTGTTTTTGTTGTTATTATTATTTTTGCTTATACAATTTTATGAGCCATTTTTACACCACATTTGCATTTTTCATGTGATCGTGACCGGGCAGCTAGCACATACAGACATGTGACACACATGCATTCACATATATGTCTGTCTGTGCACATTGACACTAATCCATATATATGTATGTAGAAGTATGCCTCGATTATTTGTTGTTGTTAATGTAATGACCGTTATGTCATTGTTTGGCGCTACTGTTGCTGGCCAAAAGTAGTTAATATTAATGACAGCCAATTGTATTCAAAAGCTAATGCGATATCCACTCATCATAAACTATGAGCATTTCTGAGATGGGTATCGTGGCTGCGAAAAAAACAAATCAAATAAATACATATACTCCTAGTCTATTAATATTCCCTTTCAGTTCACAGCTAACTATGTGTTTGTGTGTGTGTGTCTGTATGTTTTGCTACGAAATGTGCTAATTTTATTACTTTCCAATGAAATATTGCAGTCTGTATTCAAATTCAAAATCAATTGTTATGTAAATTACGTTTGAGTGGTATTTATAAACCTGTTTAAAAGCCTTCTTCGCCGCTTTATAGTATTGTTGTATCCCCTGTGACAACTGAGCGCACTTTGCTGTCGGCTTTCAATTTTAGATATATTTTGAGGTATGGAATTTATTTTTATGGAATTATTATTAAAAGAAATGAAAATATGTTTTAAGGACTTTTTCATGAAGTTAACAATTACAAAAATTGTAAATGAGTTATGATTTTAAAGTAAATCTTGCGGTAATCAACTAATTAATGAAAAAATTTGCTTAAATTATTCTAGCTTTTAGTCCAACTACTGTTATGGGCACACAAAATTAGCCTATTATTAGGCCACAATTTTTTGATAGTCGAAACCAAGCCCTATATGCATCAGTCAAAACTCCTCAATATCTTTGTGAAATTTTTGATTTATAAAAGAAGCAATTCAGAGCACTCCAACATATCGAAACCAGTAAAGTAAAATGATCCAGCCGAGGCTTAAGTGCCTCATCATACAATTCCTTCCATACACCTTTCGACAGCTTACGTCCGTAAAAATTTTTAACTTTATCGCATGAATACCTACGTACAAGGTGCGTTCCAAAGTAAACAGGACTTTTTTAATCTAGCACCCCCTGGTGCCGCAATTTATGCGTCGAGTAAGAATTTTATAACATTTCATTGATTGGAAGTGAAGTTATTGAAGTCCTGTTTACCGTGGAACACACCTTGTATATACCTATACGATGTCTAATAAGAACCCCTTTTATTCCAGAACTCAAGACGAACTCTGCTAAAGTCGATTTCAGTTTATGACCTTAAAGGTAGTATCATATTCAGACGCTATAATGTTAATGGTATAAGAGTTCTTTCTTTCGAAAATCAGTTTATGGAAAGAGCCTTACGAAGGCTAGGTCTACGGGCCGCGAATGACGGACAGGGATCCGTTTCTTTATATGACAGAACTGGTGCTTTTTACGATAAAACCAAACCCCCTAATTTCAGTTTCCTCCACTAGGTCTTTCTGTTTATGGAAGGAGCCTTACGAAGGCTAGGTCTATGGGCCGCGAATGACGGACAGGAGTTCGTTTCTTTATAAGACAGAACTGGTGCTTTTTACGATAAAACCAAACCCCCTTAATTTCAGTTTCCCCCACTAGGTCTTTCTGTATATCACAGAAAAATATTTAGGGGTCGATATCGATACCTAACTCTACTGGAAGTGAGTCTGAAAGGGCTGCACTCTGACCTACATATCTATCAAGGTGGAAGCTTATGAACATTCTCTAGCTAAGCGAATATGTCTAAAGTGCTTTTGACAATTTAAAAGTGGTGTTTTTGGCTTCGAAAACGAAAAACAAGTTTAAAGATGAGGAACTGGAAGCATCCTAAATGTCACGAAATAATCAAAGGAAACCAGAATATCCATGAAGCATAGGCAATACTCTGCATTCGGTGGTCTCACAAAGTCATACTGTATAATGAGCTTCTAAATTCTTGTGAAACCATTAGTTAAAATTTTACAGAAAAAAACAAACGAACCTATCAAGAGACCAAGACTATTGCATGTAGACGGTGATTTACTGCACGAAGTTGTCATATAATTTAGTAAAGTCTTCATCGAACAATTAAATTATCTGTTTCTTATGAAAGTACATATGTCTTAAAGGTAGCTGAGGATGAGGTTAAGATATTTTTACTAGTTTCGCTTTTCAATAAAAAGTATAAATATATAACTTCTTCGATGCGAAAGTTCGAAGACTAGAGAAATACTAAATACTAAAAAAATTGGGAATTTCGTCCTTAATTGCTTCTCCAAAAGGTATTACATAAAGTATATCGTAAATTATCAAAAAGATGACTTTTCATTATACATAGTATGCTCATTTCACATATCAGGCTAAGGGTTGGATATACAAATATCGAAAATTTTTCAAAGCTAAAATTCTGTTAAGCCCTAATCACTAAAGATCAATATGGACTTTAGCATTGACCATCTCATATTTACTAAGGCTTAGTTTTTTTCCGTTCTGCACTTAATTTCACAACATTGCAATGCGAACGGTTTTTTTACTATTATATACATACATACATATACAATAACAAAAAATATTCATATTTATTAGTCAACGAATTCTTGCTGCGCATATTTTCATAACGGCACGTACTTGTATGTACTTACGTAACTAAATTATCAGCTGTAAAAGAACCTTTTGACGCTGACTCACATTTCTATGCATACATACCAAGTACATATATATAAGTACAATAACCAATACGGATTCAATTAAAAATTGTGAAGGGCGTGAAATTGCTTTTAACTACTTGTCATTGCGTCAGCTCGTTTTACACTTCTTCACTTGACTCACCTGGAAACTCTTGCGGAATCAGCACACCTTTCTTGCGGCTCGCTGCCGCCGTTTTGGCATTATGCCCGTGAAAAATGTGACGCTGGCGTATTAGCCGATAAAGCAAGAACAGCTCGCCATGATCGGCGTGATCGCGATGATCCGCATCTGCGTTGCCATTACCGTTAATTACTGTATTTGACTGAGTAGCCGACGCCGCTGCTGCTGCTGCTGCAGTCGATGTCGAAACTGTTGTGTTATGCGAGGTGGAGTGCTTAGCGGTCACTCTTTCACCACTGCTGCTCGTATTCGTAGCACCCGAGCTGTGCGCATTCACATTGCCGCTTGAGGAGGCCGTCGATGAGGAGGTACCGGTGTTAATGGCCACCGTCATGCCGCAAGCGCTGACCGACGAGTTCGAGGCGCTGGTGCCGGTGGTGTGTGTTGTGGCCGTGGACGAGCCATTCGAAGAAGAGGACTGCAGCGTTTCGTCGGAGAACTTCGTCTTGTACGAGATACGCACTACGCGCGGCAACGAATACCGATCGAGAAAGATGTCCGCGGGTAGAGGCTCGTGCTGCGACTAGAAGTAGACAAAAGAAATATTTTATAAAATTTCCTGAATTCAACTGGAGTGTTTTTGAGTTCGAGACTCACCTCATTGCTGTACTTGGATGCTTTACTGTCGCCGGTGGAGTAATCGCCACCACCACACATGCTGCCATTGCCACAATTGCCCGCACCGCTGCCATTGCCATTAGCACCCAGTCCGCAACCATTGCCACCGGCCAAGTTCGCGCCCATACCGCCAACGGCCGCAGAGCCATAACCGCCACCGCCGGCACTCATGCGCATGCGTCGTGCCAAACGCTGCTTCATTTCGATTTCATTGCGTCGCGCCAGACGTGCATTCTCAAAGTCCGCCACGGAAAACATGTTAGCGCTGGTGTCGTGCGAGTTGAAGCGTCGCAATTTCGGTTTGCGTCCCTCGACCGCCCCGAAATGGCCTAACGGACCGCCGGAGACAGCTGTAATGTGCCAAGTGTTGTAATTAGTCATTTGCATGTCGCGAATACAAATGAATAGTAGTAAACGGCGCAAAATGCGAAAAATAAAACCTTAGCAAATCTGCTTGCTAATTACTTACCACTTATCGCATTGGGCGGCGTAGCAACACCTGTAGCAGCCGGTGACGCATTGCTGCTGTGCTTGCTGCCATTGACAAGATTGCCGTTTGTGTTGCCATTGTTGGAGACTAAGAAAAAGACAGGAGGCGGTGGATTAGCGCTGGTGCCGCCGCCACCACAACTGCTGTGATGCTTAGCATTCAGTTGCTGTTGTTGATGATGTGCGGCGGCTGACGACGACGACATGCCATTTGTATGGTTGCCACCTGAAAGTGAAGAAACAGGGAGGCAGCGGAATTGCGTTAATAAAAGACTGGAGAATGAGTAATGTACTTAAGATTCGATTAGGCAAAAGTAAAGAATGGAAAACAGAAAAATGCTGGAATTTTTTTAATTCGGTTTAGAATTTTTATTCAACTAAGCGCTGGCTAGACAAGAAAATTTGCAAAGAAATCTACTTTAACTGGTGGGCGTAAAGTCATGCCTTCTAGTTACTCAAATTGCTTTTAAGGTGATTTTATAAATATGCTGTGCAAGCAAAAAATTTGCCATGGACACATTTCTGTTGTAAAGATTTCCGTGCAAAGAGCTTTTTAGTAAGTAAGTCCATCAAAAAGGCATAAGTTAATAAGGAATTAAAGTTATTTCAACCATTGCAAAGTAGGTATGATATTAATGAATCCACGAAATAGTTTATTATAGAAATTCATTTTACAGAATTTCGCTGGTAGTCTAATAGAAATATAGTATTAGCAATTGCTACACAATTTTTCACTAATATGAAGATATAAAATTTACTTCATGCCAGTAATTTTGATAAAAAATCAACAGATTCGACATTTGGGCTTATTTGTGGAGTTTTGGTAGACCCATGCTAAAATTGTACTAAACTTTTAAAGCCTTAAGCTTTATAATGAAATTTTGTATTTTTTAAGCTAGATAAGTACATATTGTGACCACGAAGCACCCGGAAATTGTAATTAAATTCCCCGAGTGAATGATATTTCAAAAAAATGTATTTTGCTAAGTTGGTAGGACTGTCCTTAATGACTATGCCAAATGTGAGAGCAATCTGTCAACCAGTTTGTTAACAGCGCTTTCTTAGGTCAATTCATCTCAGTAGTGTGTTATCAAACAAAGAATTTGTCTCAAATTTTGTATTTCTAACCAAATTTCGTGTGCGGACTCGTTGCGAATGTTGCACAAGGCTTACGGTAATTTAGTTTTGTTAAAAGTACAAGCCTATGAATCACAAGCCGAAACATCGTTGAAGACATGACCCGTTCTGGATGACCTTCGACCTTTTAAACTGACGAAAATATTAAAAAGCAAAAGATATGGAGCTTGAAAATCGTCAAGTACTAGTGAGATGGTAAGACAGTTGAACATCTTTTGTCCGTTCGAATGGGTTTTGATGGACATTTTGGGTTTGAAAAGCGTTCTTGCTCGACTCGACCCAATAAAACTGAATTTTTTTCAAAAAGAGTACCGTAAACAGGGTTCTTTGGCCATGCTCGATTGTGCGAATTCCGATTCCACATTCATGGAGAGCATGATAACTGCTGATGAGACATGGATTTGTGAGTTCGACATGCAAACAAGTCAACAGACATCGGAATGAAGAAAAAAAATGAGCCGAAACCAAAAAAATCACGACAAAGGCGCTCTATGTTATTTTCGATATTCAGGTTTGGTACATCACAAATTTGTTCCGGAGGGACAGACAGTCAGTAAGGATTTTACATGATGATAATGCACCATCGCATCGAACCACAATTGTGACCGAATTTAAAGCCAAAAACGCTTTGAATACCATTGATTAACCACTCTGTTCGCCAGATTTTACCCCGCGTGATTTTTTTTTTTGTTCTCGAAACTGAAATTGCCCCTCCGTGGAAGCTGTTTTCAGTCGATCGAAGAGATAAAACAAAATTTGCTGAAGGAGCTGAAGTCCATTCCAAAGAGTGCTTATCAAAAGTGTTTAGAGGACTGAAAAAGTCGTTAACAAATGTAAGAGTATAAGTACATCTGGTGGGGATTACTATGAAGGCGATAAAATAAATATTGCTGAATAATTAAATAATTTGCGTTTTATCTACAACTACCGGGTACTTTTTTGTCACAATGTATGTATGATTGTACAAGAAGAACATCATGACTTTGGATTCAAAGAAGAGTCATAGAGTATTTTATTTTAAGCTTCCGGACGGGCAATACAAATCTCGTGTATTTTATTACTTTATAAATATTTTTTAAATAAAAACTGAAATCTTTTAGCATATTTTCAAGACCCTAATCTAAATTTTGACGAAATAATCGTTTTGATACCGAATCAACAGTTGAGTGGACTTATTGATGTATGCGTATTTCGAAAACCGAATTGATTAGAGCCTGTCGAAAATATAATTACTATTGCTATTTTGAGTTAAGCGGTATTCTTGTCTAGATGCATGAATTTCAGGTAATTTTTGAAGTGATGTAATAAAACGGTAATTCAAATTTTCCCTTTACCATCCATTTTTTCAGTACTTATTTAATAACATTAAAAGAACGCAGATAAAATAAAAAAATGAACAGCTCGGGTGGTCTAAAATAATTGGCCCGTGACTATACCCACGATTTGAACCCTCCTAACAATCTGAAACCAAAAAATATAAATGTGCGATTTTTTAGCATAGTATAATGTCTGAGTTTACGGAAAATTAGGAAAAAAATTCAAGAAATGGCGAAAGCCGGAAAAAATATTTACACTTTTTTGACTGTTTAGAATATTTTAAAAATAGCCAAAATTTAAATTTGGGTATATGGCTATGTCCAGACATCTGTATGTAGGCAAGTCTATACAGAAGACTTTCTAAACATTTCAAGTAAATCGATCTAATAGAACCTGAGAAATCGTGGGAATCGTTTTGAAAAATACAGTTTCGAAATAAAATCCACATAAAATTTCATTTCCTGCCGAACCTGTTTGGATTCCGGTTCAGCAAAATACCTATATCTCTGAAAATAATTTGAGTTAAAAAAACCTATATTATTAAATAGTTAAGCTTTTAAAATATAAAAATATATAGCTACATATATATATTTTTTATAGACTAAAATACCCTCCTAAGGAATATATTTTAAGCAGAACAGTTTTCACCCGAAAAGTGTACATTGTTAAGAACAAATGACATATCAAGCTCTCCTCTTTGTTATATGACCTCGTTTGTATTTTTTATACGTAATCTTTTTCTTTCAAAATTCCGATTTCATGAGCAGTGCGATAACACTAAAAGTTAAGATTTCGCCTTTTCGGCATTCCAATTAATTTTAATTATTAATTAATCATGCAATGAGCAATAAAAATTTCTAAAATGCTTATGACTTTGGCAAATTATTATTTTTATAATAATTAAGTTATGTATACTGGACGGCTTGCATGCCATACATACACCTACTATTCTTTTTTTTATAATATTTACTTTAAGACAAGGCTTTATATTTTTATGTATATTTTTTTATATAATAGAAATTTTGAAAAAACATAAAATTTTTTATAGATATGTTGGGCCAAGAAAAGCCTTGTCAAAAATTACAAAATTTTCAGTGTTTTTAACAAATATTTGTTATCATTTAAATGTTCAATAAGAAATATTATTTAAAAATAAAAATTATTATCACATATTTATTTTTTTGTATTTATTGTTTAAAATTTAAAATTATTAGTTTTGTAATTTCTGTATAAAAAAAATTTGGTTTGTTATATCCTGTATTCGAACTTATAAGTCAGCAAAGTCTTGCGTCTTGCGGTCAATAAAAATTTGGTCAGGCGATCAATTTCTTGCCAGTTCGGTGGGATGTCTAAGAGTGTGAGCTCCGAAGTGTTTAAGCATTGATCGTACAAACACGGAACAATGAAGAAAGAAGTGTTGAGATGTCTCTACCTTTTCTTCTTTCTTACAGCTTCTGCAGCTGGAGATACAGCATGGACGCTGATAGGGCAATGGCCTGTTAGAACCCCCACAAGTAGGAAAAGGCTAGCCTTACTAAAAGCACAGAGCTCACTGAATCTCTTGCGAACGATTTTGGGTCAAAAGGATCTATCGACAGCGCAACGATGTTAACCGAGCCTTAGCCAAGCTCCCGCCAAATCTATTAGTGACACACGAGGATAGAGGGGAGCACCGACCGGCTCCTATTCTATTGATAAAGGGGCTAGGAAACCCCTGATTCCCAGATATCTGTGATTCCCATGTGGCCTGGCACCAATATCTGTCCCAAGAGGTTACATGGGTTTACGGGTTTCAAAAAATCGATTTTTTATTGTCCTATTAAATTCTACAATACCTCTAGAATATTGTTGATCCTAGCAATAGTTTTGGAGATACAGCCTTGAGAATTTGTGCGCTCGAGGCTAGCTATGCTAAGCTCACGGAAATTTTAATTTTTTTGCAAAATGTCTCCTAAAATTCCAATTTTCAGTTTTTTTCCCTAGTCCAAATTTTAAGTAAAGGTTTTAACTAAAACACATATTTTTTCACTTTAGATGATCCTGTAAGAAGTTATCCTGCCAACGCGGGCGCATCTTTTTTTTTTCGAGGGGTCACCGGAAATGGCGTCGTAATGGCCGAGTTTAAAATATTTATTTTTTTATATGAGGAAAAAATATTGAGAAAAGACTGTTTTTTACCCGAGAAAACCCATGTAAACCATTAACACAATACACTTTCGGTATTAGTTTTCGCACAAAATTAATTTTATTTTCTTAATATATTAATAGTCTTGCAGATGGAAAAAAGCAAAACATCTTTTTTTAACTCCACCGTTAAGCCCTAGTCGATTTCTTGGTAGAAATTTCAGTTTCAGGACATTTACTTAATTATTTATAACTCTGTTATGTGTAGATAAAAGTTTTTGCAATATTTGACAATCTGACGAAATGGTAGCGAATTAAAAAGGTGCATTTTTGTTTTCAAGCAAAAAAAAAAACTGCAAAAATTTAAAAAAGAATTTAGAAGGCATTTATAAACATGGCGAGCTGTTTTGTGAATCAATAACAAATCACAGATTTCATATATCTTTTATAGTTTAGTTAGAATCGTGCTAAAACTAAACAAACGCACCACATTTGGGAAGCGGTGATCCGGCTTTGGTGCACAATATCTCAAAAAACCACATGATTTCGATCAAATCCTTTTAGTTATGTCTACATTAGAAGCAAAACAAACAAATAAAAAAAAATCAAACCGCGAAGGTAGACGACCCCATTGAATACTATTATTTATATCTTCTCAATTATCTTTTGATAATTTTCCATTACTATTAAATTAATTTTACGTACACCACTTTTTGATTTTTATTAATCGTTTAAATATTCGATTTTGTCAGCGGCAGATTTCCAAACACATTTCGACTTAAAATTGCGTACTCAAAATAGCATTTGATTTCACTGCTACGCGGTCACACAATTAATTTCTGCTTTTTGCACATGTAAGCAATTATTCGCAGCATCATTTAAGCGCTATTAAACGCGATATTATCCACTTAGAGCGTTCCCAGCGCATTGTCAACGAGCGCGTGACATGTGAAAAGTTCAACAATTTCATTGCCAGAACGATTAAAATGATTAATTGATTGCAATGAGCATTTCATCATCTTTGGAAGGCTTCTTATTGCTTTTGTTGTTTCGCCTTTTTGCTTTTTGCCGAATGCGCAACATTGTTGCGATGAGCGCAGCGCAGCGCCGGCTAAGCGCAGAGCGGCGCTACGCCGCAATGCCTATAAATAAATCAACGCGCGTGCGTTTGTGTGTGTGCATAGTTACTGTCGCGTATATACTTACAATATTTAACTACGCTACAATTTCGCTGCATTTTTTCGCTTCATTTCGATTATTATTTTTGAATTTCTAAAGAATTTCCGACGCTGCCGGCGGTGTACCCTACTCACCTACTAGATTTGTTGTTGATGACGCTGTATTTTTTATTGTTGTTGCTGCTGCTGCTGCTACGGCGCTCGTAGTTGTCGTATCTGTTGTGGCACCAGCTGCTGTTGCCGTTGTTGTTGCTGTGGTTGCAACGCTGCCGACAGTCGTTGGTGTTGCCATGTGCGGGCTACTCTTGATAAACCAGTTGGCCAAGTGTCGTTGACGTTCGAATTCGATACTACTGCGTTGCATTTCGGATAATTTCATGGAATCAGTCATTTCGCTAGGCAACAAAGCGATTTGAGCGCGCGCGCAAAAAAATCACAATAACAGCAAACACAAAAAAAATTGAAATGAATTCGTTAACTACGAGGAAACAAACAACAACAACACTTTTAATTTGCTTTTATTGTTTTGTTGTAGTAGAAGTTGTTGTTGTTGCTTACTGGGAGCAGCTGCCGTAAGGGTAGGGCGTGCACGCCTGCGCACAGCACAATGAAATGATCGCACACTGACACACGCACACAGTGAATGCGGTTTTATTTAACTTTTTTTAATTTTTGAATTTTTTTTTACTTTTTTCAATACTTTTTCAGCTCTGCTTCTGCTTAGCTACTGGAATGTTGTACGCACTACACTTTATTATTGTTGTTGCTGCCAACTTCACTGCACTTGCTTGCCTGAATTTGCTTTATACGCGTTTCACTTAGAAATTATTTTTTTTTATATTTTCTCGTGGGCACTTCGAAATCCTTAGGAAAATCACATTTTTTGTAGTTTTCACACTTCTATGCATTTTTTGCATTTTTTGCAGCTTTTGCTTGCGTTTGCTTTGCCTGCGCTTTTTGGATTATTTACACGCCCGTTTTTGGCCAAACCAAGCAGCACTCGTTGTCACTTGGTTCTATTCTAATTGACACTGTGCTAGCCTGTCAACTGCCGGCCCGTATTTGGCATGATCTACAGCCCAAAAGCACTGCGCGAACATACACACACAAACCGCTAATGACGGCGTAGACAACACTGCTGCTGACGACAAACGGCAACCGACGTAGCTACAAAAACACCTATATTGTATATATACATATGTATTTATATATACGTGACTATAGGTGAATCGCTAAGCGGAAAAATTCGCGTTGACGACCTTAACGACACGCGTGCTCGCTAACACTCGCCGTGCCAGACTCACGTAGACTGTAGACGCGACCCGTTCCGTTGGCGCGTCGAATGCAACTGCCGGCCAACGTCAACGCTAGCCTCATGCAAAGCTCCACACAGTTCGTTGTATGACTTTGCTTGTGTGCGCGTGTGTGTGTGTCTGCTCCAAACAAAACTCACAGCAACAACAATTGCACGCTTGTAAGCAACACTCCGCTATAAACAGTGAAGGCATGAACTGCCGCTGTGACTCAGTCAGTCAATCCCAACGTTCGGGCGTCATCGTCATCGACACAATCAACCAACGACATTTGTGTATATGTATGTATGCATGTAGTTAGGTGCGTTTGTTGTAAAATCGTTGACTGCGACGGCAACGGCGACGTTCAAATAAAATGAAACCAAAGCAACAAATGCCAAGAGCCAGTCAGTTAGCTGGTTAACTGAATGATTTTGCTTGCTTTCTCGCTGGCTTGGCTGGTTTGATTGGTGAGCGAGTGGCTTTATGAGTGCTGAGCACTACACAACAATGTGCTGAGTAGCCACACAATGTAAAAAGCAGAGAGCCAGGCCGGCAAACCGTTGTGTATATGACTCTTGTTGCTTGGCTAACTGGTGCGGAGGGGTTGATTACCTGTGGATATGACAAAGAAAAGCGAAAAAAAAAAACAAAAACAACATTAGTTATGTGCATACAGTTGTAATGTGTGTTTAAATACTCGTAATAATAATAAAAATAATTATTCTTATAATAACTCTAATATAACAATAGTTTGCCAGTTGTAATGGGTGAGTTTACTCCTAATGAATGCCTGCCGCTTGCTGAGCAGCGCGTCTTCTTTTTGTTGTTGGAGATATGTACAATGTGTTGGCAGTGTTTGTGGCGTATACTCACATGCCATAGTGTATAATACATACATGTAAACATACGTACATAAATATTTCCTATAATCGTGAGAGTATACATATACAGGTCATATACATAGAACAGGTATTTTGAACTTTTAGCACAGAACACTTATACCCTCAGTATCCGAAATATTGAACAATTTTTCTATAAAGTTACATATGTGGAAAATAATCCATTGATCATTCAGAACAGCTTTTCTTATACTATAAACTATGGATCTCAAATCGATTTCGAGCTAGCGAGTTTTAAGGCGAAGTTTAGCCTTTAGGGATTCTAAAAATTTTTTCGTCGGAATTTGAGATATTCGCATGAAATACACAGGTGTATTTCGATATTATACTAATTTTATATTACACTTTGTCTGAATACTATAACATACCATGTCTGTTGTATATCTCCAATATCACCAATTCAACAAATTATTCTGATTTTTAATTTTCCAGAAAAACTAAGTAGTAGTGTAATATCAAAAAAAATTTAATATTTTTTAGCTTTTGTTTATGGGAAAGGGTTGCCACTAAACAAATATATAAAGGTAATATACATATGTACATACATAAGAGTTTTTATTTAAGTATTGTAAAAATTAGCTTCTTAATACAATAAAAAAATATTTTTTATGGAAATTAATAAATAAAAAAAATATAATCAAAATTTAGTGGCAACTCGGTTTTTGTGAAAATTCTTGTTGAAGAAAGAAATTGATTTGCTTCGAATTTTTTTTTAAATTTTGATTTAAATCACTAAAATTAAAATTGGGTGGCAACTCGGTTTTATAAAATTCCTTGCTTCAATAGTAAACTGATTTGCTTTGAAAACCTTTTAGTATATTTTAATTTCAAGCACTAAGATCGTAAGTAGGTGGCAACTCGGTCTTTGTGAAATTTCTTGTTCCAAATGTAAACTTATTTGCTTTGAAAACTTTTTTATACACATATGTAGGTATTTTAATTTAAATAACTAAAAACGAAATTAGGTTCAACAATTTCCGAAACGGAAATGACAGCGTAGATACTATAATGGTTCTACAAGGCCATTCTTCAAACAGTTGGTTCATAAATTAATTATATACATATATGAGAAGCTGTGTTATAGGTGCCCAAATGGGTCAGTCGAATATTTTCGGTTCAGGCGCGTTAATTTCTAAAATTATAATATATAAGTCTATCGATCCTTAACCAGAGTGAACTCACATTCTTACTATTATTTATGATAGTTCAATGTTCTGTTACAACACGTTCGATTTTCACTTTTCTGGTAGAAGTCAGCATGCGGTAAGTAATACTTTAAGCTATTCTCAAGGTAAATAGAGAAAAGTTGTTCGTAAGCTGAGTGGTAGGCTGTCTAATAGGTCAGTTTCCTTCGGAACTTAGATTTTATTACAACTTGAATGAAATAATAGCAATTTATATATTTAAAGTGACAGCTCTCAGTAGTTATATTTGATTACCTCGAATTATATTATTAGTGAGTTTAGTGACCCATTCCCCAAGATAAATTATGTTTATAAACAAAAGGGAGGAAAGTGGACTTTGCATAAAAGTATTGATCCAAGAAGCCTCGAAACTTCAATACTTCCAGTAGGTTTAGTCGGATAGTTTACTTGCACTCTTTATAGCTCTTTAAACATATTTATTTGATTTTGATAGAATCCAATAAATCCTTAATTAACTTTTGAGTTTTCCATAACTTCCAAGTTCGCTATATCGAGCTCCCACTTCATTAAATTTCAAACGTGCTTCAATTGCTTCCTAACCATTCTGACAATAATAGTTTCCTATCACATTTTATGTTTACCTAAATGCTTAAGAGCTTAAAATTATTTCTAGATAATTTAGTTCACCGTAATTTATAGGTATATAGTAGGGTGTGCTTTGATACATTGTATATCGGTTGATAACAGCAAGAATGATATAAAACAAAAGGGTGCAAAAAAGGAGAAAAACACATTTAAAGCTTTCAAGCTTTTGGCGTGGAAAGCTAATGAAGGGATCAAGCAAGGATAAAAGAACGCGAGTTTTTAAATGCCTATGGAGTTTATTTGTGGGGAGTGAACCTGCAAGAGGAGTAACTATTGAATATAGATTTTGAAATTTAAATTTTTTGACTTAAGCCACTTTTTGAGGCAACCAGTATTTGTGTATGTATTGTGTCTTTTCAGCTAAAAGCAAAAATCGAAATAATTTATGGTTATTCCTGGTATTAGCTTAGCTGCGATCTCTTAAAGATCAAGCCTTTGTGTTTTAAAATTAAAAAAAAATAATTATTTTATATAGTTTTATTCAAATGTTTTGCAATATTTGGCATTCTGACACATTAAAGCAGGAAATAAAATTAATGCCACTTTGAGGGAGATAAGCAAAACACACGAAATAATAATAATAATAAAAAAATCGCAAAAAAATGAGCACGTTTAATCCGCACCTCCACCTACTATACATCAAATTATGTATATCCAAACATACATTATATACACATGTATGTACGTATATACACTTACGTGCACTGACATGCTCACCGATGACTGGCGATAAGCTTTCGCGCTGGCTGGCATTGCGCTGTCTCGCGGCAGCTGTTAAAGTGTGATAATCAAAAGCGGCCGACGTCACTGTCGCACGGGCCGTCACTCGGGCTGGCGCGTTGCTGTTCCTAGTTTTGTTGTTGCTGTTGATGGGGGTTTAGCTTAGCGGTGGCGTGTTGGGTGCCCTATTTCTAAATTACTCGCGCAAGCAACAAGCAATTGCTGGCGTCGTGTGGGGGAGGGGGAGCGTTGTTGGGGAGGGCGGTCTTTTGCAACGTACGATATCTATTTATGTACTTTCGAATACATAGTATGTGTAGGGTAAAGCATGTCGAGTACGTTGGAGCAAAAACGTGTGTACTTGTACTTGGGCCACAAATGTTTGCACATACAAACAAAGTGGCATACCCACCTACATACATACATACACACCTACAAACATTTAGTTTTGGTTTCTAACTCAATAATAATTATTGTTGTTCTTGTGGTTTTTTTTGTATTTTTTTCGTATTTATTGTTCTTGCTTCCAATTTATTTAGACCGCAGCAGACTCTGTGCTATATTTTGTTTGTTGTTGTTGTTACTCTTTTTCTAAAACGAGTATTTATGAATTATGACGTGCGCTGGCTTTCAAGTGTGCACATACTCGCTTACATACATACATACATATATACTAAATATGTGATTTTTATAGTTTGTTTGAGAGTTTTCTCTCTGGGCGATTCTACTTAATTAATGAGTGTGACCTTCAGAAAGTGTGGTGTGAAAAAAAACTAAATAAATAAATTAGATTTGAGGTACTTCATATATGTATGTATGTACTTAAGCTTGAAGTAGTTATTTACTTTTGAACTGCTTTTATTTTTTGATTGCTCCGTGTTTTCATTAGCCCTTAAAGCCAAGTCATCTAAGTACTCGTAAGCACATAATCGTTTAAGGTTAGATTTTGTAGGTGTTAATAAGAGTATGTGGCAGTTATGTGACCATGAGTGAAATTCAGCTCGAATCAGCTCTCTCAAAACGGACCGGCATTCTGAGTGGCCGAAGTGAGATCTCTATTGTGATCGTCTGCCTAACCTAACAAAAACTCTGTTGGCATTATTCCTTCTCTTCATTTTTGAAAATCTCTATATTGAGCCAAACACTCTTTGTTTAATTTCGGTCGATACTCGTATTACTTTTCTTCTTCCACCAGCTTTGGGGTTTATTAGAAATAATTTAGTTTATCGGAAATTACAAGTTTTCAAGCCCATCTCTGCTTAATTTTTATTGACAACATCTGCTCTTAAAGGCGGTTTTGGATATCAGCAGCTTTCCTACCAGCATGGCTTCTGCTAATATTATCACTTTGAGCTTGTGCTCAAGAATTTTATTATAACTGATCGAGTTTGTGTTTGAAATATATGTTTGTTGGCTATTTACCTTAAAGTTTCAAATAACAATCTAACAATTCTCATAGTCAAAGTCTCTGAGAGTCTATGGTCTTTTCTGTAATGTCGAATTGATTTTGATAGATTTTGTGAACGAGCTATTTAGTTTAAGGATTGGTAGCTACTAAAAATCATTTCGGCAATTTTGTCCCAATTTCAAACGAGGAGAGGATATGGGAAAGAATAAGGTTATTTAACCGAAATCACTCTTAGTGATGAGGAAACGTCAGCCTTAGCATATCAGCTTATTAATTTCGACCAGGGTCAAAATGATCGATCCACAGTATGTGGGAAAGAAAAACGGGTAATTTACCGAAACCACTCAGAGTTTTCCTGCGCGATCTGCTTTGTACTGGGGTCTCAGACCAGGAACAATGAGGAAAAGTCAGATCTAGTCTATAAGCTAAAGTTATGTTTCAGAAAATGAGCTGATGTACTAATTTATGTTGAGAGCTTTATCAATAACTATATCAAATACTGTTCTTTTTAGGTTTTAATGATACCTTTTTATCTGTCTTCTTCAAGTTTTCTTGTTGCTTACGGAATCACCATGTCAGAGCATTTAAACCGCTACCAACAGCTTGTAAAATATCATTTGAGTGAGCTCTAAAATTAATAAAATCTTAAGAGATGTTTTATTCCAAAAAGGAATCGATAATCCGCTCTCCTATTGCTCTAGCGTTGGACCTATGGATCTGTCGTGAGTTTGACAAGCGCTGGTAAACCACCAAAACTAATGTGGCTGTGAGACCCTTCCGGCTCAAAGTGGAACGCAAGAGGTCTGTTGAACAACTTGTTCTTAGCAAGCTTCATTTCGTCACCATGACGGGTGTTTTGACTGGTAAATAACCAATATGTTTACGTGCGGTGAAGTTACATATGTTGAATACAAATTACATGAGCTATATGAAAGAATGCAACTTGGATTTATCACTTTCTTGCCAGCATTTCAACTTCTGCCGCACTGAGGTTGAAACATTTCGATGGACACACTTTCGGCGAAGCTGGCGAAGTAACTGGGATTAATATGGTATTAGCCGCCTTAAGAAATTTGTGATAGATTCGTCGATCTAGTTCAGAAAAAAATTCATATCTAGAAGTTTTAGGAATTACAAAGTACCAGCGTTCACAGCTGTCCAAGTGAGATTATGTGTTATTCTTGTTGCGAAGATCAGTCCTACGAACTAATCTAATCTAACAAACCTTCCAAAAAGGTCAAAGTGTTAACCAAATCAAAATTCTTTAGTTATATCTCCCAGCTCTCACTTTCAGTTACATTTTCGGTTGATAGCTCTCATTTACATCTAAGGGATCGGTAGACTCAAATAGCTTTGATTACTTATTTCTATGATCTCATAGTACGGATGAAAATAAGTGGTGAGTAAAAAAACAGATTCCTTACAGATTCTTAAAAATTTTCTATTCTTAATAAAGAAAGCCAAATTCCATTACGAACGTTTTTGTTAAAGAACATGGTGACATGATTTTTGTTTTACTTAATTTCACAATTAAAATTTTATTGCATAGACTTTTCGCTGCCATTAACTTCTGTCGTCGTCGTCACTATGAATCACGGTTCGGCATATATAAAGTTGACAAACAAATATACAAGAGTATGTATGTATAATGTAACATATGTAAGCATGTGTTAACACATAGCAATGCAGGAGCATGAGATTATGTGTACATATGTATATAGTATGTATACGGCGTGTAAGCGCAGAGGAAGGTCAATAACGTGCGCGCATTTAGAACCAGTTGCCCACAGCGGTGGCAGGGGGCCAAGGCGGTGAAGTGCTAGACGCTAAAAAAATGTTTGCGCGCACACATTTACATATAAGTATAATGCGCTGAGTGTCAGGCCATAAAATAACTGAACCGCGCGGCGAGCAAGTGAAGAAGGCAACGAAAAAAGTGGAAAAGCACAACGCAAGCAATGCTCATATATGCGAGTAGACACGGCAGGTAGATAGGAAAGTACGCCGAAAGTAAACAATATAGCTGTGATTTAACGGTTCATTGGTATTATACAAAAAGAGGAGATAAAGAAGAGAAAAAAAAAAATACATTTAAGAATAAATACGAATGCGCAGCCGAGAATGCGCAATCAAATTAGTTAAGTTTTTTATTTGGTAACAATTGTGTAGGTAAAAGTATGTAGCCTAAATGAAGAAAGCTTCGTTGGGGGCGCACGAAAATATGTCGACGCAACGGAGGGGGACACACTTGTCAAAAAGCAACACATATGTACATATGCTATAAGTCCGCTGAAAGCTTGACAAATACACAAACTCAAATCAAGAAATTTCAAAACACTCTTAAATTATGCACCACCAACAACAATGACAACAACAGTAAGAGCAAACGGTGTCAGAAAACCCACAACATTCCAACCCCATGAATCGCTCCGCATGAAAGTCGCTTGAATGAAATGAAGCAGCGAAAAAAACTGAAATAAAGAATGAATTCAAATGAAATGATTTGAAATTCGTCGTTTTTGTTTTGTCGACTTTGTGGCTGCATTTCGTGGAATGACGTTTCTTTTTCATTTCTTGTTTATTTTTACCGCTTAGTTGCTCGGCTCACTTTTGACTTAAATGTGTGAGTAGTTGCCAACGGAGAAGACCTTGAAATTGACTTTGAACTACTGCTGTGTGTCTTCTCCGAAATGAACGTAAATTCAATTGCGTATCGAGTGCATTGGGTGAAGTCCGGTGATATATATGTTGTGCTTGTTGTTGTTATCATTAGTGTTATTGTTTGTGGGCATCGCATTGGGTGCGTAATCTTATCAGTGGAAGCCTACAAGTGGATTGACTAATATTTAATTTCGTTGAATATTTATTCGGAGATTAATTCAACGAATATGCGGAAGTGTGCGCCAATAAAGTCAAATACATATAGTCTAATATATGGGAGTGTTATCACTTAATGCTACAAACATATAGACGTAATTGTGTAAACATGTCCTAGCCAGCTGTTTGTTAATGGCTATTGATCTCAAGTGGTGAAATTAATATCGAACAAACTGTCAGATTTTATGGTGCGCAATAAATCAATACAAAATAGAGACAAAGCAGATAAAGAGAATATGCATAAATACAGAAATGAGGAACTACAACACTAATCTGTAATAAAATAAAAGGTAGAAAAAAAAATAAAATAAGTAAAAGTAAACAAATTAAATTAAAATAAATCTAATAAATTGTAATGAAATAAAGATAAAAATTAAAATTGAAGTTAAAAACAAATTATAATTAACATTAAGATTAAAGTAAAATAATAATTAAAATTTAAACTAGGATTAAAATTATAATAAAAATAAAATTATTCTAAAAATTAAAATCTAAATCAAAGTTAAAATTAAAATTAAAAAGTAATATTTAATTAATATTAAATTCAAATTAAAGCTAAAATAAATTAAATTTGAAACTTGAATAAAAATTAAATAATAATTAAAATATAATCAAAATTTAAAATAAAATTAATGTAAGAATTTAAATTTAATTTATATTAAAATTTCTTTAAAATTAAAATTAGGATTAAAATTATAATTAAAATAAAAGAAAAAGTAAAATTTAAAATAAAATTTAAACTAGAATTCAAATTAAATTTGTTGAAATTAAAAAAAAATAATTTTATTATTCAAATTGAATTGAAAATTAAAGTTAGATTTAAAATTGAAACAAAAATAAATTGAACTGGAAAGTAATTTAAAAATTAAAACTGAATTTTAATTTACATTATGATTAAAACTATAATTAAGATAAAGAAAAATTTAAAATTGAAAATAAAATATTAACCAGAATTTAAATGAAACCAAAATTGAAAAATTAAATTGAGAGTTAAATTCAAATTGAAGTGAAAATTAAAGTTAAATTAAAATTTAGAATTTAGATTTAAACTAAAATAAATTAAATTTGTAATAAACTTAATAATTAAAATTATAATAAATTTTAATTAAAATTAAACTAAAATTAAAACTACGATTCAATATAAATTAAAAATGGAAATATAATTGATATTAAAACTAAAAATATACTTTAAATAAAATAAAATTAATATTAAATAAAATTAGATAACAATATATCACACTTTACGATAACATAACATAACAACAAAGGCAAAAGGCGGTTATTTCGAGAATCTTATCTTGGCTTGGATACCACCATGGTCGTAAAGATCCTTTGCCGTAATTTTTAACCTTTTCTTTATAAATTTACGTAAAATATTAAGACGTAATATGCTCTGTTTCGCTTTCAAGCACAACATCTCGTGTTCTCTCTATTTCGTAAATGACCACCTTGAACGTATTAGATTGCTCTATACGCCGTTTATGGTTTCAAAATTATTTTAAATTAAGTTGTCCCCAATTCCAAAAGCCGAATTTCTTACTATAAAAATCCTCCACGAATTTGGTTAAAAATACAGACGTGCAGAAAAAGGAACTCTCAATAGGTTGACGCAGTTCATATACATACATATGTATGTATGAACGAAGGGTGTCTGAACTAGATACCGTCCAAGCTAAACTAAATAGTGAAAATAAAAAAACAGTCTGAAGAAAAAATGTTGAAAAAAACTCTGAACACGATTAATTCAAACAAGGATTGTCACAGGGTGTAAGGTTTGAGCTCTAGAATCTAAAAACAAACAGAAAACACAAATTGTTGTCAAAAGTCAACTATACCCGGTAGAATGTTATCGAAATTGGGTAAATGCCATAAAAAAGAAGAAGAAAAAAATTAATATCTACAAAAAGAATATTTTAAATATTATGGACTATTTTAAATACTATATATAGTATTATGTCTTGGATTTATTGAAATAAAGTTGGTTCTAAGTACTCGGAACATTCGACAAAATACTTAAGAGCTCCAATCTTACTATAGAGGATAGCACTGATAGAGTGTATGCCATCTGATATGAGATTTAAAACTATCAACACTCAACAGTAAAATCAAAATATAGTTGATTGCGTAAGAGCTTTGATGATTTATAAGTTTTTCTTTGGGGTGTAACCACGTAGACAATACCATTATAAATAGATATAGGCGCATGTAAGTATCATTATAATTCGCAACATTAAAAGTACGGAGATACAATATTATTTCGATATACATAGCTACACCTTTTCAAAGCGCAAATACTATATATAATTACTTTCTTACTCATATACACCTATGAAAAAAGTAAGAAGCACAGTGGGACATCACACACTAGTATGCAATTTCGAACAGAGAAATCTAACTTTCTTAGTGATTAGTGTTGAAAATAATGCATTAAAAACAAACAATTGAAATACTTTTTAAATTGAATTCAAATTTGTGTTATGAATCCCGAAAATCTAAAAACTAAATATTTATTAAAACAATTTTTGGAAGTTCTAATCTCAAATTTCCCCTTTATTGAAATATTAAAAACAAAGTTTTAACCCCAATCAGCGCATTGAGATATTAAAAACCAAATTTTCAATCACAAACACCGGATATAAAAATTAAAATTTATTTTTTGATCCCAAATAGCGGATAGAGAAATGAAAAAACGGATTAAAAATAAAAAAGCAACGCGTATACCATGGCTACAACTTCAAATAAAAAATATATTTTTAAATCTACTATTTACTTCCGGTTCTTCCATTTCAAACTAAATCTGGCACGGAGCCATCATATTCAATACTTTAGAACAGTGGTCGGAAAATTTGAGATATAAGCCATGATATCGGGTGATTTTTTTGAGGTTAGGATTTTCATGCATTAGTATTTGACAGATCACGTGGGATTTCAGACATGGTGTCAAAGAGAAAGATGCTCAGTATGCTTTGACATTTCATCATGAATAGACTTACTAACGAGCAACGCTTGCAAATCATTGAATTTTATTACCAAAATCAGTGTTCGGTTCGAAATGTGTTTCGCGCTTTACGTCCGATTTATGGTCTACATAATCGACCAAGTGAGCAAACAATTAATGCGATTGTGACCAAGTTTCGCACTCAGTTTACTTTATTGGACATTAAACCAACCACACGAATGCGTACAGTGCGTACAGAAGAGAATATTGCGTCTGTTTCTGAGAGTGTGGCTGAAGACCGTGAAATGTCGATTCGTCGCCGTTCGCAGCAATTGGGTTTGTGTTATTCGACCACATGGAAGATTTTACGCAAAGATCTTGGTGTAAAACCGTATAAAATACAGCTCGTGCAAGAACTGAAGCCGAACGATCTGCCACAACGTCGAATTTTCAGTGAAAGGGCCCTAGAAAAGTTGGCAGAAAATCCGCTTTTTTATCGACAAATTTTGTTCAGCGATGAGGCTCATTTCTGGTTGAATGGCTACGTAAATAAGCAAAATTGCCGCATTTGGGGTGAAGAGCAACCAGAAGCCGTTCAAGAACTGCCCATGCATCCCGAAAAATGCACTGTTTGGTGTGGTTTGTACGCTGGTGGAATCATTGGACCGTATTTTTTCAAAGATGCTGTTGGACGCAACGTTACGGTGAATGGCGATCGCTATCGTTCGATGCTAACAAACTTTTTGTTGCCAAAAATGGAAGAACTGAACTTGGTTGACATGTGGTTTCAACAAGATGGCGCTACATGCCACACAGCTCGCGATTCTATGGCCATTTTGAGGCAAAACTTCGGAGAACAATTCATCTCAAGAAATGGACCCGTAAGTTGGCCACCAAGATCATGCGATTTAACGCCTTTAGACTATTTTTTGTGGGGCTACGTCAAGTCTAAAGTCTACAGAAATAAGCCAGCAACTATTCCAGCTTTGGAAGACAACATTTCCGAAGAAATTCGGGCTATTCCGGCCGAAATGCTCGAAAAAGTTGCCCAAAATTGGACTTTCCGAATGGACCACCTAAGACGCAGCCGCGGTCAACATTTAAATGAAATTATCTTCAAAAAGTAAATGTCATGAACCAATCTAACGTTTCAAATAAAGAACCGATGAGATTTTGCAAATTTTATGCGTTTTTTTTTTAAAAAAGTTATCAAGCTCTTAAAAAATCACCCGATATTAACTTTGTACACATTTTTAATTAAAATATCAGGATTAAAAGTTAAATTTTCAAAATTAAATTTTTAGTTTATAATTCTAATTTTGTAATAAAAATAAAATTTTCAAATTTGCTCCCCAAAATTGAAATTAAAAAATTGAAAATAAAATTTATGATTAATTTTTTTAATTAAGATGTGTTTTTGCATAATTGAAAATCATATTTTTGAACAATTATTCTAATAAAACATTTTTTAAATTAGATTTTAGAAACTTTGATTTGTAATTTTCCATAAATTTTTTTCTTATTGAACAATTTTCTGAAATTAAATTTTTAATTTCCCATAACAATTTCTATGGAGGATCTTTTCCAACAACAATAAAAATAATCGTTAAAATATTTGTATTTGTTTTCTTACTAAAATTATATTTTTTTTTCAAAACCCATTTCAGAAAGGCGTGATCTGTAACCAATAAATTCCACCTGCTTGACCAGCTAGTTGCACTGTGCATCAAACGCGCCAACTACAGCTGTGTGTGATGGGAGCGCACGGTGACGGCAAACATGTCATTGCCATTTTAAGTGATGCACGAAGCACATAAACTTTAAATATTCCTACTTATGAACACGTTATTCAAAAGTACTTACTTATAGCACACATGCATACATCCATACAAATGTAGGTAGTTAAATACAAATATAAACAATGCAAAGTGGGAGTTGGACGCATATACAAGCACACATATGTATATGAATTGTGACAAAATAGTACCCGGAAATTGTAAAAAAATATTAAATTATTCATGAATATTTATTTTGTCGCCTTCAAAGTAATAATCAACAGATGTAATGCCAACGATTTTTCCAGTCCTCGAAACACTTTTCATAAGCATTTTTTGATTCTTCTCAGCGAATTTTGTTTTATCTCTTCGATCGACTGAAAACGATTCCATTCCGATGTTTTTTGACTTGTTTTCATGTCAAACTTATAAACCCATGTTTCATGAGAAGTTATAATGCTCTTCATGAATGTAACTCGCACGAGCAAGCATATTCAAAGAGACATGTTTATGGTACTATTTTTAGAAAAATTCTTCTTTATGACGAGTCGAGAGCAAGAATAGATATCATACCCAAAATATCAATCAAAAAAATTCGAACGGACTTGCGAGAGATGTCGAGCTCATTTACCATCTCCCTAACACTTGCCTGACAATTTTCAAGCACCATATCATTCACTTTAATAATACTTCCATCTGTTGAAGTGGTCGAAGGTCGTCCAGAACAACGCATATCTTCAACGACCTCTCGACCGTCTTTAAAAGCTTTGTACCACTTAGGCTTGTGTTATTGATAAAACTGAGCCTTTTTAAGTCTTTTCCAATATTCGAAATGATTCGCATATGAAATTTGGTTGGAAATATAGTAAAGTTACAGAAATTTTTTGTTTGATAACGCACGCAACGCACTACTGAGGTGTACTGACTTAAGCAGCTGCTGTAACCAAACTGGTTGACAGATCGCGCCCAAATTTGGCGTAGTAATTAAGGACACCACCAACATAGCAAATTTAATTACAGTTTCCGGGCGCTTTTTCGTCACAATATATTATACGTGCGTTTTATTAGCCTTTACAAGGGTTTGTGCAAATTTACGGTACAATATTTATCCACATTCAAATATAAATATATAATATTTGCATTACAATGCATCATGCGCTGAATATGACGGACGTGCTGCTCCTCCTCGCTATGTACATATGTACATATATAATATATATGCAAATATACATACATATATGGTGTGTGTTAAAACAAGTGTTTGTGCACATGTAACAATGAGGTGTAGTCTTCTTTATGACTTTGTATAGGCGAATCTTTGCAATTACGTAATTGCATTGGTGCATTAAACGTCAATTTATTTTATTTTTTGGTATTCAATGTTTTTGTTGTAAAATCGGAAAAGCTTGGAGTGATTGCATAAAATTTATTTGTAGTCACTATGAAGATTGTTTCCTTAATCAGTTCAACTACTGTGAGCAAAAACTAGTAAGACTTTGTTCATAATTTTAAAATTCTTAATTTATTCTTCAAAAGCTATATCATCCCCTTTAAAGTAATCCCCCTTGACCCCCCTTTACACTTTTTTTCAACGTTCTTTGCAATCCTCAAAACAGTTGCAAACGTTAATTTCCAGAGTATCCTTCAATTCAAAAAGACTAACTCGACTAGTCTAACATTCTGAACGTTTGAGCATCAGAAAATCGATTTCACACACAAAATTTAATACTTCTTTGCTGAATAATTTCCTTCCTCGGAAGAATCGCCGAACTGTACTTCAGAAAGATAAGGGTATAATAAAGACTAAGGATTATTTTGTTCAGAAATTTGGCACAGATGTCCCTGACGTTCATATCAACCAAAAAAAATTATTTCGACAAATGGGTTCTCGCGCGAAATTTAAATTAAGAAGTCTTACTATTTTTTGCTCACAGTGGTAAATTACAATTGGGGTATTTATAAAACATGAACCCGCTTTAATTTAATATACTATATTTCTTAAACTTTTACAGTTTTTTCGAATTTTTTTCTATCTTTGTCTTAAGTAGCTTTCTTAAATAAGTTCCAAACACTCACATTTTTTTTTCTTATTTAAAACATTAATACTTTTCACCTCTAGACTAAATATTGCAACAGAATGCTAATTTTTAATAGAAAATTCTGATTTCAAATATTCGATTCTTTAAGAAAGTCTGCAAATGTTTTATTTGCTGAATCCTTTACTTTCTGATAATTTAATAAACTTATACATTACTATGCCAAATTTTCTAAAAAAAAGAGGCAGAATACTTGATCACCGGTTCATTAAAAAAAATATTGGATTCCCTTAATTCCGTATTAGGTTTCTAAAAGAACCTCAGAAAAAGTGTTTCTGAAGGTAAGGAAGACTTTTCTGCTTAACATTATTTCAAATTCAGAATTAAAAAAAAAATTATTACTATAGATGAGTACATATAATGATCGACAGACTCGTCAAAGTTTGAATTTCTGAAAAAATGTCTGCTTCTCTAAAAAGTAGATAAAACTTTCGAAATTATTATCAAAAATCTTAATTCTTCAATATCTGAAAATTATATTTAAAAAGGTCGTATAAAATTTCGTGGCGAACGGTCCAACTGTTTCGCAGAAAATTTCTAAACATTTAATTTTTGGCGAATTTTCCTTAAACAGAGTTGCCGCAGACTTTATCAGTTAACGAGTTACCACCTTCAAAAAAGATTTCTCTTAAAAAGAGTTCGCATAGGTGTTAAATTACATATACTTCTCTAATTGTAATTGTTTAAAATGTTAGCTGAATTGAGAGATCAGAAGATATCTACTTTTATATCCTGAATAGAGTATATTAAGGATGCCACGAAGATTGTACCAACCAGAAGGAAATGTCGAAGACCCTGTAAAGTGTATATATAAATAAATAGCGCGACGAAATACATTAGTCGATTTAGTCATGGCCGTTTGTTCGTCGGTCTGAATATACCTAGTTCCTCAGTTTTTGAAATATCTGATTTTTTGTACAAGCATTTTTTCCCAAAGAAGCTGCTCGTTTGTCGGAACCTTCTATACCGGACCACTATATCGAAAAACTGCCTTATAAATTGAACGATCGGAATTAAGTCTTTATATGGCGAAATTTCTTAATTGATGAGATATCTTCATGAAATTTTACTTGAATTATTATTCAAAGCAGTGGTGCAACCTACGTAGAAATTGGTCAGATCGAACGATTACAGCATATAACTGCCATACAAACTGAACGATAGAAATCAAGTTTTTGTAAGGAATCTTTTGTGTTTGCGTTCGGTGCAACCGAAGGTTTTTTGTGTTTTTTTTTCAATTTCAATAAGTTATTTCTTAAAAGGAGTTGCCGGTTTTTTTTAATAAATATATTCTTTTTTTTTACATTGGAACAATAAATCAAAAAAAAAAAAAAATAATAATAATAAATGAGACTATCTTTATTAGAATTTTACGAGCTACGACAATTTCAATTATTTTATTCTGCAAATTGTAAATTGAAATTTTTGTATGTGGACAGTATTAATCACAAATGGTTCGAGAAGTTCAGTCAGTTACCTTTTACTTTTACTAAAAGGGACATCATTATTAGGCCAAGCGCCTAAAATGCCTTATTCAATATGCTAATGTGATTATAAAAAATCAGAAAAGTACGCAAAAAATATGTGTGACTAAGGCAAATTTTTCGTAATCTTCAATGATTACAGAGAAAAATTCAAATTTTATACTTCCTAATAAAAATGGAATCACCAATAAACACTATGCAACCAACTGAATAAATTTCAAGAAAAAAAAAAAAAAAAACATAAGCGCCTAACAACAAGCGAAGTGGGCGCCTATTGATTTTATTGAGACTCTTTCGAAATTGAGAACGTGCACAAAACCAGCTGCGACTGAAAGAAATTTAATAATTAACAAATAAAAAACAAAAACAGAAAAGGAAAAGGAAAAAGACTAAGAATTAGAGAACAAAATCAAAGGCACACAAACAGCAGCAACAGCAACAACAACAATTTAAATCAATGAAATTCGCCCGTTCATATGTTTTGCCACCTGACAACTGAAAACAGCTGACAACGTGACGTCAATATAAATTGCCGCAGAATAAGCTACAACAAAGTGCAGGTAGCGAGCAGTCAGTCGTGTGCGCGTGTGTGTGTGCGTGCGCGTGTATAAGTATGCACTTCGATACATATGGTAATCAGAACGGGCAATGCAATAACCAAAGTAACAACAAGAATAGCAACAGCAGGCAAATAATTGATTGACTGACTGACTTGACTCTATTTTGTCGTACGAGACTGCTTACGCTCGCTGCATGTTAATGAGCCCAACGGCGCGTAATAAATAGCGAAATGTGATTGAACGTGCTTTAGTATTTTCGTATTTTAATGCGAACAAAATGCCTAAAAGAAGTGTGGTGTATGCCTGAAGGTGGGCGGTCATAAAACTTTTGTACACACATACATAGACACATACTTGTAGGCGCAGCAGCGATTGCCGGGCGAGCGGCTTCATTTGGCAGGTGCCACATTTGAATTGTAAAAATTTTGTAATGAAAGCAAAGTAATTTCGGTGACGGACGCCTTTGACGTGCGGCATATGCAGCGCTGTTCGAAACGAAATTGAAACAAAATAAAAGTAAGGAAGAGCTAAATTTGGGTGTAACCGATCATTTTATACTCTTAGCGTAGTATCGACCCGATTTGATCTGTTAAATATTATCATGCTACATGCAAAAAAATGTTCTCTAGATTCCATTAAGATGCCTCTCATACAATCACCAATCATATGGAGTAAAGTCAGCCGGTTGTTCGAAAATCCTGACATTAGTTATATGGCGGTTCCCTCAAATTTTCGCCCAATTTTATTGTTTGTCGGTATAAGAATCCAAGGAATAGTACTTGAGGTTTAAATTTTAATGTGATCATGTGAACAGTTTGGTTGGATTTGTAGAATAGAATTCCATACTCTAAAGACATTATTGGTGCAAAGTCTTATCCCGTTATACAAATTGATTCTTGATTTATACACTCGAAAAGAAAGAATCAGATGGAATTAAAATTATGTTATATGGAAAGTAGGCGGTGCCAAAACAATCGTCTGATTTTATACCTTTAAAACCAGGTTAAGTTAACCAGAACTTAAATGACAAATGGCTGTTGACTAGACATTGAGAAAAAGGTCATTAATAAATAACCAAATAGTAGGAGAGTTGCCAATTTTTAACTAATATAAGTATACTTTGGAAAAAAGGACCACCTGGAGACTTTACAATTGGTAGGCCATTGAGAAGCAGATCCCTCTCTTGATGATTACGTTATATGAGTCTGCTATCTTACACATCCAATTACAAGGCGCACAAACATGACAAACGATGACGAATCGAGATGAGAAATCACTCGAATCATTAGAGAGAACTGTTGCCGCAAGGTCTTTGGAGTCGTCTGCATAAGCTTTGATGATTATGGACACTCGACCTATATAAGCTCTACGTCACGTATACATATGGAAGACGAAAGGCTTATACGATTCGAGGTCAATGGACGGATAACGGAAGCCAGGGCGCCCACGCAACTAACGGAAAGACCAAGAACGTGGGGACCTGTTTGCACTTGGTATGTACAACTTGCATGACCAGGCAAAATATAGAAGCCACTAACAAAGTTTTGTCTTCCCGACCCAGACCGACCCACGGTTGTAGTGCCAAAGAGGAAAAAAAGACACTTTTATAAAATAGTTGGCAACCTTCGGAAGTTTTTTTTTCAGGTCCAAGTGGAAATTTGAAATATTTAACATTGATAGCAAATTAATTTTTTAATTAATTGTATAACATATGTATAAGTAGTATGTGAACATGTGAACTTATCATAAATTCTGTGATGTATAAAAATTGGTGGTAGCTCTAGCTATTTTGATTTTGAAGCATCTAATAATTTTGAATTACATTTGGAATAACTGGCATTTCAATTCCTTCGTCTAGAGCAGAACAATTTACCTCCATATATTTCTTTTATAAATATAAGAGGGTGGCAACTCTTATAAATATATAAACTTTGTTGAACACTCAGTTTGTGAGGAAGATTAAAGTTAAGGGTCTTCTAAAATGTACCCGCTCAGTTCAACCAGCTTCACTTTCTCTTCTTTAATGGCATAGACACTGCCTACGCTGCTATAGCGGAGTTAACAACAGCTCAATTTGTCGCCAATTCGAGATATCAAGTGCAGCCAGGTCGATCCGAGGTTGTTTTCTTATTTTTATT
Source organism: Bactrocera neohumeralis (assembly GCF_024586455.1). Lineage (NCBI taxonomy): Eukaryota > Metazoa > Arthropoda > Insecta > Diptera > Tephritidae > Bactrocera > Bactrocera neohumeralis. Next base: position 74,924,698 of record NC_065920.1, on the reverse strand, counting down.
GGTAAGGTTTTTTACGTACATAACTTTGAAGTTGTAGATAATTTCGTCTATTTAGGAACCAGTATTAACACCACCAACAATGTCAGCCTGGAAATCCAACGCAGGATTGCTCTTGCCAACAGGTGCTACTTCGGACTGAGTAGGCAATTGAGAAGTAAAGTCCTCTCTCGACGAACAAAAGCCAAACTCTATAAATCGCTCATAATTCCCGTCCTGCTATATGGTGCAGAGGCTTGGACGATGTCAACAACTGATGAGTCGACGTTGCGAGTTTTCGAGAGAAAAGTTCTGCGAAAGATTTATGGTCCTTTGCGCGTTGGACACGGCGAATATCGCATTCGATGGAACGATGAGCTGTACGAGATATACGACGACATTGACATAGTTCAGCGAATTAAAAGACAGCGGCTACGCTGGCTAGGTCATGTTGTCCGAATGGACGAAAACACTCCAGCTCTGAAAGTATTCGACGCTGTACTCGCCGGGGGAAGCAGAGGAATAGGAAGACCTCCACTCCGTTGGAAGGACCAAGTTCGAGTTCGAGTTCAAATGCATGTTTTTGGCTACCTAGAAAGAACTTGTTCTAAGACAAGAAGTCGTGAGGCTTATGTAAAAGAGTCGTTTCTGGCCACTCTCAAGTGAAAAGCGCTTAGAGAACTTTCCTCACTTGCGTGAACTTTTACGTATGGCCCCATCCTCCAGCTACATCAGTTTATCTTTAAATTGTTTTTTCTGAAAACATTTTTATCATTTGCTTAAGTGATTAGCTGGGGACAAATAATCCGATGGCTGGGTTTTTTCGAAAGAAGATAGAGTAGCTGCAGCTGCGCAGCAGCGGAATTTTCTTCAAAAATTTTGCTCTATATTCCTAAAGTATGAAAACATCTGCACTTAAAATGAAAAGTACAAAAATTAATAGAGAAAACGGTAGAAAAACTACAAGAATTTCGCCTTAATTTGGAAGAAAAATTCCACTCATTCCATACAATGTTCAGTAATTTACTAGCCTAACCTCAAAAATATTGCGCATTAAGAAGCTGTAAAAAAATTAAGGCACAATTCGAAATAAAATTCATATTACGGACATAAACGAAATTTTGTTGCACCTACAAGTCGTACAAGTTGCACCGATGACGCGCGCCAGTTCGCCATTAAAATGCAAATGCTCATTTGCACTTTTCTAGTCGATCACTTTGCAATGCGCACACCGCTGCGATGTCGACGGCGACAATGTTGAGTCTGAGTCTGGAAGGCGCGAGCGAACACCATGTTTATGGGTAATTAAATATTATATGCGGCACCGTTACCCCGCGATTTCCGCAGCAAACACACAAACACACGCATACATATATACATACTTGCATGCATACATGCATTCATATATACACCTATACACATACTATATATGTGCATACCGCACAAAAATCCGTCATTGCAACGCTGACAGCTGAGTTGTGGATGGGCGGCTATAACCGGAACTGACGTGTTTGTTTCGCTAATAAAATTGCCGTCAAATTCGTTGCGCTAAATACACGCTTTTGATGAGTGAATTTATAAAGATTTTTAATTGTCGGTAATTAAATGAAATGAACCAAAATTGACTGGAACACTGAAATCGAAATCGAAATCCGCACAAAGTAAATATATGAGCCAGTAAATATATAGTCATGTAAATGTGTTGGTGTTAGTGTAAATAAAAAGTCAAGTGAATGTAAATATTTATGAAACGAATGCATGCAATCAAAGTCATTTCGCTCTTTGTTTATTTACGATTTTGCAATGTAATTTTATGGACTTTAATTACAAACAGAAAATAGGAAATGAATTATAATGCAGAATAATCAAAAATGTAAATGCATATTTTTTTTAGCAAACCTTTTTTGCTGCCAAAAGCATTATTCACTTTTACTGAGAGAATTTAACCTTTAAATTGAGGATTGAGTTTTAAAATGCGAATTCTACTGTTAAGAGACTTGATGTTAAAGTAAGGGAGCCTTCTGCAGGCAGAAAGGTGTCCAACGGCGAGAAATGTACTTATGCGTAAAATTTTCTCAAATCCAAAAAAAAAAATACAAATTTATTATTTCTAAGTATGAAGACAGGTAATGAACGAATTACGAGTCTATACTTCAACTTTTAACAAAATGGCGGTAGAAAAATTTTTTTTTGACAAAGACAAATTGCTTAAAAATCGAAATTATTATCCAAAATCTTTTTTTTTTAATCATTACTTGACAAATATATGTCTAAGAAGGCCGTATGAAAAGTTCGAGTCCATCGGTCCAAGATTAGTGGAATTTTTCCTCATTGACGCTGAAGCACAAGCGTTTCGATATTCTTATAAATACGCTCATATCTACGATACTATTTGCCGGATCAACTCTAAATTTCCGAACAATATTCTTACTTATATATGCAGCCTATGTATATATGTTTGTATATGACAAATAAAAAATAAATCTTGTATAAATCACAAGTGAAATGGAGGACTTATGCATAAATGAGTTTAAAAATTTTACAATAGGTTTATATCGTCCTTGTATGCCGTCATTTTGTATCTTCCAAGCTGTTCAGCCGATTTGATTCGAATTTGGTTCAAAGCAGCAGTTGATGACCTTTTATTGCCACGCAAATAATGAGACGTGAACACAACGACGCTTATCTCATAGACTAACGCTTCTAACGCTATTAATTCGTCTCAGGTTCGATAAAATAACTCAAGGATCATTAAAGTTACTGCACTAAAACTAAGTTTCGTTAAACGAAAACTCCATTAGCCATAAACAGATGCAATCATTTGATATCTATCTTAGACTGCATGGTACATATCAGTTAAAAATTGAGAAATCGTAAGGATTTACATCGGTCTCCTCGGGTAAAAATAGCTTTTTTTCAACAATTCAAGGCTGTATCTCCGAAACTATTACTCCGATCAACATGAAAATTGAGGACAATATTTTAGAGGCGTTGTAGAATTTAGGCTAGTTCAAAAGAATATTGCCATTTTCAATGTTTAATAGCTGTAAGGGCACAAAAGAAGCATAATAGAACCCACTACTAGATATATTGCAAGATGGTTTTAGCTTAGCTTTTTGTAAAGCTTTTAGCTAAAATGATTTTCTTTGCATATACATAAGTAATAAACTAACTCTTTCACCGAATTGATGTAGAAATATAGCATAATGAGACACTAAGCTATCAGTAAGGATCTTTAGTTAATATGGTGTGTGTCTTTGCTATGCTCCAAGGTTTGAACACGCCGTTTTCAGAGTACCAAGCGAAAAAATAACTCATTTCTTTTACCCATTCTACTGAATTTGCACCCACTAGCTTCCTTAATACTTTTATCTATTTTTTATGTTCACTCGAATATGTTCGATGCGAAAGTGTACATTTTTCCAGTATCGCAGGGCTCAATGAAAATTTATTGCCTGTAGTAACATGATCTATAGCAAAACAGATGCGATGCATACTCTGCCATTCACACCAACACATAAGCACATACACATAAATATATGAATTTCGCGGCTATTAGGCGTACAACAGCAACAAAGCTTGGCCTTTGAGCGAGCATAGCCAAAATGTCCTGCCGTTGGCCGAAGCGCGGAGCGAGCGGAGGGGTGTGCGTGCCGGCAAGTGGGCACTCGGGCAGTCAGCTGGAGATAGCACAGTGAATATTCGCTGTAATTTAGCAGCAATTTAACTTTTTTCCCACTGCAGCCAACGCTTTATCTAGTTGGATTTGTTTATTAGGAAAACGAAAACTGCGCTCGCCATTTGGTGCTTGTTTGCCATGTGCTCGCGCTTTATATGACTAGGATTTCCCACTAATTCTAGTATTTCTTTTGCCACCTTTTTTATGTGCGCACACTTTGTCATGCTTTTGCCGCCTGTCGGTTGGAAACTTTGCCATTTTTAAAAGTCTGTGTCGCATGTTCTTTTTCAATTTTGTTTGTCTCTCTCTCTTTTTATGATTTTAGAGTGGCTTGGAAGTGCGAAAAATTGCGATAGTCACTATTTTAGGAAGTAACGGCAGTAATGGGTTGTTGTGCAGTCACGGAGGTAGCAGTATGCCAAGCAAAAAATTGCGTTTGAGTGTGCGCATGTGTATGTAAGTATGTCTGTGTGTGTTGGCGTGTGTATGGGTTGTTTGGAATGACTCGTTAGATCGATTGCTTGTTCTCTAGTTTATTATTCTTTATTTTCTCCCCTTTCTGCGCCGCTCTCTGTTACTTTTTTGTTGTTTTTATAGTTTTCTTTTACTTTTCGCTTTTATTACTATTGCGATGCCTGTGTTTTTTCGCATTAACTGTTTACTGTAGTTGTTGTTCGTTAAAGTTAGTTCGCGGAAAGTGCGAAAAACTTCTGCCACTTGCCAAAAAAGTTAACGAAAAGTAAATAAAAGTTTAATTTCTTCTCACTACTTCATTTCCAATTCGTAATGGATTTTTTTCAAAAGAAGAAAATAAAAAAAAGTATTTCTTTGATAACATTTGTTTTGCAGTTGGCATGACAGCTATTCAACGGTACCCTTACCAGTACAGACCTGTTGAAATATTGATTAAATTATTATGGTAGTATTGATAGTTGATTGAAAGTGACGAGTTATATATTGATTGATGTATTTACATATTATTATTCGCACAATGACTGAGAAAGGATCATGTAGCCTCCCATTGAACTCTGTCTATATAGGGGAGAAAAAAAGATAAAGAGAAGAGGAGATTAGAGGGTGATGGATGGAGAGTAAAAAAGATACAGACAGTGTGAAAGGAGTAAATGACACGATGGGTGAAAGAGAGAGAGGGAGAGTAAAAAAATAGGTAGAGGTAAGGAAGCAGAGGGAGAGAAAAAGGGGTACAGGAACAGAAAAAGAGAAAAGATAGAAAGGTAATTAGCTAGATAGGAAGAAAGGCAAAGTGTGGGATATAGAGAGGGAAAGAGATGGAAAGGGAGAGTAGGCCATAAGTACATGGAGAGGAAAGATAAAAAAACATAGGAAAAGAGGTTGAGCGATAGAGAAATGGAGAGATACAGAGATAGGTAGAGAGAGGGTAAGAGAAGCAAAGAGTGGAATATAGATGGAGTGTGAGAAAGTGTTATAGGAAGAGAGAGGTAAACACATTGGGTAAGAGAAAAAACAGACTGAAAAGAGAGGGTCAGAGAAAAAGATGCACAGAGAACCTATAGACAGTAAGGTGGGTAAAGAGTAAAAGATAAACAGATATGGAGAGAAAAAGACAGGTAGGGAGAGAGATACAGATAGATGGAGAGAGAAAGTTATAAAGATAAAGAAAGAGGTGGAAAAAGCGCGAAAGAAATAGAAAGAGACAAACATGTAAAATAAGAGAGAAGGTAGAGATAAAAGAGAGCGACAGAGAGAAAAAATAGATAATAACAAATAAGAACAAAGAGAGGGTTCAATTGAGCTGAAATATAAAAGCTCTGGGCATTATCCATCTAAAGTAGATTTCATAGGCTAAATATAAATAAATAAATGCAATCTCACTTTAAATATCAATATAGTTAGACGAAGTCCAAAGAAGGTCTATAAAAACTAGGTGCTGTCATTATTCCGGGATACTGTTGAAAAGCTTTCTGCCCTATTTGTTGTCAAAAACTTTATGCAATAAGACAAACGGAAGACATACCAAATTTTGAGGCCCCTCTAGGAGCGAACGGATTTTTAGGAGGTATCTTTATGGAATAAATACGTTAGAAAGGGTGCCAATATCTGCCGAGAGACGATTTTTGTCTTATCAAATTTGAAACATACTAAGGCATATACAAATTAATGTTTACCGACTTCCTTCTCCCTCTTTTCTCTCGTCCTCTCCTCTTATCCTTTCAAAATATGGTGTGTGTCTTGACTAAATTTTGATGTACGGAAGTCACTATAAATATGAAAGTTTGAAGTTTCTCAGATTGTTAAATATGAGTTAAATATATATTTAGAGAAGCAAAACGGCTAGGATCTTAGCTTACTTTTCTCGATCATAAATCGAAAATATTTTTTTTTAGAAGAGCTGTGAAAGAAAATAATACCGTACCGTATTTATGTTGAAAACCTCTCAATTATTTTCTTTAATATTTGTTTACTTGAACTAAAATTTAAAACCGTTCGAATGCACTCAAACTAAAAAATAAAGCCCAAAAGAGAAACCAAAACACTAAAAATAAAATAAAATAACTGTCATGCAAAATACTAAGCGCCTTACCCACACAGCATTCACCACAACCGAAGACTATAAATACTTTTATGTTACTCGAAATTACTTTGCAGCACCACTAGACAACTCTCGAACTGCACAAAATTTTAATATTTACATATCTATAAATTGGTTAGTGCACAGCCAATGGAACGCATAGACCTCGAGCTACATGCAGACTTGTGTCGAAAAGTGAAATTCAATTAAGCACTTCGAGAGAGTAAAGAAATATTGGCCATTACTTACAACTAACAAAAAATGAAATAAAAGTGCACAACAACAACAACGGCAAGTCAGAGCAAATGGGCAAAAACGCAAGAGCAAATTAAAATAAACAAAACTGGCAGTAAAAGTTAGTAGCAACGAAGTGCCTAAGAAAATAATACGAAAACAACACAGGCTCACTAACACACACAAACACTTGAATAAACCAACGGCGGTGTATGCCGGTGCGTATGCGTAACTTTGAAAACACTTTTCGCTTAAAGTTGCATATGGAGTTGGAGGGTAGGGAGAAAAGCGTACAAGAGAGTTGTGAAATCTCCCGTAGGGCGTATTCTTAAATGCTGTTGCTACAAAATACATATGTTTTGGCAAAACTGTATATTTTTATGTTAAGGACTTTAATTAAAATGTTTAGACTAATAAATGCAGAGATTGCGCTCGAAATACCTTAACGCCGCAAGCTTTTATTCTTATATTTTAAATTTCATTGTTTCGGCAATTTATTGCAGCGTGTTATTTCTGCTTTTACTGCAGGGTTCGAATGAAAAATTTTTGAATAAACACATTTATCATAATCAAGCATATTATCTGCCTTAATTCCATAACAGCGAAAAGTTTTCTTTGCGCTTATTCACGCGAAGTGCAGCTTTTGGCTTCCATTTTGTGTTGAAATGTGTATTTATGTGTATTAATATATATATTATAGGTATATATAGAAGTGTGTATGTATATATATATGTGCGCGCGTATATCAAAACTTTTATCGAAGCGTTTTTTCGGCGAAGCAAGTGATTAACATAAATGCTGCCGATAATGAGGATGAAGTGCAGTTATGCCGAAAAAACAACTTAAAAACATTAATATTAAAGCGTGAGTTATAAAAACACTTTTTCAAACGGTTAACTGTATAATAAGTTTACGAAAATGGTGTTTATTTTGAAAATATAAGGAGAAGGGTCTAAATATGACGATATGAGAGGATGAAGGTATGATTTTTTTAAGAAAAATTGTATTAATCGTGTTTTTTATATAAAAAATTTAAGTCAATTAGTTGCCACTTTTATGAGATATCGATCTGAGTTTTTGTACATGTCATTTTCTCAGCAAAAAGCTCCACATTTGTCGAAATTGACGACATCAGATCACTATAGCATATAGCCGTCATACAAAATGAACGGCCAACATCTCGCCTTGTATGAAAATGAAAAACTCTTTTGTTTGAGAAGACATCTTCACCCAATTCGACATAGAATATTTCCACAACCAATGCCTGAAAAAAAAACTTCATATCGGACTACCATATCCCATAGTTGCCATACAAAATGAACAATAAAAATAAGGTCCTTGTAGCAAAACCTTTTTTATTTTATGAGATTTCTTCACAAAATTTGGCTTAAGATGCTATCTCAAATAACTCTAATACCTCTGATAAAAAATTTTGAAAACACACAACTATAGCATAAAGCTGTCATGCAAGCTGGTCATTCAAAAGCAAGTTCTTCCAGTGAAAACTTTTTTATTGGCCAAGATATCTTTTTTTAAATTTCGCAAAGTATATTAGCTAACATAGCCCTATAATTCCAGCACATATGGTACAGATCAGACATCTACAGCATATATCTGCCATATAAACAGATAGATAAAAATCACAATGAAGATCATTTATACCCTTTTATGGTAGTAGAAATGCACTTGGGAGGTGTTTTACAGCTTCGTGCAGCGCAGCTTAGCGTTTTTTGTTCTTTTTCTAAAATTAAATTACTATCTAACATTAGTTAGCATATTTGTCAAAGCTAAGATATGCATTTGGTATGGAAAGTACAACAGTGCGTATTAGCAACCAATATGTGCGCGCAGAAGGAAACTAAAGAGCTGCTTCTTTGAATAAAATAAGCACTTATTTTGCTATACTAGAGCAAAAGACATCAGGTTTTTCGAGCACTAGAAAGCAGCTATTGCCACAGCCCCTCAGAGCTCTTTGGTACGCATACCGTTGTATTTTGCACAATTTAAGTTTCATGCACATTTACAGACAAATATATATATATATACATGTATATTCTGATATATACATATGTCTATATGCTTGCATCGTTTATATTATGGGATACAGCATAAGTTGTGCAATATTATATTGCTTGCATACATAAATCTCAGTACTGCCAAATATCTATCACTCGCTCTCACTCTTCGCGCTGTCGCTTCGCTTGTATTTTTGCAGCGGGTGTTTGGCTGGGAAGATACTCGTTAAAAATCACTTAAAATTCCATCATCATAAATTTATCAAATTTTCGTTGCAGTCTTTACAAGGGGAGCGAGCAGTCGAAATTATTACAAAAGAATATTACATTTTTAACGAAAATGCAAGATTTTGTTGGTTACAAAATTATTAAAGCGAAAATTTATATGCAAGTTGTAATGAGTGTAGTATATGTGCTTTGATTCTCATTGCATTTCGCATGCGCATTTAGGTTAGTATAGACTAGAGCACGTATTTTGACGTGATTAATGTAATGACACGATGTGACAGATGAGTTTCAAAGCAGCGCTTGACCAATCGGCACTAGCCTTTTTTTGAGTGGTGAACAAATTGTATGGAATCCAACGTGAGCACCTTTATCTTTCCAGTCAAAAGTATTTGTATCTGTACGCGCACATCATCAACAGTTTCGAGAAAAACTGACTTTGAACGACCTTCGCGAAATTCTTTTTTGAGTGATCTACCATCTCGATTGAATTCAACATACCATCGATTAATGCTGGTCCTGATTTTCTAAAACTGGATTAAGTTTTGCGATGCACTGTTGCTGAGATAATCTTCTTCGAAAGTTGTAAAAATTAGTTGCGATTTAATTCTATTTTCTGGCCAGTATGAATATTTTAAGTTACTGTAAACAACAAAAATAACGCTCGTATGTCAAACTTATCTGACCATGTATAACATCAAAAAAATCAAAATTTAGTTTGCAGTTGTGAGTTACTAGATTTCACACCAGGATTGTTAAATCCCGCCATATAAAAGCTAACATGATTTTTGAAAATTCAATATGTATGTATATACAAAAAAATCGTAAATTTGTATTTTTTGGGAAAAATGAAAATTAACGAAAATTTTTTTCAAAAACGTATGATAATAATTAAAAAAAACGAAAAAATTATTTTCAATATTTTTATGCATTAAACTATTTTTTTTTATTATTTTTGCTTTGATACGCAAATTTGTATATTTTTTGGTGGAAAAATACGAAAATTAATTATATTTTTTATAAAAAATGTGTAATAATAATTAAGAAAAATATATATTTAATACTTAATTTATTTTTATGCAATATTTTTTTTTCAGTATTTTTGCTTTGGTTTTTGAACATTATTATACTTAGTATATATTTGTCCACAAATTCCGCAGAACTATGGATTTTCATTATTTGATATTTGTTTTCTATAATATATTTACAAATTTTTTCACAATAATTGCTTATTTCAAGACTTCATTATTATTTTTATTCAGTTTTGAACATTTTTCGATTAAATATTTGATCTAAATTTGCAGCAAAATGATAAAAAACTAATTTCATACACCTCTCTGCTTAAATATTTCCAAAATTTCTATGCAAAAAAATTATATTATATAAATATAATTGCCGACCTTGACTTGCCATCAAAGCGGCCAATTATCTTAACGGTTTCAATTTTTCGAACACATTTTTTCACGTAATAATTCTGCAAGCTCGCATTAGCATAGAAACAAACCAGTTTTCGCTGCACAGTGTTAATCTAGAGGTGTTAATTTTCACGCTGCCGCCCAACAATGTAGCTTAATGACATTTAAAACGTTGGCCACCGCGCCGACGCTCCACCACTCTACCCACAGTACCGGAACCACACAGCTAGATTCGCTTACAAACATCTTGGGGTCGCTTTTCAACAAGCCTGCATGATAGCCAAGTAGCTACTGCAAAGCCAAGTGTAAAACCGTGCTTGAATTCAACTTTTTTATTTACTTAACTTTTTTTCGATGAAAATATACTAGTAGTTGACTTCTATTTACTTTAATCCGTTTTTTTCAGCACTCAACTACATGGAAACAAGTTTTGTCATATGTAATTAAAAGTGTCAATTTTCGCTGTGACCACTTGAGTGCGTTGTGCTTGAAATTTCAGTATTTTGGACTTCCCTCAAGCAAACGCTTTGATGTTAAGCACTCGCATGAAATACAAGCCGCACGTTAATCGCTTAAGTGGTTATGTAAAAAAAGATTAAAATTAATGAAGCCCGCAAATACCCAAACTGCGGGCTTGCCATTAGGTGAACAAATATTTAAAAGCTCAGCAGCGCTACCGCTGGCGGAAATCTGACAAATATGCCGTCAGCTAATCACCGATGGATTGCACGTGACAGCTGCCAAATCACTTTACTTCAGGTTGACGCTTAAATGACGCAATTTTTAATCAATATCCACGTTTTCTGTTTTTGGTTTCGTTTTATGTTACTTTGCTTGGAGCCTCGCAGTTCTAATACAGCACAGAAAGGCTTTTTTTTACAGTGCGATTAGGATAATTATCAAAGAATATTTAAGTAACTGATTATTGAATATTGCAAATTAAGTAACATTTTAAAAATTAGTTCAAAATTAAAAATAAACTTGTTTAATATTCCTAAGTTAAGTAATTTTATTCCGGTAGCAGTTATTGATATACAAGTAGAAACGTTAACTTTGATTGCACAGAAGTTATAATTCCTTCAAAAATAGAAAAGGTATTAGAACTTGTTTTCGACCGTTCAGTTTGCATCACAGCTATATGCTATAGTTGTCTGATTTTGCCCGCGGTAATATCTTAAACCAAATTTCGTGAAGAAATCTCATCAACTAAAGAAGTTTTTCCTGCAAGGACTTGATTTTGATCTTTCATTTTGTATGACAACTATAAACTATAGTGATTCGATCTGAACAATTTCTTCAGAGATTGCATTCTTTACTTGGAAAATGATCCAAACCAAATTTCGTGAAGGTAACTGGTCAAATGAAAAATTTTTTCATACAAGCACTTGATTCCGATTGTTCAGTTTGTATGGTAGCTTTGTGTTATAGTGGCCCGATATCGGCGGTTCCAACAAATGAGCAGCTTCTTGTGGAGAAAAGAACTGTAGGCTAATTCATGTATATACTGACAGTCAGGCGGACATGGCAAAATCAACTCAGCTCATCACGCTGATCATTTGCCTATATTTTTATAAGGTCTCTAACGTTTTCTTCTGGTTACTACAAACACGTGACAAACTTCTGTTCTGTCTTGCCTCTTTTTTATGTGGAGGTAACGCTTACGTAGTTATACCCGAGTTAACAACAGCGCGCCAGTCGCTAAGTGCAGCCATGACATTATCCAACTGATCTCTATACCTGAGTCGAATATTTTCAAAGCTGTAGGGTTCTCTTCCATCTCGAAATCGTGACCTCCTGATTATCATTATGATATCGTCCATGCCTCTGCACCATATAGCAGGTTAATTATGAGGGACTTGTACAGTTTGGTCTTTGTTCGTCGGGTAAAGACTTTATTTATCAATTTCCTACTCAGTCCAAAGTAGCACGAGTGATATTGTCATGAATGCGATGACTGCTTGTTTGATGACAGGAGATGTTTCGTCTTGCCCTCGTTCACTACTATACCTTTACGCTTCCCTTTCTTAAATAATGTGGAATGATATTAATATCATCGGCATGCACCAGCGATTTACTCTCTTTTAGAGGAGATTACATCAACTCTATTTATAATATTATTAGCTACAGCAACAGATAACAAAAGTCACGCGATATGAGTCTCCTTGTCTGATACCACCTAGCCTGATATCGGATGGCTCTGAGAGGTCCCTCCCGATTCTAACGAAGCTCTAGATGTTACTCAGTATCCGGTTACGCACTACAGTTTTGAGGGAATACCAAGTTCATAAATAGCGGCATAGAGGCAGCTGGAGGTGCAGTCGAAGGCGGTTTTCAAGCAGACGAAGAGATGATGTATGTCGATCTTATTTTCATGGGTTTTTTCCAAGATTTGCATGGTGTAATAGAGGTCTAAGGCGACAATGATAAGCTCTAATCAGTTTGTTGAGAAGGACTTCTGCTTGATATTCAATATTAAGAAGGCTTACCACCTTAAACCTTGGATTCTCTCAAACATATTTTGCTAAAACTAAATCTTTTATTTTTCGAATAATTTTCGTCCGCATAAATTCAAAGGCGTCAGTGGGTCATTTAGGCACTTTTTCGATTACCCAAGAAACAGATGTTGTATAAAAACCTTTTGCAACCACTAAACAGGAGTTTACCAAACCCTAACGATAAAATTTTTCTTTCGGACCTGTACTGTCAGTAACTCGACCATCTGAGCAAAGCACACGTCTAGAAGTGGTGAGCCATTAAAAAATAAATTGTATTCCAGACCTCATAAAATCTATACTTACACGAAAAAAGCTCTCAGAGCACGTTTGAGAGGTTACTATACATCCACCTTATAATCCGGAACTGCACCAAGTGATTACTATCCAAGCAATGTAGAGGCGACGAATGAGCAGAGAAAAACATCAAGAAAGAAAAGCCTTTTATCACTCAGCCACATACTATATATCTAAGAATAACGGTTCGAATACGGGTCGAAATTCGATTTCGAACAAATATAAAAAACTTACTATAAACAATATAAAAATGTGACGACACGCTCTTCTGAGAATTTAGTAAAGTAGGGGCTTGTTGCTTGCAGTGCTCCGTGCCATATTATAAGAATATCAAATTATATAAAATATTAAATTTTCAACATTTTATAGATTCGAAATTATTCTGCTTTCCCAGCTCCAAACTAAAACTCTCCTTTGTAACAAACATTATCTTAATGTCTGGCCTCTTAAAAGGTTCATCAAAACCATTATCTATTCATATTATGAATTCGAAAAAATAAAGTTTTAAATAATAAAACAAAATTACAAAAACAAAAATTAATTCATTTAGTTCACTTAATATTCACAAACGTCGAACAAAGAATTCTTCAAGGTTATTAATATTATAAATTCTCTTTGTGGTTACAGTAATAGAGTCTATATGCACACACATACGTAGTCCGGCTACACACACATAACATATAATACGTACACAAGTCTGTATGGGACACATGTATGTGCAATGGGACTCCGCCATAAATGCATAAAATCATGTACTACAAAAACAACAAAAGTAACTAAAACTACATGAAGCTTCGCAATAGCAGAATATTAGATAAGGTGAGGAGTATAATAAATATTCAAAATTTGATTTGCAACGAAAAATCATAAAATGAAAAAGGGAGAGAAACGTAAAAAAGATAAAAAATCATGTATTCGAATTAATATTTTGGTTTTCGTATATTTTATAAATTTTTGGAAAAGCTGGTAGCAGCATTTGTATAGCACTCATATTCATCATTTTACCATACTAAATCGTTCGTCAATCTGTCTTTATAATATGTCTTTGTAGATGTTTTTAATCGACTCAACGCAGAAATGTAGGCAACATTTAAAAAAATTTCGTTTGCATAATATAAGGGAGTCGAAAAAGTCTTTTCGTATATATAAACAAATTTTAACTAATTTTTATACAAATAATAATAAATAAATAAACAAATATGTGCCATTTTGTGGGTAAAATTTTGGTATTTTTCCGCTGGAGTCATTATTTCATCAGTGTAAATCGAAATTTCGAAATTTACAGAACGGAAGCGAGCGAATCATTCTTGGGCTAAGCTTGATCTTCGTAAACTTCACAAATTTCATCGGGGGCTTGAGTGGAATTCTTTCCTTTTTTATACAAAAATTTCAAAATACACCGAAATTCTTCATTATTTTCACTCATTTTTGAACAGCTGTACTAGCTTCATTGAATTTATTTTTTTTTTGTGTTAAATGAAGCTTTAAACCTCACCTTTCCAACGCTGTATAGCATGAGACAATGTTATTAGTACGAGTAGCATTGGAGATATACGACTGCAATGACATCTATTGTCAAAATACGTACAAACTTTTTGGAATACGCAATATTTGGTTTTGCTTTAGTGAACTATATTGCATACTTTTTAGCGTAATATTACATATATAAATGCAACCAATTCTTTATAGTTTTATGTGAAGCTTAAAGAAAGCTTTTCTTAAAAAATTTTGCTAAAAAGTGGACAAATTCTACTTTTGGAAGAGAAGAACGGTTTACTACATATGAAGGTACTGATTTTATACAGCATCTCTTGGAACTATCTGACTACGCATGATATCATATCTATATATCGAAAGACTAACTCTAAGCTTTTGTCAACTCTTATAAGCTGTCAATTATATATCTTGAGAAACACTTTGAAAGCCCTGCAGCGCAGATAAGAAAATCGCAAGCAAGAACTCCGCCAGTTTTCGCTGTTGGGTGAAATGGAAATAAATTTTAATTGCAAAATTTTCAAAAAGGAAGCCGTAAGAGGAGAACAAACTAACGTAAAGGAAACTAAGTTTGAGGCTAACAGGCTAGAAGTGTGTATGTGTGCGCGCATACATACACAACGACTCAAAGCATCACAATAAACTAAACGAACAGCATTTTACGAGCTCGTCCATGATTTATGAGTGACATCGTTTCGCAGGAACATGAAAAGTATGGCAACATATGTGCACATAAGTACAGAAGCATACACGTGTATGTATGTAATTGTGACTACAAATGTTTGAGTATGTTAGTTGTACTACTGCTTATGTTAGCAGACAGGAGTATATAAATTTTTAGCTGATAAAATATGGGTTTATAATTTTTCGTGTTAGCAAAGGACAAATAAAACGTTGGACATTTCAGTAGTAGAAAGAGAAAAACAGAAATTAAATATTTTTAGCTCTCCCCAACAAGCTTAATTAATGCTAAAAAATAAGTAAGTGTGTTTTGCACTCATTATTGTTTGCATTTACAGTATTTTGCAGCCGTAAAAGTTCGAAAAAATCTACGAAAAAGAACGATTAAAAAGTTTACACGCTTTTTATCGCACAACCACACGAGGCCAGGCAGAGGCGCCGTTAAGCGAAAAATGAAATCAAAGCAACCGATACACGAATCCTATCTATGGAAATGACATCTCCGCGCCCAATGTACTGCAACGTGCGCCACCACTTGGGTTGTTGAACTCATAAAAGTATGGCATTGGTGCAACGTATGCCACCAGCGAAGCTGCCGCCGCCATCACAAACGCGGCAGCCCAGCCAACACGCCGCTCTCATGCGCTGCTGCGTTGTTGCTGTGATGTGCAGCAATTGATGCAATGACTCATAAATTTTGCTAAAATTTTATAATACTAAAAATGGATTTTTGTATTTTACAGCGCATCATAAAAGTCAAATACACGCATGACACCAATGCACGAGTGGCTAATATAAATACTGTTGCTCTCAAGCTCACTATATAGGAGATATACACGCGAACTGGTGGCTATGAGGCTATGATGTGCTTGTGCTAAATTTTTTATGAATAATACGCGGCTTCACTTGTGATTACTTACGCTTGGCTGGCGCAGATGCCGTTGACAATTGAAGAATTCTTTTGCGCGCTGCATAAAGTTAAATTAGTTGAACTAAGGAGTACTAAAACCGACTGGGCGACAGCGGTAGTAAAGTTAATTCAATTAAGCGAGTTTTATATTTTGTGCCTATTTTTTGTAATGATGTTTGGAAGCATATTTAATTTTCTGTCGAAGTTACGAGGGTTGATGTAAGTGCTTTTGGTGCTGAGTGTGTTAGAGGCTGTACACGTGAGATACTATATACACATATAAGTTTTGAGAACGCCTTAAGTAATGGTGTATATTAATATTATTTCCAGTATCCACTAATCTTAAGAAAATTTCTTCCTCACATTATTCAGCCTCGTGGAATAGTCTTTAGTAAAACACAATTACCAATATGAGAAAGGATTGTTTTTTCTTTAGCTAAGCTAGCTACAGACTTATGGATCCAAAACAGCCGAACCGAACAGCTCTTGGCAGAAAAAAATCCAAGTGAAATTCTCGATATAATCCGTAAAAATTGTTACTTCACCTTATTCATTATATTACTTCAAATAATTATGTTACTTCAAATCATCATGCACAGACATGAAATTATTAGTCAATTGAGTGAAGCTCACTTTCTTCGATTAATTTATTGAAATGTGTAGATTATGCAGAAACTTATGTGACTGCATTTCATTTCCATTATGCCTCACTTGGTGTATATAAAAAAGTATTTTAACATTTTCTGGTTTCGGTCCAATTTCCTGCAATTATTTCTTCAGTTATACTTGTAATAATGGTCTGGCTTCTTGATGCCTTCGATTAATGCCTTGAAATTTGTAGATCTTCTAGAAATTTGGAAATTTGATTACATTCTATTAAATTTTCTTTAATTTTTTCTGAATTTTTTTAGATCTTCCAGAAACCTATATGACTGTCCAGTACGAAGTTTAGCAATCATCGCTGTTGACATAGACCATAGATTTGACCTAACCCTACAGGAAATAGTCTAACCGCGTCAAATCGCACGAACAAGGCGACCAATTGACTGGACCATTTCGTCAGATAACACGTTCACCAAACTCAGTTTTCAATAAATCGATTGTGACATTCGCTGTGTGGCTTGTGGTGCCGTCCTGTTGGAACCACATATTGTCCAAGTCCATATCATCCAATTCAGGCCAAATATTCATTTATAAGCGATTCCCATTCACAGTAACGTGTCATGGCTTAAGATGATTTTTCGATGAAAATCCGGATCATTATCAAGCTGCTGCTCAGCCCAATTCACGACACATACGTCGGTTCTGGTGGTCGAGCGGCTTCAGTTCTGGCGTTAATTTAATCTAGTAAGGATCAATATCTTTTCACAAAATTTGCCACAACGAGTTCACAGAGATGTCCAAAGCTTGGGAACACTTCTTTACCTCACTGACACGGAAACATTTTATATTATGCCTATGAATTCAAATTTTCACACTAGACGCTCAATTATTGACCCGACAGGGCTATTATGACGACCACAAATTGGACGTGGCGCTCTCATAGTTGACTCTAAATTCCGGCAGTAAATTTTAAAAAGTTCGATTCGTTATTGGATCGTATATCTTTCCGTGATGAAATGGCAAACCATACTGAAAATGTCAAAAGAGTGTGGAAAATATAGCGTCCTTTGCTGTCCTTTTCGGTTTACTTTTGTAGCGTTCTTATTAAAAACCGCGTTTTTCCATTATGACGCAGTAAGTGTGTATTTTAAGAAGTATCTTCAAAGACTCTGAATTCATTCTGATTACCTCAATCGTGTCTTGAAATATAATGTATCACAGGTCAAATAGAAAAAGTTCGGTCAGGTGTATGAAATTTTTAGTTTTTCTGACTTCATTTGTTCAGACTTCACAAAAAAATGTCTCTGGTGACTTCGATTAATATCGCATCGGAACCATGATTTACACGACGAATCGAAGGTTGCTATTTTGGAGGTGAAAGCAAAAGGCTCCGAAAAAATTAAGAAACAGTAATGGATAACTACCTTCAACCATCCAAAATATATTCGTGGCAGATTATCAACACCGTTCCGTACCACCAAAGCGAAACAAATTTTCCCAGAAAAGCGCAATGAGTTCACGAAACCAATATCAAGCTCCTAATCAATGTAATTAAAATCAACCAAATTGACAAACCAATTCAATTTATCACTAAAACATGCAATTTACCATCAATTGAAGCATGGAGCATAGAAAACTAACGGAACAAAACTAGTCTATGAATCAGAAGACAAGCGCTGCTTAATGGCAACACCCCTTCGGCCGAGACCCTGACCATGCACGATTGAGAGTCTGGCAGAGGCGCCGTAAAGCCTGACACCCAGCTCGTCTGGCCACAACAAATTGAGACAAAATTAAATTAATATGCCATTTAATTGAAATTTAACCACATTTGCATTTATCGATGCAAAATATGCACAAACATAATATATCTGAGGGATAAGCAGACATGTGGACTCATATATATAGTATGTATGAATATATGTGGCGATGGTAGAGGACACAATTTATGCGCAACAAAGGGGATGGGTCACGAAGGAAGTAAGCCATTTCGTGTTGGTGACACTCGAGTTAAGCTTGCCATGTGCGCGTATGTGTGTGTGTGGCTGTGCAGATGTTAAGTTTGAAAATTGAATATTGTATGCAATAACGTGAAACTTCCTCAATTTCATTAAACACGAAATTTGATTGAAAATTAATGTCCGTACTTACGCGCTGCCGCCCGAAGGCTATAGTGACCGACCAGCAGTGACCAGTCGCGCAATGTGCAGCAGGTGTGGTGAAAATAATGTGATTGGAGCGAGCGCAAGAATAAAGCTGTCAACAACAGTTGATCGCCCGCGGGGTGACGAGATAGCGAATGGTACTCGCATACATATTCGTATGTGATAACGTGATCTTTTTTTCGGGTTTAGCTTCGCTGCTAAAGAGGAGGTAACCCAATTTGTGTGGCTGATCTGAATTTTTGGGGAAATATGTATTGCTTTTATATGTTAGATTTGAGTGAGTTAAAAATTGGAAAGAAATTCAAATGCTGAGGCAGCGAGGGTAATATACAAAAAAGTATTTAGAGAAACTAGAAAAATAAAAATAAATGTTATAAAGTAATACAATAATAATAGATGATAATACTATGGTAACTTCGGTTGCTCTGAACGCTTTACTAATAAAGAGGTTCGTCACATATCGGTTCTATAGTGATCCGATCTTAACAATTTCTTCAGAGATCGCATTATTGCCTTAGATAATGATCAATTTCAAATATCTAGTCAAACGAAAAAGGATTTTCAGGCAAGGACTTGATTCCGATTGTTCAGTTTGTATGTCAGCGATTTGTTATAGTGTTTCGATTTCGGCCGTTCCGATAACTAAACTGCTTCTTGATAAGAAAAGGACCGGCGCAAAATTTCAGATCGATATCACAAAAACTGAGGGACTACCCTGTTCGGTATATAACATTATCTGAGATTTAAAACAGCGGTCGAAAAAAATAATCGCAAGTTTGGATTTTCGTACAAAACCCCAAAATTTTTCAAATTTAATGACAACAATTAAAGAAGGTCTAAGTTTCGGTTTAACAGAAAATTTTATACTTTCAAAATTTTCAAAGATCAAAGTCGAAGGCGTATATTCAGGTATTCCAATTCTACAGAGGTTTACATATTCGAAATTTTGGGGTTTTAAATTTATTTAGAACCCATTTAATATCATTTTGTTGAAGAACACATACCGTGAGGGTACTATTTGATTTGATTTCTGATTCCATTAGTTTAAAACTTTTACGGTTTCTCGGCGGACAACTGCGACAAGTAATTTTTACAGGCTTCTCTTGAAGCCAACTTTACTCATTAAGATGGTTTTGCATTGACCGAAGCAAATAGTAGTTCGACGGTGCAAGGTCAGGGCTATATGGTGGATGCATCAAAACTTCCCAGCCAAGGTCTCCCATTTTTACCGAATCATCAAAGCGTTGTCCAAATGGAAGACAAAACCATTTCTGCTGATCATTTCGGGCCGTTATTTTCGATTGATTGCTTCAATTTCATCAGTTGTTAACAGTAAGAAGTACATAGAACCAATCGTTCGACCAGGCTGGAGCAGTTCATAGTGAATGATTCCTTTCCAATCCCACCAAACACTCAGCATAACCATTCGAGGCGTCGATCCTGGCTTTGTGACCATTTTCTGGGCTTCACCACGCTTGGACCACTTCTTATTTGATCCACTTTTCGTCTCCTATTATCATTCGCTTCAGGAATGGCTCGGTTGCTTTTCGTTTTAGCAAAGTATTACATACGTAATTTCGGTCCATTAAATGTTTCACAGATAATTCATGTTCTTTTTGTAGCCAACCTTTTTTAAATGGTTCAAAACCGTATGATGATGAATTTCAAGCTCCTTAGCGATGTCATGGCTGCCTATGTGACGCTCCTGGTTAATAGATCGACCAGAGCGAGGTACATCGTTCACATCAAAACTTCCATGGAAGTGAGCGAACCATTGTTGTACTACACGAACTGTTACAATATCGGCTCCGTTAACTTCATAAATTTCATTGGTGGCTTGCGTGGCATTCTTCTCTTTTTTATACAAAAATTTCAAAATATAGCGAGTTTACCGAATTAAATTTTTTTTTTTTTTGGTTAAATGGAGCTTAAAATCGAAATTAAATTCGAAAAATCGACTTTTCGACTACCCAATATTAAATTTCGCCTAAGAATGGCCAGTGTCCCGCCCCATCTCTAATTTTTAGACTGAGTCTTATACCGGTCTCGCTGGTTCGAAATTCAACGCGTCTAAGGTTTTTATTTAGTGACTTAATGCCATTTTGCTAGTTTTCCATATAACGGTTATACAAAGAGTGGGCGTGTCTATCATTTAATTTCAAGCATTTTCATAGAGTTTCTGCAGATGTTTAAACGAATGATACTTACATTCAATTATGCCTTTAGTGCCGTTAAAATCTGAAAAAAGAAATCAAACATTGATTATAAAAAAATTAAATACGTTTTTATAAAGTTAGTAGAGCATAATTTTTTCACTTTTTAACTCTTCGCTTCTAAACTATTTTCATTATTTACAACTCGCCACTCTTATTTGCCGAAAAGGGTTTTATTGCTTTTCCCAAATTTCGAAATTGACAGCCACAGAATTCAATTAAAATCGAAACATGCACGTAGGTGGTCAACGAAATGCTTTAAATATCCACAGGGTTGAATTTATGACGACATGCCAGCGTACACGACATGCGGAGCTACACATATTCGTTTCAAAAAAGAAGCGCACAGCAAGAATTATGCTCGTATTATGTAAATAATGGTAATTATTATTACTATCATGTTTGTTAAGCAGAAATATTAAATGCTGGAAAATAAAGGCACTTAATTACTCATTAACTGACTAACTAATGCAGCCCAACAACTGAAAGGCGCACAAAATGCCGCGATGTGTGGTATTAAAGCATACATTTAGGCATATAAATGATATATTGAACTTTGGTTATGTTAGCGAAGCGTGAGCGATTTTTAAGCGTAAAATCTATGCTTTCTTTCTCACTTAAATCTTCTCTTCTTATTATTCCTTTGAACCCCTTTAATTTCTTTTTCACTTTTAAATTCCTTGTAACTTCTATCTTCGCTTCAGCTCATTGACATCAAAAATTTTGCGCAAATTACCCAAAAATCACTTAAACTGTCTATAAAAACACACATTATATACTTACATTTATTTGTACCTTTGAATTCGTGTGTTCGACTAAGACGGCAAGGCTCGGCAGCAGTGCAGGTCCTTTGTAGCTGCCAACAGCAGGTGTGCTTCAAAGAGGACTAATAACGAGGTATTCGGATATAGATACCTAAGTGGCACACGCATGCAAACACGTGCAATCCACACATACATACAAGCACATTCTAACCGATATTCTTGGCTAGTTTTGCATTGAACGCTGCCTGTCGTGCTGGTTTTGTAACCGGTTGTATTGGCTCATCGGTCAGCGCTCAAGCAGCCAGGCAAGCGGCAGTCGGTTGGTCGGCTGGAACATGTGCGCTGTTCGTTAGCGATAAGGACATTTCCATGTAATCATGGATGAATAATTGGATTTTAAATCTCAGTTGGTGACTGAAATGGTCACATGCTGGCTCCGGCCTTTCTGCAGTGTAGTTTTTGTATATGTGCTTGCTGTGAGCACATGGCAACGACATGTTTTGTACTTGGACATCTGTATTGGTGTGCATATGTGAAAGGATGTACACAAATGCCGCTTGGCTAGCGATTATAACCCAAATAATATTCACACCGGGAAGTCCATATTAATATTTAGGCATTTTCTAAGTCATATTCATTTATTACATTCGATATGTGTAGTTGTGTGTATAATATTGAGGGTATTTTTAGGAGCATGTAATTTATTTTTTTCTTGCAAAAACAGAGAAACTCACCCCAAATGAAATCATAATTTTACGACCACCAAAAATTCGGTGAAATAAAGCAAAGATGGAACTAGAAAATATGTATAACGTGTTTTTTTTAAAGATCGGGATAACGAATTATTTGTCTCTAGAGTTTACTAATGATAGTAAAAAATCTAAAAAATATGAACCAATAAAAAAACTCTCTGTGTGTACTCTCCTTTACTAGAGTTCAAAGGAGAATGGAAAATTTCTTTAGAATTGTTTGGAATATTAAATTAAAAAATATATTTGCCAGCCAGTTTGACATTTAATTGCAGTCTCTAAAAGAAATTGTATACCTCTAAAAAAGCACCCTCTAAAAAAAGAAGATGACAATAAATTTTTGGGCTTAAAAATGTAATAAATCAGATATCTGTTGTAGGATACACATAAAGGAAATCTCTCTTTATGTAGTTTTATTTATTTGTTTCTGTTGCGCTTCAATTGTTAATATTTTTTTTGTATAAACCAGGGTTGATAATTTTTAAACCCAAAAAAAGCAATAGTAGGATAAACTCTACTGGAAAAGGAAGGTAAGACCCGTGAAGAAAGTATCGAGAATTTCATTTCTCCCTCACATCTCCCGCTTTTATGGAAGACAGTTCAATTTTCCTAGGTTGGCAAAACAGTCCTTAATCATGATGCCAAAAATTAGTCAGTGTGTTTACAGTAGCTGTTTATGTCAGTCGACCTCATTAGTGTTTGTCGAATTTTAAAATTTAAATCAACGTATTTGTGTTAAATTTTGGCCATACGCACAACAAATAGGAGGCTATTTTGAATAAAGTAAATTAATTTTGCCGAAAAACAATTTTTTTTGTTTTTGTTTTTTAGTCCTGTTTACTTTAGAACGCACCTTGTATATGCTTTAGTAGTCAGCTACCGGAATTACCGTTCCTTTATGAGGAGGAACGGCTGCAGACTTTCAAATTGATATATCAATTATTGGAAAACGAGTTCCCCGGCTTACCATAACAAAACACATTGTTTGGCAAAATTAGGTTTTTGTTTTTTACATTCAACTTAGTTTCCTTCATGAGTGATACACTGATTATTACTTTTCGATATCATTTTTAGTCCGATTTGGCCTTTGCTTCAGTTTCGGAGATCATCTTTACATGCCTCGAAAATTTCTTCACAGTGAGCATTCTTTTCAGATCTGATGGCAGGAAATAGTCGCTGGGGACCAGATCTGAAGAACATGGAGAATACGAATGCAATGCAAGAGAGTGTTTTGCGAAATAATGACTTCGCGTTGCAGAAGATTAGAACATTGCTTTTGAAATCCGTTCGAAGCTGCTGATGTACTGTTGAAGTAATTTTATTGACTATTTAGCATTAAATATTTTTCTTTACTTTACTCAACTTACTTTTAACTTTATAGCACTTTGTCACATTGCCTGCAACAGGGAGCAAAAGGATGTTTCCAAATGACTATTGAGAGGGATACGAATGGCAGGTACATAGTAGTCGAATAGAGCGGACATTTTATTGTAAACAATGCCAGGTCAGCAGAGTATTGCGGTGTAAGTGTATGTAGTGTATTTATATTTTGACTCTTTTCAAAATCTTACATCAAAATATTCTTTCTAAATTATGCAAACATATTTTTTCGAATTTAAGAAGAGTTATTACCAATCACACGTTTGGTTAGATAATTGGAGTGATATTAATAAAGACAGGAGTGATTCCACTTGCGCAGCAAGAAACGGCGGTTAATTGTGATCAAAAGTGTGTTTTGTTGATAAAGCGCCTCGAAACTGCCATCAATTTTTTGAGGCGGAAAATGTTGATTCCAGCCACTGATTCTGGCTCGGAGAAGATGGCTATCAAAAAGCTTCAACTTTAATCTAACAAAAAATGGACAGTGTGGTATGTACCGCGTTAGATCTTATAATACAATATCCAGTGGGAACTCCTATAATTGCGGTGATATGAAGATTGGTAAAATTAACTTTTGCATAAGTGCTAGTTGCTAACTAACGCTTTCTGAGGTCCACAGAGCCCTTAACAGGTATGCGGAGCACCGATCCAGTTTGATTCGATTGGGGTAAGGATTGGGGTATGAATTCATTGGCTTTGCAATATGAAAGGGTACACAGATATGTCTGATAATAAATATGTATAAAGTAAGTGTGATGCTATTGATAGTGTAGCGTAGTCAGCGAGCTCAAAGCCAGGATTGCTGCTCTACTGGTAGAGTGAATGCTCACCTCACCGAAATACAGCTTTCGGCGCAATACATCTTCTGCTACCTTAATTGTTACCAATTCTGTTTGAAAAATACTACAGTAGTCTGAAGCTAAAGTTAATGTAGAGCTTCTTAACAGAAAATTATCTCCAGGATTTTATTCTTTAATCTGGAGGTGTCAGATTATAATTACACTCTTTCCGTTCTAAAAATAAATGCAAATTTTGTGTTAATCTCTCCAAGTACGAAAGTTTATGCATTTTTTTAATTTTTTACCAGTACCTGCCTCAAAATATGAAGGCATACCTATAGTTAGATATGTAAGAAGATACATTTACATCAGTATATGCATGTCTGCACTTAATTAAGAGTTCAATTTCATTACTTGGTATAAAAAATTCATTCATTTTTTTAGCAAAAAAAAAAAACAAATCGAAAGAATTACTTCATTGGCCTGATGCGTGGCGAATACTAATTTAGGATAAAAGCCTTTGTGCGTAATTTGAAAATCTGCATTACAATAGCCTTTAGCACGATAAGCGAGTGCGCCGCAAAATACATACTTATGTGTACTTGTATGTGCCAGTACTCAAAACGTAGCGCCCAGTCAGCGAAAAACGGAATATGGGAACGAAAAGTTTTAATAGATTTCGACCATGGATTTCAGTGGAAAACAATATGCAATGTTTGAAAAAAGGAATATCAATTTTCCCAATTTTAGTTTCTACACCTACAAAGGAATGAGGGATGAATATACAATAGCTGTTCAAATTTCTGTTAACCTTTTTCAAACAGCAGAGTGAAAAAGGTGTAGTGTCCGATCAGAATTATCAGTAAAATTTTAGCCGTAACTGATAGCCAATCTGCAGTTGCTAAGTAGATTTAGAAAAGCTCTGTTTGAAATATATGATTTTCAGAAGCTTTCCGATCCCTCTTTTACAATGCCAAACTGGATTTACTCACCTTAGTTTTTCTTATAAATTTTATTAATATCTCCACTTATAAGCTGCAATCTTAGTAATGGGAGATGAATATAAGCTCCGCAGAGTTCCTTTGATCTCTTGCAAATGGCAGAGAGAAAAAACTAATATCCGATTTGCATTGTCAGGAAAATGTTTAATTATAATTATCAGCCAAACGGCAGTTGCTAAGTGAATACAAGGAAAACTGCTTAGAAAGCTTTACTTAAAAGTTGGGATCTAAAAAGTTTGTCCTTCTTCCTCTCATTACAATACCGAAATTAAAGGTTTTTATTATAAGCAACGCTATACTGGGATCTTAAGATAATTATTTTCCTTGTAACAACTAATCTCACAAAGCTTTATACAAAGCTTTATTCGAAAGCTTTGATATTCAAAAACATTCTTAAAAAGCTCTGTTAAAAAACTGTTATCTTTAAGAGCTCATTTTCTTTATCACAACCAATCAAATAACTATGTTCAAAAAGCTTTCTTCTGAAGATTTTCTTCCTTATTAAAACCAATCGATTAAATTAAAAAGCTGCATAACTAAGTAGTCAACTATTTACAAAAATCTTTATAAAAAACTGTACTTGAAAGCTTTTTTTGTGATCTTCAAAAGCTTCTCTTCCTTAACACAATCAAAGAATTAGCCATTTTCAAAAAGCTTTCTAAAAAGCTTAAGTTGAAAGCAGTGATCTTCGAAAGCTTTTCTTCCTTATCTCAGCTAAGCAATTACCAAGTTAACAGAAAAAACTTTTTAAAACACTTTACGTGAAAGCTGTGATTTTCAAAAGCTTATCTTCCTAAAATTTCAAAAAAGCTTAAATTGAAAATTGTGATTTCCAAAGCTTAAAAACCAAGCAGTAAAATCTTGAAAGTTTTAATCGTGAAGTGGCCACTTTTCTCATTAAAAACGTAAGGAAATCACAAAAGTTCTGCGAAAAGAACCACTTAGGCTCACTGTGTTTCCAAAGTGAATTACATATATGTACATATGTACATATATATGTGATCTGGTGCTTACAGTGCATATGTATGTGTGTGAACGTATTTCGTTGCCTACTACACCTCCAATCTCCAGTGCAAGCCATAAAGTTAACTAAAGTCCATTCGGCTGCGACGATACCCACATATTATATGCATACGAATATACATACATATACATATATATACACAAGAACATACGTTTATTAGTATGCAAGTATATACATGTACGTGCATGCATCACATCGCCTACAATCAGGAGTTGGCTTCGCTCTGCAAATATTAACTGAACACATATGTACAAATCGTCATATGTATGTACGCATGTGTATGTGTTGGACAACCAGAGCAATATATACCTGCCACGTCTGCTCAATCTATTTTTGCATGCAACAGAGTTTGTGCAACACATATGGAATTTATTGATTGCACACACGCAATTTAGGCTTCATGCGATTGTCCGTCGCCTGGACGGTGTTGCCTGTACATGTGTGTGCATGTGTGTGGGTATGTAACGAGGTACACAACAAGGCAACGCTCCTTATGTGCCTGATTCCATTGAACGTTACCGTTACCAGGTCCGTATATTTGCATGTGAATATGTGTGATGTTGTAAGCACGTTTGTGCGTTTATTTGCATGGGCGCAGATATTTTTTAATTAAAATGCAAATATGAGCTGACATTTGCTTAACGCATGCAATGCACAGCTGCACGCATACAACTACACACACACACACTCTCACACACAGCAATTACTGCATGACTATGCATTTCCGTGCAGTTTGGCAATAATGTGTGTATGACGGGGCGTATGAGTGACCAGAGTGCATTTTAATTTCCTCTTTGCTCGCATTTTTCTACACTTTTATGGCATAAATGAAGTCGTTACTATATTACTGCACTAAATTGCATGAGGAGTTGATGCGTACCACAGTTAATTTCGGCTGATAAAGGTATTTGCGCTTCTTATTTGTGTTTGTGTATAAATGTTGAGTTAAGTTGCATTGAAATAATTAGTCTAACCTCATTTAATGAATAAAAGAAGGACAATATGAAAAGAATGAAACTCTTTTGAATACAAATACGATATTGAATGCACTTTATATATTGAAAAAACACACACATACATATATATATATATATGTGTGTGTTTTTTGTATGCATATTAGAGTGATTCAAAAAAAAAAAAATTTTTTTTTCGTTTGGTACTCGGAAAAATAGGTTCCTAGACACCTCTAAGAAAGCCTCTCCAAATATGAGTTTTTAATTGTAACGGGAAGGTCCTCCTACATACAGTTTTCTATTTTTTCTTATTATCAGATAGAAAAATTTATATCTCGCTTCCAATTACTTGAAAAAATTTCTTGTTCCTCAGATTTTGTTGGAAATTGAATGCTCTCCAAAAAACGTCAATGAAGATTTTTTCGTAAACCCAAACGTTTAAAAGATATTAACAGTTAAAGTTTGATTATTTTTTGGAAAATTTTTTATTTCTTATGAATTTTATAACTCAATGAAAAAAAATTATTATGAATAGATTTTTGGAGAGGCTTTCTTAGAGGTGTCTAGGAACCTATTTTTCAGAGTACCAAACGAAAAAAAAAATTTTTTTTTTTGATCCACCCTAATATGCATTGATGTTTGACGATGAATATCTCGTAAACGCTTAACTTAATCGAAAAATCATATAAGACCATTTTTATAGAGCAGTAAATTTCCTACAAAACTGTGAGTTTCATCGTTCATAATAATTTTTTTTCATTGAGTTATATAATTCATAAGAAATAAAAAATTTTCCCAAAAATAATCAAACTTTAACTGTTAATATCTTTTAAACGTTTGGGTTTACGAAAAAATCATGGTAGACCTTTTTTGTAGAGCATTAAATTTCCTATAAAATCTAAGGAACAATATATTTTTTTTAAATAGTTGGAAGCGAGATATAAATTTTTCTATCTGATAATAAGAAAAAATAGAAAACTGTATGTAGGAGGACCTTCCCGTTACAATTAAAAACTCATGTTTGGAGATGCTTTCTTAGAGGTGTCTAGGAACCTATTTTTCCGAGTACCAAACGAAAAAAAAATTTTTTTTTTTTGAATCACTCTAATTTATATATATATGTATGTATATATATGTATATAAATATATAAACATATAGAAGGTTTAAAATATTTTATTTTCTAACAAAGGGGCACACCTAGTGTAAAATTTATAAAATAAAAGATAGGTGT
This sequence comes from Bactrocera neohumeralis, assembly GCF_024586455.1. Lineage (NCBI taxonomy): Eukaryota > Metazoa > Arthropoda > Insecta > Diptera > Tephritidae > Bactrocera > Bactrocera neohumeralis. The sequence continues at coordinate 74,895,866 of NC_065920.1, read as the reverse complement.
TTTTGTTCTTTTTTCGAATTTCTATAGTTCATACCTTCAAAAATAACATAACTAAAGTTTATAATATTTTTAAGTATTTCACAATATATAGACTATTAATTTTTAAAATAATTTTTATGTATGCTATACATTTTTTATGTTAAAAGAAATATTGTCTAAATATTAAAATAAAATTAATTTAACATTAATTACCGCGCCCCCAAAAATACAAACACGTTTTGTCGAATCACTGTTTCTAGACTCGGTGAGGCAAATTTCTTCAAAACGGCTAGATCACTTACAGCCTTAAATATATTTCTCAGCTGAAAAATTAATAAGACTTTTAATAATATTTTCGATTTTCCAGCCACTTCCTTCAATCCTTTTTCGCAAAACAAGATTTTTTTTCAAAAATCAAAATTTTGACTAGCGTTTCGAATATTACCCGTATTCATCTTCCGTTATAACCATTTATTTTTGGTTTTATAATTTCAAGTATATTCTGCACCATTAGATACTTTGTTTCGGAGGTGCTCTTGGATGTCGAGGATACGGCGTTAAATGAATCCAAACTTTTTCCAAAATGAAGCATCCATTATTAGAGTACTTTAAAATACACGTATTTTATTTACACATTAAAACAAACACATCTTCAAAAAAAATTCCAAAAAATTCTTTGTTTCTGTTTTGTGAATACACCCTCTTTAGCTTAACGTTAGTTATTCTCAATACTCGAATTAAATGCTCAAATATTAGTGCTAGCTTATGTTTATTGATACTATCTTGTCTCTTGTAGGATCTTCAACTGAATATTAACCTTAACTTACACTTTACCACAACTTAACCTTACCCTTAACCGTAACCTCACTTTTCTACGCAGATTGCATTATTGCCTTAGCCAATAACGCACGCCAAATTTCTTGAAAATATCTTGTCAAATGAAACAGTTTTCCATACAATCACATTATTCCGACCATTTAGTTTGTGTGACTGATATAGGTTACAGTAATCCGATATGAACAATTTCCTTGGATATTGCATTCCTGATCATATTGAATATTGTTAAGACAGCTCATCAAACAAAAAAGCTGTCCATACAAACACTTGATCCGATATCGACCACTCCGAGAAATAGGTAAATAGCTCATTGATGAGGAATGAGCGATGCAAAAGTTTAGAACGATATCTCAAAAACTGAGGGACAAGTTTGCATATATATATACACAGAAGGCCAGAAAAATCGACGGACATTGCTAAATGATCTTAACTTGTTACGGAGAGCATTTATATATCTTTATATATAAAATTTACGTGTCACGTTGTTTGCCCGCGATGGACCTTTAAACTACTGAACCGATTTTAGATTGATTCGACTTTGAAGATATGCTAGTCGAAGCAATTCATAAATAAGAAATACAGTGAAAGCTGTATTAAATAAACGCTCCATTAAATGGAAGTTCTATTAAGTGGACATCTCTATTAACATATTGACCGGTCCCACAATTTGTTGATATTTATTAAGTAGAATCTATTAAGCGGTTAACTGTAATAACTGGACAGAAAGGTTTGTTCGTCAGTTTATGTTTATGGGAGATTTCACTGTATATATTTCTAAACATACACATGTACTCACAATCCCCAAAAATATATAATATAGTAGAACTTCCATAACTCAAACTTCTAGATGTCGAAGTTCTTCATAAATTGAACTCTTGAATAAGCATTAAAAGTCAAATTCCATACAAATTTCCGGTCATAAGTAGAAGATTTTTTGGGAGATTATGGAGATTGGAGAAAAGAAAGTTCAACTGAAAGTTCAACTGTAATTTTCAGTAAAATGCCAAATCTTAAGGGTAATTTTCACAATATCTGTTTAGCAGGCATTTGTCAATTAAGTTCTGGTAAACTTAACCAAGATTCCTTTTTTCGGTAAAGAATCTTAATTAACTAGAACTGTCAGATGCTTAACCTAACTGAGAAAACAGCCTTAAATTCTGTATTTTTTCCATTGGCATTTATTAGTATGAACAAAATTAAAACTCTAGAACAAACCCTTATATTCTGATACCAACAAAAACGTTTTTGCTTTTATTCGTAAATGAAATTTTCATCGTAGTTAATTATATGAATAATAGTATAAAATGTATGACACAGCAACGCGTGGTCGGATCCACTATATACCTTATATGATCTCTGACGTTTCCTGTTGGGTGTTACAAACATCAATCTTAATATTTTATACCCAGTTCACAGATCGTATTAAGAATTTGGCACTATGAAAGCAGCTCCTAGAAGATTTTCCGCCATTCCTGTGTCATATTAAAACCGTCCATACCATGAATGCGGGCTTGGCCAACATTTTCGTCGGCTTACAAGTTTACAGACGTAGGAAAAACGATATAATAGAAATAAAGAAATTTGAGTTTTGGTTATAAAATAGTTATATGTTGGTTATAAATATATTGGTTATATCTATTAGCGGTAGCCGAAAATTTTATGCAAAACTCATTTCAGATTTTTTTGATGATATGTTGTTTCGCACTACCAAAATATTTATACCAAAATAAATAAATATTAAAAACATTATAATTTCTATAATTATTATGTTTTTTATTATTATGAATATTTTAGGTGACTATATACTACTAGTTTGATATCAACAAAGCTGCGAAATAAATTTATCATATAGTACATACTAATTGGCTTAGTCACGAAATGCCCAAAATCAACAATTCAAATATTTGGTACTTCAAATTGAGAAAACTTCAGTTGCTAACTGAGCGTCTAATTGCGAGCTTGTTTATTTCCACAATAAATAATAAAATCTAAAATCAAAATGCGACTTTTCAAAAACGATCGCACGAAGAGTTTCGCCTACATACATCTCATTTTGCAATTGAGCATTCACTATTCTAACACCACAACTGCCTTGGAACACCCACATGCAGTGTCAGTGAAATTAAAGAAAACTTCAGATGGCTCTAAACGCATTGTGCTCAAAAGTATCAAATGCACGCACCTAGTACCACACACGAATGTAGTCGAATTGTTCGATTGTCAATTATACCGTCGTAATAATCGTTCATACATCTCGGGCGTGATGACGCTCCGGCAACCCATTGCTCGCCTGGAAGCGAATGTTTTTTACCGTTCGAGTGGACAACTCAAGAATATGTTCAATATAACCTTTGATTGCTGTACGCTTTTAGCAAGTGGTCGACATAGTATCAAATTATTCGAGAGTCTTACACAAATTCTCTTCAGCAAGTTTAATGTGATACCAAAGTGTCCTTTGAAGGCGGTGAGTGGAAAATCTCAAATGGCGGTCAGTACACTACTAATTGTTGAAGTTCTTTTACTCTTTTATTAGAATTATAACTATACTTGCACGGACTTGGATTTGAGTGAAGCTGTATTGCCTGTTTATGTAGCTAGCAGAAGTTTCATCGCTGGCTTATATTTTCGTCATCAGGGACGTACAATTGGAAAGGTCACGGTGGAGGGAAAAGTGATCACTTCAAATTTAAAGTTTAGGGAAAAATGAAAATGAAGTGCCGGGATTGTATTTAATTTATATCAGCAAGATTTTACTTGAAAGTAAATACATGAAAACTTCTGTCTAATTTTTACTTAGAATTTTCCATCATGTTTCCAATTTACTAAACACACTCTACCTTCGTAATTCTGGAAGTTTGAATTCTTTTATTGCAATTTATACGTTTTATATATAGAATTAGTGACCCAATCACCAAGTAATTTCGTTTGTTTTTAGTGTAATTTAAACACGACTTTGTACTGCGTAAAACATTTTATGAAATTATATATCTTGCATTTTGATCTAAAAGTATTGGATATTGCCATCTTTCAGACAAGAGATTGATTCCAGTATCGAAAAATATGAGGTTTGGCCCTTGCAGTTAAAAACATGATGCAAGTGGGTTTTCACGTCCTGATTTGAGGTGAAGGTTCTTCTATCCAGAAAACTTTGCAGAGACTGAAACAAGTAACAGTCCAAAGGTGTCAAGTCTGGCGAATATATTGAGTATAGTAGCACATCTTATCCAAACTGCGATCAAACGTCGCACGACGTTGTCATTATCTAAAAGGCCTTTGAATCTATCTTTCAAGCAGTCAATAAGCCCATACTTTTTTTGGAAGCATCATTTGAAATCCATCCAATACTACTAAAGCGCGTCTTGTATCCAACAGATGAATGTACACTGAGACCCTGTAGTATTCTTTGCATGTTCTTACACAGAAATTTTCGCGTTTTGGTTGTCAGACGCAGATTCTTGGGTTTTCTTCGTCAACTTTCAGTTCTGCCGCCATTTTTTTCGTGTCGGAATAAATGGATCGAAAATGTTGATCAGCTTTTTGTCTTCGATTTCAAGCAGCGTATCTCATATTCCCCCATTTCCCCCGTTTGATTCCACCACTGTTATGTGGCACAAATAAATTACTAGATAAATCAATATAAACAAATCCAGTCAAATAATAAACAATTGCTATTCTAATTGGTATTGAGCGCAGTTATAATGGAATGCGTACTAGTATATATGCTCTGCTAAGGCCAAATAATACAAATAATTCTGCTGTATCTAGTAATTATTTGCTTGAACAAGTTTGGCGCGTCATATGCTTTTGTTATATCAATTGTAATCAATTACCCGCTAATTACATATAATAAATAATTGATTTAATGCTATGTAACGTCAGTTAGGAAACTTAGCTCACGCTAGTAATTGGAAAAGCATATCAAAATCGAAATTGCAAATACAATGGCAATGCGAAGACGATATCTATTTGCTATTTGGTGTTTGTGGCTGGTAAATTGGTGAGATTGAAAGCAGAATTCGAGATGTATAACCAAACTATTCAGTAGTAATTGGAGCATTAATGCTGGAGAGTGATGTGTATGCGCACACAGACAAGCGATAATTCATTTTGTAACGCGAAGCTAATTAATTGCTACAGGGTGCTAACAAATATGTGTTTGTTTATGAATATGAATGTATATTTAAAGCTGTAGATAAGACTTGTGCGGCGAAATTTTAGCGAAAAATGTGTGAAATTCATTGTGCTCGGTAAGTAAACAAAGTGATAATCACAGTATGCAAATTAAGTGCCGGAAAGTATGCAATAATTTTTATTAATGATAATGCAATTTTGCTTATCCGCGCTCTTATCTCGGATTTCTTTTTGTTTTTGTAACAAAGATTGCTCTAGGCAGGTCTTGCTTATCACTTGCAGCTGATACGAAGAAAAGCACAACATAAACTGCATTTAATAAAATCAGAAATTTACTTGAGAGCGCCTTTGACTTTTACTAATGACAGAGTTGTATCAATTATTGGGAAATTTTCTATTTTGTCCTAGTTAGTTTAGTTACTGATTGTAAAGTATTTATACCTTTACTGTATATTAAATTATCACAATTTTTGCAAAGAACTTACTGAAGTTTTCGAATAATTGAAATAAAAAACAGTTTTAAAACTATTATTTAATCGAAAAAAGAAAATAATATTTGAACATATTTATAAAATTCAAACATTTTTTAATATTCTGTTTAATTCGTAAAATTAAAGAATTTGTTTTAAAAAATCTACAAGAACGATGTAAGAAAATAGTAACTTCTTTTTCGAAATTGTGTAATACATTGTTTTCTATTAAAGATATTTTATTGAAATTCAATTTGTAAGTTTGTAGCTTTCGTCAAAACTCACTTTCAGTAACTGGTTCAATGACTAGGTAGGCAAATCAATTTTAATTTTATTCGCTTCATGCAAAAAAACTAATTTTTAATTAAAATTTTAAATGTTTGGAGTTGTTGGAATATACCGAACAAAATCGTTTTTAGTTTTTTTCATAATTCTTTCCATCAGAATTTTACGAAACATGCTTTCGTTTTTAAACAGGTCGAAAAATGATTTTGTTAATTTTTGTTATTTAACGTTTGATTTTCCAAACCATATAAAATATCTTTGGCATGGAATATCGCTTAAGGTAATACGCATATTTACTAAAAGAAATGCACCTGTGAAGGGTATATTAGTCTCGGTGCAGCCTAAGTTAACGTCAAATTTTAATATTAAAAAGAAAAAAAATGTATATCCATTTGCATAAAAAAAATGTAAATATTAATTTTTTTTTTCCAAAAATGTAAATATTTAATTCTGTTGCACAGTTTAGACATTAAGACAATATTGAAATATTTTAACTTAAAACCTTTTTTAAACAAAACTAATTTTGTACTTATTTCTTTTAGAAAATAATAACATTAAAAATATTTGTTTTTTTTTTTTAATTTATAAATTAAAAATAAATATTAAGTTTGTTTATTTAAAGAATTTGATTTATTATTGCTCAAAAGCATATATAAATTCGCTAAATGCGATTTAAAGACAGCATTAAGAAATATTAAAAAATTAATACTTTAAAACTAACTAAAAAATGCTTTTGGTTTAATTTTACTTTTTTTCGAACACTGGATTAAGTTAGGCTAATCTGGTATGCGAAAGAGCCACCCATAGACCAGTGCTTTGTGATACCAGATCGAGTTCAGTTCCTACTCGAATTTTAACAGAGTCTGCGGCCTCAATATCGATACCTCGTCCAGAGTATTGTATCTTAACGTGGGGACCCTAACTGCTTACTGCATAGTCTTGCCAATGCAGGAAAAGTGCATAAGAGATATTCCGTTGTTTCCCTGATGTTTTGCTCTAGACATTTTCTGCAGTCTTCTCGATCTCTCAGCCACATTCTGCGGGCGTGTGTCTCCACCAGACAGTGATCAGTTAGTATTCTGATCATGCCCTTATTGTTTCTTCAATCGAGTGTCAATAGGAATTTTGTGTATTTTGGATTTCTTTCGAATACTGTTTAATAACTTCTCTTTTATAACTCGAAAGGATTTTAGCTCTATACACAATTTAAACAAAATTAATTATTTTTTGAGCTAAAATAATCTGTTGATTTTAGGTTTTTTATTGCGAAAAAGTTTTAAAATATTTTCTTTCTGTATTTTAGAAAAGTATTGACTATCGAAAAAAGTTTAAAGAAAAATTTTAATAAGAAAAAATTTGTATTTCTTATTTTCTAATTATTGTAATTATTTGTAAACCTTTGTTTTACTTTCTCAACCTAGCTGCTATATTGGAAACCAAAAAAATTTACCGCTCAAAAGTAAGATAATTGCTATCCTAACTTAAGCTATATGTTTTTAATAATAAAATGTTTCGATAATTTCCAATACGGTTAAAATTTTTGCAATTTTTAATATTTTCTTAAAGGGTCCGTAGGGTAATCTGGCCTATTTTTTTGACAAAAAGAAATTTGGAAAAAGATTATCCTACTGACCCCTTAAGGTACATTATTTTTTTACACTTTTGTTTTCAATATAAAGTTTGCTTAATTTATTTTTGTAAATATTCAAAAATAAAATGAAGAAATGAAAAAATAGGCACAGTTTTCATCGCTAGTGTTAATTTATTTCTGATATTTTTTTTACTGTTGCAAATTCCTCGAGTTCTCATAACAACTTCATAAGAATTACGTCTGTATAAAGTGATAACACGCCTCCATTCAACTTATTTATTATTATCGCTACAATTTCCATATATTGTATTCATTGAAAAGGCATGCGAAATTATCGGTAAACATAATGGTATTTTTAACTAAAATATTCCAATTTATTAAAAAGTTACTGTGAAGAATTTATTATCGATAATAAGATTTTCCAAGCTATTTAAATTATTATACTAAAGCTTAGAAATTGAGGCGCGGAACGGTTATCGCCCAGAAAAAATTTACTTTCCTTCCAGTTAAAGTTTATGTGTTCGGTTTTTATCGCTAATTGAGATCTTACAGTTACGAGCACCCTTCAAAGATTCCATGCTGAAATGACACTGACAAATTATGTTTGGCCAAAGAAAATGTAGAAGTGCTTACTTCTTGGCCAAATTCTGTATCATCCCAGTCAACTTTTCAATTGAGCTTTCGATTTCGTTTAATCTTTGAAAGAAAAATCTCATAAATATTTGAAGCCTTTTACTATTGCTAGCACAATCACCTATTTGACAAGCTGCAAACCGAGCGTTGAGGAGTTCACGAGTTGGCGGTTTTTCAAGCAAATCACAAATGAAATAGAAAATATATTAGACTTGTAATTCAAATCATAATTACTCTACTTAATTTGCATGCACTTGTTTTATTACTCTGTATTGAATTTATTTCCGGAAATACGAATTGCGTCCACGTCTGCTTTTATGGCGCTGAACTCTTTGCCACCATCGAGGAAAATAGTGAATGCATCCTCGGCTGAGACCTGGATGACAGCCGTGATTAAGAAAAAACTGAGTAGACCCGTCAGCACGTTCGTCATCCTTAGACACATAATTGAGACTAAGCATATGCTAAGTGAAGTTCATAATTACAAGCCGAAATCAACGGTGCTCTCGTTCTCAATGAAACGTACGTACCGAGCAGCTGTGAGATCGGCGGCATAAGTAGTAAGCTAAATTGATGTATATTTGTAGTTGTATATATATACAAATGCATGTATTTATGAACTATAACAAAAAAATATTTTGGATTAACTCTTAGAGCTATAGGGAGAGCTTTTTGAAAGCTTTTTGAAAGCTTTCAATACAGTAACGAAAATCTTTACAAATCATCCATTATCAATCAAGCTTTTATATAGTGTTTTGAATAATTATAAAATAATTAAAAATTGAGACCTTATTCAAGGTTTGATTCCGCTCTGATATTAGTAATAACCTAAGTAATTGCTGCAACGGTGAGCTGGTGCTACTTCTACGTCAGAGACGCTTATCAAGCAAACATATACATACATAAAAATCATGGATCTGGAACAGCCCTTAATAATGTAAATAAACAAAGACTCAAGCAGAGCAAAGAAAAAAAGAAGAAAAGAGAAAAACTCAACCAAAGAGCACATAAGAGCGACATATTATATTTTTCGTAAGTTGCGAAAGAGGAAGAAGACTGAATAATTGCTTAAGTTATTCTACATCAGTGTTATTAAACTTCAGATTCAGTTAATTTGGAAGGAAATCTAGTATTAGAGAGTTATTTACTCATATCACCACTTTTAAGGAAAGTTTACAGATCTTCGAGCTTTTGGAGCTTTTTAATGGTTACTAAGTTCGGGAGGATGGAGTCATGTGTGGAAGTTTACTCAAGTGACGAAAGTTCTCTGACTGACATTCCCTTGGAAGTGGCCTGAAACGATTTCTTTACATATGACTCAAAACGCTAACGACTTCCGGTCCTAGACCAAGTATCTTTTGGGTAGCCTAAGAACATCCGTTTGAAGGCGAGCTAAAGTGAGAAGGCGAAACTTCTCCTCTACGGGGTTATGCGCTGGGTTTGGGATCCGCTACGTAAAAAATGCCCCCAATAAAAAGGAACAAAATACCTCTGAAGAGTACCTGGCTGTCTCCAGATCGAAAAGCCTCCAACCAAATCGATCATATTGTGATAGACAGAAGACACGTCTCTAGTATTTTAGGCGTGCGTAAGCTCCGAGGTTCAGATGTCGACTCGGACCACTATCTTGTAGCACCCAAGATACGCACTCGCCTTTGTGCAGCAAAAACCGCACGTCAACAAACACAAGGAAGGTTCGCCGTCGGGAAGCTGCAATCACAACAGATAGCCGAAAGATTTTCTACTCGACTTGCACTTCTGCTCTCTGAGAGCACTCGTCAACAACGCGGTATATATGAAATTTGATCAAAAGAATAGCTCGTAGGACGAGTAGTGCCGAGTCGCAGCGGAGAGAAAACAGGCTGCCTACTTCGCAACGTTACGATCGACCACAACGCGTGCGGGATGAGATAGATACCGAGAGTTGAAGAGGGAAACGAAACGAATTTGCAGACAGAAATAGAGAAAGCCCGAAATACTTGAGTATGAAGAGCTTGACAAGCTGGCCGATAGGGGTCGTGAAAAGAGGATCAACTCATCACCTCTTCATCAAATTTAAAGCTGGTTTTGAAAGCTGCTATCGTGCGACTTCTTCGATCTGTTGCTGGAGAAAATAATTCGAGCTGCAGAACTTAATCAATCAGGTA